>NC_140579.1:335639493-336239493 GCF_964204655.1 Triturus cristatus
TCCCAGCAGTGCCCAGACATATGAGGGGTGTGTGCCTATCACTCCCAGCAGTGCCCAGACATAGGAGGGGTGGGTGCAGAGTCCTCCCAGCAGTGCCCAGACATATGAGGGGTGGGTGCAGAGTCCCCCCAGCAGTGCCCAGACATAGGAGGGGTGGGTGCAGAGTCCCCCCAGCAGTGCCCAGACATAGGAGGGGTGTGTGCCTATCACTCCCAGCAGTGCCCAGACATAGGAGGGGTGGGTGCAGAGTCCCCCAAGCAGTGCCCAGACATAGGAGGGGTGTGTGCCTATCACTCCCAGCAGTGCCCAGACATAGGAGGGGTGGGTGCAGAGTCCCCCCAGCAGTGCCCAGACATAGGAGGGGTGTGTGCCTATCACTCCCAGCAGTGCCCAGACATAGGAGGGGTGGGTGCAGAGTCCCCCCAGCAGTGCCCAGACATAGGAGGGCTGTGTGCCTATCACTCCCAGCAGTGCCCAGACATTGGAGGGGTGGGTGCCTATCACTCCCAGCAGTGCCCAGACATAGGAAGGGTGGGTGCAGAGTCCCCCCAGCAGTGCCCAGACATAGGAGGGGTGTGTGCCTATCACTCCCAGCAGTGCCCAGACATAGGAGGGGTGGGTGCAGAGTCCCCCCAGCAGTGCCCAGACATAGGAGGGGTGTGTGCCTATCACTCCCAGCAGTGCCCAGACATAGGAGGGGTGGGTGCAGAGTCCCCCCAGCAGTGCCCAGACATGGGAGGGGTGTGTGCCTATCACTCCCAGCAGTGCCCAGACATAGGAGGGGTGGGTGCAGAGTCCCCCCAGCAGTGCCCAGACATAGGAGGGGTGTGTGCCTATCACTCCCTGCAGTGCCCAGACATAGGAGGGGTGTGTGCCTGTCACTCACAGCAGTTCCCAGACATAGGAGGGGTGGGTGCAGAGTCCACCCAGCAGTGCCCAGACATAGGAGGGGTGAGTGCCTATCACTCCCAGCAGTGCCCAGACATATTAGGGGTGTGTGCATATCACTCCCAGCAGTTCCCAGACATAGGAGGGGTGGGTGCAGAGTCCCCCCAGCAGTGCCCAGACATAGGAGGGGTGTATGCCTATCACTCCCAGCAGTGCCTAGACATAGGAGGGGTGGGTGCCTATCACTCCCAGCAGTGCCCAGACATAGGAGGGGTGGGTGCAGAGTCCCCCCAGCAGTACCCAGACATATGACACATGCATACCCACCCCTGGTGCTGGCAGCACAATACACACAATGAGAGCATGCGACAAGACTGTATACTCATGTGCCAACCCACTAAACTAAGAGACCCAAAGGGGATACACACTGTCACGCACATTCCAGGACTGATAGGAATGTACAGGTGCTGGGGCAGCCAACAAGTTGTTGCCTCCCATGGAAGGAAAAGGGTGGAGTGCCCACAGATACAATGCCCACAATTGTCAGTCAGGTGACCAAAGACCCTGCAGAACACGTAACACATGTGTGCGAGGCTGGGAGTACACACATGCATAGGGCGTAAAAGGGAACATGTCCACATGAAGTCATGTCAATATACTCCATACACTAGTACAGTGACCACCAAGGATGCCAAAAATGATGCAGGTGGAGACATTGCTGAGCAGGCATGGCCAAAGTTGAAGGGATCCGTCACACATCCAGGATATGTAGACACAGCTCAGCAGAACAATTGGGAAACAGCCTGCAGGGAAGATGTCAGGGTCCACAAAGGAAGGAAGACACCTTGGGACAATATCACCATACAGTAAGAGCACACGTGATCAAAGATTATTTGCAGAGCCCTTGTGATGGCACACAGATACCAGGGTCCACCCCATGAGCAGCACACTACAACATTTCCCAGACACCTCACACATTATCACCACCCCAAATCATGGAGCAGCACCACCGACAGCAAGTCCAGGAAAGCATAAGTGTGCAAAAGAAAAACAAAATGCTTTATTCAGCATTCAAAATAAATTGTTTTAAATGTCCACTATTTACAAGGCCCATGGGCCAGGCCATCAGCAAAGTCCTGGGGGGGTACACATCGGGATGTGTGTCCCCTAGCTTGCCTGCACAGTTCACATGTCCATTTCATCCACAGAAGGGGGGGCATCATGTGGGGGGGAAGGACCAGGCACCGCAGGGACAGGAGGGGCAAGGGAAGGTATTGTGGGTGCAGGGACGGACGACTCCACCACAGGGGGTGGGGCAGCGCCAAAGGTGGATTCCAGCACGGCGCTACACACTACTGCCAGGTCGCCCAGCGTCTCCCCTGCACCCGAATGAACCACAGGCCCCAAGGAGGGGGGGTCGGAGGGATGGGTTGCAGCGCTCCCGGGGGGGGGTGTGGACAGGGGGGGTACTCTACTCCCATGGCCGGGCACTGCCTCCACCGCTTGCGGGGTGGTGCCACACTGGGGGAGGGACACAGTGGCCACCAAGGGCTCATTCGGTGACAGTTGGCCAGGAGAGCTAAGGGGAGTGGTTTTGGAGGAAGTGGGTCTTGAGGAATGTGGACTCCCACTCTGGCCTGCCGTTTGCCCCCAGACCCAGTGGGTGTGCCTACTTCCCCCTGTGTGTGCATGACTGGAGGAGTGCGCTTTGCCTTCCCTGGTGGTGTGCTGCCTGTGTCTGGTGGGGTGCGTGCATGGGGACGTCTGGGTGTGCGTGGGACAGGCATGGGAGTAGGAAGTGTGGATGGTGCAGGGGTAGGGGGGGACGGAGCGCTGCTGGAGATCCACTGCTGCAGTCAGTGAGGAGTCTATGGACTTCAGCAACATCCGTTGATCAGACATCGCTGTTGACATGCCCTCCATGTACGACAACATCTGTGTCAGCAGTCTGGTGTGCTCATGGAGGACAGTAAGCATCGATGCCTGACCAACCTGCAACTGCCGCTGAATGTCCACAGACTCGGCATTGACGGCAGCAGGGGAGACAGGGGCAGGGGGTGCAGTGCCTGGCACGAAGGAGACCTGTTGGCGCCTAGCACGGTGGGAAGGGACCCGAGCAGGTGGGAGGCGGGTGATGGGAATGGAGGGGGCGGCGACAGATGGAGTGCTGCTCTCAGCTCTGGGAGCAGCGTCCGCCCTCTCAGGGAGCTCAGCCTCGGACCCGTCAGCATCATAGTCGGTGGTGGGACTGGACAGGTCCTCCGCCGCACTCCCCTGCGCCTCCGTGCCACTCGCTGAGACAGACTCGCCAGCACTGGTGGCACCGCTGCTGGATCCCTCCTCAATTTCCATGCCAGTGTCTCCCTCGGTTTCCCCCGACGCTGCTGTGGGCAAGGTGAAGAGACAGGAAATAATCAGACACCTGTATAAATATGACACATGATTCAAAACTACATAGGTCACAGTGCATAGCATGAAAAGCAACATGAGCAACATCTACAATACCACGCACATATGTAGGCCCTGCACCACACAGTTGGTTGACCCACCATGCCACTGAGAAACAATGGAGAGCATGACACAACAGCAAAGAACTTGATATCAAATTAGACAGAGGAGCAAGTCTCTGGGGACAGTCGAGTACAGCATCTGGACCACACACCGTAGCCAAAAAAGGGATGAGCAGGAACCATGTCTTGTAACTTTTGGCACATGCTGCTTAGCAAATACATTAAACCCTGCCCAACATGACTGGGTCACTGCATGTTGAGTGTATGTCCAGACAATCATCACACACAGGCCAGACCTGGCAAGGACACATACGGTTTGGACATGTAGGCCTTTCCTGCACAAACCCCCCCCTACCTGAGACAATGTGAGTGACACAGAGGAAGTACTTACACCTCTTACTCAGGGATTACTAAAATGCCCTTCAATAAATCCTGAATGTACACGAACTAACCCTTGTGCGCCTGTCCACACATAAAATTGACAAACAACCATCATCAGATAGTTGTACCAAAACACACTGGCACCGGCCACTGTGAGTATGCACAAGCCAAATTGGGTCACCCTGTACAGTGGACACATGTAGCACACTTTACGTATATACACATTAGGCCAGGGTACAATGCCACAGAGCCCAACCTATGCTGAAGACACAGTGAATGTCCACATTGTTGGATGACACACATGATACCTAGGAAAAGGTGCACCAGGGGGCTGTAGTGGCCACACTCCTCCATGGTCCGGGATGGATATGACTGCAACAGAAGCAAACGTCCCTGCACTATGCATATCTCCCACTCATGCACATCATGTCTGAGGCCACAACATTGGTCATGCATGCTGTAAGGCAGTACACTTTTTAGACACACTCCTATGTCGGGACTCAGCATCAGTGCCAACTAACGTGGACCCCACATTGACTGAACTGGCCAGGGCACAGGCAAGGTCCCAACACATGTTACACACCACCCCCACACATGATGCTGCAAGCATTGGGCGCTTGGATTAACTGGCAGCCTAGATGACCTTGTGCAAGAGTGACTACACACAGACCAGGGAACACGTGTCAAGGAGGGGAAGGGAGGAAGAACAGCACCGGTTTACTTTGGGGGAACAGGATATGTACTGCACATATGAACCCTGGCAGTGTATCCATGCAACTGCGCACTTCCAAAAGCCATTGGCAACTGCGGGTACAAACATCACTCTGCACATGTGGCACTAGACCGGGGGGTGTCACAGGTGTGGGGCAGGCTCAGAACGTCAGACACACAGCACTGCTCCCTGCTCACATCAGATGGGTAGGGTATATGCATCCCTCATGCAGCTGGGGTGCAACACTCCACATAGACACTCACCCACATGACAGGGGACTTACACACACACCAATGTCCAGGGGACGAACACATCATTTGGACACTCTCACCACAGGTACACTCAACTCACACACATCTGTGGGTACAGCCACCTGTCACACTGGGGGGACCACAGAATCACATCAGGACTGTAGAAACAACATTCCCAAGAGGATTAGCCAGGCTGAATGTGGGATGCACCATGCAGTGATTGTCACAGTAAGCACCATGCAAGTGAGGAGTGCAGACATGCACTACAGCATGCTCTGCATGGGAGACATGAGGCCTTCCCCCCTGGGACCCACTCTGAAGAACATTGCATGTCTGTCACACCTGGACACAATGCCAGAAGTGACAGTCACAAAACAGGGGCACAGTCTGAGCTAATGGAGTCAGCACTCACCTGCTCCCCTGGTCTCCCATACAGGCAAGGGTACTGTGGGAGGATCACGTCCAGCAGGGCCTGGTTCTCCTCCTGGGTGAATGGCTGGGCCCTCTCCACAGACCTGGACATGGTGCCAGAGGAATCACGAGCAGCAGCAGTGGTGTGGAATGAAAGGTTGTGCAGGCAAGTGCTCTCTAATGAGGCCTGGCTGCCTTATATTTGCCTTGCTGGCCTGTTTCATTTACAGGAGTACAGAGTGATTGGTCAATCTCATTTGCATCCTACGTTTCCTCCAATCCCTTTAAACCTACCCCAGTGGGTGCCTTTGCATGTTATAAAAAATGAGCATGATGTCAAGTCAACAACCACTTTGCAACTTTGTATATTGTCTCCAACCGACTTCTGCTGGCCACCTGATGAAAAAATTTGAACTTGAAACTGGGTCTCCATGACAACCAGCATGCATTTAGGCCCTTATAATTTTCCCTCCTGTGTCCCCTATGTAATTTCACTATACACACACAGGTTCCACGCCCCTAGGGCACCACTACTCCAGTGATACGGTCCGTACATGTGTGTGTAGGGTCCGTATCACTATGGTAGTGCAGCCGTAGGCATATGCCATAGGGATACGATCCGTACACGCGTGTGTAGGGTCCGTACCACTATGGTTGTGTCGCCGTAGGATTATGCCATAGGGATACGGTCCGTACACGTGTGTGTAGGGTCCGTACCACTATGGTTGTGTCGCCGTAGGCGTACGCCATAGGGATACGGTCCGTACACGCGTGTGTAGGGTCCGTACCACTATGGTTGTGTCGCCGTAGGCGTACACCATAGGGATACAGTCCGTACACGCGTGTGTAGGGTCCGTATCACTATGGTAGTGTTGCCGTACGCGTACGCCATGGTGATACGGACCTTACACACACATGTACGGACTGTATCCCTATGGCGTACGCCTACGGCGACACAACCATAGTGGTACGGCCCTACACACACGTGTACGGACCGTATCACTATGGCGTACGCCTACGGCGACACAACCATAGTGGTACGGACCCTACACACGCGTGTATGGACTGTATAACTATGGCGTACGCCTACGGCGACACAACCATAGTGATACGGACCCTACACACGCGTGTACGGACCGTATCACTATGGCGTATGCCTACGCGACACAACCATAGTGGTACAAACCCTACACACACGTGTACGGACCGTATCACTATGGCGTACGCCTACGGTGACACAACCATAGTGGTACAGACCCTACACACACGTGTACGGACCGTATCCCTATGGCGTACGCCTACGGCTGCACTACCATAGTGATAAGGACCCTACACACGCCCTCAGAGCGTGTGTATGGTGCGTTTCACACCTTACACTGGTGACAGGCGACACACAGAAAGGAATTGAGCTGTCATACTTGGCCGAGGCTGGACATCAAGTCATTGTCAGTGCAGTCCTACATGACTCGGGCCTAGGTGTGTCAGGCTGTGATGTTGCACAAATCTCCTCATGTTTGAACCTAGTAGATGTGTGATGAGCTGTGTACACATGTCATGTGTGATGGTGCACTATGTGCCACACATCCCCTTCACACCTTTGACATGTGTGCATGTAGTACAGACTTGTTGAGCACTGCGTCACTGGCATGGCACAGTCGCCAACACCCGCAACTGTCCCCTGATGCCAGGTACACGGATAATGACACCTGACATGTGACTACCGGCATTGCACGATGTGAGTATGTCATGTGTGTGTGATGTTGCACAAATCTCCTCATGTTTGAACCCAGTAGATGTGTGATGAGCTGTGTACACATGTCATGTGTGATGGTGCACTATGTGCCACACATCCCCTTCACACCTTTGACATGTGTGCATGTAGTACAGACTTGTTGAGGACTGCGTCACTGGCATGGCACAGTCGCCAACACCCGCAACTGTCCCCTGATGCCAGGTACACGGATAATGACACCTGACATGTGACTACCGGCGTTGCACGATGTGAGTATGTCATGTGTGTGTCATGTGTTCCCATAAGCTTGCTGTTGGTGTTCCGTCAAATGCATCTGCAGTTGCTGCATCCAACATGTGCATGTGTGTGGATGGGCATGGCACACTATTATGCACACCAGGACACATGTGGAATCAGACGTAGCGTGTGTATGTATGCATCGGACATGGACTTACGAGACAAGGACATATCTGCGTAGTATCAATGTATGTGTGATCAGTTTTGACATGTACCCCTTCATGGCAAGGTGTGTGGTCTGTCCTTTTTTCAGGGACATGTGACCTGTGCCTCTAGTGTTCCGCAACCTGTCTGTATGATAAACATCCTTCTCCTGCACACATGTGGATGTCTGTCACTCCTGTAATGCGTCTGCCTGTTCACTTACACTGGCCAACAGCTAGTCTCATGCCATGTCATGTTGAGCTTGTGAATCCACATTTGTAGATGGCTCTTGGTAGGAGTGTCACCTGCCTGGCATACGTGTCCAGGATATATTGCACAGACCTGACTCTGCATGTAGCATATGTGTATTGGTTGTTCAACATGTGCTCAGTACATTGACAGTGTTGTTGTACTGTACTCACTCTTCGTTGTCCCTTCCAAATTACTGCAGGGCTCCGCCTCTCCCCCGACCAATCCCAGACTTGGCTGCCCTGAGGGAACGTGACTGTATACGCCGCTACCGCTTCACCCAACGGTTGATTCTGAACTTGACAGCAAGGCTGGCACCACACCTCCAACCGCTACACAGGTATCCTACTGCACTGACACCCAAGATGAAGGTGATGGCAGCCCTACATTTCTTTGCCACGGGTACGTTCCAACATACCATTGCTCATGTTGGTGGCATGTCCCAGACCATGTTCAGCCATGTCCTGCATGATTTTTTAGAGGCCATGTTGGTTCACCTGGATGAGATTATACATTTCCTAACTCCTGAGCAGTTGACAGGTGTCAAATGTGACTTCTATGCCCTGGGAGGGATGCCCCATGTCATTGGGTCTATTGATGGGACACATGTGGCTTTGGTACCACCACAGGCACAGGAGGTAGCCTATAGGAACAGGAAACATTACCACTCCATTAATGCCCTTGTGGTGTGTCTTGCTAACATGGTGATTTCCCATGTCTGTGCTCGTTTTCCAGGATCAGCACACGATGCCTACATCATGAGGCATAGCAGGGTACCTGAAATGATGCTGCAGCTGCGCAACGAACGAGCATGTCTTGTTGGTGGGTATACTCTGTTACTCCTGTATTTAGCTTCATCTTTCTGTCTTACTGCTTCTCCTGACCCACTTCTGTCCATGATGTTTCCATGTAGGGGACTCTGGCTATCCCAACATGCCACGGCTGATCACACCTCTCCGCAACCCAGAACGGCTGCCGATCACCGGTACAACAACGCCCATGGGCAGACCAGGCGAGTGATAGAGAGGACCTTTGGCCTCCTGAAGAGCCGATTCTGGTGCCTCGACAAGACCGGTGGCGCACTCCCATATGCACCTGTGAAGGTCTGCAAAATCTTCCTCGTGTGCTGCATGCTGCACAACATGGCAGTGGAGAAAGCTGTGCAACTCATCCTGGATCCGGATGAGCAGGAACATCCACCCGTGGAGGACGAGGGGCTTGGTGACGAGGCAAGTGATGTTGAGGAGGAGGAGGAAGAGGACATCCGGAGTCGGCTCACACGCAACTTCTTTGCTTAGTGGTGAGTCGCAGTGTCTGAGTGTGCACGCATTGAGCCTTGTGTGGCATGTGTTGCAATGTGTGGGTCCATCTGCATGTCTGGCAAGTGAGTCAGAGGTGTGTTTGGATGTGTCACTCGAGTGATGATGTAATAACAGTATGTCTTACCTGAGACACTATTTTCACCTAGCATGTTGACAACCTTATACGTGTCGAGTACATGCCCATGCATGCGGATGTACTTCTTTTGGCTCACTTCTTGTGTGTCTCTCATCCCCAGGTATTTGCGCATGCGGTCTGCTGGTGGCATTGTTGTGCTCCTGCTATTCCTCATGAATACAGCAACGTGTGCTGAATCAGCGTAACATGCACGGACATGTCGAAAAATCACCTTAGGGCAGGGGTCTTCAAACTGTGGGGCGCGACCCCCAGGGGGGCCGTGGAGTGATGCAAAGGGGGTCACGCCTTCCCAGTCACACTTCTGCCCAGGCCCAAGGGCTTCAGCCCCCCCCCCCCCTTCCCCCGTCCTGTGTCTCAGCCCGGGCTGCTGCAGTGAAACTTGAGCTGCTGGGGGCTCAGCTGGGCAGTGTCTGGATTCCTATCTCCGGCACCCCCGTGTTTTTTCACAGGTCTTTAAAGACCATTTAACATGCCTTTGTAAACTGGTTACAGAGGCTTAGTTTTTAGGTCTCGCTGAGCCCCAGCGCTTGCGCTGGCTCGGAGAGACATTTTATAGTTGGGATTTTCAAAGTGCTGCCGTGGCCTAAAGCTTCAGTGCACGTGAACGTGCACGCGCGCAGCGCCATGTGTCGTTCCTCGGCAGCATGCGATCGCAATCGCGATCACTTTCACTTTCGTGGCCGCGGCCGCGTGGCGAAAGCTTGTTTTAAATGTTATTAAGGAATCGTACCAAACGCATGTGGGTGGTCACACATAGTAGCGCACAGTTACACCACACGAACGCAGTATACACATGAGCAAACATGCTAATATCTGAACCTCCGTCTATATACATCCACAAAAATGCACTACAGTTTGGCTTTCAGCATCGCGCTTTTATAATCTCTCCTGTTCTGTTTCTGACTAGGATTGTCGGCTTCTTGGATGTTTCTAGTCCTAGTGTTACCTCCTCCTCCTCCCTGCAGCTACAGGGTTATCAGCTGCTTTCCGCCAGTGTCTTTGATAGTTTCCGTACTCCACAAGTTTATTTGTTGAAGACGTTTCACTCTGCCACAAGGAATCCCGCAATGCTAAACACAACTACATAATCACACAGCAACGATATTAAACCTCACTATATTACAATAGACTATGCCCCACAATATTACATACTGAAGGAAAAAACGATGTACATAGAAACAATATTTTAACTTCCAGTTGTTCACATCACAATATTCTTGCAGCACCCTGAATCTCTTTGAAATGATTAGTCTGTGTGTCAAATAGGGATAGAGAGGGTTAGCAGTTGCTGGTCTGCGTTTTCCTAACCTTGCACTAGACTCACGGGTCTTGAAACCACTCACAGGAACAGAAAGTAAACATGGCTCCAGATGCCTTGTTTTCTGCTGTCACTTAATCCGTTCTTAGAAGCCACGGGGTCTCCAAGCCGCAACCCGAGGGAGCTGCTGACTTCACATGACAGGTCCCCCAGATAGATGGATGCCCCACTGCTGAGACAGTCCTGGGAAGCAACTCGCTGCGTGCCTACGCCTGAAATACTTTCAAAACCCGCTGCTTGAGACTGAAGGGATTGGTAGTGGTTGGTGTGAAAGTTTTTCATAGAATTGAGAGCGCTTGCTGCCTTCTGGTAATATTTAATCCAAAAACATGTAATCGTCGACACCGTATGGTATTATTCATCACACCATACATGCCAATGTTTTATTTAGAATAAGAGAGCGGGGGTATTGACAAAACAAATCCCCAGTCACTGAAATTGAAGCAGAGACAGTTCTAGGCCAGAGACAGCTAAAAGAAAGCCTTTTTTGGCTTCAAATTCGGGAGTCTCCCGCCTGAATTGGGTCTTTTGGCATGCATGTTAGACAGAGTTAACTGCACCAAGGAGTTTCCAGGTTAAAAATGTCCAAAACCACCAGATTTCCAGAAGTATTTCCCAGGCCTTTCTGAGACGATTTCAGGAAGTCCACTAGGAAAGCTGTTCATCGCCACAGCAGTGGCCTTCCTGTCCATCACTCCTGCTGCCTTCCTGTCCTTCACTCCTGCCCTGCTGCCTTCCTGTCCATCACTCCTGCTGCCTTCCTGTCCATCACTCCTGCTGCCTTCCTGTCCATCACTCCTGCTGCCTTCCTGTCCATCACTCCTGCTGCCTTCATGTCCATCACTCCTGCTGCCTTCCTGTCCATCAATCCTGCCCTGCTGCCTTACTGTCCATCACTCCTGCTGCCTTCCTGTCCATCACTCCTGCCCTGCTGCCTTCCTGTCCATCACTCCTGCAGCCTTCCTGTCCATCACTCCTGCTGCCTTCATGTCCATCACTCCTGCTGCCTTCCTGTCCATCACTCCTGCTGCCTTCATGTCCATCTCTTCTGCTGCCTTCCTGTCCATCACTCCTGCTGCCTTCCTGTCCATCACTCCTGCTGCCTTCATGTCCATCACTCCTGCTGCCTTCCTGTCCATCACTCCTGCTGCCTTCCTGTCCATCACTCCTGCTGCCTTCCTGTCCATCTCTCCTACTGCCTTCCTGTCCATCACTCCTGCTGCCTTCCTGTCCATCACTCCTGCTGTCTTCCTGTCCAACACTCCTGCCGCCTTATCCCTAAACTGGCCCTCAGCATGGCAGAAATTCCACTAAGTCCTTCCTATGCCTGACCTTCCAGCAGCGGCTGAAGAGCATAAGGAAAAGTATAGGAACTGTGATCATGAGTCAACGGGCGCGTGGCCAACGAGTGTGGAATGGGGTCCGAATCAAGGCTAAAGGAAACAAGCATTTGCAATGCATTAGGTCTCGCATTTACGCGAGTTTGAGCTATTGACATTGCAAATAACAATGCCTATTGGCATTGTCATTTACAATGCCAATAGCTTTAACTCGTGTAACTGCGAGACCTATTGCATTGCAAATGCTTGTTTTTGCTGGTTCCAGTACCCCCCGGGTCCCCACTGTGCCTATTCCTTACATTTGGATTTTACATTCACTGCCTTAGTGTGAGAATGCATTTCATGGAAAGGAATACAAAGTTGGCTTCCTGGGGGCGCCGTGTGTGAAAGTTTATTGTGCTTTTGAAGCACCTGCTGCAGTCTTTCCCCGGCAATTGCCAGGCCTCACATAAATGTCAAGATAACTTGTGTGATTAATTATCTTCCTGGAGAGAGATCAGAATGTTGTATAGTTGAGGTTTTGACTTGGGTGATGTTAGTGCAGAGGGTTAATATGCCTGCTGCAAAGAACGTGTACCAAGTAGATTACAGAGTGCGTATGATGTGAAGAGATCAGCAGGTTACTGCTTTCAAAAGAGACATCCTTTTGTTACTTGCAATTTATAACTTAAAGCCCTAATAGAGAATAGTGAGCTATTAACTTTCATCCTAGAACAGCATGCACACTACAAAGAATACATTATTAGACCATTGATTAATGTTGCAAAAAGGGTTAATTTGGCTAGAAATCAATTCTTATTATTAAAGGAAACTCCCATCTATGCTGTTTCTTTTTCGACTCTGAGTTTGTGCTTCTCCACACCAAGCACTCTTGAACTATACTGCCTACCAGTATGGATGACATGTGACTCCTATACTTTTAGTCCTTTGGCTTATGTAACATTTCCTATACACTGATTTACACACTTATGATTGTCTCTGAGTAATGTGTGTGTGATGCAAAGTGCTCAGACACCCTACACTGGTATGAGTGGCACTATATAACTAATTCAATGCATCTGAGAGTGTGGGGTTATGGAGACTTGGTCACTGTTAAAGGGTGCTAGTGAGAGAATCCGTGGTGGGGGTGGTCATTGTGGGGGGCACCAACAAACATGGTCGCACAGGGCACCACCAGCACTAAAGCCGGCCCTGGGAAGTATGCACAGATAAGCGCTGAAAATACCGCTTTAGGTGATTGTTTTTTTTTGTACCGACTGGGCCACCAAAATAATCTGCTGGCAACCCTAACCATAGGACTGGAAGTTTGTTGCAGGATCAGCACATTATTTATTTCCTTCACCCTCGATCCCCGATTAATGCCGCAATAGTTTAACTTAGATCTTAAAGTCTACGCCCCGTCAATAACATGCTGAGTTACTTCATGGGTCTGGGAATGCACCCTGCATTCAGACAACTCATTCCTCATTCTCGCCCTTCATTGTCACGCTCACCCTGCACTCACAGTGATCACAATGCACTCACACTGATCACCATGCACTTGCACCATTCACCCGCTCATCTTGCACTCACAGCGATCACAATGCACTCACACTGATCACCATGCACTTGCACCATTCACCCGCTCACCTTGCACTCACAGTGATCACAATGCACTCACACTGATCACCATGCACTTGCACCATTCACCCGCTCACCTTGCACTCACAGCGATCACAATGCACTCACACTGATCACCATGCACTTGCACCATTCACCCGCTCACCTTGCACTCACAGTGATCACAATGCACTCACACTGATCACCATGCACTTGCACCATTCACCCGCTCACCTTGCACTCACAGCGATCACAATGCACTCACACTGATCACCATGCACTTGCACCATTCACCCGCTCACCCTGCACTCACAGTGATCACTCTGCTCTCAAAATGCACTTGTCCTGCTCACACTATACCTCAACCTGCAGTCACACGAGTACACTACTCATCCTGCACTCATGTGACACTTCACTCACCTGTCCCCCTCACTACTCAATATGCAACTCACTCAAACAAGCCCATCAGTAATCATACATTCATTCATCCCATTCTGAACTTGCATCCGCACCCAAAATGAGAGAGGACAGCAAGGGAGTGAGAGAATTTGATTGAAGAGGTGAGGAAATATGAATTTTGTGATCAGTTATGTCCCCTATCGTAGACCCCAACGGCTCCATGTGCATGCTATAAGTACATGTATGTTCCCTCCTACTCCAGTTTTGAAGACGCAAATATATGTGCGTCCACCGCCAACATGTCCTCTTTCAGATCCGCCATGAATGGGTCAGATATTCCATTCCTAAGTATGAAAGGCCACCGACTTTATGTGGTTCACTTTCCACATTTTACAGATTCAGGCGAGTAGGCCCTGAATTCTGTCATCAAGCCTTTTTCTGCCTTCTGCTTCTGAAAGCTCCAGTCTGAGCCTGCATCTGTATCCATGAACTTTGTCCTACTCCCTGCGCGGCTAACGGTGCCTGATCCAGCCTATCGCCTGCCAAAAACTGTATTTCACCTTCAAGATTATCTCCTCCCTCCTCATCCGATGCATTCCTGTCTAGTAGTTTAGGTAAACATTCCTCCAGCTACCGTGCAAAGGGGCCAGGCCTCGCTGTCCTCATGCAAGTAATTCATAGCTCCGTTGCCATGGAATATTCCTACCCCCTCGCATCTAGTGTAGACACTTAGACGCTTGTACACGCACTAACAGTCAGTATAGAATAGATTCTATCCTAGAGACCTTTCCTTTTGGATAACACAGTTCTTTAAACATAGGATATTAGATATGATTTGGGATTAGGTTGACATAACCCCAGACTTCTGTCTCCACATGTAGAGCTAAATGTCAAGTCCCCTTCACCCTCTAGTTGCACGTCAATCACACGTCATGCGGCTGCGCGCGCATCTCTGCCAAATATTTCTGCTGACATTGCAGGATTCTTTTATGGATCCACCCACTTGTGACATCATGTTTAATGACGTATTTTAGTTACACCCATGTATACGCCTCTATTAGTTACGTATGCACAGTTTATCTGTATTATCAGCTGTTACGCCTCTTGCATCTGTTTCACTGTAATGCATTTTCTATAAAACTGCTTATCTGTCAATAATATATGCCCTTCCTTCCTGAACTTTCGTGGTGATGGAATAGAATGCCTACAATTCGAATTGTATTCCTTTGTATAGGAATAAAGCCTTTTAAAACCTCTAATACCACGGATTCTGCCTCTTATTTTTACTGAGTTATTCTCACTAAGACTTTACCGCATAAAAATAGTACCGGTAACGAAATATTTACCACAGAGGTCAGGGATGAGGAGAAATGTGAATTGCCGAAGAGAAGTGTGGACACGCAAGAAGTGAGTGTGATCCAAAGGTGAGGGCTTCTGTTAGAACAAAGGGGAGATGTGAAAGAGGAATGGGGGGACTGGAGAGGTGTAAGATACAAATAGACAAAAATTTGAATGAAGAGACGAGGTGAATGAGAAGTGCTGAGGGGCACGGGAGGTGACAGGGCCAGAGAGGCCATGAGATAAATGTGAGAGACTGTTA
The DNA here is from genome assembly GCF_964204655.1 of Triturus cristatus. Taxonomy (NCBI): domain Eukaryota; kingdom Metazoa; phylum Chordata; class Amphibia; order Caudata; family Salamandridae; genus Triturus; species Triturus cristatus. The sequence goes on from NC_140579.1 coordinate 335,654,783, forward strand.
GAGATGAGGGCAGTGAAAGGACAGAATGGCAAGAGGTGATTAAAGGTGAAGTGAGAGGTTGAATGGGGAGAGTTCAGAAGTTGTAAAAAGGGGTGAAAGAAAATGACCTGCAAAGTGAGAGAGGGATCCGGGGTTAGGAGAGGAGAGAGGGATGGAAGGGAGGGGGTGAGAGGAAAGCTGCATGGGTAAAAGGCTTAACTCTACACAAAACCGCCAGGGTTTTAAGGGACCCCTGCTTCTTCCGGTCAGGGCCAGGTGAGCTTCTAATGTGGCAGCACGTATTGCTGCAGAGTGGAAGGCCCTTCACAAAGGTTGACTTGAAATCTTTCTGATGATAATTGCTGTATTTTGGTTATAAATGGGTACTGATTGGGTGAAATCTTTCCTCAGCGTTACTATGTGTAACAAATATCAAAATAATGAAGCAATGCTATCCCAAAATACGCGGCATCACATAACCTTATTTACATTTTCATCCCACGCAATTTAGTCAACAGGTTTAGACATTTTTGTCACGAGGGGGTCCTTACGCCTCAAAATGTTGACAGGGGGGTCTCGGCATCCAAAAGTTTGAAGACCTCTGCCTTAGGGTAAGGGATGCACCACGGCTTTTTGGGTGTGCTATGTGTTTGGAATGTGTGTGCACTGCTCCTGTTCATGTTTGGTTACTTAGCAGACATGTAGAATCACCATGGGTCACATGACATGGAGCTGGATTCACCTGAATTGATAGTCACACTTGGTGACAGTCATCTGTAATGTGATTGTGGATTGTAATGAAGGCATCAATGTGTGTAACACTGCCCTCGGAAACATACGGGATGCACCGGGTTGACATAGTGTGGGATATCCCCATTAGTGGTTCAATGGTGAATTGCAGCCTCTCCGTGAGCAGCACGGGGTGTTTGCCTCAAACCTGTCACTTGTGTGCCAGTTCTATGGGTTTCCTGCATCTGTAGTGCAAAGGGGGGTGCCAGTGTAGGTTCCACATGTTCATCCACATGACCTGTGCATCTGTTAATATAGATGCATTTGCCCTCCGGCAAACATGACTAATAAAGGTGTCCCTCAGCCTCAAAGGTGCCTCATCTCTGTCAATGCAGGTCTCTTGCCACTATGCATGCGGCATGTCTGGCATAGTTGTCACAGATTGTGCATATGAGTCTATGTGTAGAGTAGCAAGATGCAAGCTGTTTGTCAGGGATTATGATATGTATTGTGCACGATGTACATGGCTGTGTAGGTATTTTGCCATCTCAGTCCCCACAACGGCCACTTTGCTGCATGTGCATCCATTGTCTGTGTGTGTGCCATGTTGAACCAGACACTCCTCCCTTCTCATACACCTTTTGCAGTAGTCCTTTCTGACATGCTTGTGTTAGTGTGCAACTTGTGGCATGGTTTCCAGGACATGGCGCATGCTGCTACAGGCCCTGCAGCAAGGGCTCACAGAGTTTCTATATTTGCCCTCACACACGCCTCTAAGACGCACCCCCTTCCTCCCTCCACCCATTCATTTTGGTGTAATCTGCTTGTGTGTGACACAGTTGCGGTGGCAAAGGCTGGACCGTCTGCACATGCTACGTGCACATTGCACGTGCCTCATGTCCTTGCATATGCCACATCACGCTACACCATGATGTTGAGGCCACCCACCAAGCAATGTCCATCCAATACATCTGTTGCATGCACTCAGGCATGCACTCATCGCCCACACAACACCTTTGCATAATGAGTGTGCAACTCCAACTGCCTACACAGCGCTGGCACGCGTTCCAGGCCCTGTCACACCAACCAGGTCATGTCCCTCCTACTCCCCACCGGCTCTGTACCCCAACATGGCCATGTGAGTGGTACTCCAGGCCTCTGCATGTAGTATGGTGTCGTTGTGGGACAGATGGCACAGGTTTCATGTCTCAGCGTGTCAGTATACAATGTGTCCAGGATACCCCTCTACACCATGACATGTGCACTGTATCTCTTCATCATCTGGTGTCCCATTGACAGGCAGGTGCTCCTCACCCTCCCCAAAGATGCAGTCCTTGCCAGTTCCCATATTGAAGAATGCATGGTATCCATTGGCAGATGGCTGCACGTTGGCCACCTGATGCTGGACTTGTACACGACTGAGGTGTTCATTCGCAGATTGTCCCCTTACAGCTGGGTCAACTGCTTGTGTCCCACCCGCAAGGGCCCTGCACAGGCACACAGTGTCCACGCACACGAGCTGGTGTGCATCATGGAATGCTTGCTCACATGTGCTATGCTGATCACCATTATCTGTACCTCAGGCCTCAGCACACTCTGCATTATGCACAAGGTCCACTGTTCGATCCACCTCAAGGCAAGCCAGACCATCCCCCAGGTCAACTTCGACATCCATGTCCAATCCTACCCTGCACTCTAGGGAGAAGTACCTTACAACTCCCATGACACTTGTCCACATCCAGGGTGCATCAGCACAGCTCTGCTTCAACATCCGGTAACCCAGCCACATCACCGTCCAACAGGGATAGCGGCAATGGATCACTGTCATCTGCAGGATGACCTTCACAATCCACGGCCACACTCAGGATGCAGCCCACAACCACGCCCCCAACACAACCATGTGGCACTGTCATCCAAGACCCCATTGTGCCATCTCCATGCATCCAACCTTGGCCTGGCCACCATTCTCCACATCCACCTGACTCCTGCTTGCAGGACATAGTTCTCCTACCTGGCTACACATACCTGGGACTCCCACCCCAGGACACTCCACATGATCCCTGACCTCTGCGCATGACTGTTGCTCTTCGAAATAGGTCTGTCCGCACAGTTGTGCAGGCACCCCCTCAGCTGGTTGGGCCCTTCACGGGTGAGTATGGTGCTCCATGTCTGTATTGGATGATACATTGTGACCCATGTGTGTCCTGTGCCAGACTCAGACACCAGGGTATGCATGGTTGGAGTTACTTCAAAACTCAGGCATGGTTTGACTTGCCAACACACACATGTAATGGAATAATGCTAAATGACGGCATCATCTCGTGATTTCTAATATTTTTATTGGTGGTGGGGAACGTGTTTGGGGGGATGCAATCAGGTGCTGTACCGGGGGAATAGAATCCAAAGTTCACAGGGGGAGATGGTATCCTTGCCATTGGAAGTCATCAGAGTCCATGCCACAGTCTTTGTCAACATTGGTCAGTGACCAGCAAGTCCATTTGGCAGAGAATGTCATTGGATGAGGTGCTGCTGTTGCGCCAGAGGGCCAGGTGCCAGGCCAGGTGACCTGGGAGATGGTGATGGTCCGCTGACTCTCACGGTCTTTTGCGTGGACGATCCACCTTCCTCCGGGGACCCTCAGATGCAGGCCTTGACGATGCTGGGGACGCTCCGTCAGATGAATCCTCCTCCTCCTCTCTCCCTGTGTCTGGTGCTGGTCTACGCCTGGTGGCACAGGGAGGGTTTGCCAGGCTTTGGGCGATCTGACGGAGTGATTGGCTCACGTCCCTGTGCACCGCCAGGAGCTCAGCCAGTCTTGCCTCCATCCGTCCTTGGTGTTGTTGATGACTGGCATTATACTCGACCTGCAGGTTCTTAATCTCATCAAGGGTCCCCTGCATCTCGGAGAGTCTTGACACGACCTGGTCGATGCCTCTGGTGTCACGCCGGTATGTGTCCAAGATGTTGCGGACGTGTGACATAACCGGTTCCTCAGCTGGCTGGTCAGGTTCGCGCCTCCGCCGTCCTCCACTCCCACCACCCCTGCCCACTTGAGCCTGGCCTGCCCTTGTGGGCACGTCTGGTCTCCGGGACCCCTGAGGGATGGCATTTGCGGGGTCGCCTGCCTCCTCCTGGGTGCCCGGGGTCCCTCGTCCCTCCTGGTCAGACTGGCTGCGTTATGTGCGAGCAAGGCTCCTGTGTGTATCCTGGGATGTGGCAGGAATGGGGGTGGTGGTTGGCACAGTTGTACCTGACGCAGGTGCTGCAGGTGCTTGGGCACCAGAGGGGCCAGGTTGGTCGGGGTCCTCCACGGTGTGGTGAGAGTCGTCGCTGCCGGTGGGATCATCGTCACGCCGAGCCGGGTCCTGTGTGTCTTCCCCCCCAGTGTTGGGCGGAGATCGACGACGTTGCCCTGTGTGTGAGAGAGAGACAATGTTAATCCACAACATGCGTCATCCATGTTTCATACATATTCAAGTTGGCACAGTTGCTCTGGGTAGTTGGATATGTCTAGCATTCCTCTCACAGTGCACTTGTGGATGGGTATGTTGTGGGGGTCAGATTGATATGTACTCCTGGTTATTTGGCCTGTCTAATGAGTGTTGGGATGCTTATTTGGCTATGGATTGGTCTTGTTGTGTCACATATCCATTGTGGGAGTGCCAATTTTGCGTTGGCTGCCCCGGGGGTGTGTGCTTGTGTAAGGGGGGATGTGTGACCGGGCATGCTGTTGGGTGTGGTGTGATTTGTCATTGGGTCGACCAGGTGATGTGTCTATCCCCTCATGGTGCCTGCTGGCATGACAGTGAATGTGAGTTCCTGTGGTAGGTAGGTGGCATGTGGAGTTGGTGTTTGAGTGTACAGTTGTCACAGGTTTGCCTTGTGCTGTCTACAGCAGTGCCAAGTGTCATCTACCTTGTCTGTACTTGACAAGTCCCTGTGCATTGTGCATGGTGCATGGGTATGTCCCTTGGCTACGGCTGTCAATACTTTTCCTATGTGTGACACACTCTTTGTTGTTGCATCAGTTTTGAACGCAGTGAGCAGTGTAGCAAGCGTGCGCAGCGAGCGCTGCAGAACCGACTTACGTGTTGCACTGTACGCGGCCAAATGTTGCTTTGTCATGTCTATTGGAGAATGCAGGTAGGAAACTTATGCATTTGTGACTGGGTTCTAACAAACACAGTGAGTGGGTATACTGGGTGTGAGGTTAGGTTTGTGCCTGCAGCGACGATCGACTCGTGCACAGTTTGACACATGGGCCAGTGCTTTCCAAACGAATGAGGGGTGTTTCACGCACTGCCAGACCTTGTCAACATGCACACAGTCCACCTGCTAATAAGCGGACATGCCCACACCACCCAAGGGTGATTTTGTCTCCCTCTGTCTCTCTCTCTCCCTCCCTCTGTCACCCTCCTCCCTCCCTCTGGCTATCTCCCTCTGTCTCCCTCTGTCTCCCTCCCTCCCTCTCTCTCCCTCTCCCTCCGTCTGTCTGTCACCCTCTGTCACCCTCTGTCGCCCTCTGTCGCCCTCTGTCTCACTCCCTCTCTCTCCCTCCCCCTCCCTCTGTCTGTCTCCCTCTGTCGCCCTCTGTCTCCCTCCCTCTCTCTCCCTCTCCCTCCGTCTGTCTGTCACCCTCTGTCACCCTCTGTCGCCCTCTGTCTCCCTCCCTCTCTCTCCCTCTCCCTTCCTCTGTCTGTCTCCCTCTGTCTCCCTCTGTCTCCCTCCCTCTCTCTCCCTCTCCCTCCGTCTGTCTGTCACCCTCTGTCACCCTCTGTCGCCCTCTGTCTCCCTCCCTCTCTCTCCCTCTCCCTCCGTCTGTCTCCCTCTGTCGCCCTCTGTCTCCCTCCCTCTCTTTCCTTCTCCCTCCCTCTCTCTCCCTCTCCCTCCGTCTGTCTGTCACCCTCTGTCGCCCTCTGTCGCCCTCTGTCGCCCTCTGTCTCCCTCCCTCTCTCTCCATCTCCCTCCCTCTCTCTCCCTCTCCCTCCATCTGTCTGTCACCCTCTGTCGCCCTCTGTCGCCCTCTGTCGTCCTCTGTCTCCCTCTCTCTCTCTCCCTCTCCCTCCCTCTCTCTGTCTCCCTCTGTCGCCCTCTGTCTCCCTCCCTCTCTCTCCCTCTCCCTCCCTCCCTCTCCCTCTCCCTCCGTCTGTCTGTCACCCTCTGTCACCCTCTGTCGTCCTCTGTCTCCCTCCCTCTCTCTCCCTCTCCCTCCGTCTCTCTGTCACCCTCTGTCGCCCTCTGTCGCCCTCTGTCTCCCTCCCTCTCCCTCTCCCTCCGTCTGTCTGTCACCCTCTGTCACCTCAGCACAGCTTCCTGGGCACACACACTTTGCAGGTCTTTCAAAGGCCATTGGCTTGTTCATGTGGCTTTGTTTAGAATCTCCCGGACCCCATTGGGCAGAGTGTCTCTGAGTCTGAGCTGCAGCGGCGGTGTGTGCTGACACTCTTTCACAGTGTTGCCTCTTCATTAGCTGCTGTTATGTGCAAATTGGGCTTTCATACCCATGTCATCCTGCGACGCGGCCGCCATTTGCAGGCGACACAGTACAGTGTCGGGACACACTGTTTGTATAGCTCTGCCCTAGGCCATATGGGCTGAGGGCATTGGTGTCTGCTTCTGAGTTGCACAATGTGATTTTGGAGGCCCCCCCTCCCGGCATCACGGACATCCTGTCTTGTGTTGGTGTTTTGTGTGGCCTGTGACTTGGCATGGCCTTGCTTGGTGCATGGGGCATGGAGCCGATAGTGGTATGTGCATGTAGTTGGAATGTGGTTGCGTCCGGTGATAGATTTGGGGCATTTGCGTGCATTATCGGGAGTTGGGTTGTGGATGCGGTTCCCCCCATGTGGGGTGATTTGTTTGTGTACTCACTAGGCTCGGCGAGTCCTTCTACTCCGTGTACTCCCACCGGCGGCAGCGTGCGCATCACCTTCTCCTCCCAGGGATGGTAGTGTACCGGTCTGCAGGGCGGCCCACCTCCAGTGATGTTCCCCTGGTTGTATTCGTCGGTCATTTTGCGGCGGACCGTCCTCCGCAGATCGTACCACCTGGCTTGGCATTCATGCCTGATCCTTCTGATGGGCGCAACAGCATTCACCCTCTCGATGATCCTCTGCCACATGGCTGATTTTTCTGATACGCTGGTCTGTCTGACCAATGTTCCAAAGAGCTGTGGCTCGACTCTGATGATTTCGTTGACAAGGATCTCCAGCTCCGCTGTTGTGAACTTTGGATTCCTGTCTGTGGGCATGGTGTGGGGTGTGGGTGTGGATGGTTGTGGGTGTGTGTGTAGGGTTGTGAAGGTGTGTGTGTGAATGTGATGAGGGGGTGTTTGTGAAGGTGGTTATGTGAAGGTGTGCAAGTGTAAGGTGTAGTAAAGGTTCAAGTCTGGTGCTGTGGGTTGTCTGTGGGGTCTGGCATCAGTGGGTCTGTTGCAAAGGCTCATGGTTTGTGTGTGTGTGGGCCCTTTTTATTGGTCCATTTGTGGGTGTGGCTGTGTTTGAACTTTGGGTGGGTGTGTTATAAGGGGTGGTTGTGTTTTGGGCCTCTGTTTACCTGTTTGGCTGTTGCAGGTCAGTGTATTGGATGTATTTTGGCTTGTTGGACGTGTTTTGTGGTGTTGTGCGATTCAAATTGACTCTCCTTGTGGTGTTTTGCAGTGTCCTGGTTCAGTACGTGTGTTTTTCGCGTCAGTGCGGTGCGTACATCGGCCATGTTGTTGTACAGTGCTCACATTTGCTATGGCTTTGTACGACTCATACATGCGCACGGCTGGGTGAGGGTGCTGGTGTAGGGGCCTCGGTAGGGTGCGTACAGGCATGGGCAGGGTGTGGGGGCCTGGGGGTACATGCAGTACATACGTGAACCGAGGGTACGACGCATACATGGGGGGGCTGGGGGTATGGCGCGTACATACGGGGTGCTGTGGGTATGGTGTGTGCCCCCACCCCCGTATGGACGGTGCGTACCCCCAGCCTCCGTATGTAAGCACCGTCCCCCAGCACATACCCCCACCCCCGTATGTACGTGCAGTACCCCCAGCCCCCGTATGTACGTGCCGTACACCCGCCCCCCGTATGTACGCGCCATACCACCAGCCCCCCTATGGACGGAGCGTACCCCCCCCTAGGTACGGAGCGTACCACCAACCCCGTAGGTGCGCTGTGGACCCCCCAGCACCTAACGGCCCGTACATAGGGGGCGTGGGGGTACGCCTCGTACCTACGGGGTGGGGGTATGCTGCGTACCTACGGGGTGGGGGTACGCTCCGTACCTACGGGGTGGGGGTACGCTCCGTACCTACGGGGTGGTGGTACGCTCCGTACCTACGGGGGTGGTGGTACGCTCCGTACCTACGAGGTGGGGTGGGGGTACGGCGCGGACATGGGGGGGTGCTGGGGTATGGCGCGTACATGGGGGTGTGTGCTGGGGGGGTGTTCGGCGCGTATGCAGGCAACTATTTGGACGTCTCCATAGTTGCTATGGGAGATCGCACCGTACGGTGTTTTTTCCATACGGTTGTGCATTCGGACGGACGGGACGGATCGTACTTGCGCACTCGGACTTCAGTTTCCCGAATCGTAGGTAAAACTGTCCAGGGACGTGTCAGACACTTTTTCCGACCCGAGGACGTGTCGGGGTATTTTCCCAATGAGATTCGTATGGAATTTTCCACATACGAATCGTACTTGCCAGTTTGTACGGGACTTGTACGATTCGTACGGTAAAAAAAATGGATACGATTCGTACGGGGGAAATTTTTAACGGATCGGAATCGGCCCCTCTGTTGGGGATATGCCAAATTAATCATGCTGAAAGGAGGAGCACACACATTTCATTGCTGGTTAACAGGAGTAAAGTGCGCTGAGTTCTATAGAAAGAAAAAATAGAGTTCAGAAAATAAAGGTTAAAAAATCTGGGGTGGTCCTGCAGAAAAGACACATTTCCAACACCAGGTATTTTTTTGTACTTTTGGGACAAGAAAGAGAAGCCATATAATGTATGATTCTCCATTACACCTCTACCCCTCTGTAGCACTTGAATGCAGAGGGCAGTGATTTTGGGGGCCATGCATAACGTAAGTTTGTAGCTGGATGAATAACGGGGATGTTTTTCACCCTGAGGCTCTGAGTAACATCATACGCAAGTTGTGTTTTGCTTTTGTTATCTATTTGATCTCACTCAGAAACTCTCAGTGAAACACCTTGTTATACACTGTTACCCACCTATATTCTAGAAACCTTTTATTGGTCCAAACTAATGTCAGATTAATGCCTATTTTCAAAGATAAAATATCTTATTCCTGTATATTTAACCTTAATGAACATAGAAATATCGAGATGATCATCCTTCTTCATCCTATATTAAACTAAATCCTTCTGCATTCTACAAATTGCAATCAAACCAATACGGATGGAACTAGGAGGCCAATCTCAATATGTTACTCTGGTTCTTTAACCAAGACACAATCACACATGCATGAAAGTAACAATTCTAATGGCTAAGATACAAATTGATTCATTCTGGTTATAGAGGTTATTTCACCATGTTTTGAAAAACGTACACACCCTCGACCCCCCATAGAGTTGATGCTAAGGCTGCAAGAAGGTAACAAACTAAACCTAGTCCAACATTCCTAGCGTGCATGCTTGTTATAGGTTGGATTGTTTCATCGTCAACCACAGTATATTTGGTATCTTTGATCATGTTTGATGAAGCTGTTATTGCCTTTAGTTATAATACATTAAGAAATATCTTCGGCTTTCTTTAATATATTAAGGTTAAAAAGGCAGATTTCTTTTAAATAGTTGATTAATTCAGAAAAGTACAACGTTTTTAGATCTAACTTGACAGCACATTTCACATCCCAATTTTTTAAATATACCCAGAGTGGGCTATTGTTAGACTCAGAGGAGTAGTGCTCTCTCACCACATACTATTAGCGGTTTGGTGTATTATTCCGTCTTCAATGTAGTATTGCATTGCCTTGAATGAGGGGCTACTTTACATCTTAGAGTAATCTAAATCATCACACATTAAATTCTCTTTCACATAAAATCGATTATGTTTTGCAGGCAATTTTTAGAATATTTAAATTGTTTAGTCTGTACTCGAAAATGCAAACCAAGCCTCTTGGCTTTGCCAATACTTATTTTGAGTAGTGTATCAATCAGTCATTTTCTTTTTATTAAGAGCGTCTAAACATCTTTGTACAATTTAGATGTAGCCCTGAGCTTCCAACTGTACACGAGAGTACATTTTGTTTGCTATTAACACATTTTATTTATGGTACCAGAGGCATTCGTGTAGAGGAACAGAACAGTATAATTCCGGTAAGAGTTATGATGGAAACTGAAGCAAACTGAAAGAAATGGGAAGGCAACCAACGTATTTGTTCTTATACCTTATAGATGAGGTTTCTCAAGTTTCTCCAGTTGAGCCATAGATCATCCACATTAGTGCTTCGTTCCCTTCTTGCAGCAAATCATCCATTTGCTGTGCAAAATAGAATATACTGTATTATTCTTCTCAGATAACGTTGGTTCGACAATAATACTATTGTGATAGCCTACAGCATAGGGACTACGGGAATACCCCATTAAATCACCTGCAATGCATTACATGATACCACAACATCAAGATAAATTACAGAAAAATCAGAAGAAGTATGGTTTATTTATTTAAACAGAAGAAGGCTAACTTTGGTTTTAAAAGTTGAGGGCCAGGAGCACGCCCTCGAAACCACCGTGTCTCCGGTGATGCAGAGGAAGGCATTAAGTGACAGGTGATATAGTGGCAGAGAATGTGGTAATAGATATAACCGCTATCACCAATATAGAAACTAATTTTCCTATGCATTTATACAATTGTTTATATTAAACATGTGATGCTGATGTTCTAAGTACTGTGCATCTATAAGGATATGGGTATCCAAGCCAGGGTAGTATTTAACCCATGGCCTTAAACCATATGATATGGAAAAAGATTGCAATGCTCTAAGTGAAGTTATTGCTGTTGTCCTCATCCTGAAGATTCTGGTGTACCTGCTGGTTTCTATAGGATGGATTTAGGAAGGAGCAATTAACTCTGAGGTAAGATTTCGATTTTGGGACAGATAATTTAGATGAGATATTTATGGAAGTGAAGTATCACAATATTTGTGTGAAAGGTGTCGTAGTGTCTTTTTGTGTAGTGTCCAGTGGGTGAGGCTGAGAATCCTAAAGTCCGCTCTGGCTTGCTTCCACTTTTAATTTACAAATATTTCTTCCAATTCCTGAGGGTTTGGGGGGGTGCCTCTTTGATGAGCTTCTTGTGGGCACTGAATGTGGGTGTGCTTGGTATTCAGTCCAAATATCGAGTTTGAAATGTCGACTTACACTAATATCAAGTTTTAAATTTTGTGACACAGAAATATCAACAGCAAGAATATTGTGATCAAGAATATCGACATTTAAGGTAAGAAATATCAGTTTTAAAAATATAGAATTCACACTTCTGCCTGACTGCGAACCTGTAACACAGATATTAGTAATGACTTCTTGTATACAATGACCATTTTCTTTGGATTGTTTAATAAAAAGAATTACAAAATATATATATATAGAAGTCATTAATATTGTTTGCAAAAATATAGGGGCCGATTCCGATCCTGTAAAACCCGGGTACGAACCGTCGAACGGAGCGTTTTCTCCGTCCGACTCGTACCCGGGAAAAACACCTTACAAACCCGCAAGTACGATTCGTACCGAAACACCATTTCCGTACGAATCGTAAAAAACACCGACCGGCTAAAACATACCCACAATTCCGATCCGGAACACCGCGTACGCGACATTCGCATGGAGTCAGGCAGCGTTTTACGGACCAGCAAGTACGATTCGTACCAACAGCACTTCGCACGGCAAATATTTTTACGGGACCCAAAAAGTGCCGGAAAAGCTAAGTACGTCACGATACACGGCGAAAAGGGGGCCCGGTACGCACCGTACCCCCATCCCTGCATGTCCGTGCCGTACCCCAGCACCCCCCCATGTCCGCGCCGTACCCCTGCACCCCCCCATGTCCGCACCATACCCCCACCCCCGTAGGTACGGAGCGTACCCCCACCCCCGTAGGTACGGAGCGTACCCACACCCCACCCCCGTAGGTACGGAGCGTACCCCCACCCCCGTAGGTACGGAGCGTACCCACACCCCACCCCCGTAGGTACGGAGCGTACCCCCACCCCCGTAGGTACGGAGCGTACCCACACCCCACCCCCGTAGGTACGGAGCGTAACCCCACCCCCGTAGGTTCAGAGCGTACCCCCACCCCCATAGGTTCAGAGCGTAACTCCACCCCGTAGGTACAGAGCGTACCCACACCCCCATAGGTATGGAGCGTACCCCCAAAACCCCCGTAGGTACGGTGCGGACCCCCAGCGCTACTCACTGGGGGTCCGCACCGTACCTACGGGGGTGGGGGTATGCTCCGTACCTACGGGGGTGTGGGTATGCTTTGTACCTACGGGGGTGGGGTGGGGGTACGCTCCGTACCTACGGGGGTGTGGGTACGCTCCGTACCTACGGGGGTAGGGTGGGGGTATGCTCCGTACCTACGGGGGTGGGGGTATGCACCGTACCTACGGGTGTGTGGGTATGCTCCGTACCTACGGGGGTGGGGTACGCTCCGTACCTACGGGGGTGGGGGTACGCTCCATACCTACGGGGCTGTGGGTACGCTCCGTACCTATGGGGTGGGGTGGGGGTATGCTCCGTACCTACGGGGGTGGGGGTACGCTCCGTACCTACGGGGGTGGGGGTACACTCCGTACCTACGGGGGTGTGGGTACGCTCTGTACCTACGGGGTGGGGTGGGGGTACGCTCCGTATCTACGGGGGTGGGGGCACGCTCCGTACCTACGGGGGTGGGGTGGGGGTACGCTCCGTACCTACGGGGGTGGGGTTCGCTCCATACCTACGGGGGTGGGGGTACGCTCCGTACCTATGGGGGTGTGGGTACGCTCCGTACCTACGGGGGTGTGCTGGGGGTACGCTCCGTACCTGCGGGGGTGGGGGTACGCTCCGTACCTACGGGGGTGGGGTGTGGGTACGCTCCGTACCTACGGGGGTGGGGGTACGCTCCGTACCTACGGGGGTGTGGGTATGCTCTGTACCTACGGGGTGGGGTGGGGGTACGCTCCGTATCTACGGGGGTGGGGGTACACTCCGTACCTACGGGGGTGGGGGTACGGCGCGGACATGGGGGGGTGCTGGGGTACGGCACGTACATGGGGGCGTGGGCTGGGTGGGTGTTCGGCGCAAATGCGGGCACATGTTTGGACGTCTCCATGGTTGCCATGGGAGTTCGCTCCGTACGGTGTTTTTTCCATACGGTTGTGCATTCGGACGGACGGATCGTACTTGCGCACTCGGACTTCAGTTTCCCGATTCGTACGCAAAACTGTCCGGGGACGTGTCGGACACTGTTTCCGACCCGAGGACATGTCGGGGAATTTTCCCAGTGCGATTCGTATGGATTTTTTAACATACGAATCGTACTTGCCAGTTTGTACGGAACTTGTACGATTCGTACGGAAAAAAATCCGGATACGATTCGTACGGGGAATATTTTTAACGGATCGGAATCGGCCCCAAAGTTGTTTAAAACATCGATTTTTAAATTAGTGTTATGTATTTTTGTATATATTTTAAATGTATGTGTATTGTTTATGTTTTTTTAATATATGTGTTACATTTTTTGTAGTTATTCATTTTATTTTAATTACATTTTGCATTTTTTAGTACCTTAGCGGGTTATGGGTATATAGGGGAATTGGGTCGGAAGTAATTTAATTATAATAAATTAATGAATGTATTTATTTATTAATATTGTTTTATTTGAGATTGTATAATGTTAATTGTTTTTGAATTTTTTGGGTAAATTTTAGATGTGGGTTGTGGGGTTTATAGGGGTAAAGGGTGGAAAGTAATTAATTTTTAATTAATTAATATTTTTTGTTAATTATTATAAATTAATTAATTGAAAATTATGGTAATTCTGTACTTAATTTTTGGTGCAGTCTGTAAGGTTTTTAGGGGTAAAGGGTGGGAAGTATTTTAAGTTTAATTAATTAATGATTAGTTGAAAATTAATATTATTTAATTGATAATTAATTAGTGTAACTGTTCAATTATTTTGGGGGATTTGGAGTTTATAGGGCTGAAGGGTTGGGTGTAAATTAATTTTACTTACTTATTAATTAGTTGTTTAGTTGAGAATGTTTTTGAACTGTGTAAATATTTTTTTACAGTTTAATTTTAGGTGCGGGTTGTGGGGATTCTAGGTGTAAAGGGTGGGAAGTTAATTAGATTTTTTGTGTTTTCATTTGTTTTTTTAATTAATTATATTTGTTTAATTGATAATTAATTATGTTAATTATACAAAGATGTTTTTGATGTGGTTTGTGAGTTGGGTGGTGTTATAGGGTAGGAAGTAAATAGACTAAGTTTATATAATACTTAATGATTTGTTAATAAATGATTACTAAATACAAATATTTATTTGTTTGATTTTTTTTAATATAACATTCGTAGGTATTTGTGTTATGCATTTAACATACTATGTTCTTATTTTTTATTTTTAATATTAAATATATTTTTATTTTTATTTTTCACATATTCCTAAATATTTTTTAAAATTTTTGTAAAAATATTTTTATTTTGTTGATGATATTTAGTTTGTTTTTAATTTTTAACTGACTGCAGTGAGAATCGTAAATGTTACCCCTCCGCAATCCAACACTTTCCCTAGTGTTGCACTGACTGGAGTGCGAATAGTAATTTTTACCCCTTCGCTGTCCAACTCTTTCCCGACTGTTGCACTCAGTATATATATCTATATTCACTGAAAAAACCATAGGTTTCAGGGGCGTTATAGTTAGCTGGACTTTTCACTCGTACAAAACCATTGAAATTCCCCCGTTATAGTTAGTTCAGCTAACTATAACTCGCGCACCCGCAATGCACCGCTGATGACGTCACATATTACATCACTCATGACATGGTCAGTGACATCACTCATGACATCACTGATGACATCTCAAATGACATCACTGATGACATCATCCAGTGAATGTGTGTTTTTCTGAAAATTACATATGTTTTATATAAGTATATCTCAAGGTCGATGGAAGAATACATGGGTATATAAGTATCTAAATGGATGATTTGTTTTTGAAAAATTGATTGTATAACTGACTGATTAAGTGTATCTTAGTGAATACATGGCTTAGTGAGTAATGTTTAAATGTGTAAATATCTGTATCAGTCTCTCACTTTGTGTATAAGTGGCTGCATGGGTTGGTGAGTGGCTACATGAGTGTCTATATAGGTTATTAGTTGTTTTTTTGAGTATCAGTATGAGTGTCTGAGTGTCTGTATGGTTCGGTGGGGGGTATTACGTAGTGCATAGGTGCATGAATGAGTGACTCACTGTTTGTATGTGTTGAAGACAGATGGGTGTAAGACTGTATGGGTGGATGAGTGTGTGCATGGGTGTGTTAGTGAGTGATAGACTGTCTCAATAGTGTCTTTATGAGTAACTACATATGTTTTAAACTAGTATATGTGACTATTGGTGTATATAAGTGAGTATATGTGAGAGTGAGAGATTGAAAGAGTTCCTGTATGAATAAGTATGTGTTTCTATAGGTGATTGTTTAAAAGACTAAGTATGTGTAAGTTTCTGTAGAAGTAAGTGTGGTGGTGTGTGTATAACTGTATATGCAAGTAAATGGATGTTTGATTCTTTATTAGCATGAGTTACTGTGTGAGTAACTCTATGGATGAGTGGCGTTGTGTAACAGGATGTATAGGTGTGTGAGTACATATGATGAGTGAGTACATGTATGAGTGACTGTATAGGACTGTTGGTGAATGAGTGGATGTGTATGTGGATCTTAGAATCACTGAATAGGTTGTTGTAACTGGTATTGGTATGTCCATTGTTTTGCACATTGTAGTTTCTATTTTTGAATGTGTGTATCAAAGGTTATATTAGGGGAAGATGAGGTCTGCCATTCTATCACAAGGATGATGTCATCAGTGATGTCATTAGTGATGTCATTTGAGATGACATCAGTGATGTCATGAGTGATGCCACTGACCATGTCATGAGTGATGTAATATGTGACGTCATCAGCAGTGCATTGCGGGCACGCGAGTTATAGTAAGCTGAACTAACTATAACGGGGGAATTTCAATGGTTTTGTATGAGTGAAAAGTCCAGCTAACTATAACGCCCCTGAAACCTATGGTTTTTTCAGTGAATTTCTAAGGTTTTTTAAATGCTAATTCCTAACTATAACGTGCCTGAAACCTATGGTTTTTTCAGTGAATTTCAAAGGTTTTTTAAATGCTAATTTCTAACTATGCCTACAGAGATAGGACATGTGAAGAAAGAAGAAAAAACGCACAGAAAGAAAGAAAAGAAATGCAGAAAGAAGCAACAGAGGTCCTCAAAGACAAAGAAAAGTGCAGGAAGAAGGATAACGTGCAGAAAGAACAAACAGAAGAGCAGAAAGAAGCCTTGTTGCAAAATTATCCTGTACCCTCAACTTTTTCAGATGGATACTGGTTGTAACTGAGTCTGACTAACCAGTCCTAGAGCCAGTGCTATGTTAAAAGACCCTCAGAATACAGTGAAAACACCTACATACACTAGGGAACACTATGCGTTGGGGTCCCCCTGTGATCAGCATGACCTCCTCTGTAAGCCCCTAGTATATAATAGGGCAGGGGAGTAAAACTACCTCTTAAAACGCGCCACAGGGCGTGTTTGCACACGTCACCTCAGGCCCCGTCCCCTCACTTCCCCACTGTGTAAACACGCCCTGTGGCCGTTTTAGTTGGGAGATTAAGTCCCCTTGAATCCTGAGGGTCCCTAGGGTCCAACTAGACCATTAGGTACCTCCAGTAAGCGCCACAGAGCTACGTTGCAGAGAGATGTAAAAAGGGGCACGGCCTAGACCACCTCTCTGCAACGCAGCGGAGTGGTGCTTACTGGAAGCACCTGGTGGGCTAGTTGGCCCCCAGGGTCCCTCAAGATTGAAGGGGAATTATTTCCCCAACTTAAAACGCGCCACAGGGATTGTTTGCACACGTTACCTCAGGCCCCGTCCCCTCCCTTCACCACTGTGTAAACAAGCCCTGTGGCCATTTTTAGTTGGGAGATTAAGTTAATTTGAATCCTGAGGGTCCCTAGGGTCCAACTAGCCCACTAGATACGTCCAGTATGCGCCACAGTGCTGCGTTGCAGAGATGTGTTAAAAGTGGCACGGCCTGGACCACCTCTCTGCAACGCAGCTCAGTGGCGCTTAATGGAAGCACCTAGTGGGCTAGTTAGCCCCCAGGGGCCCTCAGGATTGAAGGGGAATTATTTCCCCAACTTAAAACGCGCCATAGAGCGTGTTTGCACCTGTCACCTCAGGCCCCGTCCCCTTCCTTCCCCACTTTGTAAACATGCCCTGTGGCCGTTTTTTAAGTTGGGAGATTAAGTCCCCTTGAATCCTGAGGATCCCTAGGGGCAAAAAAGCCCACTAGGTACGTCCAGTAAGCGCCATTGCAGAGAGGTGTAAAAAGGGGCACGGCCTGCACCACCTCTCTGCAACGCAGAGCAGTGGCACTTACTGGAAGCACCTGGTGGGCTAGTTGGCCCCCAGGGTCCCTCAGGATTGTAAGGGAATTATTTCCCCAACTTAAAACGCGCCACAGGGCGTGTTTGCACACGTCACCTCAGGCCCCGTCCCCTCCCTTCACCACTGTGTAACGCGCCCTGTGGCCGTTCTAAGTTGAGAGATTAAGTCCCCTTGAATCCTAAGGGTCCCTAGGGTCAAACTAGTCCACTAAGTACCTCCAGTAAGTGCCACAGAGCTGCATTGCATAGAGGTGTAAAAAGGGGCGAGGCCTCAGAACACCTGTCTGCAACACAGCTCCCTGGCGCACACTTGAGATACCTGTTGGGCTAGTTGGCCCTCAGGGACCCTCAGTATTGAAGGGGAATTAATTCCCCAACTTACAACTGGCCAGGGGGCGCGTTTGCAGAGTGCTGCTAGGAGGGGGCGTGGCCTCCAGTGCGATGCCGGTCTTTTATTTATTTTATTTTTTTAAGAAGGAGGGCTGTGTGGCCTCCCTTCTTTTTCTAATTTACTGGCCCTGGGGACCCCATTTGTTGAAAAAAATTAATTTGGCCCTCCCAAGGCCTTAATCGGCCCCGGGGACCCCAAGCCCCGGGGACCCCAACCCCTGGGTCATGGCCTTTTTTTAATTTAAATTCTTTAGGAGGGGGCTGTGATGCCCCCCTTCTCAGGCCACTTATGGCTCCGGGGACCCCATCCCCCGGGGCCGGCTTTTGTTTTTAATTATTTTAAAAATATATACATTTATAGAAACACCTAGGACATGCTGGACAAACCGTATGTACCTATCACCATGACGATTTGCGTGATATTCATTAAAAGGCGACTATGCATAGAATGAATCCACATGGAATGTATTTACACCGCTAGTGAAGCTCTGACGTGTCTGACGCCCTACCATGCCTAATCCCGGCGCCCCCGCCGGTGGGTACTCTCCAAGTAGACACCCTTGTCGTTTATTTATACAAACATGGGTAGCTATTGGCACATTTAATATACACGCACACCAAGCCATTCAAAGGGGATTCGACAAATATTCGTCCAAACTATGCAAGAAACCCCCCTCACGGTTAATAAAAAACACATCCACCGCCGGATGTGTAATGCTTTTTATTTTACTTTCTGTAAAGGAGACGAACCTCACTTGAGAGTCACAGCGTGCTCCTGGCTGAGCCCAATGCTGTGTTACACCCCCCAGTGCCCGCCGATTGCCTCACACCTCTGTGTTGTATTCCACCAGCTAGTGCGTATGCTATAACACTCTCTAGCCCATGTGCACTGTAACACCACCCCGTGAATATGTCATGCCACACTTGCCTTCGCACGGGTTATATTGCCCCATCTAACGTGCCTTCCTCGATGTGTATGTTATAACGCACAGCGCTATGCCATACATATTACAATCTGGGATCCATATCTGTGTCACAGTGCATATGCAACGTTACACTCCCCAGCACATATTTTATATTACAACTTTAGAGACTAGTTATGTTACACAACACTGCCCTGTGCATATTACACTCCAAGGCGCATATCGCATAGCACGCGCTAGTGCCTGTGCTATCTCGCACTCTCCAATGAATCTGTCATTGCGCACAATGTATTGCATATTATATTTCACGCCCCGGTTCATCTTATATCACACTTTTTGGTGCATAGGTTATACCATATACTACATCTAGTTTTCAATTTCAATCGTGCTCTCAGGACTATGTTCTGTATAACACTGCGTCCACCTACCCTTTTCACGGGCATTACATTTTGCGATGGGGGTGGAGGGTCAGGGGGTGTTTCTGCCAAGTGAGCCCAGAGTCACAGTCACAAACGTCCTCTTCTTCCTGAATAAAAGTGAGATTATGCTGCATACTTGTTCATATTTTAAGTAGTTCGCACAGACACATATTTTAAAAACAATAAAGTTCCTAATACCCACCTTCTCTGAACAGTTAGCTTGCTGCCCCATCCACCTCCTCCCTATCCTCTGTTGTCTGAATCCATGGACTAGCCTCCTCCCTCCTGCCATGCATGGTCTGATGTGCTGCCACTGCCCTCCATTTAGCATGATGTACCAGTCCACTCCTCCTGCCCTCCATTGCCCAATTGTATGGCCCATCATTGACCTCCTGCTCAGCCTCTGTGCTTAGCTTGCTGCCCCTATTCTCCTTCCTCCTGCCCTCCGATGTCTTTGTGCATGCCCCTGCTCCATCCTTTTTGCCCACTATGTTCCATGGACCTGCCACTCCTATCTACTCTGAGTGTTCTGTTGAGCTGCCACTCCCCTCCCACCTGCCTAGCATTGTCAGATGACTGTAACCGTCCATGCCACCTCCACCCTGCCTGTCCACATGCCATGCCCCTATCGCCTTCCTCCTGTCCTCCATGGTCCATTTTACTGCCACACCCTTCTGCCCTCCCTGATCTGTTGTGCTGCAACTGCTCCTCCTGCCTGCCCCGCGCGGTCTGTTGTGAGGCCCCTTCCCCTGAACTCTCTTGTCTGTGCCCAGGTCAAGACCCTCCCTTCTATCCTTCATGGTCCTTTGTGCATGCCCCTGCACCCTCCTTCTTGCCCATCCTAGCCATTGTGCTGCCACTAACCCTCCCGCTTGCCATGCATGGTCTTCTGTGCTGCCATGGCCCCTCCCACCTTCCCTGTGTGGTCAGCTAGCTGCCCCTGACCCCTCCCACCTTCCCTCCATGGTCTGTGTGTATGCCACCATAGTCTCATTGTTGCTCTCCATGGTGTGTCTTGTTTCTAGTGCCCATCCTGCCTGACCTCCATGGTCATCTTGCTGCTCCTGCCCTGCCACCTTGCCCCCAGCCCTCTGTTTCCATGTGCAGACACCCTATTCCCTCCCTCCTGGCTTGTCTGTTCCATTGTAATGCCCCTGATCCGTCCCTCCTGCCCTTTATGGTCTGTTATGCTGCAGCTTTCTCTCCTGTCTGTCCATTATGGTCAGCTAGCTACCATTGCCTCTTTCCCATCTGTTCTCTGTTGTCCATGTGCATGGTCCTGTCCCCTCCCTATTGCTTTCTATGGATTGTTGTGCTGCACTTCCGTCCCGCATGCACTGTGTGGTGTATTGTGCTGCTGCAAACCCTGATGCCTGCCCTGTAGGGTCAGTTTGGTGCACCTCTCCATGTCCCTCCTGTCCTCTGTTATCTGAGTCCATGTCCCTACCCCAATTCCTCCTGCCTAACATGATTCAATGTACCATACTTGCGAACATTTTGAACTTGGTAAGAGGGAGATTTTGAAAAAAAACTGGGGTATTGATTTTCCCCTTTGAGTTACATTGAAAAAGAGGAGATTGTAGACAGGAAACAGATCAAATAAATCCCATTTGAGCTTAAAAACATTGGACGTTTCCTGGCTGAAACGGGTCTGTTGGCATGTATGGTTATACTACCACAGCCTCTTCCTTCTGCCCACAATGGTCTATTATATTTCCACAGCCTCTCTTGCCAGTCCTGTATTGTTGGTTTGTTGCCCCTGCCCCCCTTTCCACTAACCTCCATAGTCTGTTGTGCTGCCACTGCCCTTCCTGCCATTCCAATGTGGTCAAATTATTGCCTCTGCACTCTCCTACCTGCCTTCAATTTTCAGAGTCCGTGCCCCTGGCCTTTGCCTCTCAACAGTATCCCAATGAAAAACTAGATTGCTAACATTCTATATTTATTACAAAAGTGTGGAACGCCTGACGTCATCTTGATGTAATCAAAACTGTAATACCTAGAGTATTTCCTTTAGAAATTACATATATGAGAGGGTCTTATTTGCATCAAAATTATGGTTAGTGCTCTAAAAAACTAAAATGAGAACATATTTTCTGAGTTTTCAAATAGCGACAAAGAACTTTTAAATTATTTGTAATCTTTATGTTTTTTTATCCAGTTGACTAAATGTTGCACCTTGGCGAGAGGATGTGGTGTTACTTCCAGAGCTGCAGACTTTGCAACTGGGGAACCAGGTTGGAGTTTCTGCTTCAGCTCAACATTCTGTGATTGTGGTCAAATCACTTAATCTCCCCATGTCTACAACCAAAATGAATTTGATCTTGTGTGATGTAACCAATGCTCATTTAAAGCATTCCAATACCTGACAAGTCTGCACTATGTAAAACTGCAAATACACAAAAAATAAGTGTTTTGCACACTTCTGTCATTGGGCTACATGTGGGCTACATCTGGGTGATATTTGTGCTGCATTTAGGCTCTTTTGTGTCTGGTGGCCATCTTAGGAGATTCATTTGTTATGAAGTTTCCTAATTTCCTCATTTACTGCAGTCTCCTCAGTAGGAAATGCTTTCAGTTTCTTACTTTGATTCCATCAAGAAGGTATTCAGATATGTCACATATTTGCCATAAATTCTGAATGTTAGCACGCTAGTTGCTCATTAGATCACTGTAGTAAAGCTACTGCTCACCAGGGAAGTCTGCTGCTGGTATTAAAAGTGCATGTTTCAGTCTGCATATCAGAATTTTTTAATGAAATAGAAGAGGATTTGAGAAGTCACTCAAAATGTGCCCTAATTTTTCTTTCTTCAGCACTAATCATAATTTCTATGGCAAAATGAACCCCCTCATTGTGTTCCTTTTTAAATTAAATGTTTTAAGTGTTACCAGTTTATTCCAATCAAGATGGCTTCAGGTGTGCCATACTTTTGTCATAAGTAGGACTGTTAGCGCTCTAGTTGTTCTTCAGAACACTCTGGGAAGCTGCAGTAGAACACAATGGAATCAACTGACAGTCTCTGCCCTTGTTGGATGTACATGTTTTACTGAGAATGTCAGACTTCATTCTCACATGACTGAGAAAGATAATGTGAATTTACAGAAAATATGCTCTCAGTTAGCTTATAGATCACCTTCCAAACCTCTGTTGGAAAAGCATGAGAAAATAGTTTTCTCTCAAACATGATTCATGATATCACAGCAGAAGGCTTTTTCGCATGATAAAATCACCTTAGAACACACCACAATTCCTAAAATGAGTATGGTACCATCAACAAATGATTTATAATATAACTAAAGTCTTAAAACCTTCTATTAACTGCAATGCTTTTTAATGAGGTGCTATCATGTATATTGGTCCCAAGATGGCTGCCAACACTTCTTGGATGAAGTGCTGACAGCCAATCAGATCTCACGATGAGATGTGTGGTTAGGCTCCGCCCAGATATATATGTGATTTTACTTTTGATTTTCTCAGGAGCTACTGAACGGATTTACACCATTTAAGCAAAAGGCACATGCCTGACCTGAGGACTGCTTCTTTGCCAAAATTCAAGTAATTCTGTTCAGCCGTTCGGGCTGTACCTTCGACTAAAGGTCCTATGGGAAAATGCATGGGGAAAACACGTTTTGGGACCCCCCTTTTTTCTCAGCCCCCACTTGACGAATCACCCCGAGACTTTCAGGGTAGGAGCTGAGCGGAGCGCCCCATTAGTTTTGAACATTTCACGAAGATAAGTCAACCGGCGCCAAAGTTATTCAAAATAGAATTTTCAGATTTCCTATGGGAACTCGGTCCTAACTATAACTATCTACTGGTGACCGCCAGTAGATAATATATATATCTATATATATCAAACACAAGAGTCTCTCGTTCTGGAGCCTTAGACCCTACAGGGCGGCCTCAAGAAATGGGCACGGAGCAGCCCATCAATTACACTTGCCATGCATAAAGAAACATGAAGCTCACTACTGCAGTTAAAATTAATTGCATGGTCAAGCAGCGCCAGCTTCCATTTCCCAATGTTTCGGTTTCAGTAGCCTTGCTCACAGGTGGAAGAAGAAGCAGACGTAAGCTCGGGCGTTGTTTAAAAGGTTTTATTTACGTGACTGAATTTACAATACTTCAAATCCCATAGTGCAATGTGCATTCTGAGAATATACGAACTGGAAGTCCTCGCATTTCATACAATTTGGAAAGTTCTTTTGGCACATGCACTGATGTTTGACATGGAATGCTATATGATGACAGTCAGGTGAGTAGATGAAATTCCGGAGTTTTGTTCTTACTACTACGTGCGACCAGAAGGAATTTCAAACTGCAGCACGATTGTAGCAGGACATCAGCCTGCAACAAATCCCTTCCTCACGCATCCCTTAGTTTAGCTAATTAGCATATTCTTCGTAGGTAGGGTGCGCGAGTGGGTCAGGCTCCTCCATTAATATCAAACACAAGAGTCTCTCGTTCTAGAGCCCCAGACCCTACAGGGCGGCCTCAAGAAATGGGCACGGAGCAGCCCATCAATTACACTTGCCGTGCAGAAACAAACATGAAGCCCACTACTGCAGTTTAAGTTACTTGCATGGTTGAGCAGCGCCAGCTACCATTTCCCAACATTTCGGCTTCAGTAGCCTTGCTCACAGGTGGAAGAATATATCTATAGCTATATATATATATATAAATTATTTTATATGTGTGTTTACCTATTTTAATTAAGTTTATTTGTTATAATTGTTAAAATGTATATTAAATCTAATTTATTTATTTTATTCTTTAATATATTTAATATTTATTAATACATTCTATATATGCATAAAAACGATATTTTGTAGAACTATATTTATGACATCGATTTTTTTCCGATATTTTTGCACTTACCATCATAAGTATAGGATGTAGATATTTTTTACTTCGATATTTTGGTCACAATATTTTGGTATGGGGATATTTTGGGTGTCCAAGTGATCTCATTTGGTTGGATGCTTTTGTCATTGGAGCTGGCAGTTGTGCTCTTTCCTCTATTTTTGCTCTCTTTTCTTTCCATAGCAAAGCAGATCAGAGAATGCAGTGCATCTACGTTGGTTAGATCAGGTGCCAATGAGCGTTTCTGTATCTGGAGCAATAAAGCTGTTAATGGCCCTCTTCTCCGCCATCATCATCTTCTACAGGCTATGAGTGATGACGCCACTGTTGTTTTCAGAGGAAGGATTCTTTGTGCAGCCATTTCCCACATTCACAGTAGAGCATTCCTGGGTATGAGGCTCTGCCAGAAACGAGGAGCGTCCATGAGGGGCCACTGCCATTATCTGAGCACAAAGTAGGCACTAAGCACCCACTAGCGTGCAATCCGGGACAGATACACATTTACCCACGTGCAGACGAATTAGAGTATCAGTCTAATGAGACATGAAAGTGAAAAGAACAGAGTGTAACAGCCTTTTTGTCCTCAACAGATGAGCTTATGTTTAACCCCTTCGCTGCTAGGCCTTTTCCCCATGTGCTAAGCCTTTTTTGGACTATTTGGGGTAGTGCGCGCTTAGGCCTCTGTAACTTTTTGACCAAATAAGGTATCTACACCAAATTTGCGTCCTTTTCTTCCAACATCATGGGGATTCTAAAGGTACCCAGGGTTTGTGAATTCCCCTGGAGGGGTCCCAGAAATTAGTCAAAATACAGCAAAATTTTGTTTTTTGGGGGAAAAATTGGAAAAAAGGGCTGCAAATGAAAGCGTCTGGGTTTTTCTCTGCAAATGGTATCAAAAAAGGGTTTGTGGGGATGAAATCACCATTTTCCCAGATTTTAGGGAATGACAGACTTTTGACAGAAAACCAACATTTTTTTCCACAGGCATTTTTCTGGGACATGGTCTATTTTTGCTATTTTTGGTGCTTTCAACCACCTTCCAGTTAATGGTAGAAATGGGTGTAAAAGCAATAATGGATCCTGGAAAGCTATACATTTGAGAAAAGTAGATAACATTCTGAATTCAGCAAGGGGTCATTTGTGTAGATCCATCAAGGTTTCTTTATAGAAACAAAGATAGATATAGGAAAAATTGAAAATTAGTTGAACAAAACAGCCTTTTGTGTCAACGCTTTCACCTGTAACTTCTTCTTATTATGACAGCTCTTTGAAAGCAATATATTGATATATCCGCTTGACCTTCCTGGTTGTGGGGATATATAGGACTTGTAGGTTCACCATGAACCTGACGAACCCAGAGGAAAAAACTAAGCAGCAATTTGCAATGTTTTTTTTATGTTCCGGGTATATAGCAATTATTGTGGGAAAATCTATACATGGAAAAATCGGTATGAAAGACACCTATATATTTCTGAAATGGGAACAAATTATAGAGGTTAGAAACAGTACATATTTGCACATTTTCGAAATTGGGAATACTCATACTAGCAATAGAATTGTCGGTCATTTTTCAAAATGACTTCTTTTTTACACAATGTCTTTCATTTGGAAGGCAGAAATGCATCAAAAATCAATAGGTAATAACAGTTGCTTTACAAATCTGAATTACCCTAAGTCTCCCGATAAAAATGGTACCTCACTTGTGTGGGTAGGCATAGTGCACGCGATAGGAAACAGCGCAAAACGCAACATGGTCACACCTCAATTTTGCAGTGAAAAATGACCCTTTTTGGCAAAGTGCCTAGCTGTAGTTTGTGAACCCTAGCTCTGCCGGCACCTAGGGAAACCTAGCAAACGTATACATTTTTGAAAACTAGACACCCAGAGGAATCCAGGATTGGGTGACTTGACTGCCTCCCACCAGGTTCTGTTACCCAGAATCCCTTGCAAACCTTAAAGATTGTCAAAAAAACCACATTTTCCCCACATTTCTGTGATGGAAAGTTCTAAAATCTGCGTGGATCCACAAATTTCCACCCACCCCACGTTCCCCAAAGTCTTACGAGAAAAATGGTACTTCACTTGTGTGGGTCGGCCTAGTGCCCGGGACAGGAAACGGTGTAAAACGCAACGTGGTCACACCTCAATTTTGCAGTGAAAAATGACCCTTTTTTGGCAAAGTGCGTAGCTGTAGTTTTTGAACCGTAGGTCTGCTGGCACCGAGGCAAACCTAGCAAACCTATACATTTTCGAAAATAGACACCCAGGGGAATCCAGGATGGGGTGACTTAGCTGCCTCCCACCAAGTTATGTTACCCAGAATCCCTTGCAAACCTAAAAAATTGTCCAAAAACACATTTTCCCTACATTTCTGTGGTGGAAATTCTGGAATCAGCGTGGATCCACACATTTCTACCCACCCCTCGTTCCCCAAAGTCTCAAGAGAAAATGGTACCTCACTTGTGTGGGTTGGCCTAGTGCTCGCGACAGGAAACGGCGCAAAACGCAACGTGGTCACACCTCAATTTCGCAGTGAAAAGTGACCCTTTTTTGGCAAAGTGCCTAGCTGTAGGTTGTGAACCCTAGCTCTGCCAGCACCTAGGGAAACCTAACAAACCTATACATTTTTTTTTAAACTAGACACCCAGGGGAATCTAGGATAGGGTGACTTGACTGCCTCCCACCAGGGTCTGTTACCCAGAATCCCTTGCAAACCTAAAAAATTGTCAAAAAACACATTCTTCCCACATTTCTGTGGTGGAAAGTTCTGGAATCTGCGTGGATCCACAAATTTACACCCACCCCGCTTTCCCCAAGGTCGTACGAGAAAAATGGTACCTCACTTGTGCGGGTCGGCCTAGTGCCCACGACAGGAAACGGCGCAAAACGCAACATGGTCACACCTCATTTTCGCAGTGAAAAATGACCCATTTTTTGGCAAAGTGCCTAGCTGTAAATTTTGAACCCTAGCTCTGCCGGCACCTAGGGAAACATAGCAAGCCTATACATTTTTGAAAGCTAGACACCCAGGGGAATCCAGGAAGGGGTTACTTGAGTGCCTCCCACCAGGGTCTGTTACCCAGAATCCCTTGTAAACCTAAATAATTGTAAAAAACAACACATTTTCCCCATATTTTTGTGGTGGAAAGTTCTGGAATCTGCGTGGATCCACAAATTTCCACCCACCCCGTGTTCCCCCAAGTCTTATGAGAAAAATGGTACCTCACTTGTGTGGGTCGGCCTAGTGCCCGCGACAGGAAACGGCGCAAAACGCAACATGGTCACACCTCAATTTTGCAGTGAAAAATGACCCTTTTTTGGCAAAGTGCCTAGCTGTAGTTTGTGAACCCTAGCTCTGCCGGCAACTAGGGAAACCTAGCAAACCTATGCATTTTGGAAAACTAGACACCCAGGGAAATCCAGGATGGGGTGACTTGACTGCCTCCCACCAGGGTCTGTTACCAAGAATCCCTTGCAAATCTAAAGAATTGTCAAAAAAACATATTGTCCCCACATTTCTGTGGTGGAAAGTATGGAATCTGCATGGATTCACAAATTTCCACCCACCCCGCGTTCCCCAAAGGATTACAAGAAAAATGATACCTCACTTGTGCGGGTCGGCGTAGTGCCCGCAACAGAAAATGGCACAAAACGCAACGTGGTCACACCTAAATTTTGCAGTGAAAAATGACCCTTTTTTTGCAAAGTGCCTAGCTGTTGTTTGAGAACCCTAGCTCTGCCGGCACCTAGGGAAACCTACCAAACCTATACATTATTGAAAACTAGACACCCAGGGAAATCCAGGATGGGGTGACTTGACCGCCTCCCACAAGGGTCTGTTACCCAGAATCCCTTGCAAACCTAAAGAATTGTCAAAAAAACACATTTTCCCCACATTTCTGTGGTGGAAAGTTCTGGAATCTGCATGGATCCATAAATTTCCACCCACCCCGCGTTCCCCAAAGTCTTACGAGAAAAATGGTACCTCACTTGTGTGGGTCGGCCTAGTGTCCGCGACAGTAAACAGCTCAAAACGGAACGTGGTCACACCTCAATTTCGCAGTGAAAAATGACCCTTTTTTGGCAAAGTGCCTAGCTGTCGTTTTTTAACAATAGATCTTCTGGGACCTAGGGAAACTTAGCAAATCTATACATTTTTGAAAACTAGACACCGAGGGGACTCCATAATGGGGCGACTTAGCTGCCTCCCACCAGGTTCTGTTACCCAGAATCCCTTGCAAACCTAAAAACATGTAAAAAAAACACATTTTCTCCACATTTCTGTGGTGGAAAGTTCTGGAATCTGCGTGGATCCACAATTTTCCACCCACCCCGCGTTCCCCAAAGTCTTATGAGAAAAATTATACCTCACTTGTACGGGTCGGCCTAGTGCCCGCGACACGAAACGGCGCAAAACGCAACGTGGTCACACCTCAATTTTGCAGTGAAAAATGACACTTTTTTGGCAAAGTGCCTAGCTGTAGTTTGTGAACCCTAGCTCTGCCGGTAACTAGGGAAACCTAGCAAACCTATACATTTTGGAAAACTAGACACCCAGGGAAATCCAGGATGGCGTGACTTGACTGCCTCCCACCAGGGTCTGTTACCAAGAATCCCTTGCAAACCGAAAGAATTGTCAAAAAAACACATTTTCCCCACATTTCTGTGGTGGAAAGTATGGAATCTGCGTGGATCCACAAATTTCCACCCACCCCGCGTTCCCCAAAGGATTACAAGAAAAATGATACCTCACTTGTGCGGGTTGGCCTAGTGCCCGCAACAGAAAACGGCGTAAAAGGCAACGCGGTCACACCTCAAGTTTGCAGAAAAAATGACCCTTTTTTGGCAAAGTGCCTAGCTGTCGTTTTTTAACCCTAGCTCTGCCGGCACCTAGGGAAACCTAGCAAACGTATACATTTTTAAAAACTATACACCCAGAGGAATCCAGGATTTGGTGACTTGACTGCCTCCCACCAGGTTCTGTTACCCAGAATCCCTTGCAAACCTAACAAATTGTCAAAAAAAAAACCATTTTCCCCACATTTCTGTGATGGGAAGTTCTGAAATCTGCGTGGATCCACAAATTTCCACCCACCCCACGTTCCCCAAAGTCTTACGAGAAAAACAGTACTTCACTTGTGTGGGTCGGCCTAGTGCCCGGGACACGAAACGAATCCCTTGCAAACCTAAAAAATTGTCCAAAAAAACACATTTTCCCTACATTCCTGTGGAGGAAATTCTGGAATCAGTGTGGATCCACAAATGTCTACCCACCCCTCGTTCCCCAAAGTCTTACGAGAAAATGGTACCTCACTTGTGTGGGTCGGCCTAGTGCAACGTGGTCACTCCTTATTTTCGCAGTGAATAATAACCCATTTTTTGGCAAAGTGCCTAGCTGTAAATTTTGAACCCTAGCTCTGCCGCCACCTAGGGAAACATAGTAAACCTATACATTTTTGAAAGCTAGACACCCAGGGGAATGCAGGATGGGGTGACTTGAGTGCCTCCCACCAGGGTCTGTTACCCAGAATCCATTGTAAACCTAAATAATTATTAAAAAAACACATTTTCCTCATATTTCTGTGGTGGAAAGTTCTTGAATCTGCGTGGATCCACAAATTTCCACCCACCCCGTGTTCCCCAACGGCGCAAAACGCAACGTGGTCACACCTCAATTTCGCAGTGAAAAGTGACCCTTTTTTGGCAAAGTGCCTAGCTGTAGTTTGTGCACCCTAGCTCTGCCGACACCTAGGGAAACCTAGCAAACCTATACATTTTTGAAAACTAGACACCCAGGAGAATCCAGGATGGGGTGACTTGACTGCCTCCCACCAGGGTCTGTTAACCAGAATCCCTTGCAAACCTAAAAAATTGTCAAAAAAACACATTTTCCCCACATTTCTGTGATGGAAAGTTCGGAAATCTGCGTGGATCCACAAATTTCCACCCAAGCCACATTCCCCAAAGTCTTACGAGAAAAATGGTACCTCACTTGTGTGGGTCGGCCTAGTGCCCGTCATAGGAAACGGCGTAAAACGCAACATGGTCACACCTCAATTTTGCAGAAAAAATGACCCTTTTTTGGCAAAGTGCCTAGCTGTCGTTTTTTAACCCTAGCTATGCCGGCACCTAGGGAAACCTAGCAAACGTATACATTTTTGAAAACTAGACACCCAGAGGAATCCAGGATTTGGTGACTTGACTGCCTCCCACCAGGTTCTGTTACCCAGAATCCCTTGCAAACCTAAAAAATTGTCAAAAAAAACACATTTTCCCCACATTTCTGTGATGGAAAGTTCTGAAATCTGCGTGGATCCACAAATTTCCACCCACCCCAAATTCCCCAAAGTCTTACGAGAAAAATGGTACTTCACTTGTGTGGGTCGGCCTAGTGCCCAGGACACGAAACAGTGTAAAACGCAACGTGGTTACACCTCAATTTTGCAGTGAAAAATGACCCTTTTTTGGCAAAGAGCCTAGCTGTAGTTTTTGAACCGTAGGTCTGCCGGCACCGAGGCAAACCTAGCAAACCTATACATTTTCGAAAATAGACACCCAGGGGAATCCAGGATGGGGTGACTTAGCCGCCTCCCACCAAGTTCTGTTAACCAAAATCCCTTGCAAACCTAAAAAATTGTCCAAAAAAACACATTTTCCCTACATTTCTGTGGTGGAACTTCTGGAATCAGCGTGGATCCACAAATTTCTACCCACCCCTCGTTCCGCAAAGTCTTACGAGAAAATGGTACCTCACTTGTGTGGGTCGGCCTAGTGCTCGCGACAGGAAACGGTGCAAAACGCAACGTGGTCACGCCTCATTTTCGCAGTGAATAATGACCCATTTTTTGGCAAAGTGCCTAGCTGTAAATTTTTAACCCTAGCTCTGCCGGCACCTTGGGAAACCTAGCAAACGTATACATTTTTGAAAACTAGACACCCAGAGGAATCCAGGATTTGTTGACTTGACTGCCTCCCACCAGGTTCTGTTACCCAGAATCCCTTGCAAACCTAACAAATTGTCAAAACAAACACATTTCCCCCACATTTCTGTAATGGAAAGTTCTGAAATCTGAGTGGATCAACAAATTTCCACCCACCCCGTGTTCCCCAAAGTCTTACGAGGAAAATGGCACCTCACTTGTGTGGGTCGGCCTAGTGCCCGCGATAGGAAACGGCGCAAATTGCAATGTGGTCACACCTCAATTTTGCAGTGAAAAATGACCCTTTTTTGGCAAAGTGCCTAGCTGTCGTTTTTGAACTCTAGCTCTGCCGGCACCGAGGGAAACCTAGCAAACGTATACATTTTTGAAAACTAGACACCCAGGGGAATCCAGGATGGGGTGACTTGACTGACTCCCACCAGGGTCTGTTAACCAGAATCCCTTGCAAACCTAAAAAATTGTCAAAAAAAACACATTTTCCCCACTTTTCTGTGATGGAAAGTTCTGAAATCTGCGTGGATCCACAAATTTCCACCCACGCCACGCTCCCCAAAGTCTTACGAGAAAAATGGTACTTCACTTGTGTGGGTCGGCCTAGTGCCCGGGACAGGAAATGGTGTAAAACGCAACGTGGTCACACCTCAATTTTGCAGTGAAAAATGACCCTTTTTTGGCAAAGTGCCTAGCTGTAGTTTTTGAACCGTAGGTCTGCCGGCACCGAGGCAAACCTAGCAAACCTATACATTTTCGAAAATAGACACCCAGGGGAATCCAGGATGGGGTGACTTAGCTGCCTCTCACCAAGTTCTGTTACCCAGAATCCCTTGCAAACCTAAAAAATTGTCCAAAAAAACACATTTTCCCTACATTTCTGTGGTGGAAATTCTGGAATCAGCGTGGATCCACAAATTTCTACCCACCCCTCGTTCCACAAAGTCTTACGAGAAAATGGTACCTCACTTGTGTGGGTCGGCCTAGTGTTCGCGACAGGAAACGGCGCAAAACGCAACGTGGTCACACCACAATTTCGAAGTGAAAAGTGACCCTTTTTTGGCAAAGTGCCTTGCTGTAGTTTGTGTACCGTAGCTCTGCCGGCACCTAGGGAAACCTAGAAAACCTATACATTTTTTAAAACTAGACACCCAGGGGAATTCAGGATGGGGTGACTTGACTGCCTCCCACCAGGGTCTGTTAACCAGAATTCCTTGCAAACCTAAAAAATTGTCAAAAAAACACATCTTCCCCACATTTCTGTGATGGAAAGTTCTGAAATCTGCGTGGATCCACAAATTTCCACGCAAGCCACATTCCCCAAAGTCTTACGAGAAAAATGGTACCTCACTTGTGTGCGTCGGCCTAGTGCCCGCGATAGGAAACGGCGTAAAACGCAATGTGGTCACACCTCAATTTTGCAGAAAAAATGACCCTTTTTTGGCGAAGTGCCTAGCTGTCGTTTTTTAACCCTAGCTCTGCCGGCACCTTGGGAAACCTAGCAAACGTATACATTTTTGAAAACTAGACACCCAGAGGAATCCAGGATTTGTTGACTTGACTGCCTCCCACCAGGTTCTGTTACCCAGAATCCCTTGCAAACCTAACAAATTGTCAAAAAAAACACATTTTCCCCACATTTCTGTGATGGAAAGTTCTGAAATCTGAGTGGATCCACAAATTTCCACCCACCCCGTGTTCCCCAAAGTCTTACGAGTAAAATGGCACCTCACTTGTGTGGGTCGGCCTAGTGCCCGCGATAGGAAACGGCGCAAATTGCAATGTGGTCACACCTCAATTTTGCATTGAAAAATGACCCTTTTTTGGCAAAGTGCCTAGCTGTCGTTTTTTAACTCTAGCTCTGCCGGCACCGAGGGAAACCTAGCAAACGTATACATTTCTGAAAACTAGACACCCAGGGGAATCCAGGATGGGGTGACTTGACTGCCTCCCACCAGGGTCTGTTAACCAGAATCCCATGCAAACCTAAAAAATTGTCAAAAAAAACACATTTTCCCCACATTTCTGTGATGGAAAGTTCTGAAATCTGGCATGGATCCACACATTTCCACCCACCCCACGCTCCCCAAAGTCTTACGAGAAAAATGGTACTTCACTTGTGTGGGTCGACCTAGTGCCCGGGACAGGAAACGGTGTAAAACACAACGTGGTCACACCTCAATTTTGCAGTGAAAAATGACCCTTTTTTGGCAAAGTGCCTAGCTGTTGTTTTTTAACCATATGTCTGCCAGGACCTGGGGAAACCTAGCAAACCTATACATTTTCAAAAATAGACACCCAGGGGAATCCAGGATGGGGTGAATTAGCTGCCTCCCACCAGGGTCTGTTACCCAGAATCCCTTGCAAACCTAAAAAATTCTCAAAAAACACATTTTCCCCACAATTCTGTGGTGGAAGGTTCTGGAATCTGCGTGGATCCACACATTTCAACTCACCCCGCGTTCCCCAAAGTCTTACGAGAAAAATGGTACCTCACTTGTGCGGGTCAGCCTAGTTCCCGTGACAGGAAACGGCACAAAACGCAACGTGGTCACACCTCAATTTCACAGTGAAAGATGACCCTTTTTTGGCAAAGTGTGTAGCTGTTTTTTTTTAACCATAGGTCTGCTGGGACCTAGGGAAAACTAGCAAACCTATACATTTCTGAAAACTAGACACCCAGGGGAATCCAGGATGGGGTGACTTGAGTGCCTCCCACCAGGGTCTGTTAACCAGAATCCCTTGCAAACCTAAAAAAAACTTTTAAAAAAACACATTTTCCCCACATTTCTGTGATGGAAAGTTCTGAAATCTGCGTGGATCCACAAATTTCCACCCACCCCACGTTCCCCAAAGTCTTACGAGAAAAATGGTACTTCACTTGTGTGGGTCGGCCTAGTGCCCGGGACACGAAACGGTGTAAAACGCAACGTGGTCACACCTCAATTTTGCAGTGAAAAATGAAACCTTTTTTGGCAAAGTGCCTAGCTGTAGTTTTTGAACCGTAGGTCTGCCGGCACCGAGGCAAACCTAGCAAACCTATACATTTTCGAAAAAAAAAACCCAGGGGAATCCAGGATGGTGTGACTTAGCTGCCTCCCACCAAGTTCTGTTACCCAGAATCCCTTGCAAACCTAAAAAATTGTCCATAAAACCACATTTTCCCTACATTTCTGTGGTGGATATTCTGGAATCAGCGTGGATCCACAAATTTCTACCCACCCCTCGTTCCCCAAAGTCTTACGAGAAAATTGTACCTCACTTGTGTGGGTCGGCCTAGTGCTCACGACAGGAAACGGCGCAAAACGCAACGTGGTCACACCTCATTTTCGCAGTGATTAATGACCCATTTTTTGGCAAAGTGCCTAGCTGTAAATTTTGAACCCTAGCTCTACCGGAACCTAGGGAAACATAGTACACCTATACATTTTTGAAAGCTAGACACCCAGGGGAATCCAGGATGGGGTGACTTGAGTGCCTCCCACCAGGGTCTGTCACCCAGAATCCCTTGTAAACCTAAAAAATTATCAAAAAAACACATTTTCCCCACATTTCTGTGATGGAAAGCTCTGAAATCAGCGTGGATCCACAAATTTCCACCCACCCCGTGTTTCCCAAAGTCTTACGAGAAAAATGACACCTCACTTGTGTGGGTCTGCCTAGTGCCCGCGATAGGAAACGGCGCAAAACGCAACGTGGTCACACCTCAATTTTGCAGTGAAAATGACCCTTTTTTGGCAAAGTGCCTAGCTGTTGTTTTTGAACTCTAGCTCTGCCGGCACCCAGGGAAACCTAGCAAACGTATACATTTTTGAAAACTAGACACCCAGGGCAATCCAGGATGGGGTGTCTTGACTGCCTCCCACCAGGTTCTGTTACCCAGAATCCCTTGCAAACCTAATTTTTTTTTTTTAAACACATTTTCCCCACATTTCTGTGATAGAAAGTTCTGAAATCTGCGTGGATCCACAAATTTCCACCGACGCCACGCTCCCCAAAGTATTAAGAGAAAAATGGTACTTCACTTGTGTGGGTCGGCCTAGTGCCCGGGACAGGAAACGTGTAAAACGCAACGTGGTCAGACCTCAATTTTGCAGTGAAAAATGACCCTTTTTTGGCAAAGTGCCTAGCTGTAGTTTTTGAACCGTAGGTCTGCCGGCACCGAGGCAAACCTAGCAAACCTATACATTTTCGAAAATAGACACCCAGGAGAATCCAGGATGGGGTGACTTAGCTGCCTCCCACCAAGTTCTGTTACCCAGAATTCCTTGCAAACCTAAAAAAATATAAAAAAAAACACATTTTCCCCACATTTCTGTGATGGAAAGTTCTGAAATCTGCGTAGATCCACAAATGTCCACCCACCCCACGTTTCCTAAAGTCTTTCGGGAAAAATGGTACCTCACTTGTGTTGGTCGACCTAGTGCCCGGGAAAGGAAACGGTGTAAAACACAACGTGGTCACACCTCAATTTTGCAGTGAAAAATGACCCTTTTTTGGCAAAGTGCCTAGCTGTTGTTTTTGAACCATAGGTCTGCCGGGACCTAGGGAAACCTAGCAAACCTATACATTTTCGAAAATAGACACCCAGGGGAATCCAGGATGGGGTGAATTAGCTGCCTCCCACCAGGGTCTGTTACCCAGAATCCCTTGCAAACCTAAAATATTGTCAAAAAACACATTTTCCCCACATTTCTGTGGTGGAAGGTTCTAGAATCTGCGTGGATCCACAAATTTCCACTCACCCCGCATTCCCCAAAGTCTTACGAGAAAAATGGTACCTCACTTGTGCGGGTCGGCCTAGTTACCGTGACAGGAAACGGCACAAAACGCAACGTGGTCACACCTCAATTTCACAGTGAAAGATGACCCTTTTTTGGCAAAGTGCGAAGCTGTTGTTTTTGAACCATAGGTCTCCTGAGACCTAGGGAAAACAAGCAAACCTATACATTTCTGAAAACTAGACACCCAGGGGAATCCAGGATGGGGTGACTTGACTGCCTCCCACCAGGGTCTGTTAACCAGAATCCCTTGCAAACCTAAACAATTGTCAAAAAAACACATTTTCCCCACATTTCTGTGATGGAAAGTTCTGAAATCTGCGTGGATCCACAAATTTCCACCCAAGCCACATTCCCCAAAGTCTTTCAAGAAAAATGGTACCTCACTTGTGTGGGTCGGCCTAGTGCCCGCGATAGGAAACGGCGTAAAACGCAACGCGGTCACACCTCAATTTTGCAGAAAAAATTACCCTTTTTTGGCAAAGTGCCTAGCTGTCGTTTTTTAACCCTAGCTCTGCCGGCACCTAGGGAAACCTAGCAAACGTATACATTTTTGAAAACTAGACACCCAGAGGAATCCAGGATTTGGTGACTTGACTGCCTCCCACCAGGTTCTGTTACCCAGAATCCCTTGCAAACCTAAAAAATTGTCAAAAAACACATTTTCCCCACATTTCTGTGGTGGAGGGTTCTGGAATCTGCGTGGATCCACAAATTTCCACTCACCCCGCATTCCCCAAAGTCTTACGAGAAAAATGGTACCTCACTTGTGCGGGTCGGCCTAGTTCCCGTGACAGGAAACGGCACAAAACGCAACGTGGTCACACCTCAATTTCACATTGAAAGATGACCCTTTTTTGGCAAGGTGCGTAGCTGTTGTTTTTGAACCATAGGTCTGCTGAGACCTAGGGAAAACTAGCAAACCTATACATTTCTGAAAACTAGACACCCAGGGGAATCCAGGATGGGGTGACTTGACTGCCTCCCACCAGGTTCTGTTAACCAGAATCCCTTGCAAACCTAAACAATTGTCAAAAAACCACATTTTCCCCACATTTCTGTGATGGCAAGTTCTGAAATCTGCGTGGATCCACAAATTTCCACCCACGCCACGCTCCCCAAAGTCTTACAAGAAAAATGGTTCTTCACTTGTGTGGGTCAGCCTAGTGCCCGGGACAGGAAACGGTGTAAAACGCAACGTGGTCACACCTCAATTTTGCAGTAAAAAATGACCCTTTTTTGGCAAAGTGCCTAGCTGTAGTTTTTGAACCGTAGGTCTGCCGGCACCGAGGCAAACCTAGCAAACCTATAAATTTTCGAAAACTAGACACCCAGGGGAATCCAGGATAGGGTGACTAGACTGCCTCCCACCAGGGTCTGTTAACCAGAATCCCTTGCAAACCTAAAAAATTGTCAAAAAAAACACATTTTCCCCACATTTCTGTGATGGAAAGTTCTGAAATCTGCGTGGATCCACAAATTTCCACCCAAGCCACATTCCCCAAAGTCTTTCAAGAAAAATTGTACCTCACTTGTGTGGGTCGGCCTAGTGCCCGCGATAGGAAACGGCGTAAAAGGCAACGCGGTCACACCTCAGTTTTGCAGAAAAAATGACCCTTTTTTGGCAAAGTGCCTAGCTGTCGTTTTTTAACCCTAGCTCTGCCGGCACCTAGGGAAACCTAGCAAACGTATACATTTTTGAAAACTAGACACCCAGAGGAATCCAGGATTTGGTGACTTGACTGCCTCCCACCAGGTTCTGTTACCCAGAATCCCTTGCAAACCTAAAAAATTGTCCAAAAAAAAACATTTTCCCCATATTTCTGTGATGGAAAGTTCTGAAATCTGCGTGGATCCACAAATTTCCACCCACCCCACGTTCCCCAAAGTCTTACGAGAAAAACGGTACTTCACTTGTGTGGGTCGGCCTAGTGCCCGGGACACGAAACGAATCCCTTGCAAACCTAAAAAATTGTCCAAAAAAACACATTTTCCCTACATTTCTGTGGAGGAAATTCTGGAATCAGCGTGGATCCACAAATGTCTACCCACCCCTCGTTCCCCAAAGTCTTACGAGAAAATGGTACCTCACTTGTGTGGGTCGGCCTAGTGCTCGCGACAGGAAACGGCGCAAAACGCAACGAGGTCACGCCTCATTTTCGCAGTGAATAATGACCCATTTTTTGGCAAAGTGCCTAGCTGTAAATTTTGAACCCTAGCTCTGCCGCCACCTAGGGAAACATAGTAAACCTATACATTTTTGAAAGCTAGACACCCAGGGGAATCCAGGATGGGGTGACTTGAGTGCCTCCCACCAGGGTCTGTTACCCAGAATCCATTGTAAACCTAAATAATTATTAAAAAAACACATTTTCCCCATATTTCTGTGGTGGAAAGTTCTTGAATCTGCGTGGATCCACAAATTTCCACCCACCCCGTGTTCCCCAACGGCGCAAAACGCAACATGGTCACACCTCAATTTCGCAGTGAAAAGTGACCCTTTTTTGGCAAAGTGCCTAGCTGTAGTTTGTGCACCCTAGCTCTGCCGGCACCTAGGGAAACCTAGCAAACCTTTACATTTTTTAAAACTAGACACCCAGGAGAATCCAGGATGGGGTGACTTGACTGCCTCCCACCAGGGTCTGTTAATCAGAATCCCTTGCAAACCTAAAAAAGTTGTCAAAAAAACACATTTTCCCCACATTTCTATGATGGAAAGTTCTGAAATATGTGTGGATCCACAAATTTCCACCCAAGCCACATTCCCCAAAGTCTTACGAGAAAAATGGTACCTCACTTGTTTGGGTCGGCCTAGTGCCCGCGATAGGAAACGGCGTAAAACGCAACATGGTCACACCTCAAATTTGCAGAAAAAATGACCCTTTTTTGGCAAAGTGCCTAGCTGTCGTTTTTTAACCCTAGCTCTGCCGGCACCTAGGGAAACCTAGCAAACGTATACATTTTTGAAAACTAGACACCCAGAGGAATCCAGAATTTGGTGACTTGACTGCCTCCCACCAGGTTCTGTTACCCAGAATCCCTTGCAAACCTAAAAAATTGTCAAAAAAACCACATTTTCCCCACTTTTCTGTGATGGGAAGTTCTGAAATCTGCGTGGATCCACAAATTTCCACCCACTCCAAATTCCCCAAAGTCTTACGAGAAAAATGGTACTTCACTTGTGTTGGTCGGCCTAGTGCCCAGGACACGAAACAGTGTAAAACGCAACGTGGTCACACCTCAATTTTGCAGTGAAAAATGATCCTTTTTTGGCAGAGAGCCTAGCTGTAGTTTTTTAACCGTAGGTCTGCCGGCACCGAGGCAAACCTAGCAAACCTATACATTTTCGAAAATAGACACCCAGGGGAATCCAGGATGGGGTGACTTAGCTGCCTCCCACCAAGTTCTGTTAACCAGAATCCCTTGCAAACCTAAAAAATTGTCCAAAAAAACACATTTTCCCTACATTTCTGTGGTGGAAATTCTGGAATCAGCGTGGATCCACAAATTTCTACCCACCCCTCGTTCCACA
This sequence comes from Triturus cristatus, assembly GCF_964204655.1. NCBI lineage: Eukaryota > Metazoa > Chordata > Amphibia > Caudata > Salamandridae > Triturus > Triturus cristatus. The sequence continues at coordinate 335,694,006 of NC_140579.1, forward strand.
AAGTCTTACGAGAAAATGGTACCTCACTTGTGTGGGTCGGCCTAGTGCTCGCAACAGGAAACGGCGCAAAACGCAACGTGGTCACGCCTCATTTTCGCAGTGAATAATGACCCATTTTTTGGCAAAGTGCCTAGCTGTAAATTTTGAACCCTAGGTCTGCCGGCACCTAGGGAAACATAGTAAACCTATACATTTTTGAAAGGTAGACACCCAGTGGAATCCAGGATGGGGTGACTTGAGTGCCTCCCACCAGGGTCTGTTACCCAGAATCCATTGTAAACCTAAATAATTGTAAAAAAAACAAATTTTCCCATATTTCTGTGGTGGAAAGTTCTTGAATCTGCGTGGATCCACAAATTTCTACCCACCCCGTGTTCCCCAAAGTCTTACGAGAAAATGGCACCTCACTTGTGTGGGTCGGCCTAGTGCCCGCGATAGGAAACGGCGTAAAACACAACGTGGTCACACCTCAATTTTGCAGTGAAAAATGACCCTTTTTTGGCAAAGTGCCTAGCTGTCGTTTTTGAACTCTAGCTCTGCCGGCACCAAGGGAAACCTAGCAAACGTATACATTTTTGAAAATTAGACACCCAGGGGAATCCAGGATGGGGTGACTTGACTGCCTCCCACCAGGGTCTGTTAACCAGAATCCCTTGCAAACCTAAAAAATTGTCCAAAAAAAAACATTTTCCCCACATTTCTGTGATGGAAAGTTCTGAAATCTGCGTGGATCCACAAATTTCCACGCAAGCCACATTCCCCAAAGTCTTACGAGAAAAATGGTACCTCACTTGTGTGGGTCGGCCTAGTTCCCGCGATAGGAAACGGCGTAAAACGCAACGTGGTCACACCTCAATTTTGCAGTGAAAAATGACCCTTTTTTTGCAAAGTGCCTAGCTGTAGTTTTTCAACCGTAGGTCTGCCGGCACCGAGGCAAACCTAGCAAACCTATACATTTTCGAAAATAGACACCCAGGGGAATCCAGGATGGGGTGACTTAGCTGCCTCTCACCAAGTTCTGTTACCCAGAATCCCTTGCAAACCTAAAAAATTGTCCAAAAAAACACATTTTCCCTACATTTCTGTGGTGGAAATTCTGGAATCAGCGTGGATCCAAAAATTTCTTCCCACCCCTCGTTCCACAAAGTCTTACGAGAAAATGGTACCTCACTTGTGTGGGTCGGCCTAGTGTTCGCGACAGGAAACAGCGCAAAACGCAACGTGGTCACACCACAATTTCGAAGTGAAAAGTGACCCTTTTTTGGCAAAGTGCCTTGCTGTAGTTTGTGTACCGTAGCTCTGCCGGCACCTAGGGAAACCTAGCAAACCTATAAATTTTCGAAAATAGACACCCAGGGGAATCCAGGATGGGGTGACTTAGCTGCCTCCCACCAAGTTCTGTTACCCAGAATTCCTTGCAAACCTAAAAAATTATCAAAAAAAACACATTTTCCCCACATTTCTGTGATGGAAAGTTCTGAAATCTGAGTAGATCCACAAATGTCCACCCACCCCACGTTCCCTAAAGTCTTTCGGGAAAAATGGTACCTCACTTGTGTGGGTCGACCTAGTGCCCGGGAAAGGAAACGGTGTAAAACACAACGTGGTCACACCTCAATTTTGCAGTGAAAAATGACCCTTTTTTGGCAAAGTGCCTAGCTGTTGTTTTTGAACCATAGGTCTGCCGGAACCTAGGGAAACCTAGCAAACCTATACATTTTCGAAAATAGACACCCAGGGGAATCCAGGATGGGGTGAATTAGCTGCCTCCCACCAGGGTCTGTTACCCAGAATCCCTTGCAAACCTTAAATATTGTCAAAAAACACATTTTCCCCACATTTCTGTGGTGGAAGGTTCTAGAATCTGCGTGGATCCCCAAATTTCCACTCACCCCGCATTCCCCAAAGTCTTACGAGAAAAATAGTACCTCACTTTTGCGGGTCGGCCTAGTTCCCGTGACAGGAAACGGCACAAAACGCAACGTGGTCACACCTCAATTTCACAGTGAAAGATGACCTTTTTTGGCAAAGTGCGTAGCTGTTGTTTTTGAACCATAGGTCTCCTGAGACCTAGGGAAAACTAGCAAACCTATACATTTCTGAAAACTAGACACCCAGGGGAATCCAGGATGGGGTGACTTGACTGCCTCCCACCAGGGTCTGTTAACCAGAATCCCTTGCAAACCTAAACAATTGTAAAAAAAAACACATTTTCCCCACATTTCTGTGATGGAAAGTTCTGAAATCTGCGTGGATCCACAAATTTCCACCCACGCCACGCTCCCCAAAGTCTTACGAGAAAAATGGTTCTTCACTTGTGTGGGTCAGCCTAGTGCCCGGGACAGGAAACGGTGTAAAACGCAACGTGGTCACACCTCAATTTTGCAGTGAAAAATGACCCTTTTTTGGCAAAGTGCCTAGCTGTAGTTTTTGAACCGTAGGTCTGCCGGCACCGAGGCAAACCTAGCAAACCTATACATTTTCGAAAACTAGACACCCAGGGGAATCCAGGATGCGGTAACTTGACTGCCTCCCACCAGGGTCTGTTAACCAGAATCCCTTGCAAACCTAAAAAATTGTCCAAAAAAACACATTTTCCCCACATTTCTGTGATGGAAAGTTCTGAAATCTGCGTGGATCCACAAATTTCCACCCAAGCCACATTCCCCAAAGTCTTTCAAGAAAAATGGTACCTCACTTGTGTGGGTCGGCCTAGTGCCCGCGATAGGAAACGGCGTAAAACGCAACGCGGTCACACCTCAATTTTGCAGAAAAAATGACCCTTTTTTGGCAAAGTGCCTAGCTGTCGTTTTTTAACCCTAGCTCTGCCGGCACCTAGGGAAACCTAGCAAACGTATACATTTTTGAAAACTAGACACCCAGAGGAATCCAGGATGGGGTAAATTAGCTGCCTCCCACCAGGGTCTGTTACCCAGAATCCCTTGCAAACCTAAAATATTGTCAAAAAACACATTTTCCCCACATTTCTGTGGTGGAAGGTTCTAGAATCTGCGTGGATCCACAAATTTCCACTCACCCCGCATTCCCCAAAGTCTTACGAGAAAAATGGTACCTCACTTGTGCGGGTCGGCCTAGTTCCCGTGACAGGAAACGGCACACAACGCAACGTGGTCACACCTCAATTTCACAGTGAAAGATGACCCTTTTTTGGCAAAGTGCGTAGCTGTTGTTTTTGAACCATAGGTCTCCTGAGACCTAGGGAAAACTAGCAAACCTATACATTTCTGAAAACTAGACACCCAGGGGAATCCAGGATGGGGTGACTTGACTGCCTCCCACCAGGGTCTGTTAACCAGAATCCCTTGCAAACCTAAACAATTGTCAAAAAAAACACATTTTCCCCACATTTCTGTGATGGAAAGTTCTGAAATCTGCGTGGATCCACAAATTTCCACCCACGCCACGCTCCCCAAAGTCTTACAAGAAAAATGGTTCTTCACTTGTGTGGGTCAGCCTAGTGCCCGGGACAGGAAACGGTGTAAAACGCAACGTGGTCACACCTCAATTTTGCAGTGAAAAATGACCCTTTTTTGGCAAAGTGCCTAGCTGTAGTTTTTAAACCGTAGGTCTGCCGGCACCGAGGCAAACCTAGCAAACCTATACATTTTCGAAAACTAGACACCCAGGGGAATCCAGGATGGGGTGACTTGACTGTCTCCCACCAGGGTCTGTTAACCAGAATCCCTTGCAAACCTAAAAAATTGTCCAAAAAAACACATTTTCCCCACATTTCTGTGATGGAAAGTTCTGAAATCTGCGTGGATCCACAAATTTCCACCCAAGCCACATTCCCCAAAGTCTTTCAAGAAAAATGGTACCTCACTTGTGTGGGTCGGCCTAGTGCCCGCGATAGGAAACGGCATAAAACGCAACGTGGTCACACCTCAATTTTGCAGAAAAAATGACCCTTTTTTGGCAAAGTGCCTAGCTGTCGTTTTTTAACCCTAGCTCTGCCGGCACCTAGGGAAACCTAGCAAACGTATACATTTTTGAAAACTAGACACCCAGAGGAATCCAGGATTTGGTGACTTGACTGCCTCCCACCAGGTTCTGTTACCCAGAATCCCTTGCAAACCTAAAAAATTGTCAAAAAACACATTTTCCCCACATTTCTGTGGTGGAGGGTTCTGGAATCTGCGTGGATCCACAAATTTCCACTCACCCCGCATTCCCCAAAGTCTTATGAGAAAAATGGTACCTCACTTGTGCAGGTCGGCCTAGTTCCCGTGACAGGAAACGGCACAAAACGCAACGTGGTCACACCTCAATTTTACAGTGAAAGATGACCCTTTTTTGGCAAAGTGCGTAGCTGTTGTTTTTGAACCATAGGTCTGCTGAGACCTAGGGAAAACTAGCAAACCTATACATTTCTGAAAACTAGACACCCAGGGGAATCCAGGATGGGGTGACTTGACTGCCTCCCACCAGGGTCTGTTAACCAGAATCCCTTGCAAACCTAAACAATTGTCAAAAAACCACATTTTCCCCACATTTCTGTGATGGAAAGTTCTGAAATCTGCATGGATCCACAAATTTCCACCCACGCCACGCTCCCCAAAGTCTTACGAGAAAAATGGTTCTTCACTTGTGTGGGTCAGCCTGGTGCCCGGGACAGGAAACGGTGTAAAACGCAACGTGGTCACACCTCAATTTTGCAGTGAAAAACGACCCTTTTTTGGCAAAGTGCCTAGCTGTAGTTTTTGAACCGTAGGTCTGCCGGCACCGAGGCAAACCTAGCAAACCTATACATTTTCGAAAACTAGACACCCAGGGGAATCCAGGATGGGGTGAATTAGCTGCCTCCCACCAGGGTCTGTTACCCAGAATCCCTTGCAAACCTAAAATATTGTCAAAAAACACATTTTCCCCACATTTCTGTGGTGGAAGGTTCTAGAATCTGCGTGGATCCACAAATTTCCACTCACCCCGCATTCCCCAAAGTCTTACGAGAAAAATGGTACCTCACTTGTGCGGGTCGGCCTAGTTCCCGTGACAGGAAACGGCACAAAACGCAACGTGGTCACACCTCAATTTCACAGTGAAAGATGACCCTTTTTTGGCAAAGTGCGTAGCTGTTGTTTTTGAACTATAGGTCTGCTGAGACCTAGGGAAAACTAGCAAACCTATACATTTTTGAAAACTAGACACCCAGAGGAATCCAGGATTTGGTGACTTGACTGCCTCCCACCAGGTTCTGTTACCCAGAATCCCTTGCAAACCTAAAAAATTGTCAAAAAACACATTTTCCCCACATTTCTGTGGTGGAGGGTTCTGGAATCTGCGTGGATCCACAAATTTCCACTCACCCCGCATTCCCCAAAGTCTTACGAGAAAAATGGTACCTCACTTGTGCGGGTCGGCCTAGTTCCCGTGACAGGAAACGGCACAAAACGCAACGTGGTCAAACCTCAATTTCACAGTGAAAGATGACCCTTTTTTGGCAAAGTGCGTAGCTGTTGTTTTTGAACCGTAGGTCTGCTGAGACCTAGGGAAAACTAGCAAACCTATACATTTCTGAAAACTAGACACCCAGGGGAATCCAGGATGGGGTGACTTGACTGCCTTCCACCAGGGTCTGTTAACCAGAATCCCTTGCAAACCTAATCAATTCTCAAAAAACCACATTTTCCCCACATTTCTGTGATAGAAAGTTCTGAAATCTGCGTGGATCCACAAATTTCCACCCACGCCACGCTCCCCAAAGTCTTATGAGAAAAATGGTTCTTCACTTATGTGGGTCAGCCTAGTGCCCGGGACAGGAAACGGTGTAAAACGCAACGTGGTCACACCTCAATTTTGCAGTGAAAAACGACCCTTTTTTGGCAAAGTGCCTAGCTGTAGTTTTTGAACCGTAGGTCTGCCGGCACCGAGGCAAACCTAGCAAACCTATACATTTTCGAAAACTAGACACCCAGGGGAATCCAGGATGGGGTGACTAGAGTGCCTCCCACCAGGTTCTGTTACCCAGAATCCCTTGCAAACCTAAAAAATAGTCACAAAAAAAAACATTTTCCCCACATTTCTGTGATGGAAAGTTCTGAAATCTGCGTGGATCCACAAATTTCCACCCACCCCACGTTCCCCAAAGTCTTACGAGAAAAACGGTACTTCACTTGTGTGGGTCGGCCTAGTGCCCGGGACACGATACGAATCCCTTGCAAACCTAAAAAATTGTCCAAAAAAACACATTTTCCCTACATTTCTGTGGAGAAAATTCTGGAATCAGCGTGGATCCACAAATTTCTACCCACCCCTCGTTCCCCAAAGTCTGACGAGAAAATGGTACCTCACTTGTGTGGGTCGGCCTAGTACTCGCGACAGGAAACGGCGCAAAACGCAACGTGGTCACGCCTCATTTTCGCAGTGAATAATGACCCATTTTTTGGCAAAGTGCCTAGCTGTAAATTTTGAACCCTAGCTCTGCCGCCACCTAGGGAAACATAGTAAACCTATACATTTTTGAAAGCTAGACACCCAGGGGAATCCAGGATGGGGTGACTTGAGTGCCTCCCACCAGGGTCTGTTACCCAGAATCCATTGTAAACCTAAATAATTATTAAAAAAACACATTTTCCCCATATTTCTGTGGTGGAAAGTTCTTGAATCTGCGTGGATCCACAAATTTCCACCCACCCCGTGTTCCCCAACGGCGCAAAACGCAACATGGTCACACCTCAATTTCGCAGTGAAAAGTGACCCTTTTTTGGCAAAGTGCCTAGCTGTAGTTTGTGCACCCTAGCTCTGCCGGCACCTAGGGAAACCTAGCAAACCTTTACATTTTTTAAAACTAGACACCCAGGAGAATCCAGGATGGGGTGACTTGACTGCCTCCCACCAGGGTCTGTTAATCAGAATCCCTTGCAAACCTAAAAAAGTTGTCAAAAAAACACATTTTCCCCACATTTCTATGATGGAAAGTTCTGAAATATGTGTGGATCCACAAATTTCCACCCAAGCCACATTCCCCAAAGTCTTACGAGAAAAATGGTACCTCACTTGTGTGGGTCGGCCTAGTGCCCGCGATAGGAAACGGCGTAAAACGCAACATGGTCACACCTCAAATTTGCAGAAAAAATGACCCTTTTTTGGCAAAGTGCCTAGCTGTCGTTTTTTAACCCTAGCTCTGCCGGCACCTAGGGAAACCTAGCAAACGTATACATTTTTGAAAACTAGACACCCAGAGGAATCCAGAATTTGGTGACTTGACTGCCTCCCACCAGGTTCTGTTACCCAGAATCCCTTGCAAACCTAAAAAATTGTCAAAAAAAACACATTTTCCCCACTTTTCTGTGATGGGAAGTTCTGAAATCTGCGTGGATCCACAAATTTCCACCCACTCCAAATTCCCCAAAGTCTTACGAGAAAAATGGTACTTCACTTGTGTTGGTCGGCCTAGTGCCCAGGACACGAAACAGTGTAAAACGCAACGTGGTCACACCTCAATTTTGCAGTGAAAAATGATCCTTTTTTGGCAAAGAGCCTAGCTGTAGTTTTTTAACCGTAGGTCTGCCGGCACCGAGGCAAACCTAGCAAACCTATACATTTTCGAAAATAGACACCCAGGGGAATCCAGGATGGGGTGACTTAGCTGCCTCCCACCAAGTTCTGTTAACCAGAATCCCTTGCAAACCTAAAAAATTGTCCAAAAAAACACATTTTCCCTACATTTCTGTGGTGGAAATTCTGGAATCAGCGTGGATCCACAAATTTCTACCCACCCCTCGTTCCACAAAGTCTTACGAGAAAATGGTACCTCACTTGTGTGGGTCGGCCTAGTGCTCGCAACAGGAAACGGCGCAAAACGCAACGTGGTCACGCCTCATTTTCGCAGTGAATAATGACCCATTTTTTGGCAAAGTGCCTAGCTGTAAATTTTGAACCCTAGGTCTGCCGGCACCTAGGGAAACATAGTAAACCTATACATTTTTGAAAGGTAGACACCCAGTGGAATCCAGGATGGGGTGACTTGAGTGCCTCCCACCAGGGTCTGTTACCCAGAATCCATTGTAAACCTAAATAATTGTAAAAAAAACAAATTTTCCCATATTTCTGTGGTGGAAAGTTCTTGAATCTGCGTGGATCCACAAATTTCTACCCACCCCGTGTTCCCCAAAGTCTTACGAGAAAATGGCACCTCACTTGTGTGGGTCGGCCTAGTGCCCGCGATAGGAAACGGCGTAAAACACAACGTGGTCACACCTCAATTTTGCAGTGAAAAATGACCCTTTTTTGGCAAAGTGCCTAGCTGTCGTTTTTGAACTCTAGCTCTGCCGGCACCAAGGGAAACCTAGCAAACGTATACATTTTTGAAAATTAGACACCCAGGGGAATCCAGGATGGGGTGACTTGACTGCCTCCCACCAGGGTCTGTTAACCAGAATCCCTTGCAAACCTAAAAAATTGTCCAAAAAAAACATTTTCCCCACATTTCTGTGATGGAAAGTTCTGAAATCTGCGTGGATCCACAAATTTCCACGCAAGCCACATTCCCCAAAGTCTTACGAGAAAAATGGTACCTCACTTGTGTGGGTCGGCCTAGTTCCCGCGATAGGAAATGGCGTAAAACGCAACGTGGTCACACCTCAATTTTGCAGTGAAAAATGACCCTTTTTTTGCAAAGTGCCTAGCTGTAGTTTTTCAACCGTAGGTCTGCCGGCACCGAGGCAAACCTAGCAAACCTATACATTTTCGAAAATAGACACCCAGGGGAATCCAGGATGGGGTGACTTAGCTGCCTCTCACCAAGTTCTGTTACCCAGAATCCCTTGCAAACCTAAAAAATTGTCCAAAAAAACACATTTTCCCTACATTTCTGTGGTGGAAATTCTGGAATCAGCGTGGATCCAAAAATTTCTTCCCACCCCTCGTTCCACAAAGTCTTACAAGAAAATGGTACCTCACTTGTGTGGGTCGGCCTAGTGTTCGCGACAGGAAACAGCGCAAAACGCAACGTGGTCACACCACAATTTCGAAGTGAAAAGTGACCCTTTTTTGGCAAAGTGCCTTGCTGTAGTTTGTGTACCGTAGCTCTGCCGGCACCTAGGGAAACCTAGCAAACCTATAAATTTTCGAAAATAGACACCCAGGGGAATCCAGGATGGGGTGACTTAGCTGCCTCCCACCAAGTTCTGTTACCCAGAATTCCTTGCAAACCTAAAAAATTATCAAAAAAAACACATTTTCCCCACATTTCTGTGATGGAAAGTTCTGAAATCTGAGTAGATCCACAAATGTCCACCCACCCCACGTTCCCTAAAGTCTTTCGGGAAAAATGGTACCTCACTTGTGTGGGTCGACCTAGTGCCCGGGAAAGGAAACGGTGTAAAACACAACGTGGTCACACCTCAATTTTGCAGTGAAAAATGACCCTTTTTTGGCAAAGTGCCTAGCTGTTGTTTTTGAACCATAGGTCTGCCGGAACCTAGGGAAACCTAGCAAACCTATACATTTTCGAAAATAGACACCCAGGGGAATCCAGGATGGGGTGAATTAGCTGCCTCCCACCAGGGTCTGTTACCCAGAATCCCTTGCAAACCTTAAATATTGTCAAAAAACACATTTTCCCCACATTTCTGTGGTGGAAGGTTCTAGAATCTGCGTGGATCCACAAATTTCCACTCACCCCGCATTCCCCAAAGTCTTACGAGAAAAATAGTACCTCACTTTTGCGGGTCGGCCTAGTTCCCGTGACAGGAAACGGCACAAAACGCAACGTGGTCACACCTCAATTTCACAGTGAAAGATGACCTTTTTTGGCAAAGTGCGTAGCTGTTGTTTTTGAACCATAGGTCTCCTGAGACCTAGGGAAAACTAGCAAACCTATACATTTCTGAAAACTAGACACCCAGGGGAATCCAGGATGGGGTGACTTGACTGCCTCCCACCAGGGTCTGTTAACCAGAATCCCTTGCAAACCTAAACAATTGTAAAAAAAAACACATTTTCCCCACATTTCTGTGATGGAAAGTTCTGAAATCTGCGTGGATCCACAAATTTCCACCCACGCCACGCTCCCCAAAGTCTTACGAGAAAAATGGTTCTTCACTTGTGTGGGTCAGCCTAGTGCCCGGGACAGGAAACGGTGTAAAACGCAACGTGGTCACACCTCAATTTTGCAGTGAAAAATGACCCTTTTTTGGCAAAGTGCCTAGCTGTAGTTTTTGAACCGTAGGTCTGCCGGCACCGAGGCAAACCTAGCAAACCTATACATTTTCGAAAACTAGACACCCAGGGGAATCCAGGATGCGGTAACTTGACTGCCTCCCACCAGGGTCTGTTAACCAGAATCCCTTGCAAACCTAAAAAATTGTCCAAAAAAACACATTTTCCCCACATTTCTGTGATGGAAAGTTCTGAAATCTGCGTGGATCCACAAATTTCCACCCAAGCCACATTCCCCAAAGTCTTTCAAGAAAAATGGTACCTCACTTGTGTGGGTCGGCCTAGTGCCCGCGATAGGAAACGGCGTAAAACGCAACGCGGTCACACCTCAATTTTGCAGAAAAAATGACCCTTTTTTGGCAAAGTGCCTAGCTGTCGTTTTTTAACCCTAGCTCTGCCGGCACCTAGGGAAACCTAGCAAACGTATACATTTTTGAAAACTAGACACCCAGAGGAATCCAGGATGGGGTAAATTAGCTGCCTCCCACCAGGGTCGGTTACCCAGAATCCCTTGCAAACCTAAAATATTGTCAAAAAACACATTTTCCCCACATTTCTGTGGTGGAAGGTTCTAGAATCTGCGTGGATCCACAAATTTCCAGTCACCCCGCATTCCCCAAAGTCTTACGAGAAAAATGGTACCTCACTTGTGCGGGTCGGCCTAGTTCCCGTGACAGGAAACGGCACACAACGCAACGTGGTCACACCTCAATTTCACAGTGAAAGATGACCCTTTTTTGGCAAAGTGCGTAGCTGTTGTTTTTGAACCATAGGTCTCCTGAGACCTAGGGAAAACTAGCAAACCTATACATTTCTGAAAACTAGACACCCAGGGGAATCCAGGATGGGGTGACTTGACTGCCTCCCACCAGGGTCTGTTAACCAGAATCCCTTGCAAACCTAAACAATTGTCAAAAAAAACACATTTTCCCCACATTTCTGTGATGGAAAGTTCTGAAATCTGCGTGGATCCACAAATTTCCACCCACGCCACGCTCCCCAAAGTCTTACAAGAAAAATGGTTCTTCACTTGTGTGGGTCAGCCTAGTGCCCGGGACAGGAAACGGTGTAAAACGCAACGTGGTCACACCTCAATTTTGCAGTGAAAAATGACCCTTTTTTGGCAAAGTGCCTAGCTGTAGTTTTTAAACCGTAGGTCTGCCGGCACCGAGGCAAACCTAGCAAACCTATACATTTTCGAAAACTAGACACCCAGGGGAATCCAGGATGGGGTGACTTGACTGTCTCCCACCAGGGTCTGTTAACCAGAATCCCTTGCAAACCTAAAAAATTGTCCAAAAAAATACATTTTCCCCACATTTCTGTGATGGAAAGTTCTGAAATCTGCGTGGATCCACAAATTTCCACCCAAGCCACATTCCCCAAAGTCTTTCAAGAAAAATGGTACCTCACTTGTGTGGGTCGGCCTAGTGCCCGCGATAGGAAACGGCATAAAACGCAACGTGGTCACACCTCAATTTTGCAGAAAAAATGACCCTTTTTTGGCAAAGTGCCTAGCTGTCGTTTTTTAACCCTAGCTCTGCCGGCACCTAGGGAAACCTAGCAAACGTATACATTTTTGAAAACTAGACACCCAGAGGAATCCAGGATTTGGTGACTTGACTGCCTCCCACCAGGTTCTGTTACCCAGAATCCCTTGCAAACCTAAAAAATTGTCAAAAAACACATTTTCCCCACATTTCTGTGGTGGAGGGTTCTGGAATCTGCGTGGATCCACAAATTTCCACTCACCCCGCATTCCCCAAAGTCTTATGAGAAAAATGGTACCTCACTTGTGCAGGTCGGCCTAGTTCCCGTGACAGGAAACGGCACAAAACGCAACGTGGTCACACCTCAATTTTACAGTGAAAGATGACCCTTTTTTGGCAAAGTGCGTAGCTGTTGTTTTTGAACCATAGGTCTGCTGAGACCTAGGGAAAACTAGCAAACCTATACATTTCTGAAAACTAGACACCCAGGGGAATCCAGGATGGGGTGACTTGACTGCCTCCCACCAGGGTCTGTTAACCAGAATCCCTTGCAAACCTAAACAATTGTCAAAAAACCACATTTTCCCCACATTTCTGTGATGGAAAGTTCTGAAATCTGCATGGATCCACAAATTTCCACCCACGCCACGCTCCCCAAAGTCTTACGAGAAAAATGGTTCTTCACTTGTGTGGGTCAGCCTGGTGCCCGGGACAGGAAACGGTGTAAAACGCAACGTGGTCACACCTCAATTTTGCAGTGAAAAACGACCCTTTTTTGGCAAAGTGCCTAGCTGTAGTTTTTGAACCGTAGGTCTGCCGGCACCGAGGCAAACCTAGCAAACCTATACATTTTCGAAAACTAGACACCCAGGGGAATCCAGGATGGGGTGAATTAGCTGCCTCCCACCAGGGTCTGTTACCCACAATCCCTTGCAAACCTAAAATATTGTCATAAAACACATTTTCCCCACATTTCTGTGGTGGAAGGTTCTAGAATCTGCGTGGATCCACAAATTTCCACTCACCCCGCATTCCCCAAAGTCTTACGAGAAAAATGGTACCTCACTTGTGCGGGTCGGCCTAGTTCCCGTGACAGGAAACGGCACAAAACGCAACGTGGTCACACCTCAATTTCACAGTGAAAGATGACCCTTTTTTGGCAAAGTGCGTAGCTGTTGTTTTTGAACTATAGGTCTGCTGAGACCTAGGGAAAACTAGCAAACCTATACATTTTTGAAAACTAGACACCCAGAGGAATCCAGGATTTGGTGACTTGACTGCCTCCCACCAGGTTCTGTTACCCAGAATCCCTTGCAAACCTAAAAAATTGTCAAAAAACACATTTTCCCCACATTTCTGTGGTGGAGGGTTCTGGAATCTGCGTGGATCCACAAATTTCCACTCACCCCGCATTCCCCAAAGTCTTACGAGAAAAATGGTACCTCACTTGTGCGGGTCGGCCTAGTTCCCGTGACAGGAAACGGCACAAAACGCAACGTGGTCAAACCTCAATTTCACAGTGAAAGATGACCCTTTTTTGGCAAAGTGCGTAGCTGTTGTTTTTGAACCGTAGGTCTGCTGAGACCTAGGGAAAACTAGCAAACCTATACATTTCTGAAAACTAGACACCCAGGGGAATCCAGGATGGGGTGACTTGACTGCCTTCCACCAGGGTCTGTTAACCAGAATCCCTTGCAAACCTAATCAATTCTCAAAAAACCACATTTTCCCCACATTTCTGTGATAGAAAGTTCTGAAATCTGCGTGGATCCACAAATTTCCACCCACGCCACGCTCCCCAAAGTCTTATGAGAAAAATGGTTCTTCACTTATGTGGGTCAGCCTAGTGCCCGGGACAGGAAACGGTGTAAAACGCAACGTGGTCACACCTCAATTTTGCAGTGAAAAACGACCCTTTTTTGGCAAAGTGCCTAGCTGTAGTTTTTGAACCGTAGGTCTGCCGGCACCGAGGCAAACCTAGCAAACCTATACATTTTCGAAAACTAGACACCCAGGGGAATCCAGGATGGGGTGACTTGACTGCCTCCCACCAGGTTCTGTTACCCAGAATCCCTTGCAAACCTAAAAAATAGTCACAAAAAAAAACATTTTCCCCACATTTCTGTGATGGAAAGTTCTGAAATCTGCGTGGATCCACAAATTTCCACCCACCCCACGTTCCCCAAAGTCTTACGAGAAAAACGGTACTTCACTTGTGTGGGTCGGCCTAGTGCCCGGGACACGAAACGAATCCCTTGCAAACCTAAAAAATTGTCCAAAAAAACACATTTTCCCTACATTTCTGTGGAGAAAATTCTGGAATCAGCGTGGATCCACAAATTTCTACCCACCCCTCGTTCCCCAAAGTCTGACGAGAAAATGGTACCTCACTTGTGTGGGTCGGCCTAGTACTCGCGACAGGAAACGGCGCAAAACGCAACGTGGTCACGCCTCATTTTCGCAGTGAATAATGACCCATTTTTTGGCAAAGTGCCTAGCTGTAAATTTTGAACCCTAGCTCTGCCGCCACCTAGGGAAACATAGTAAACCTATACATTTTTGAAAGCTAGACACCAGGGTCTGTTACCCAGAATCCATTGTAAACCTAAATAATTATTAAAAAAACACATTTTCCCCATATTTCTGTGGTGGAAAGTTCTTGAATCTGCGTGGATCCACAAATTTCCACCCACCCCTTGTTCCCCAACGGCGCAAAACGCAACGTGGTCACACCTCAATTTCGCAGTGAAAAGTGACCCTTTTTTGGCAAAGTGCCTAGCTGTAGTTTGTGCATCCTAGCTCTGCCGGCACCTAGGGAAACCTAGCAAACCTATACATTTTTTTAAACTAGACACCCAGGGGAATCCAGGATGGGGTGACTTGACTGCCTCCCACCAGGGTCAGTTAACCAGAATCCCTTGCAAACCTAAAAAATTGTCAAAAAAACACATTTTCCCCACATTTCTGTGATGGAAAGTTCTGAAATATGCGTGGATCCACAAATTTCCACCCAAGCCACATTCCCCAAAGTCCTACGAGAAAAATGGTACCTCACTTGTGTGGGTCGGCCTAGTGCCCGCGATAGGAAACGGCATAAAACGCAACATGGTCACACCTCAATTTTGCAGAAAAAATGACCCTTTTTTGGCAAAGTGCCTAGCTATCGTTTTTTAACCCTAGCTCTGCCGGCACCTAGGGAAACCTAGCAAACGTATACATTTTTGAAAACTAGACACCCAGAGGAATCCAGAATTTGGTGACTTGACTGCCTCCCACCAGGTTCTGTTACCCAGAATCCCTTGCAAACCTAAAAAATTGTAAAAAAAAACACATTTTACCCACATTTCTGTGATGGAAAGTTCTGAAATCTGCGTGGATCCACAAATTTCCACCCACCCCAAATTCCCCAAAGTCTTACGAGAAAAATGGTACTTCACTTGTGTTGGTCGGCCTAGTGCCCAGGACACGAAACAGTGTAAAACGCAACGTGGTCACACCTCAATTTTGCAGTGAAAAATGATCCTTTTTTGGCAAAGAGCCTAGCTGTAGTTTTTGAACCGTAGGTCTGCCGGCACCGAGGCAAACCTAGCAAACCTATATATTTTAGAAAATAGACACCCAGGGGAATCCAGGATGGGGTGACTTAGCTGCCTCCCACCAAGTTCTGTTAACCAGAATCCCTTGCAAACCTAAAAAATTGTCCAAAAAAACACATTTTCCCTACATTTCTGTGGTGGAAATTCTGGAATCAGCGTGGATCCACAAATTTCTACCCACCCCTCGTTCCACAAAGTCTTACGAGAAAATGGTACCTCACTTGTGTGGGTCGGCCTAGTGCTCGCGACAGGAAACGGCGCAAAACGCAACGTGGTCACGCCTCATTTTCGCAGTGAATAATGACCCATTTTTTGGCAAAGTGCCTAGCTGTAAATTTTGAACCCTAGGTCTGCAGGCACCTAGGGAAACATAGTAAACCTATACATTTTTGAAAGGTAGACACCCAGTGGAATCCAGGATGGGGTGACTTGAGTGCCTCCCACCAGGGTCTGTTACCCAGAATCCATTGTAAACCTAAATAATTGTAAAAAAAACAAATTTTCCCATATTTCTGTGGTGGAAAGTTCTTGAATCTGCGTGGATCCACAAATTTCCACCCACCCCGTGTTCCCCAAAGTCTTACGAGAAAAATGACACCTCACTTGTGTGGGTCGGCCTAGTGCCCGCGATAGGAAACGGTGTAAAACGCAACGTGGTCACACCTCAATTTTGCAGTGAAAAATGACCCTTTTTTGGCAAAGTGCCTAGCTGTCGTTTTTGAACTCTAGCTCTGCCGGCACCAAGGGAAACCTAGCAAACGTATACATTTTTGAAAACTAGACACCCAGGGGAATCCAGGATGGGGTGACTTGACTGCCTCCCACCAGGGTCTGTTAACCAGAATCCCTTTCAAACCTAAAAAATTGTCCAAAAAAACACATTTCCCTACATTTCTGTGGTGGAAATTCTGGAATCAGCGTGGATCCACAAATTTCTACCCACCCCTCGTTCCACAAATTCTTACGAGAAAATGGTACCTCACTTGTGTGGGTCAGCCTAGTGTTCGCGACAGGAAACGGCGCAAAACGCAACGTGGTCACACCACAATTTCGAACTGAAAAGTGACCCTTTTTTGGCAAAGTGCCTTGCTGTAGTTTGTGTACCGTAGCTCTGCCGGCACCTAGGGAAACCTAGCAAACCTATACATTTTTTAAAACTAGACACCCAGGGGAATCCAGGATGGGGTGACTTGACTGCCTGCCAACAGGGTCTGTTAACCAGAATCCCTTGCAAACCTAAAAAATTGTCAAAAAAACCCATCTTCCCCACATTTCTGTGATGGAAAGTTCTGAAATCTGCGTGGATCCACAAATGTCCACGCAAGCCACATTCCCCAAAGTCTTACGAGAAAAATGGTACCTCACTTGTGTGGGTCGGCCTAGTGCCCGCGACAGGAAACGGCGCAAAACGCAACGTGGTCAAGCCTCATTTTCGCAGTGAATAATGACCCATTTTTTGGCAAAGTGCCTAGCTGTAAATTTTTAACCCTAGCTCTGCCGGCACCTAGGGAAACCTAGCAAACGTATCCATTTTTGAAAACTAGACACCCAGAGGAATCCAGGATTTGTTGACTTGCCTGCCTCCCACCAGGTTCTGTTACCCAGAATCCCTTGCAAACCTAAAAAATTGTCAAAAAAAACACATTTTCCCCACATTTCTGTGATGGAAAGTTCTGAAATCTAAGTGGATCCACAAATTTCCACCCACCCCGTGTTCCCCAAAGTCTTACAAGAAAAATGGCACCTCACTTGTGTGGGTCGGCCTAGTGCCCGCGATAGGAAACGGCGCAAAACGCAATGTGGTCACACCTCAATTTTGCAGTGAAAAATGACCCTTTTTGGGCAAAGTGCCTAGCTGTCGTTTTTGAACTCTAGCTCTGCCAGCACCCAGGGAAACCTAGCAAACGTATACATTTTTAAAAATTAGACACCCAGGGGAATCCAGGATGGGGTGTCTTGACTGCCTCCCACCAGGGTCTTTTAACCAGAATCCCTTGCAAACCTAAAAAATTGTCAAAAAAAACACATTTTCCCCACATTTCTGTGATGGAAAGTTCTGAAATCTGCATGGATCCACAAATTTCCACCCACGCCACGCTCCCCAAAGTCTTACGAGAAAAATGGTACTTCACTTGTGTGGGTCGACCTAGTGCCCGGGACAGGAAACGGTGTAAAACACAACGTGGTCACACCTCAATTTTGCAGTGAAAAATGACCCTTTTTTGGCAAAGTGCCTAGCTGTTGTTTTTGAACCATAGGTCTGCCGGGACCTAGGGAAACCTAGCAAACCTATACATTTTCGAAAATAGACACCCAGGGGAATCCAGGATGGGGTGAATTAGCTGCCTCCCACCAGGGTCTGTTACCCAGAATCCCTTGCAAACCTAAAAAATTCTCAAAAAACACATTTTCCCCACATTTCTGTGGTGGAAGGTTCTGGAATCTGCGTGGACCCACAAATTTCAACTCACCCCGCATTACCCAAAGTCTTACGAGAAAAATGGTACCTCACTTGTGCGGGTCAGCCTAGTTCCCGTGACAGGAAACGGCACAAAACGCAACGTGGTCACACCTCAATTTCACAGTGGAAGATGACCCTTTTTTGGCAAAGTGCGTAGCTGTTGTTTTTGAACCATAGGTCTGCTGGGAGCTAGGGAAAACTAGCAAACCTATACATTTCTGAAAACTAGACACCCAGGGGAATCCAGGATGGGGTGACTTGAGTGCCTCCCACCAGGGTCTGTCACCCAGAATCCCTTGTAAACCTAAAAAATTGTCAAAAAAACACATTTTCCCCACATTTCTGTGATGGAAAGTTCTGAAATCTGCGTGGATCCACAAATTTCCACAGATGCCATGCTCCCCAATGTCTTAAGAGAAAAATGATACTTCACTTGTGTGGGTGGGCCTAGTGCCCGGGACAGAAAACGGTGTAAAACGCAACGTGGTCACACCTCAATGTTGCAGTGAAAAATGACCCTTTTTTGGCAAAGTGCCTAGCTGTAATTTTTGAACCGTAGGTCTGCCGGCACCGAGGCAAACCTAGCAAACCTATACATTTTCGAAAATAGACACCCAGGGGAATCCAGGATGGGGTGACTTAGCTGCCTCCCACCAAGTTCTGTTATCCAGAATCCCTTGCAAACCTAAAAAATTGTCCAAAAAAACACATTTTCCCCACATTTCTGTGATGGAAAGTTCTGAAATCTGCGTAGATCCACAAATGTCCACCCACCCCACGTTCCCTAAAGTCTTTTGGGAAAAATGGTACCTCACTTGTGTGGGTCGACCTAGTGCCCTGGAAAGGAAACGGTGTAAAACACAACGTGGTCACACCTCAATTTTGCAGTGAAAAATGACCCTTTTTTGGCAAAGTGCCTAGCTGTTGTTTTTGAACCATAGGTCTGCCGGGACCTAGGGAAACCTAGCAAACCTATACATTTTCGAAAATAGACACCCGGGGGAATCCAGGATGGTGTGAATTAGCTGCCTCCCACCAGGGTCTGTTACCCAGAATCCCTTGCAAACCTAAAATATTGTCAAAAAACACATTTTCCCCACATTTCTGTGGTGGAAGGTTCTGGAATCTGCGTGGATCCACAAATTTCCACTCACCCCGCGTTCCCCAAAGTCTTACGAGAAAAATGGTACCTCACTTGTGCGGGTCGGCCTAGTTCCCGTGACAGGAAACGGCACAAAACGCAACGTGGTCACACCTCAATTTCACAGTGAAAGATGACCCTTTTTTGGCAAAGTGTGTAGCTGTTGTTTTTGAACCATAGGTCTGCTGGGACCTAGGGAAAACTAGCAAACCTATACATTTCTGAAAACTAGACAAACAGGGGAATCCAGGATGGGGTGACTTGAGTGCCTCCCACCAGGGTCTGTTAACCAGAATCCCTTGCAATCCTAAAAACTTTTTTTTTAAAACACATTTTCCCCACATTTCTGTGATGGAAAGTTTTGAAATCTGCGTGGATCCACAAATTTCCACCAACGCCACGCTCCCCAAAGTCTTAAGAGAAAAATGGTACTTCACTTGTGTGGGTCGGCCTAGTGCCCTGGAAAGGAAACGGTGTAAAACACAACGTGGTCACACCTCAATTTTGCAGTGAAAAATGACCCTTTTTTGGCAAAGTGCCTAGCTGTTGTTTTTGAACCATAGGTCTGCCGGGACCTAGGGAAACCTAGCAAACCTATACATTTTTGAAAGTAGACACCCAGGGGAATGCAGGATGGTGTGAATTAGCTGCCTCCCACCAGGGTCTGTTACCCAGAATCCCTTGCAAACCAAAAATATTCTCAAAAAACACATTTTCCCCACATTTCTGTGGTGGAAGGTTCTGGAATCTGCGTGGATCCACAAATTTCCACTCACCCCGCGTTCCCCAAAGTCTTACGAGAAAAATGGTACCTCACTTGTGCGGGTCGGCCTAGTTCCCGTGACAGGAAACGGCACAAAACGCAACGTGGTCACACCTCAATTTCACAGTGAAAGATGACCCTTTTTTAGCAAAGTGCGTAGCTGTTGTTTTTGAACCATAGGTCTGCTGGGACCTAGGGAAAACTAGCAAACCTATACATTTCTGAAAACTAGACACCCAGGGGAATCCAGGATGGGGTGACTTGAGTGCCTCCCACCAGGGTCTGTTAACCAGAATCCCTTGCAAACCTAAAAACTTTTTTTTAAAAAACACATTTTCCCCACATTTCTGTGATGGAAAGTTTTGAAATCTGCGTGGATCCACAAATTTCCACCGACGCCACGCTCCCCAAAGTCTTAAGAGAAAAATGGTACTTCACTTGTGTGGGTCGGCCTAGTGCCCGGGACAGGAAACGGTGTAAAACGCAACGTGGTCACAGCTTAATTTTACAGTGAAAAATGACCCTTTTTTGGCAAAGTGCCTAGCTGTAGTTTTTGAACCGTAGGTTTGCCGGCACCGAGGCAAACCTAGCAAACCTATACATTTTCGAAAATAGACACCCAGGGGAATCCAGAATGGGGTAACTTAGCTGCCTCCCACCAAGTTCTGTTACCCAGAATCCCTTGCAAACCAAAACAATTGTCCAAAAAAACACATTTTCCCCACATTTCTGTGATGGAAAGTTCTGAAATCTGCGTAGATCCACAAATGTCCACCCACCCCACGTTCCCTAAAGTCTTTCGGGAAAAATGGTACCTCACTTGTGTGGGTCGACCTAGTGCCCGGGAAAGGAAACGGTGTAAAACACAACGTGGTCACACCTCAATTTTGCAGTGAAAAATGACCCTTTTTTGGCAAAGTACCTAGCTGTTGTTTTTAAACCATAGGTCTGCCGGGACCTAGGGAAACCTAGCAAACCTATACATTTTCGAAAATAGACACCCAGGGGAATCCAGGATGGGGTGAATTAGCTGCCTCCCACCAGGGTCTGTTACCCAGAATCCCTTGCAAACCTAAAATATTGTCAAAAACACATTTTCCCCACATTTCTGTGGTGGAAGGTTCTAGAATCTGCGTGGATCCACAAATTTCCACTCACCCTGCGTTCCCCAAAGTCTTACGAGAAAAATGGTACCTCACTTGTGCGGGTCGGCCTAGTTCCCGTGACAGGAAACGGCACAAAACGCAACGTGGTCACACCTCAATTTCACAGTGAAAGATGACCCTTTTTTGGCAAAGTGCCTAGCTGTCGTTTTTTAACCCTAGCTCTGCCGGCACCTGGGGACACCTAGCAAACGTATACATTTTTGAAAACTAGACACCCAGAGGAATCCAGGATTTGGTGACTTGACTGCCTCCCACCAGGTTCTGTTACCCAGAATCCCTTGCAAACCTAAAAAATTGTCCAAAAAAACACATTTTCCCCACATTTCTGTTATGGAAAGTTCTGAAATCTGCGTGGATCCACAAATTTCCACCCACCCCACGTTCCCCAAAGTCTTACGAGAAAAATGGTACTTCACTTGTGTGGGTCGGCCTAGTGCCCGGGACACGAAACGGTGTAAAACGCAACGTGGTCACACCTCAATTTTGCAGTGAAAAATGAACCCTTTTTTGGCAAAGTGCCTAGCTGTAGTTTTTGAACCGTAGGTCTGCCGGCACTGAGGCAAACCTAGCAAACCTATACATTTTCGAAAATAGACACCCAGGGGAATCCAGGATGGGGTGACTTAGCTGCCTCCCACCAAGTTCTGTTACCCAGAATCCCTTGCAAACCTAAAAAATTGTCCAAAAAAACAAATTTTTCCTACATTTCTGTGGTGGATATTCTGGAATCAGCGTAGATCCACAAATTTCTACCCACCCCTCGTTCCCCAAAGTCTTACGAGAAAATGGTACCTCACTTGTATGGGTCGGCCTAGTGCTCACGATAGGAAACAGCGCAAAACGCAACGTGGTCACACCTCATTTTCGCAGTGATTAATGACCCATTTTTTGGCAAAGTGCCTAGCTGTAAATTTTGAACCCTAGCTCTGCCGGCACCTAGGGAAACATAGTAAACCTATACATTTTTGAAAGCTAGACACCCAGGGGAATCCAGGATGGGGTGACTTGAGTGCCTCCCACCAGGGTCTGTCACCCAGAATCACTTGTAAACCTAAAAGATTGTCAAAAAAACACATTTTCCCCACATTTCTGTGATGGAAAGTTCTGAAATCAGCGTGGATCCACAAATTTCCACCCACCCCGTTTTTCCCAAAGTCTTACGAGAAAAATGACACCTCACTTGTGTGGGTCGGCCTAGTGCCCGCGATAGGAAACGGCGCAAAACGCAACATGGTCACACCTCAATTTTGCAGTGAAAAATGACAATTTTTTGGCAAAGTGCCTAGCTGTTGTTTTTGAACTCTAGCTCTGCCGGCACCAAGGGAAACCTAGCAAACGTATACATTTTTGAAAACTAGACACCCAGGGGAATCCAGGATGGGGTGTCTTGACTACCTCCCACCAGGTTCTGTTACCCAGAATCCCTTGCAAACCTAAAAAATTGTAAAAAAAACCACATTTTCCCCACATTTCTGTGATGGAAAGTTCTGAAATCTGCGTGGATCCACAAATTTCCACCGACGCCACGCTCCCCAAAGTCTTAAGAGAAAAATGGAACTTCACTTGTGTGGGTCGGCCTAGTGCCCGGGACAGGAAACGGTGTAAAACGCAACGTGGTCACACCTCAATTTTGCAGTGAAAAATGACCCTTTTTTGGCAAAGTGCCTAGCTGTAGTTTTTGAACCGTAGGTCTACCGGCACCGAGGCAAACCTAGCAAACCTATACATTTTTGAAAATAGACAACAAGGGGAATCCAGGATGGGGTGACTTAGCTGCCTCCCACCAAGTTCTGTTACCCAGAATCCCTTGCAAACCTAAAAAATTGTCCAAAAAAACACATTTTCCCCACATTTCTGTGATGGAAAGTTCTGAAATCTGCGTAGAACCACAAATGTCCACCCACCCCATGTTTCCCAAAGTCTTACGAGAAAAATGGTACTTTACTTGTGTGGGTCGGCCTAGTGCCCGGGACAGGAAACGGTGTAAAACACAACGTGGTCACACCTCAATTTTGCAGTGAAAAATGACCCTTTTTTGGCAAAGTGCCCAGCTGTTGTTTTTGAACCATAGGTCTGCCGGGACCTAGGGAAACCTAGCAAACCTATACAGTTTCGAAAATAGACACCCAAGGGAATCCAGGATGGGGTGAAATAGCTGCCTCCCACCAGGGTCTGTTACCCAGAATCCCTTGCAAACCTAAAAAATTGTCAAAAAACACATTTTCCCCACATTTCTGTGGTGGAAGGTTCTGGAATCTGCGTGGATCC
Organism: Triturus cristatus; assembly: GCF_964204655.1. Classification (NCBI taxonomy): domain Eukaryota; kingdom Metazoa; phylum Chordata; class Amphibia; order Caudata; family Salamandridae; genus Triturus; species Triturus cristatus. The sequence continues at coordinate 335,717,073 of NC_140579.1, forward strand.
AAAAATTTCCACTCACCCCGCGTTCCCCAAAGTCTTACGAGAAAAATGGTACCTCACTTGTGCGGGTCGGCCTAGTTCCCGTGACAGGAAACGGCACAAAACGCAACGTGGTCACACCTCAATTTCACTGTGAAAGATGACCCTTTTTTGGCAAAGTGCATAGCTGTTGTTTTTGAACCATAGGTCTGCTGGGACCTAGGGAAAACTAGCAAATCTATACATTTCTGAAAACTAGACACCTAGGGGAATCCAGGATGGGGTGACTTGACTGCCTCCCACCAGGGTCTGTTAACCAGAATCCCTTGCAAACGTAAAAAATTGTCCAAAAAAACACATTTTCCCAACATTTCTGTGATTGAAAGTTCTGAAAACTGCGTGGATCCACAAATTTCCACCCACGCCACGCTCCCCAAAGTCTTACGAGAAATATGGTACTTCACTTGTGTGGGTCGGCCTAGTGCCCGGGGCAGGAAACGGTGTAAAACGCAACGTGGTCACATCTCAATTTTGCAGTGAAAAATGACCCTTTTTTGGCAAAGTGCCTAGCTGTAGTTTTTGAACCGTAGGTCTGCCGGCACCGAGGCAAACCTAGCAAACCTGTACATGTTCGAAATTAGACACCCAGGGGAATCCAGGATGGGGTGACTTAGCTGCCTCCCACCAAGTTCTGTTACCCAGAATCCCTTGCAAACCTAAAAAATTGTCCAAAAAAACACATTTTCCCCACATTCCTGTGATGGAAAGTTCTGAAATCTGCGTAGATCCACAAATGTCCACCCACCCCACGTTCCCTAAACTCTTTCGAGAAAAATGGTACCTCACTTGTGTGGGTCGACCTAGTGCCCGGGAAAGGAAACGGTGTAAAACACAACGTGGTCACACCTCAATTTTGCAGTGAAAAATGACCCTTTTTTGGCAAAGTGCCTAGCTGTTGTTTTTGAACCATAGGTCTGCCGGGACCTAGGGAAACCTAGCAAACCTATACAGTTTCGAAAATAGACACCCAGGGAAATCCAGGATGGGGTGAATTAGCTGCCTCCCACCAGGGTCTGTTACCCAGAATCCCTTGCAACCTAAATATTGTCAAAAAACACATTTTCCCCACATTTCTGTGGTGGAAGGTTCTGGAATCTGCGTGGATCCACAAATTTCCACTCACCCCGCGTTCCCCAAAGTCTTTCGAGAAAAATGGTATCTCACTTGTGTGGGTCGGCCTAGTTCCCGTGACAGGAAACGGCACAAAACGCAACGTGGTCACACCTCAATTTCACTGTGAAAGATGACCCTTTTTTGGCAAAGTGCGTAGCTGTTGTTTTTGAACCATAGGTCTGCTGGGACCTAGGGAAAACTAGCAAACCTATACATTTCTGAAAACTAGACACCTAGGGGAATCCAGGATGGGGTGACTTGACTGCCTCCCACCAGGGTCTGTTAACCAGAATCCCTTGCAAACCTAAAAAATTGTCAAAAAAACACATTTTCCCCATATTTCTGTGATGGAAAGTTCTGAAATCTGCGTGGATCCACAAATTTCCACCCACGCCACGCTCCCCAAAGTCTTACGAGAAAGATGGTACTTCACTTGTGTGGGTCGGCCTAGTGCCCGGGGCAGGAAACGGTGTAAAACGCAACGTGGTCACATCTCAATTTTGCAGTGAAAAATGACCCTTTTTTTGCAAAGTGCCTAGCTGTAGTTTTTGAACCGTAGGTCTGCCGGCACCGAGGCAAACCTAGCAAACCTATATATTTTCGAAAATAGACACCCAGGGGAATCCAGGATGGGGTGACTTAGCTGCCTCCCACCAAGTTCTGTTACCCAGAATCCCTTGCAAACCTAAAAAATTGTCCAAAAAAACACATTTTCCCCACATTTCTGTGATGGAAAGTTCTGAAATCTGCGCAGAACCACAAATGTACACCCACCCCACGTTCCCTAAACTCTTTCGAGAAAAATGGTACCTCACTTGTGTGGGTCGACCTAGTGCCCGGGAAAGGAAACGGTGTAAAACACAACGTGGTCACACCTCAATTTTGCAGTGAAAAATGACCCTTTTTTGGCAAAGTGCCTAGCTGTTGTTTTTGAACCATAGGTCTGCCGGGACCTAGGGAAACCTAGCAAACCTATACATTTTCGAAAATAGACACCCAGGGGAATCCAGGATGGGGTGAATTAGCTGCCTCCCACCAAGTTCTGTTACCCAGAATCCCTTGCAAACCTAAAAAATTGTCCAAAAAAACACATTTTCCCCACATTTCTGTGATGGAAAGTTCTGAAATCTGCGTAGAACCACAAATGTCCACCCACCCCACGTTCCCTAAACTCTTTCGAGAAAAATGGTACCTCACTTGTGTGGGTCGACCTAGTGCCCAGGAAAGGAAACGGTTTAAAACACAACGTGGTCACACCTCAATTTTGCAGTGAAAAATGACCCTTTTTTGGCAAAGTGCCTAGCTGTTGTTTTTGAACCATAGGTCTGCCGGGACCTAGGGAAACCTAGCAAACCTATACAGTTTCGAAAATAGACACCCAGGGAAATCCAGGATGGGGTGAATTAGCTGCCTCCCACCAGGGTCTGTTACCCAGAATCCCTTGCAACCTAAATATTGTCAAAAAACACATTTTCCCCACATTTCTGTGGTGGAAGGTTCTGGAATCTGCGTGGATCCACAAATTTCCACTCACCCCGCGTTCCCCAAAGTCTTTCGAGAAAAATGGTATCTCACTTGTGTGGGTCGGCCTAGTTCCCGTGACAGGAAACGGCACAAAACGCAACGTGGTCACACCTCAATTTCACTGTGAAAGATGACCCTTTTTTGGCAAAGTGCGTAGCTGTTGTTTTTGAACCATAGGTCTGCTGGGACCTAGGGAAAACTAGCAAACCTATACATTTCTGAAAACTAGACACCTAGGGGAATCCAGGATGGGGTGACTTGACTGCCTCCCACCAGGGTCTGTTAACCAGAATCCCTTGCAAACCTAAAAAATTGTCAAAAAAACACATTTTCCCCATATTTCTGTGATGGAAAGTTCTGAAATCTGCGTGGATCCACAAATTTCCACCCACGCCACGCTCCCCAAAGTCTTACGAGAAAGATGGTACTTCACTTGTGTGGGTCGGCCTAGTGCCCAGGGCAGGAAACGGTGTAAAACGCAACGTGGTCACATCTCAATTTTGCAGTGAAAAATGACCCTTTTTTTGCAAAGTGCATAGCTGTAGTTTTTGAACCGTAGGTCTGCCGGCACCGAGGCAAACCTAGCAAACCTATATATTTTCGAAAATAGACACCCAGGGGAATCCAGGATGGGGTGACTTAGCTGCCTCCCACCAAGTTCTGTTACCCAGAATCCCTTGCAAACCTAAAAAATTGTCCAAAAAAACACATTTTCCCCACATTTCTGTGATGGAAAGTTCTGAAATCTGCGTAGAACCACAAATGTCCACCCACCCCACGTTCCCTAAACTCTTTCGAGAAAAATGGTACCTCACTTGTGTGGGTCGACCTAGTGCCCGGGAAAGGAAACGGTGTAAAACACAACGTGGTCACACCTCAATTTTGCAGTGAAAAATGACCCTTTTTTGGCAAAGTGCCTAGCTGTTGTTTTTGAACCATAGGTCTGCCGGGACCTAGGGAAACCTAGCAAACCTATACATTTTCGAAAATAGACACCCAGGGGAATCCAGGATGGGGTGAATTAGCTGCCTCCCACCAGGGTCTGTTACCCAGAATCCCTTGCAAACCTAAAAAATTGTCAAAAAAACACATTTGCCCCACATTTCTGAGGTGGATATTCTGGAATCAGCGTGGATCCACAAATTTCTACCCACCCCTCGTTCCCCAAAGTCTTACGAGAAAATGGTACCTCACTTGTGCGGGTCGGCCTACTGCTCACGACAGGAAACGGCGCAAAACGCAACGTGGTCACACCTCATGTTTGCAGTGATTTATGACCCATTTTTTGGCAAAGTGCCTAGCTGTAAATTTTGAACCTAAGCTCTGCCGGCACCTAGGGAAACATAGTAAACCTATACATTTTTGAAAGCTAGACACCCAGGGGAATCCAGGATGGGGTGACTTGAGTGCCTCCCACCAGGGTCTGTCACCCAGAATCCCTTGTAAACCTAAAAAATTGTCAAAAAAACACATTTTCCCCACATTTCTGTGATGGAAAGTTCTGAAATCAGCATGGATCCACAAATTTCCACCTACCCCGTGTTCCCCAAAGTCTTACGAGAAAAATGACACCTCACTTGTGTGGGTCGGCCTAGTGCCCGCGATAGGAAACGGCGCAAAACGCAACGTGGTCACACCTCAATTTTGCAGTGAAAAATGACCCTTTTTTGGCAAAGTGCCTAGCTGTTGTTTTTGAACTCTAGCTCTGCCGGCACCAAGGGAAACCTAGCAAACGTATACATTTTTGAAAACTAGACACCCAGGGGAATCCAGAATGGGGTGTCTTGACTGCCTCACACCAGGTTCTGTTACCCAGAATCCCTTGCAAACCTAAAAAATTGTCCAAAAAAAACATATTTTCCCCAAATTTCTGTGATGGAAAGTTCTGAAATGTGCGTAGATCCACAAATGTCCACCCACCCCACATTCCCTAAAGTCGTTTGAGAAAAATGGTACCTCACTTGTGTGGGTCGACCTAGTGCCCGGGACAGGAAACGGCACAAAACACAACGTGGTCACACCTCAATTTCACAGTGAAAGATGACCCTTTTTTGGCAAAGTGCCTAGCTGTCGTTTTTTAACCCTAGCTCTGTCGGCACCTAGGGAAACCTAGCAAACGTATACATTTTTTAAAACTAGACACTTAGAGGAATCCAGGATTTGGTGACTTGACTGCCACCCACCAGGTTCTGTTACCAAGAATCCCTTGCAAACCTAAAAAATTGTCCAAAAAAACACAATTTTTTCCCCACATTTCTGCGATGGAAAGTTCTGAAATCTGAGTGAATCCACAAATGTTCACCCACCCCACGTTCCCTAAAGTCTTTCGAGAAAAATGGTACCTCACTTGTGTGGGTCGACCTAGTGCCCGGGAAAGGAAACGGTGTAAAACACAACGTGGTCACAAATCAATTTTGCAGGTAAAAACGACCCTTTTTTGGCAAAGTGCCTAGCTGTTGTTTTTGAACCATAGGTCTGCCGGGACCTAGGGAAACCTAGCAAACCTATACAGTTTCGAAAATAGACACCCAGGGGAATCCAGGATGGGGTGAATTAGCTGCCTCCCACCAGGGTCTGTTACCCAGAATCCCTTGCAAACCTAAAAAGTTGTCAAAAAACACATTTTCCCCACATTTCTGTGGTGGAAGGTTCTGGAACCTGCATGGATCTACAAATTTCCACTCACCCCGCGTTCCCCAAAGTCTTACGAGAAAAATGGTACCTCACTTGTGCGGGTCGGCCTAGTTCCCGTGACAGGAAATGGCACAAAACGCAACGTGGTCACACCTTAATTTCACTGTGAAAGATGACCCTTTTTTGGCAAAGTGCGTAGCTGTTGTTTTTGAACCATAGGTCTGCTGGGACCTAGGGAAAACTAGCAAACATATACATTTCTTAAAACTAGACACCTAGGGGAATCCAGGGTGGGGTGACTTGACTGCCTCCCACCAGGGTCTGTTAACCAGAATCCCTTGCAAACCTAAAAAATTGTCAAAAAAAACACATTTTCCCAACATTTCTGTGATGGAAAGTTCTGAAATCTGCGTGGATCCACAAATTTCCACCCATGCCACGCTCCCCAAAATTTACGAGAAAGATGGTACTTCACTTGTGTGGGTCGGCCTAGTGCCCGGGACAGGAAACGGTGTAAAACGCAACGTGGTCACACCTCAATTTTGCAGTGAAAAATGACCCTTTTTTGGCAAAGTGCCTAGCTGTAGTTTTTGAACCGTAGGTCTGCCGGCACTGAGGCAAACCTAGCAAACCTATACATTTTCTAAAATAGACACCCAGGGGAATCCAGGATGGGGTGACTTAGCTGCCTCCCACCAAGTTCTGTTACCCAGAATTCCTTGCAAACCTAAAAAATTGTCCAAAAAAACACATTTTCCCCACATTTCTGTGATGGAAAGTTCTGAAATCTGCGTAGATCCACAAATGTCCACCCACCCCACGTTCCCTAAAGTCTTTCGAGAAAAATGGTACCTCACTTGTGTGGGTCGACCTAGTGCCCTGGAAAGGAAACGATGTAAAACACAAGGTGGTCACACCTCAATTTTGCAGTGAAAAATGACCCTTTTTTGGCAAAGTGACTAGCTGTTGTTTTTGAACCATAGGTCTGCCGGGAACTAGGCAAACCTAGCAAACCTATACATTTTCGAAAAAAATAGACACCCAGGGGAATCCAGGATGGGGTGAATTAGCTGCCTCCCACCAGGGTCTGTTACCCAGAATCCCTTGCAAACCTAAAAAATTGTCAAAAACCACATTTTCCCCACATTTCTGTGGTGGACGGTTCTGGAATCTGCGTGGATCCACAAATTTCCACTCACCCCGCATTCCCCAAAGTCTTACGAGAAAAATGGTACCTCACTTGTGTGGGACGGCCTAGTTCCCGTGACAGGAAACGGCACAAAACGCAACATGGTCACACCCCAATTTCACAGTGAAAGATGACCCTTTTTTGGCAAAGTGCCTAGCTGTCGTTTGTTAACCCTAGCTCTGCCGGCACCTGGCGAAACCTAGAAAACGTATCCATTTTTGAAAACTAGACACCCAGAGGAATCCAGGATTTGGTGACTTGACTGCCACCCACCAGGTTCTGTTACCCAGAATCCCTTGCAAACCTAAAAAATTGTAAAAAAAAACACATTTTCCCTACATTTCTGTGATGGAAACTTCTGAAATCTGCGTGGATCAACAAATTTCCACCCACCCCATGTTTCCCAAAGTCTTACGAGAAAAATTGTACTTTACTTGTGTGGGTCAGCCTAGTGCCCAGGACACGAAACGGTGTAAAACGCAACGTGGTCGCACCTTAATTTTGCAGTGGAAAATGAACACTTTTTTGGCAAAGTGCCTAGCTGTAGTTTTTGAACCGTAGGTGTGCCGGCACCGAGGCAAACCTAGCAAACCTATACATTTTCTAAAATAGACACCCAGGGGAATCCAGGATGGGGTGACTTAGCTGCCTCCCACCAAGTTCTGTTACCCAGAATCCCTTGCAAACCTAAAAAATTGTCCAAAAAAACAAATTTTCCCTACATTTCAGTGGTGGATATTCTGGAATCAGCGTGGATCCACAAATTTCTACCCACCCCTCGTTCCCCAAAGTCTTACGAGAAAATGGTACCTCACTTGTGTGGGTCGGCCTAGTGCTCACGACAGGAAACGGCGCAAAACGCAACGTGGTCACACCTCATTTTCGCAGTGATTAATGACCCATTTTTTGGCAAAGTGCCTAGCTGTAAATTTTGAACCCTAGCTCTGCCGGCACCTAGGGTAACATAGTAATCCTATACATTTTTGAAATCTAGACACCCAGGGGAATCCAGGATGGGGTGACTTGAGTGCCTCCCACCAGGGTCTGTCACCCAGAATCCCTTGTAAACCTAAAAAATTGTTAAAAAAACACATTTTCCCCACATTTCTGTGATGGAAAGTTCTGAAATCAGCATGGATCCACAAATTTCCACCCACCCCGTGTTCCCCAAAGTCTTATGAGAAAAATGACACCTCACTTGTGTGGGTCGGCCTAGTGTCCGCGATAGGAAACGGCGCAAAACGCAACGTGGTCACACCTCAATTTTGCAGTGAAAAATGACCCTTTTTTGGCAAAGTGCCTAGCTGTCGTTTTTTAACCCTAGCTCTGCCGGCACCTAGGGAAACCTAGCAAACGTATACATTTTTGAAAACTGAACACCCAGACGAATCTAGTATTTGGTGTCTTGACTGCCACCCACCAGGTTCTGTTACCCAGAATCCCTTGCAAACCTAAAAAATTGTCAAAAAAAACATATTTTCCCCACATTTCTGTGATGGAAACTTCTGAAATCTGTGTGGATCCACAATTTTCCACCCACCCCATGTTTCCCAAAGTCTTACGAGAAAAATTGTACTTTACTTGTGTGGGTCGGCCTAGTGCCCAGGACACGAAACGGTGTAAAACGCAACGTGGTCACACCTTAATTTTGGCGTTGGAAATTAACCCTTTTTTGGCAAAGTGCCTAGCTGTAGTTTTTGAACCGTAGGTCTGCCGGCACCGAGGCAAACCTAGCAAACCTATACATTTTCGAAAATAGACACCCAGGGGAATCCAGGATGGGGTGACTTAGCTGCCTCCCACCAAGTTCTGTTACCCAGAATCCCTTGCAAACCTAAAAAATTGTCCAAAAAAACAAATTTTCCCTACATTTCTGTGGTAGATATTCTGGAATCAGCGTGGATCCACAAATTTCTACCCACCCCTCGTTCCCCAAAGTCTTACGAGAAAATGGTACCTCAATTGTGTGGGTCGGCCAAGTGCTCACGACAGGAAACGGCGCAAAACGCAACGTGGTCACACCTCATTTTCGCAGTGATTAATGACCCATTTTTTGGCAAAGTGCCTAGCTGTAAATTTTGAACCCTAGCTCTGCCGGCACCTAGGGAAACATAGTAATCCTATACATTTTTGAAAGCTAGACACCCAGGGAATCCAGGATGGGGTGACTTGAGTGCCTCCCACCAGGGTCTGTCACCCAGAATCCCTTGTAAACCTAAAAAATTGTTAAAAAAATACATTTTCCCCACATTTCTGTGATGGAAAGTTCTGAAATCAGCGTGGATCCACAAGATTCCACCCACCCCGTGTTCCCCAAAGTCTTACGAGAAAAATGACACCTCACTTGTGTGTGTCGGCCTAGTGCCCGCGATAGGAAACGGCGCAAAACACAACGTGGTCACACCTCAATTTTGCAGTGAAAAATGACCCTTTTTTGGCAAAGTGCCTAGCTGTCGTTTTTGAACTCTAGCTCTGCCGGCACCCAGGGAAACCTAGCAAACGTATACATTTTTGAAAACTAGACACCCAGGGGAATCCAGGATGGGGTGTCTTGACTGCCTCCCACCAGGTTCTGCTACCCAGAATCCCTTGCAAACCTACAAAATTGTCCCAAAAAAAAACATTTTCCCCAAATTTCTGTGATGGAAAGTTCTGAAATCTGCGTAGATCCACAAATGTCCACCCACCCCACGTTCCCTAAAGTCTTTCGAGAAAAATGGTACCTCACTTGTGTGGGTCGACCTAGTGCCCGGGACAGGAAACGGTGTAAAACACAACGTGGTCACACCTCAATTTTGCAGTGAAAAATGACCCTTTTTTAGCAAAGTGCCTAGCTGTTGTTTTTTAACCATAGGTCTGCCGGGACCTAGGGAAACCTAGCAAACCTATACATTTTCGAAAATAGACACCCAGGGGAATCCAGGATGGGGTGAATTAGCTGCCTCCCACCAGGGTCTGTTACCCAGAATCCCTTGCAAACCTAAAAAATTGTCAAAAAACACATTTTCCCCACATTTCTGTGGTGGAAGGTTCTGGAATCTGCGTGGATCCACAAATATCCACTCACCCCGCGTTTCCCAAAGTCGTACGAGATAAATGGTACCTCACTTGTGCGGGTCGACCTAGTTCCCGTGACAGGAAATGGCACAAAACGCAACGTGGTCACACCTCAATTTTGCAGTGAAAAATGACCCTTTTTTGGCAAAGTGCCTAGCTGTTGTTTTTTAACTCTAGCTCTGCCGGCACCCAGGGAAACCTAGCAAACGTATACATTTTTGAAAACTAGACACCCAGGGGAATCCAGGATGGGGTGTCTTGACTGCCTCCCACCAGGTTCTGTTAACCACAATCCCTTGCAAACCTAAATAATTGTAAAAAAAAACACATTTTCCCCACAATTCTGTGATGGAAAGTTCTGAAATCTGCGTGGATCCACAAATTTCCACCGACGCCACGCTCCCCAAAGTCTTACGAGAAAAATGGTACTTCACTTGTGTGGGTCGGCCTAGTGCCCGGGACAGGAAACGGTGTAAAACCCAACGTGGCCACACCTCAATTTTGCAGTGAAAAATGACCCTTTTTTGGCAAAGTGCCTAGCTGTTGTTTTTGAACCATAGGTCTGCTGGGACCTAGGGAAACCTAGCAAACCTATACAGTTTCGAAAATAGACACCCAGGGGAATCCAGGATGGGGTGAATTAGCTGCCTCCCACCAGGGTCTGTTACCCAGAATCCCTTGCAAACCTAAAAAATTGTCAAAAAACACATTTTCCCCACATTTCTGTGGTGGAAGGTTCTGGAATCTGCGTGGATTCACAAATTTCCACTCACCCCGCGTTCCCCAAAGTCTTACGAGAAAAATGGTACCTCACTTGTGCGGGTCGGCCTAGTTCCCGTGACAGGAAACGGCACAAAACGCAACGTGGTCACACCTCAATTTCACTGTGAAAGATGACCCTTTTTTGGCAAAGTGCGTAGCTGTTGTTTTTGAACCATAGGTCTGCTGGGACCTAGGGAAAACTAGCAAACCTATACATTTCTGAAAACTAGACACCCAGGGGAATCCAGGATGGAGTGACTTGACTGCCTCCCACCAGGGTCTGTTAACCAGAATCCCTTGCAAACCTAAAAAATTGTCAAAAAAAACACATTTCCCCACATTTCTGTGATGGAAAGTTTTGAAATCTGCGTGGATCCACAAATTTCCACCCACGCCATGCTCCCCAAAGTATTACGAGAAAGATGGTACTTCACTTGTGTGGGTCGGCCTAGTGCACGGGACAAGAAACGGTGTAAAACGCAACGTGGTCACACCTCAATTTTGCAGTGAAAAATGACCCTTTTTTGGCAAAGTGCCTAGCTGTAGTTTTTGAACCGTAGGTCTGCCGGCACTGAGGCAAACCTAGCAAACCAATCCTTTTTCTAAAATAGACACCCAGGGGAATCCAGGATGGGGTGACTTAGCTGCCTCCCACCAAGTTCTGTTACCCAGAATCCCTTGCAAACCTAAAAAATTGTCCAAAAAAACACATTTTCCCCACATTTCTGTGATGGAAAGTTCTGAAATCTGCGTAGATCCACAAATGTCCACCCACCCCATGTTCCCTAAAGTCTTTCGAGAAAAATGGTACCTCACTTGTGTGGGTCGACCTAGTGCTCGGGAAAGGAAACGGTGTAAAACACAACGTGGTCACACCTCAATTTTGCAGTGAAAAATGACCTTTTTTTGGCAAAGTGCCTAGCTGTTGTTTTTTAACCATAGGTCTGCCGGGACCTAGGGAAACCTAGCAGACCTATACATTTTCGAAAATAGACACCCAGGGGAATCCAGGATGGGGTGAATTAGCTGCCTCCCACCAGGGTCTGTTACCCAGAATCCTTTGCCAACCTAAAAAATTGTCAAAAAACACATTTTCCCCACATTTCTGTGGTGGAAGGTTCTGGAATCTGCGTGGATCCACAAATTTCCACTCACCCCGCGTTCCCCAAAGTCTTACGAGAAAAATGGTACCTCACTTGTGCGGGTCGGCCTAGTTCCCGTGACAGGAAACGGCACAAAACGCAACGTGGTCACACCTCAATTTTGCAGTGAAAAATGACCCTTTTTTGGCAAAGTGCCTAGCTGTTGTTTTTGAACTCTAGCTCTGCCGGCACCCAGGGAAACCTAGCGAACGTATACATTTTTGAGAACTAGACACCCAGGGGAATCCAGGATGGGTTGTCTTGACTGCCTCCCACCAGGTTCTGTTAACCACAATCCCTTGCAAACCTAAATGATTGTAAAAAAAAAACACATTTTCCCCACATTTCTGTGATGGAAAGTTCTGAAATGTGCGTGGATCCACAAATTTCCACCGACGCCACGCTCTCCAAAGTCTTACGAGAAAAATGGTACTTCACTTGTGTGGGTCGGCCTAGTGCCCGGGACAGGAAACGATGTAAAACGCAACATGGTCACACCTCAATTTTGCAGTGAAAAATGACCCTTTTTTGGCAAAGTGCCTAGCTGTAGTTTTTGAACCCTAGGTCTGCCGGCACCGAGGTAAACCTAGCAAATCTATACATTTTCGAAAATAGACAACCAGGGGAATCCAGGATGGGGTGACTTAGCTGCCTCCCTCCAAGTTCTGTTACCCAGAATCCCTTGCAAACCTAAAAAATTGTCCAAAAAAACACATTTTCCCCACATTTCTGTGATGGAAAGTTCTGAAATCTGCGTAGATCCACAAATGTCCACCCACCCCACGTTCCCTAAACTCTTTCGAGAAAAATGGTACCTCACTTGTGTGGGTCGACCTAGTGCCCGGGAAAGGAAACGGTGTAAAACACAACATGGTCACACCTCAATTTTGCAGTGAAAAATGACCCTTTTTTGTCAAAGTGACTAGCTGTTGTTTTTGAACCATAGGTCTGCCGGGACCTAGGGAAACCTAGCAAACCTATACATTTTCAAAAAAATAGACACCCAGGGGAATCCAGGATGGGGTGAATTAGCTGCCTCCCACCAGGGTCTGTTACCCAGAATCCCTTGCAAACCTAAAAAATTGTCAAAAAACACATTTTCCCCACATTTCTGTGGTGGAAGGTTCTGGAATCTGCGTGGATCCACAAATTTTCACTCACCTCGCGTTCCCCAAAGTCTTACGAGAAAAATGGTACTTCACTTGTGTGGGTCGGCCTAGTGCCCGGGACAGGAAACGGCACAAAACGCAACGTGGTCACACATCAATTTCACAGTGAGAGATGACCCTTTTTTGGCAAAGTGCGTAGCTGTTGTTTTTGAACCATAGGTCTGCTGGGACCTAGGGAAAACTAGCAAACCTATAAATTTCTGAAAACTAGACACCTAAGGGAAACAAGGATGGGGTGACTTGACTGCCTCCCACCAGGGTCTGTTAACCAGAATCCCTTGCAAACCTAATAAATTGTCAAAAAAAAACACATTTTCCCCACATTTCTGTGATGGAAAGTTCTGAAATCTGCATGGATCCACAAATTTCCACCCACGCCACGCTCCCCAAAGTCTTACGAGAAAGATGGTACTTCAGGTGTGTGGGTCGGCCTAGTGCCCGGGACAGGAAACGGTGTAAAACGCAACGTGGTCACACCTCAATTTTGCAGTGAAAAATGACCCTTTTTTGGCAAAGTGCCTAGCTGTAGTTTTTGAACCGTAGGTCTGCCGGCTCCGAGGCAAACCTAGCAAACCTATACATTTTCGAAAATAGACACCCAGGGGAATCCAGGATGGGGTGACTTGACTGCCTCCCACCAGGGTCTGTTAACCAGAATCCCTTGCAAACCTAAAAAATTGTCAAAAAACACATTTTCCCCACATTTCTGTGATGGAAAGTTCTGAAATCTGCGTGGATCCACAAAATTCCACCCACCCCACGTTCCCCAAAGTCTTACGAGAAAAATGGTACTACACTTGTGTGGGTCGGTGTAGGAGAGTAGGGTCTGCTATCCAATGGTCACCCCAAATTTTTTGCTTTTTGCTTCACTGGTTTTTGATATATTGAGGCTGTGGGCCTGCTAATCAGACCCCCAGCCTGCTGTTCTCTCTAACTAAATTGACACTATGCACCCTAGGTGCATTGTAGTAAGGACTCCCTTAATACGTACATACATTGTTAAGTTAGCATAACCACGTTAGAAGTTAGAAAGCCATCTTGCTGCTTTTGCACATGACACTGCGTTCACATGTTATTGCTTAAACAAACTGCTGACTCGAGTTTTGCCTCACACGAGAGCAATCTGTTGTTACCATCCCGAGCTCTGCGCAGCGACCTTGGTCTGCACACGATGTGACAAACAGTCTGAGTTGTTAGACAATGCATGTTTTCCACTCTAGGTTGATCGACCCACTATTTAGTCATAACACACGAGCAGCTGCACATACCTGAAAGTTGGTGCTTTTAATATCACAGACATCATGTTTATTATTCAAACCGAAGACGAGCCTTCCTGCGAGAAGACTCCTGATGCTCCTGTGATGTGATTTCACTAAGCTGATCTTTGAGGTATGGGGTCCCCTATTCAAGCCTAAGAGACCTTCTGATAGTCTAATAATAATATTAGCTTCTTAGTAAAGGGAAGGTGGTAGTATCCACTGTCATTATAACATGATTACCCCTTTTATACTCTATGGAATTGTAACTATGTTGATGGTTTTGATTTTAATCATGTGTCTGCTTGTATTAGCCAAAGTACTGCATCTTAGGACACGTGGTCTATAAAAATAAACTCTTTTTATTTTCACCGTGTCTCTGTTGATTCTTGTTGTGGACTGATGTGAGAATAATATACGAACAGGTATTTCCGATTCCCACCATTCCTGAGTATGTACTGAGTCGCTTGTTCTGGGTTGTCTTTTCATTGGGACCGCCGAGCTAAATCTCGGATAACGAATGGGACACTTATGCTAGCCAGATACTGGGTTCTGGGTTCTGAGGTGAGTTTCTGGTACACCACAACTCACTGAGGTCCTGGGGTTCTACGCATAGTTCTGTGTATAAGCAGAATCCCTGCAACATGGCGCACCTAACGTTTGGTCTATGAGTTGAAACGCCTTAGTAGTGCTCGCGTTTGTCCACAACACCCTCATTCTTGTTTCCGGATAACAAGTCTGACGGATTTAAACCTACCTAGGTCTATTGATATAGGTTCCTTCAAGCTTGATCATTAAAAAGGTTATTGAACCCTTGTGCTACTGATAGTTTCAAGTGTGTGTTGTCCTAATGTCGGTGGATATTGCGGCGCATAGCCGTGCAGCTCTGAAACTTCATTTGACGCAGTATGGGGTGCCGGACACTGGTATGAACGTCATCTTTGTGGTGGGAGCCGATGCGGCTCATCCCTATGAGTTGTTCTACTCTTGGGTGACGATTCCGGCGGTGGGGGATGATGACACCTTTCATTCTTACACTGCCGCTGCCGTGCCAGCGAACCATACGCCGTATAGGACACAGGAAATACCAATATCTGCTTGGCAGCATCTTATTTGGTTTAATGGCACCCTTCCCCATGTGGTTATACCGCCAAGAATGGGCCCTTTATCAATTGCAGGGGCCACTTGGCCGGTACTAGCCGGATTTACGCCTCATCCCCGTTACCTCACGGTGACGGTGGCTGAGTTGCGTGTACTGCACACTGCCCTAATTACGGTATATAGGGCATTGGTGCAGTACGTGTCGCGCAATGTGCAGGCGGGGACACCTGCTGTTGCGGGGCAGCCTACTGATCATCACGCGGTGGTCATTAGTCCTGTTATGGTTAATTCTGTTATGGGCAAGCGCCCCCAAAATAGGGATGATTTCCCCTTTTGGCTTGCTGAAAAATTTGACCAAATAGAAGCGGTTTACCCGAATACTTCTCCTGTGGAGAAACACAGGATCCTCACCATTAGTTTGCCTAAAGACTTGGTCCCCCACATAGATGATTGTGTGAATTGGGGCAAGGTCTTTGCAGCGACGTACGCGCAGTGCTTTGGCACTCCATCTATGTTGCAGCTGCCCTCCGTTATCAAAAGAGTTCAAGAGAACCATGGTGCGGAGTCTGCGATAGAGTTAGGGATGCGGCTCCTCGGTCAATTTGACCTGGTGGCTACCATGAAAATAGGAAACCTTAAGGGTGATGCTTTGCATTTCCAGGTTCGTAATGAACTGAAGCGAGTTGCTGAGGAGGACAAACCGCAGGAATTTGCGAAAATAATCGCAGAGGCATATCGGGATTTGGGTCGTAGCTCTTTAGGAGTTAAACCTGTAATAAAGAATCCCGATCTCAAGCAGCAGGGTAAGGCAGAAACCCCTGGTAAGGACGACCATCCAAGTTTTCCAAAACAAAATTGGCGGTTTAAACAACAGGGAAAGCAGCAGCAACAGAAACAGGGCTCTCGGCCTGCCTCTCCCGTACAGTCAAGTAGTGAACGCACTTATGATCTGCGCGATCGTGCTACTATAAAGTCTCCTGATAGATTTCAGGTTTCTGAACAGCGCTCTCCTCGTTCTTCACAGGAAACATCGGCTACACAGTCCGGTGGCGGAGGCGGTGGCAAAGGTCGGGGTGCTCCACAACAGCGTGACCAACCCCGGCAGACTGAGGGTAAAGGCAAGCAGGACGAATTTGCACGACAAAGACCCCCATTTCAGAAGAAGAAAGTGGCGGCTCTGATGGCAAGGTATGCCTCAGATAGTGCGGACACAGCTTCGGAACCGGACATGGGCGCTGACGCTCCTGGACAGCGCAGCGGAAATTACCATAGTCCGTCAAGCTCTGCGTCCATTTCTGGCGGTGATAGCAACTGATATATCGGTTACTGTTGAAACAGCTGACACCAGAGTGGCTCCCCCTGACAGACTTTATGAAATAGTCTTATTAATTGAGGGTGACATACAACGTACAATAAAAGGGATTTTTTGGGATAATCTGATCACCACCTATGATATCCTCCTAGCGGAGGCAGATTGGCCCCCAGCTTTCATTTTAGAGGCTCCTAGAGGGGAGGAAGTAATCCTCCCGTCCTTTGCGCACACAGTGCCTAAGGACCAAGCTGAAGTGTATGCTGGGGAGTGGGCGCTTGCGCTTGCGCCGGCGGTGTATCTTACTCAGGTAGGATGGGACAGATTGTCCCCCTGCCATGAGATTCCATTGCGGTCTATGCCCCAGCCTCAACCTCAATATCCTATGCGTCGTGAAGCGAGACCCCACGTCGCGGCAATCCTTGAACAATTGGAATATCAGGGTGTTATTGAAACATGTGTGTCCCCTATGAATAACCCTTTATTCACTGTAACGAAGCCTGACGGCTCGTACCGTTTAGTTTTGGATTACCGGCACCTAAACTCCCATTGCTGGACCTGCGCGGTACAAAATACACATAGCTCGGCTTTGGTCGACAGTCTCGTGCGTAAAAGGTTTAAAACGACACTTGACATTTCCAATGGCTTTTTTAGCCACAACCTGTCCACACTGAGTAGCCAGTGGACGGCGTTTACTTCGGGCGGCAAACAAAAACAGTTTACAAGATTGGCCATGGGTTACAAAAATAGCCCTGGCGTCTTTTCTGCTCGCGTGGTTTCTCTCTTAGAAAGAATAGACCCCGACGCATACTCCTATGTTGACGATATCTATCTTACGGATGATGAGCTTATGCCACATCTGTCTCGTGTCGACAATATTATCGTGAGTTTTGCTGACTATGGCTACAAATTTAATTTTGCGAAGTCACACATCGCAGAATATACAGTGTTGTTTTTGGGCTACGAGCTCAACAATGAAGGTAAGGGGTTAGCCCCCCACTTTCTGGAGAAGTGTGCACGCTTAAGTGCTCCTACGACACTGAAGAAATTACAATCTCTGCTGGGTTTTCTGAATTTCGGCCGTACGTACATTCCTGATTATGCCCAGCGTAATAAGCCGCTTTACGCCTTGGTACAACCTTCGTTTTCGAAGTCTAGCTGGCAGCTAGAACACTCTGCAATTTTACAGTCTTTACAGGCTGACCTTCTTGCTTCACAATACTTGCTGACACGTGATAACCGCACTAACCTGGTAATAAGAATAGTACCAGGCGCCGTGGGGTTCACGTATTTGACGTTTAATGAGGGCGACACAGTCCCCATTGCGTACAAATCCCACTTGTACACCTCTGCTGAATTACGTTTTTCCACGGTCGAAAAAGTTCTGACTGCAGTGCAGATGGCGATCCTCAAGGAACGCGCACTGTCGCATGGGAAACAGATTCTAGTTGTAACACCATATCCTGCTTTAGAGGCAGTGACTAAAGCAAGTGTACCAAATTCTAAAGCTTTGCATCCACGGTGGATACAATGGGCCACAACACTGACGTCGCCAGATGTCACTTACATCTTTGATGCCTCATTACAGACTCAAGAGTACTTGCAGTATGAATTCGTTCATCCGGCACCTCTGTCTTTGCGCCCGCTCGAAGAATACCATTGTGTCATATACACTGACGGGTCTGCGCAACCCGCAATTGGATCGAAGCACGCTTATTCAGCGGCTTGCGCAATTGTCGTAGGTACATTCGTAAATGGTGAATTCCAATCTGATGCAGTGCATACGCAGTCATTGGATGATTGTACCACGCAATTGGCGGAGCTCCGGGCTCTGGTGCTTGCACTGGAGTTTGCTGATCCCCGAGTCACTACTCTTATAGTGAGTGACTCCTTCTACTGTGTCCAGTCCTACAATGACAATTTACACTTCTGGTCTCAGAATGATTATCGAGACACTAAAGGTAGCACAATTAAGCATAAAACGCTTTGGGTTCGAGTGGCAGACTTTAAAGAACGTCTCCCTCTCGTAAGTGTTATACACACTCTTGGTCACCAGCGGCTTGGTGTCCATGCTGTCGGCAACAGCTTAGCTGACGAGGCAGCGAAAACAGCAGTGGCTACATACTTAGTGGCAGCAGTTACAAGATCCAAAAGTAAGATTGATGATGACATCTTGGCAGCTATTGCTGCTACAGAGAAGGGAGGTGATTACCCGAAGGGTTTTCCCTCTCGGTATATTTATCATTTAAGTCCTGATAACGTCCCATTAGTGAGGATTAACGACGTTGGTGACAGAATTATTCCCAACGCGGACTGAAGACCAGCACTGATCCTAGCTGCGCACGAGGGGTTGGCGTCAGCCCACGCCGGTGTGTCAGCTACAATATCTCTGCTACAACAACGTTACTGGTGGTTTGGTTTATATAAACAAGCGCGCGCATATGTTCTTGATTGTGACATTTGCCAACAGATTAAACCTTCTACTGTTGCGCGCCCACCACAGACACAGCTGTACATCTCTAATAAGCCATTTGGTTGTGTTTATTTAGATCACTGCGGTCCTTTTTCTTCTGATACTGCGTACAAGTACATCTTGGTTGCAGTGGATTCGTGCACACGTTTTCTATGGGTGTGGCCACAAAGGAGTGCTGACTCGCGGACTGTCATCAGGGATTTGCGTGTCTTTGTGGGAACTTTTGCGTGTGGTACCTTCCATTCTGATCAGGGCCCTGCGTTCGCCTCTAAGGCTTACAAAGAGGCTATGAGAAATTTGGGGGTCCTAGTCAAATTTTCGTCCCCCTACCGACCTGAGGGTAATAGTGTGGTGGAGCGAATGAACCGTGACTTAAAGCAATCATTGACAGCACGTGTTTTAGGCACAGGCCGGAACTGGCTAGCCCATTTGTATAACGTCCAACGTGCACTTAATAATCTCCCTAGAAGGTCTCTGGGTGGGCGGACCCCATACATGATGCTCTTCGGAATCAGAATGTTTGTTCCAGACCTTGATGGTCTAGACATTGCGGCGTCGACCGCACCCTTTGACGTAGATGATCACTGTGCTGTTTTGCAGACTCTACAAAAAGCCAGATACTCTCTTTCGAAAGAACATTTGCCCTCCACATCTGAAGCTGAGGTTCAGATTCCGGTAGTCGGCTGGCTACCCCGAGTTGGAGATCTGGTCCGTGAGAAGGTGGAGAACAAGAAGGAGTTCGGCCCCTCTTATAGTGCACCGGTTCCAGTGCTTGGAGTGCAGGGTACAAGAACAGTAATTTTACCTCCACTTCCTGGTCGCAAAGAAAACAGGTACATCTCTATTGACAATGTCAAACTTCAGCGAGTGGCCGATACTTCTTAGTATGACTCCGGCAGTTTCATGCCAGACAATGCAAGGAAATTCAATGTTGGTTCCTGCTTCTAACACCTTGTCTGATGTTGCCATCGAGATGCATTCAGTTACTGATCCCTTGCTGATCCCACCGGCTGGTGGTTTGCCCGAAGAGACTGAGTATGCTTATCCTACACGTGGACCCTCGCCTGTTTTACAATCTACAGCACTTGGCCAGTCCCGTTTTTCCTTTGACACTAACTCTTTGCCCTCAAATCCCCCATCGAACATTGCTGTTTTTGTAAGTTGGTTTAAGAGACATTTTTTGATAGCCCCTTGGACATACATCTGGTTGCTGCTTTTCAGTATTTTTTTGTTCATGTCCATTGGATTTGTTGTAGTTTTCTTCCGTTTGGTGGATGGCCATTATCTCAAAGAGAGATCGACAATTAGACTTATCAATGGAACTTTGGCCCCCCACTCCTCATCCCACATCATGAAAAGGGACCAGACTTTTGTGAATATTACTGCCTGGCCCGTCATGGATGGAATTGCATGGGATGCAGTTAAATTTCAAATTCATGGGCCTACAGAGGTCATTAATGTGCCTAATGTATTTCGTGTTTCTATGGGTGATGTAGTTAAACAGAACATACGTTCTGATGATTGGGATGTACACGCCATTGAAGCACTGTTTTCAGATTTGAAATATTATGCCGCCTTTGATGCTGAGGATTTGTATGACAATGCGGCTAATTATGCAGAACAGTATTGTTTTCAACATTATGGCAATCACTTCCTGCATAAAGCGAATAAGTTTAGAAATTTTGTAAATTTTACCCAGTGGGAACACTGTCCCACCCCCTCGTTTGGCAGTTCACATACATTAGTTGATAAGTTTACTTATTTTACTGATTTCAGTGTTTCTGCCCCGGCCTCCTTTTATTTTAAAGTTAAGCCTGAGTCTGCTTCTAAGGTTAGACTGACACACACCAAATTGCTATATTCTAAGTCCTTTATGGATGAGTTGTCAATCAAAGGTTATGATCTATGGAAGGCTACTATTGATCTTAAGTCGGTTTGGGGTTCCAAACCGTGGCAGGTTCAGGGTACTGAAGCTTTACACCGTGCCTGTCTAGTACCAAATCATATGTTGTTTCTAAATGCAACCATCTTCCAAACCACCTGTTTCGGATTGGCCACTTCTAAAAAACTAAATTCGCCTTCTGTGCCGGATCTGGGTGCTTACCCAAATTGGAATAATCACACAGATCTGCCCCTTCCTGCTTTGCAGTTATTAGTTTCTAATTCATCTTTCAATATTTCGAAATTTAATAGTGAGGGATGGTTAATTTGGCAAAGCAGTTCTGATACCTGTCAACGTCGTTTTCTAGGGCTGAAACCGGGGTATACTCAAGATCGCGTGGACCCCCGGTTTGAGTCGTCACATACAGTAACTACATACTCTGTAGGGAAATTATGTCAGTCCTGGCTGCGACATTCCACCTTGGCATCTGTCAAAGTTCATTTTTCAAAATTACATGACAAAATAGATTTGAATGATTTTGTTAAAGGTCCTGTGGGTGGCAGATCCAAGAGATGGGCGTATGCTATTTACAACGAAGTATGGAAACTGTGGCAAATTGAGGCAGCTTCAAGATTGAGAGCTATTGATCAGGCTAATATGGAAAAAGTATTAGCAGTTATTGATAACAGCATTAACACTCTTTCTTCTTGCATTTATACATTAGATAATATTGTTTCTTCAATTGTGGATATTGTGCAGGATGATATGTCTGTGTTGTATCATGGTCAAAACCAGTTGCGTTCTGTTATGCAGTTTGCATGGACATTACAAACATTGAAGGCAGGGAAGGTCCCTTGGGACTATCTGAATACAACATCATTATTTCTTCCCTTTAACCTTACTGACAAACAGCAGTTCATGTCCATGAAGGATGCTACATATTCCTTGCTACATATTGAAAAATTGGAGCCGTTACCTTTCTCTGTAGCGGAAGTCGATTCCGCAGTGTGGCTCTTACACGGATTGATAACTCTCCCGTTCGCACTTTTTAAGTTTACCTCTTGTATGAAACACTATGCTCTAGGTAGATATGAACAGCTGGGTACCGCTTTCATACATGAGGTCTGGTCCCTCCCCTTTACGTATAGATGTACAAGGGACGGTACTGAGGTTTATCTGAAGGGTGAAGAATGTACAACGTCACCTGATCATTCTGTTGTATGTAGGCACATTCAGTTGCACGGAGCTTGTAATGTACACGCTCCGAATTTGGCCTGCGTCCTCAAAGGTATCCCGGTACCAGTGATTACGCCATCTTTCACGCTGCTTGCAAACGGTAGTTATTTAATTTTAAACAATGAAGCTTGCTGCGGGATGTTAGTAGGGATCCCGTATATAGTAACTGTATCACAGAGGGTTGTCTGCTGCAATAACGTTCTGTTTCCTCCCCCACATGGGAGGCTAGATGCTTCCATCTGGCCTTCGATTCCAACCTTGAAAGCAGAGTTCAACAAGATGAGCAGAATAAGAGCGCTATTGTCCCAAAAGGAGGTGCCATTGACTTCCTCCCGGGAAACATTTGTCCTTCACGTAGCGAATACGCGCACTGAGGTACAGGCGCTTTTGAATACTGACCTCCCCCTGCATTTTGGAGCTTTGATCCAAACAATTTTCAATGCCTCGTCCACGACTGGCCTGGCTCATTTTTTTAAACTTGTGGGCTCGGGCCTCGTGACCTCTTTCCAAACTATTTTTGGTGTGATTCCGGCATTTTTTCATTCTATTTTCTCGAGCGTCTTTGGAGGTGTTCCTTTAATTCTGGCGCTAGTGGCAGGTGTGCTACTTTTACTTTTCATCCTGCGGAATGGCTGCTCTTCCTGTACCACACGACAGCCTGTCCCGTCTGCAGCTTCTTCGTGACAGGATGCTTGATTACTATGGTGTCCTGCCGTTGGCGACTTTGAGCCTGGCATATGGATTATCCTTCCGGTATTCCTACTTCACCTGCGTGCAACCTGTCTTCCACTGCCTAGATTGTCCCTTTGAATGGCCTATGGATTTGTGCTTAACCAACATGGTGTCTCCGGACCCGGATTATGATCGACTGATGAGGCCCTTAGTGTCTCACGAGTCTGCCTGTTCTGGTGTTCGGATTATGGCCTGCGGTGCGGCGCATGGTATCCTGGGTAATTGGGACATCGCGAGAGCGGCATATGACTTCTTGGATATGAGTTATTTGGAAGTACACGCTGGTTGCCCTCTGATGGTGCTAGAGGCTCCGCTAATAGAAGAACATGTATGTTCCTTTTCTTTGATTAACTGGATGGCTGAAACCTTCAGTGGCCGTGCCAATGATTTTCTGCTGGAAGCAGTGGCCACATATGCTGCATATACTTTCATGGATTGAGTGCGCTATCGTCCACTGTGTTTTCCTCACGTGTCTTGAACTGTCACTGTACGACTGCACTTCTGCCCGGTGAGGCGTTTTTTCATTTTTTCACCCCCACGGCACGTTTGAGGTTTTTTGTTTTTTCTTTCCACCTTTGGTTTTTTTTCCTATACGGACTTTGCCTGAACTGACCAGTGTTTTTTAAATTGGTTACGCCTTGTTCTGCTCTGTCGCGCTTGAACTCTGCGTTCTCTCTTTTCTTGCATACTAAGTAGTGCTTCGATCAAGGGGGCATGTAGTAAGGACTCCCTTAATACGTACATACATTGTTAAGTTAGCATAACCACGTTAGAAGTTAGAAAGCCATCTTGCTGCTTTTGCACACGACACTGCGTTCACATGTTATTGCTTAAACAAACTGCTGACTCGAGTTTTGCCTCACACGAGAGCAATCTGTTGTTACCATCCCGAGCTCTGCGCAGCGACCTTGGTCTGCACACGATGTGACAAACAGTCTGAGTTGTTAGACAATGCATGTTTTCCACTCTAGGTTGATCGACCCACTATTTAGTCATAACACACGAGCAGCTGCACATACCTGAAAGTTGGTGCTTTTAATATCACAGACATCATGTTTATTATTCAGACCGAAGACGAGCCTTCCTGCGAGAAGACTCCTGATGCTCCTGTGATGTGATTTCACTAAGCTGATCTTTGAGGTATGGGGTCCCCTATTCAAGCCTAAGAGACCTTCTGATAGTCTAATAATAATATTAGCTTCTTAGTAAAGGGAAGGTGGTAGTATCCACTGTCATTATAACATGATTACCCCTTTTATATTCTATGGAATTGTAACTATGTTGATGGTTTTGATTTTAATCATTTGTCTGCTTGTATTAGCCAAAGTACTGCATCTTAGGACACGTGGTCTATAAAAATAAACTCTTTTTATTTTCACCGTGTCTCTGTTGATTCTTGTTGTGGACTGATGTGAGAATAATATACGAACAGGTATTTCCGATTCCCACCATTCCTGAGTATGTACTGAGTCGCTTGTTCTGGGTTGTCTTTTCATTGGGACCGCCGAGCTAAATCTCGGATAACGAATGGGACACTTATGCTAGCCGGATACTGGGTTCTGGGTTCTGAGGTGAGTTTCTGGTACACCACAACTCACTGAGGTCCTGGGGTTCTACGCATAGTTCTGTGTATAAGCAGAATCCCTGCAACAGCATAACCAATTGGAATTGGATCACCCTGTGAGCCCCTGTACCAGTGTACACTAGGTACCCAGGGCATTGGTGTATCTAAGGCCTACCAGGGGCTGAAGCATGTATTGTGCCACCCCTGGCCTGGCCTAACAAATTTGACACAACTGGCTGATCACTCAGCTGGGGTAAGTTGGTGTAACCACCTCTTACTTAGGTGTAGTGTAACTATACATAACCTTAAATGGGACTCATATTAACCTATAAGTCACTCCTATGGCAGGCCTTAACAGTCCTGAAGGCAGAGTGCTTGGTTCCATGTGAGATGGTGCTCTGGCATGAGCTGAGCCTGTCTGCAGTGGTCGGAACAACTTCCTTCTACCGTTTCCAGATATCGTCATACCATATACTCTTAAGTGCATTATGACCCTCGCGGTTAAATGCTATCTTTGGTTTGGCTTTATCAAAACATGTCGAGTAAGGTGTCATACGAATTGGAATACTAACCCCTCGCCAATTCTGGCGATGGGGTTAGCATTCCACCCTTCTAGAGGGACACGACATGTACAGTACCTGAAACCCGGGTAAAATCAGACATAGCCTCAGCTCCACAAAATGGATGCTGCCACCACAGACACAAGTCTTCCCTCCTGCTGCTGGGAGTCCTTCCAGCTTGGGAGCCGTGGACAAAGGGTTTCCTGCCAAGGGAGGTGCGAGAACTACCCCAGACAGGATTTTGTGTATTGGTCAGGTAAGGCTTGAAAGAAACCAGACATGCCTGAGGCTCACAAGGAGCCTTGGTGCATATGCCAGTTCAATCCGGTCCTGGGGCACACCAGCCCCGGACCTGGGGTGAGCTGGACAAAGGATTGGGGGTGTAACCACCCCCCTTCCTGGTCCCACCCTTAGGGAGGGACCTAGCAGGTAGTCCGGCCCCTAGAATCCGCTTAAAGGTAGGAGCTGTGTCCTAAGACTTCAGACATCCTGGAATCAACTTAACCACAAGAAGAAGACGGGAACTTCGACGCTCTGCTGCACAGAGGACTGAAGGAAGTCTCCCCTATGGTCAGGGAGTGACCATCTTGCTAACGCAAGCACCAACCAGCTATTCGACGTCTGCTTTGCCGCCGCCTCCCGCCGGAGCCCGAGCCCAGAGCCTGACAAGACCTGGACCTCCAGACCTCTCACAGCCCGATCCACAGTCCCTGCAAAGAAGGAACCCGTGGAGGCACCGAGACACGTGGAGCCAGCCATCTTGAAAGACCGACGACAAGCTGCAAGCGTGACAACAGAGGCTCCCTCCAAGTTGTGCTTTGGGTCCTGAGAAGCCCAATCACCGAGCAGCATCTGCACCAAAGGTGAGCCCTCCAGCGTCTCCACGATCTGCGTGGGGCCCCTCTGCACTTTGCATCTCGACGCGCCTGCCCGGTCCTTGGCCCGTTGGCTAGTGGCCATTTTGGTGACCTATTTTAAAATCAACGATGCTGGTCTGGTAGCTCCAGACTGGTCATAGCTGCTCTCCAAAAGAGCAGCCCCTCTGACCTTGCTGGTCAGAACAATCAGCTTTCCTCTCTTTCCACGACTCCTGCCTTTGCCAAGGCTTGTTTGCTTTTTTCGAGTTGCCGACACCGCCGACAGCGAGAGCCTGCATGGGACAGCTCGTGACTTGACTCCTGGACCTTGTCGACCTTCAGGGACCACGTGGCTGCAGAGACAAGCTACACCTAACCACCTGTTTGCACCCGACATCGCCTGGTACCTTCCTGGTGCCACGCCGGTCACTGGCTAGTGACTGTGAACACTGTCCCCTCTGCTTTCAGGTCTTCTACAACTCCAATCCACCCTTGGATCCACCGCATCTCTTCTGGACCGACCGCCTGCAGCATCTTTGTCATCAGGCTCCATTGAATCGATAGAAGAAACCCGACGCACTTCGAGACCTATGCACCCGCTTCCTGTGGGTGAGGTAAAGCTGGCACTCCGGTGCCCAAGTGTAGAGAAACATCTCTAGTGTCTGTGTTTTGAATCTTAAGATCGTAGTCCATCCAGAAGACCCTTTCTGCAGTAACTTTTAAACTTTTACGCACCCATTGAAAACCTATGGGAGCACACGTGTAACTTTCCTTACTGCACACGCAACCCGTGGACCTCCTGGTCACTAACTGAGGTTAGCTCCTGTAGGCCCAGCGATTCTAGAGGCCCTAGGCCTTTTCCCTTTCCTGTTCGTGGTACTTATACCACTATTTTAGTATATGGTTTGAGCGGCCACCAGGGCCCATCCATATAAAGTGCAACTTCTGTGTATTATAACGTTGTCTTGTTTAACGATTTGTGCTCCTGTGCTCATAAAGAGTCTAGGGGACACTTTGAGAAATAAATACATATATATTTTGAATATATATCTGTGTGGTGTCCTTTCATTGGTATAAAGGGGGGTTGCAATTGGTAAAACAGCCTGCTTAACACGCTTTAACGAGTTTAACCTCAAAGACTGCTTAGCCTACGCTACCACTAGGGCAGCTAGTCCGAAAAGGTTGACTTACAACCACACCATAAGGGTTGCTTGGCATGGTACAAGGTGGTCACTTTAACTAGTGAACATCATATACCAGGCCAACTTCTCACATTTGTGAGCAGCGGTTGGATTTGAGCTTGCTGTGTTTTACCATTGTAATCTCTTGGTTACCAATTGAAAGATCACATAGGTACCTGTACGTACATATAAAACAAGATAGATATACTTAAGTTCTACTGAACTTAGTTGTTGTAGAGCAAAGGGAGTAGCACACCCTGACTACAACTACTAGATAGGTTTAGTAGGAAAACCCAAGTGTAGGTAGATTGCAACACATCCACCCACACTTAAGAGCAATGGCTGGGGCAGAGGGGTCCAATGTACCCATCTCTGTTGAGATTGACCCCCAGAGGGCACCATCCATCTTTGCTACCCTAAACCAAAATGAGCTCAGGCAGTTGGCAAATATCAGGGGCCTTAAACAGCCCAAGAACCCTACATCTGCTGAACTCAGAGAGCTTTTACAAGCTGATGAAGATCAGAAAGCTCTCAAGAAAGCCTCCCAGTTAGGCCCCTTAGGGACTGGAACAGGAGGCCCCCCTTCTGAAGATGTAACTGAGGTACCCCTTTCCAAAGTGATAGGGATGCAGATGTTAGTGGGGATGAAGGGAGAACTAGCCCAGTGCCAAGTGTTATACGTGGCCCAGCTAACCTAAGGCTATTGGGGACTGACAATGGGATCATCCCATTGGATCTCCCCAGTGGACTTAACCAGGGGCTTGGGAGGCAAAAGAATCACTCAGGTGAATCTAATGCTTCTCATGCCTCTCTAGGCTCTCAAGGTCACTCCAGAAGGAGGATGACTACCCCTCAGAGGAGGGAGCATGAGGCCAGAATGCAGGAAGCTCAGCTGAAAATCAGGAGACAGGAGCTAGAAGTAGCTCTGATGGAAGAGAAACTGAGTAAGGCTAGGCAACCTAAAGAGAGTGGGTCTATACCCACTGGTGGCAGCATTGTCCCTAAGGACAAAGATAGGGTCTTTGACAATAGGAACCTGTCCAAGGTTGTGCCCCCCTACAAAAGTGGGGATGACATCCACAAATGGATGACTGTTCTTGCGAGAGTCTGCAAAGTGCAGCAGGTTCCTGAAGACCAGTGGGCAGCAATCTTATGGCTCTCCTTTGAAGGTAGAGGCAGAGATAGACTCCTCACTGTTAGAGAGGAGGATGTCAGAAAATACAGAGCCCTGAAGAGTGTCCTAGTTGATGGGTTAGGCTTAACCACTGAACAGTACAGGTTAATGTTCAGAGACACCCAGAAGACACAGACTCAGGACTGGTCTGAATACATTGAATGTGCCACTAAGGCTTTGGAGGGTTGGTTGCTGGGAAGTAAGGTATCTGATTATACAGGATTGTACAATTTGATGATGAGAGAACAGATTTTAAATAACTGTCAGAACCAGCAACTGCATCAACACTTGGTTGACTCAGATCTGACCTCTCCCCAAGAATTGGGAAAGAAGGCAGACAAATGGGTCAGAACCAGGGTTAAGCAAAAGAACCAGAACCAGGGCCAAGGGGGTGATCAGAAGAAAACAGACCAAAAGGGTGGAGATCAGAAATCTAAAGACCAGAAGTCTTCAACAGGGCCCCAAACTAGTACTAACGAGGGTGGGTCCCAGCCGAAAGGGAAGAAGAAAGAAGGTCCAAAGAAACCCTGGTGCAAATCTTGCAAGAATACAACTCACTGGACTAGTCATTGTAAGAAGGGTGGAGCCCCCAACACTGTTGCCCCTAAGGCACCTGCTCCCAGTACTACTGTTAGCAGTGTTGGTCCCCAGACACAGGGGGTAGTGGGAATCACTATGGGAACTGAAGGAGATTCTGACTTAGACAGAACCCTGACACAGGCAGTCTTGATCTGTGATGGGGACATGGATTTGTCCCTGACTGTGAGCCCCAGTAACCTGGGCAAGTACAGACAGACTCTTTTAATAAATGAAAAAGTAGCTCAAGCCTACAGGGACACATGTGCCAGTGTCACTATGGTGACACCAGGCTTTGTGGACCCTGGACAGTACATACCAGGTGAGAATTACCTGGTGACCAATGCCAGCAATGCCACTACTTCACATAGTGTGGCAGTTGTTAACTTCTCATGGGGAGGGGTAACTGGCCTCAAAAGGGTTGTGGTTAGTGCAGACCTCCCAGTAGAATGTTTGTTGGGCAATGACCTAGAGAGTTCTCTATGGTCAGAAGTGGAGTACAGGACACATGCAGAGATGTTAGGTATATCACCACATGTCCTTGCTGTGACCAGGTCACAGGCCAAAAAGTGCCTTACTGAACCACAGGTCTTGGATCCTGGAACAATGGACCAAGCACCTACCAAGAAGAAGAACAGGAGGGTTAAGGCTGTGCCTTCCCCCCTGCCTCCAAGTGATGATCAGCCTTCCCAGGAAGATGATCTAGAGGACCCTGAAGGAACTGTCCCTGAAGAGCTTGAACCTGATCAGGTTGAGTTTCTGGGGACAGGGGGACCTTCCAGGGCTGACTTGGGGCAGGCTCAGTTATCCTGTCCATCTCTTGAACCCCTCAGACAGCTGGCTGCTGCTGAGGCTGCTGGGAATGCTCAAGGTACCCATAAAGTGTATTGGGATGATGGGCTCCTTTATTCAGAGGCTAGAGACCCAAAACCTGGTGCAACCAGGAGGTTGGTTATACCTCTGCAATTTAGGGGCTTCCTTCTTACCTTGGCCCATGATATTCCTCTAGCAGGACACTTAGGCCAGAACAAGACTTGGGACAGGCTTTTCCCTCACTTTCACTGGCCTCACATGAATGAAGATACCAAGGAGATTTGTCGCTCCTGTGTGACCTGCCAAGCCAGTGGCAAATCAGGTGGCACAACAAAGGCCCCCCTAATACCACTACCTGTGGTGGGGGTCCCCTTTGAAAGAGTGGGAATAGATATAGTGGGTCCCATGGATCCTCCCACTGCATCTGGGCACAGATTTATACTGGTGGTAGTGGATCATGCCACCAGGTATCCAGAGGCAATTCCCCTTAGGACCACTACAGCTCCTGTTGTGGCCAGGGCCCTGCTGGGAGTATTCTCCAGAGTGGGGTTTCCTAAGGAGGTGGTTTCTGACAGAGGTACCAACTTCATGTCAGGATACTTGACAGCTATGTGGAAAGAATGTGGTGTCAACTACAAGTTCACCACTCCTTATCACCCACAATGCAATGGGCTTGTTGAGAGATTCAACAAGACCCTAAAGGGTATGATCAAAGGATTACCTGAAAAGCTCAGGCGAAGATGGGACATCCTTCTACCCTGCCTTCTGTTTGCTTACAGAGAGGTCCCACAAAAAGGAGTTGGCTACAGCCCCTTTGAATTGTTGTTTGGGCACCCTGTAAGAGGCCCACTGTGTTTAGTGAAGGAAGGATGGGAGTTACCTCTCAAAAAGCCTAAACAAGACATAGTGGACTATGTACTTGGTCTCCGCTCCAGGATGGCTGAGTATATGGAGAAGGCATCCAAAAACCTTGAGGCAAGCCAGGCCTTACGGAAAGCTTGGCATGACCAAAAGGCTGTCTTGGTTGAGTTTCAGCCAGGACAGAAGGTATGGGTGTTGGAGCCAGTGGCCCCAGCAGCACTCCAAGACAAATGGTCTGGACCCCATACAATCCTGGAAAAGAAGGGAGAGGTTACCTACTTGGTGGACCTAGGAACTCCCAGGAGTCCCCACAGGGTACTCCATGTTAACAGGTTAAAAGCATATGTTGACAGGGCAGACATGGGCTTGCTCATGGCTACAGATGAGGGACAGGAGGAAGAGAGTGACCCTCTCCCAGACTTGTTGTCTCAGAACCCTGAAGATGGCTCAGTTGAAGGAGTGACCTTTGGAGGCAACCTCACTGACCATCAGCAGATTGAATGTAGACAGGTTCTACAATCATTTCAACATATGTTCTCACTGATACCTAGTCAAACTGACTGGTGTACCCATGTGGTGGACACTGGTGACAGTCTGCCTGTAAAGAACAAACTTTACAGACAACCTGACCACGTCAGGGACTGTATAAAGGCTGAGGTACACGAAATGCTGGAACTGGGTGTCATTGAACCCTCAGAGAGCCCCTGGGCTAGCCCAGTGGTTCTGGTCCCCAAACCTCACACCAAAGATGGCAAGAGAGAGATGAGGTTCTGTGTGGATTACAGAGGACTCAATGCTGTCACTAGGACGGATGCACATCCTATTCCAAGGGCAGATGAGCTCATAGATAAACTGGCTTCTGCTAAGTTTTTGAGCACTTTTGATTTGACAGCTGGCTATTGGCAAATCAGGTTAGCTGAGGAGTCCAAGGCCAAAACAGCATTCTCAACCCCAGGTGGGCACTATCAATTTTTGGTGATGCCCTTTGGTCTGAAGAATGCACCTGCCACCTTCCAAACGTTGGTGAATCAAGTCCTTACTGGGTTGGATGACTTTTGTGCAGCATATCTTGATGACATTGCTGTCTTTAGCTCCACCTGGGAGGATCACCTGATCCACCTGAATAAGGTACTTGAGGCACTGCAAAAGGCAGGCCTCACTATCAAGGCTACTAAGTGCCAGATAGGGCAGAGTAAGGTTGTGTATTTGGGCCACCTTGTAGGTGGAGGCCAAGTTCAACCACTGGAGAGTAAGATACAATCCATCAAGGACTGGTCTCCTCCAACCACCCAGACTCAAGTTCGAGCTTTCTTGGGCTTGACTGGGTACTACAGGAAGTTTGTTAAGAACTATGGGTCCATTGTGAGAGGTCTGGAGGTCCAGGTCTTGTCGCGCTCTGGGCTCGGGCTCCGGCGGGAGGCGGCAGCAAAGCAGACGTCGAATAGCTGGTTGGTGCTTGCGTTAGCAAGATGGTCACTCCCTGACCATAGGGGAGATTTCCTTCTGTCCTCTGTGCAGCAGAGCGTCGAAGTTCCCGTCTTCTTCTTGTGGTTAAGTTGATTCCAGGATGTCTGAAGTCTTAGGACACAGCTCCTACCTTTAAGTGGATTCTAGGGGCCGGACTACCTGCTAGGTCCCTCCCTAAGGGTGGGACCAGGAAGGGGGGTGGTTACACCCCCAATCCTTTGTTCAGCTCGCCCCAGGTCCGGGGCTGGTGTGCCCCAGGACCGGTTTGAACTGGCATATGCACCGAGGCTCCTTGTGAGCCTCAGGCATGTCTGTTTCCTTTCAAGCCCTACCTGACCAATACACAAAATCCTGTCTGGGGTGGTGCTCGCACCTCCCCTGGCAGGAAACCCTTTGTCCACGTCTCCCAAGCTGGAAGGACTCCCAGCAGCAGGAGGGCAGACTTGTGTCTGTGGGGGCAGCATCCATTTTGTGGAGCTGAGGCTATGTCTGATTTTACCCGGGTTTCAGGTACTGTACATGTCGTGTCCCTCTAGAAGGGTGGAATGCTAACCCCGTTGCCAGAATTGGCGAGGGGTTAGTATTCCAATTCGTATGACACCTTACTCGACATGTTTTGATAAAGCCAAACCAAAGATAGCATTTAACCGCGAGGTTCATAATGCACTTAAGAGTATATGGTATGACGATATCTGGAAACGGTAGAAGGAAGTTGTTCCGACCACTGCAGACAGGCTCAGCTCATGCCAGAGCACCATCTCACATGGAACCAAGCACTCTGCCTTCAGGATTGTTAAGGCCTGCCATAGGAGTGACTTATAGGTTAACATGTGTCCCATTTAAGGTTAGGTATAGGTATACTACACCTAAGTAAGAGGTGGCTACACCAACTTACCCCAGCTGAGTGATCAGCCAGTTGTGTCAAATTTGTTAGGCCAGGCCAGGTGTGGCATAATACCTGCTTCAGCCCCTGGTAGGCCTTAGATACACCAATGCCCTGGGTACCTAGTTTACACTGGTACAGGGGCTCACAGGGTGATCCACTTCCAATTGGTTATGCACCTAGGGTGCATAGTGTCAATTTAGTAGAGAGAACAGCAGGCTGGGGGTCTGATTAGCAGGCCCACAGCCTCAATATGTCAAAAACCAGTGAAGCAAAAAGCAAAAATTTGGGGTGACCATAGGATAGCAGACCCTACTCTCCTACACAACCCCCCCAAACGCAGGGACATTAAACTAGCCTTGACCAGTCTCGTCTTCATGTCCTAAGTGGAAGTACCTGGAGAGACCATCTGCATTCCCATGGTCTGTACCTGGCCAGTGCTCCACTGTAAAGTCCATCCCCTGTAGGGAAATGGACCACCTAAGCAGTTTGGGGCTTTCACCCTTCATCTGATTTAGCCACAAGAGGGGCTTATGGTCGGACTGAATCTTGAAGTGAGTGCCAAACAAGTATGGCCTCAGCTTCTTCAGGGCCCATACCACAGCAAAGGCCTCCCTCTCAATAGCTGACCAATTCTTCTCTCTAGGGGTCAACCTTCTGCTAATAAAAGCATTGGGTTGGTCTTGACCATCTACATTAAGTTGCGATAGCACAGCTCCCACGCCCAACTCAGAAGCATCTGTTTGGACAATAAACTCTTTGGAGTAGTCAGGACTTTTCAGGATAGGTGCAGAGCACATGGCCTTCTTCAGGTCATCAAATGCCTTTTGAAGCTTACTGTCCACTGAACCTTTTTGGGTATCTTCTTGGATGTCAGATCATTAAGAGGAGTCACAATGGACCCATAGTTCTTAACAAACTTCCTGTAGTACCCAGTCAAGCCCAATAAAGCTCGAACTTGAGTCTGGGTGGTTGGAAGGGACCAGTCCTTGATGGATTGTATCTTACTCTCCAGTGGTTGAACTTGGCCTCCACCTACAAGGTGGCCCAAATACACAACCTTACTCTGCCCTATCTGGCACTTAGTAGCCTTGATAGTGAGGCCTGCCTTTTGCAGAGCCTCAAGTACCTTCTTCAGGTGGATCAGGTGATCCTCCCAGGTGGAGCTAAAGACAGCAATGTCATCAAGATATGCTGCACAAAAGTCATCCAACCCAGTAAGGACTTGATTCACCAACCTTTGGAAGGTGGCAGGTGCATTCTTCAGACCAAAGGGCATCACCAAAAATTGATAATGCCCACCTGGGGTTGAGAATGCTGTTTTGGCCTTGGACTCCTCAGCTAACCTGATTTGCCAATAGCCAGCTGTCAAATCAAATGTGCTCAAAAACTTAGCAGAAGCCAGTTTATCTATGAGCTCATCTGCCCTTGGAATAGGATGTGCATCTGTCCTAGTGACATCATTGAGTCCTCTGTAATCCACACAGAACCTCATCTCTCTCTTGCCATCTTTGGTGTGAGGTTTGGGGACCAGAACCACTGGGCTAGCCCAGGGGCTCTCTGAGGGCTCAATGACACCCAGTTCCAGCATTTTGTGTACCTCAGCATTTATACAGTCCCTGACGTGGTCAGGTTGTCTGTAAAGTTTGTTCTTCACAGGCAGACTGTCACCAGTGTCCACCACATGGGTACACCAGTCAGTTTGACTAGGTATCAATGAAAACATGTGTTGAAATGATTGTAGAACCTGTCTACATTCAATCTGCTGATGCTCAGTGAGGTTGCCTCCAAGGGTCACTCCTTCAACTGAACCATCTTCAGGATTCTGAGACAACAGGTCTGGGAGAGTGTCACTCTCTCCCTCCTGTCTCTCATCTGTAGCCATGAGCAAGCCCATGTCTGCCCTGTCAACATATGCTTTTAACCTGTTAACATGGAGTACCCTGTGGGGACTCCTGGGAGTTCCTAGGTCCACTAAGTAGGTAACCTCTCCCTTCTTTTCCAGGATTGTATGGGGTCCAGACCATTTGTCTTGGAGTGCTGCTGGGGCCACTGGCTCCAACACCCATACCTTCTGTCCTGACTGAAACTCAACCAAGACAGCCTTTTGGTCATGCCAAGCTTTCTGTAAGGTCTGGCTTGCCTCAAGGTTTTTGGATGCCTTTTCCATATACTCAGCCATCCTGGAGCGGAGACCAAGTACATAGTCCACTATGTCTTGTTTAGGCTTTTTGAGAGGTAACTCCCATCCTTCCTTCACTAAACACAGTGGGCCTCTCACAGGGTGCCCAAACAACAATTCAAAGGGGCTGTAGCCAACTCCTTTTTGTGGGACCTCTCTGTAAGCAAACAGAAGGCAGGGTAGAAGGATGTCCCATCTTCGCCTGAGCTTTTCAGGTAATCCTTTGATCATACCCTTTAGGGTCTTGTTGAATCTCTCAACAAGCCCATTGCATTGTGGGTGATAAGGAGTGGTGAACTTGTAGTTGACACCACATTCCTTCCACATAGCTGTCAACTATCCTGACATGAAGTTGGTACCTCTGTCAGAAACCACCTCCTTAGGAAACCCCACTCTGGAGACTACTCCCAGCAGGGCCCTGGCCACAACAGGAGCTGTAGTGGTCCTAAGGGGAATTGCCTCTGGATACCTGGTGGCATGATCCACTACCACCAGTATAAATCTGTGCACAGATGCAGTGGGAGGATCCATGGGACCCACTATATCTATTCCCACTCTTTCAAAGGGAACCCCCACCACAGGTAGTGGTATTAGGGGGGCCTTTGTTGTGCCACCTGATTTGCCACTGGCTTGGCAGGTTACACAGGAGCGACAAAACTCCTTGGTATCTTCATTCATGTGAGGCCAGTGAAAGTGAGGGACAAGCCTGTCCCAAGTCTTGTTCTTGCCTAAGTGTCCTGCTAGAGGAATATCATGGGCCAAGATAAGAAGGAAGCCCCTAAATTGCAGAGGTAAAACCAACCTCCTGGTTGCACCAGGTTTTGGGTCTCTAGCCTCTGAATAAAGGAGCCCATCATCCCAATACACTTTATGGGTACCTTGAGCATTCCCAGCAGCCTCAGCAGCAGCCAGCTGTCTGAGGGGTTCAAGAGATGGACAGGATAACTGAGCCTGCCCCAAGTCAGCCCTGGAAGGTCCCCCTGTCCCCAGAAACTCAACCTGACCAGGTTCAAGCTCTTCAGGGACAGTTCCTTCAGTGTCCTCTAGATCATCTTCCTGGGAAGGCTGATCATCACTTGGAGGCAGGGGGGAAGGCATAGCCTTAACCCTCCTGTTCTTCTTCTTGGTAGGTGCTTGGTCCATTGTTCCAGGATCCAAGACCTGTGGTTCAGTAAGGCACTTTTTGGCCTGTGACCTGGTAACAGCAAGGACATGTGGTGATATACCTAACATCTCTGCATGTGTCCTGTACTCCACTTCTGACCATAGAGAACTCTCTAGGTCATTGCCCAACAAACATTCTACTGGGAGGTCTGCACTAACCACAACCCTTTTGAGGCCAGTTACCCCTCCCCATGAGAAGTTAACAACAGCCACACTATGTGAAGTAGTGGCATTGCTGGCATTGGTCACTAGGTAGTTCTCACCTGGTATGTACTGTCCAGGGTCCACAAAGCCTGGTGTCACCATAGTGACACTGGCACATGTGTCCCTGTAGACTTGAGCCACTTTTTCATTTATTAAAGGAGTCTGTCTGTACTTGCCCAGGTTACTGGGGCTCACAGTCAGGGACAAATCCATGTCCCCATCACAGATCAAGACTGCCTGTTTCAGGGTTCTGTCTAAGTCAGAATCTCCTTCAGTTCCCATAGTGATTCCCACTACACCCTTTGTCTGGGGACCAACACTGCTAACAGTATTACTGGGAGCAGGTGCCTTAGGGTCAACAGTGTTGGGGGCTCCACCCTTCTTACAATCACTAGTCCAGTGAGTTGTATTCTTGCAAGATTTGCACCAGGGTTTCTTTGGACCTTCTTTCTTCTTCCCTTTAGGTTGGGACCCACCCTCGTTAGTACTAGTTTGGGGCCCTGTTGAAGACTTCTGGTCTTTGGATTTCTGATCTCCACCCTTTTGGTCTGTTTTCTTCTGATCACCCCCTTGGCCCTGGTTCTGGTTCTTTTGCTTAACCCTGGTTCTGACCCATTTGTCTGCCTACTTTCCCAATTCTTGGGGAGAGGTCAGATCTGAGTCAACCAAGTGTTGATGCAGCTGCTGGTTCTGACAGTTATTTAAAATCTGTTCTCTCATCATCAAATTGTACAATCCTGTATAATCAGATACCTTACTTCCCAGCAACCAACCCTCCAAAGCCTTAGTGGCACATTCAATGTATTCAGACCAGTCCTGAGTCTGTGTCTTCTGGGTGTCTCTGAACATTAACCTGTACTGTTCAGTGGTTAAGCCTAACCCATCAACTAGGACACTCTTCAGGGCTCTGTAGTTTCTGACATCCTCCTCCCTAACAGTGAGGAGTCTATCTCTGCCTCTTCCTTCAAAGGAGAGCCATAAGATTGCTGCCCACTGGTCTTCAGGAACCTGCTGCACTTTGCAGGCTCTCTCAAGAGCAGTCATCCACTTGTGGATATCATCCCCACTTTTGTAGGGGGGCACAACCTTGGACAGGTTCCTATTGTCAAAGACCCTATCTTTGTCCTTAGGGACAATGCTGCCACCAGTGGGTATAGACCCACTCTCTCTAGGTTGCCTAGCCTTACTCAGTTTCTCTTCCATCAGAGCTACTTCTAGCTCCTGTCTCCTGATTCTCAGCTGAGCTTCCTGCATTCGGGCCTCATGTTCCCTCCTCTGAGGGGTGGTCATCCTTCTTCTGGAGTGACCTTGAGAGCCTATAGAGGCATGAGAAGCATTAGACTCACCTGAGTGATTCCTCTGCCTCCTAAGCCGCTGGTTAAGTCAACTAGGGAGATCCAATGGGATGATCCCATTGTCAGTCCCCAGTAGCCTTAGGTTAGCTGGGCCACGTATAACACTTGGCACTGGGCTAGTTCTCCCTTCATCCCCACTACCTTCTGTCTCAGTACCCTTATCACTTTCATCCTCTGTAGTATGATTCTCATCTAAGGGGTTGACTATTGGAAAGGGGTACCACAGTAGCATCTTCAGAAGGGGGGCCTCCTGTTCCAGTCCCTAAGGGGCCTAACTGGGAGGCTTTCTTGAGAGCTTTCTGATCTTCATCAGCCTGTAAAAGCTCTCTGAGTTCAGCAGAGGTAGGGTTCTTGGGCTGTTTAAGGCCCCTGATATTTGCCAACTGCCTGAGCTCATTTTGGTTTAGGGTAGCAAAGATGGATGGTGCCCTCTGGGGGTCAATCTCAACAGAGATGGGTACATTGGACCCCTCTGCCCCAGCCATTGCTCTTAAGTGTGGGTGGATGTGTTGCAATCTACCTACACTTGGGTTTTCCTACTAAACCTATCTAGTAGTTGTAGTCAGGGTGTGCTACTCCCTTTGCTCTACAACAACTAAGTTCAGTAGAACTTAAGTATATCTATCTTGTTTTATATGTACCTACATGTACCTATGTGATCTTTCAATTGGTAACCAAGAGATTACAATGGTAAAACACAGCAAGCTCAAATCCAACCGCTGCTCACCAATGTGAGAAGTTGGCCTGGTATATGCTGTTCACTAGTTAAAGTGACCACCTTGTACCATGCCAAGCAACCCTTATGGTGTGGTTGTAAGTCAACCTTTTCGGACTAGCTGCCCTAGTGGTAGCGTAGGCTAAGCAGTCTTTGAGGCTAAACTCGTTAAAGCGTGTTAAGCAGGCTGTTTTACCAAATGTAACCCCCCTTTATACCAATGAAAGGACACCACACAGATATATATTCAAAATATATATGTATTTATTACTCAAAGTATCCCCTAGACTCTTTATGAGCACAGGAGCACAAATCGTTAAACAAGACAACGTTATAATATACAGAAGTTGCACTTTATATGGATGGGCCCTGGTGGCCACTCAAACCATATACTAAAATAGTGGTATAAGTACCACGAACAGGAAAGGGAAAAGGCCTAGGGCCTCTAGAATCGCTGGGCCTACAAGGAGCTAACTTCAGTTAGTGACCAGGAGGTCCACGGATCGCGTGTGCAGTGAGGAAAGTTACACGCGGGCTCCCATAGGTTTTCAATGGGTGCGTAAAAGTTTAAAAGTTACTGCAGAAAGGGTCTTCTGGATGGACTACGAACTAAAGATTCAAAACACAGACACTAGAGATGTTTCTCTACACTTGGGCACCGGAGTGCCAGCTTTACCTCACCCACAGGAAGCGGGTACATAGGTCTCGAAGTGCGTCGGGTTTCTTCTATCGATTCAATGGAGCCTGATGACAAAGATGCTGCAGGCGGTCGGTCCTGAAGAGATGCGGTGGATCCAAGAGTGGATCGGAGTTGTAGAAGACCTGAAAGCAGAGGGGACAGTGTTCACAGTCACTCGCCAGTGACCGGCGTGGCACCAGGTAGGTACCAGGTGATGTCGGGTGCAAACAGGTGATGAGGTGTAGCTTGTCTCCGCAGCCACGTGGTCCCTGAAGGTCGACGACGTCCAGGAGTCGGTTCACGAGCTGTCCCACGCATGCTCTCGCTGTCGGCGGTGTCGGCGACTCAAAAGTGGCAAACAAGCCTTGGCAAAGGCAGGAGTCGTGGAAAGAGAAGTAAGCTGATTGTTCTGACCAGCAAGGTCAGAGGGGCTGCTCCTTTGGAGAGCAGCTGGGGCCAGTCTGGAGCAACCAGACCAGCATCGTTGATTTCAAGTTAGGTCGCCAAAATGGCCACTAGCCAACGGGCCAGGGACCGGGCAGGTGCGTCAAGATGCAAAGTGCAGAGGGGCCCCACGCAGATCGTGGAGATGCGGGAGGGCTCACCTTTGGTGCAGATGCTGCTCGGTAGTTGGGCTTCTCAGGACCCAAAGCACAACTTGGAGGGAGCCTCTGTTGTTGCGCTTGCAGCTTGTCGTCGGTCTTCCAAGATGGCTGGCTCCACGTGTCTCGGTGCCTCCACGGGTTCCTTCTTTGAAGGGACTGTGGATCGGACTGTGAGAGGTCTGGAGGTCCAGGTCTTGTTGGGCTCTGGGCTCGGGCTCCGGCGGGAGGTGGCGGCAAAGCACACATCGAATAGCTGGTTGGTGCTTGCGTTAGCAAGATGGTCACTCCCTGACCATAGGGGAGAATTCCTTCTGTCCTCTGTGCAGCAGAGCTTCGAAGTTCCCGTCTTCTTCTTGTGGTTAAGTTGATTCCAGGATGTCTGAAGTCTTAGGACACAGCTCCTACCTTTAAGCGGATTCTAGGGGCCGGACTACCTGCTAGGTCCCTCCCTAAGGGTGGGACCAGGAAGGGGGGGGTGGTTACACCCCCAATCCTTTGTCCAGCTCGCCCCAGGTCCGGGGCTGGTGTGCCCCAGGACCGGTTTGAACTGGCATATGCACCGAGGCTCCTTGTGAGCCTCAGGCATGTCTGTTTCCTTTCAAGCCCTACCTGACCAATACACAAAATCCTGTCTGGGGTGTTGCTCGCACCTCCCCTGGCAGGAAAGCCTTTGTCCACGTCTCCCAAGCTGGAAGGACTCCCAGCAGCAGGAGGGAAGACTTGTGTCTGTGGGGGCAGCATCCATTTTGTGGAGCTGAGGCTATGTCTGATTTTACCCGGGTTTCAGGTACTGTACATGTCGTGTCCCTCTAGAAGGGTGGAATGCTAACCCCGTCGCCAGAATTGGCGAGGGGTTAGTATTCCAATTCGTATGACACCTTACTCAACATGTTTTGATAAAGCCAAACCAAAGATAGCATTTAACCGCGAGGTTCATAATGCACTTAAGAGTATATGGTATGACGATATCTGGAAACGGTAGAAGGAAGTTGTTCCGACCACTGCAGACAGGCTCAGCTCATGCCAGAGCACCATCTCACATGGAACCAAGCACTCTGCCTTCAGGATTGTTAAGGCCTGCCATAGAAGTGACTTATAGGTTAACATATGTCCCATTTAAGGTTAGGTATAGGTATACTACACCTAAGTAAGAGGTGGTTACACCAACTTACCCCAGCTGAGTGATCAGCCAGTTGTGTCAAATTTGTTAGGCCAGGCCAGGGGTGGCATAATACATGCTTCAGCCCCTGGTAGGCCTTAGATACACCAATGCCCTGGGTACCTAGTGTACACTGGTACAGGGGTTCACAGGGTGATCCACTTCCAATTGGTTATGCACCTAGGGTGCATAGTGTCAATTTAGTAGAGAGAACAGCAGGCTGGGGGTCTGATTAGCAGGCCAACATCCTCAATATGTCAAAAACCAGTGAAGCAAAAAGCATAAATTTGGGGTGACCATAGGATAGCAGACCCTACTCTCCTACACCATAGGTCTGCCGGGACCTAGGGAAACCTAGCAAACCTATACATTTTCGAAAATAGACACCCAGGGGAATCCAGGATGGGGTGAATTAGCTGCCTCCCACCAGGGTCTGTTACCCAGAATCCCTTGCAAACCTAAAAAATTGTCAAAAAACACATTTTCCCCACATTTCTGTGGTGGAAGGTTCTGGAATCTGCGTGGATCCACAAATTTCCACTCACCCCACGTTCCCCAAAGTCTTACGAGAAAAATGGTACCTCACTTGTGCGGGTCGGCCTAGTTCCCGTGACAGGAAACGGCACAAAACGCAACGTGGTCACACCTCAATTTCACAGTGAAAGAGGACCCTTTTTTGGCAAAGTGCGTAGCTGTTGTTTTTGAACCATAGGTCTGCTGGGACCTAGGGAAAACTAGCAAACCTATACATTTCTGAAAACTAGACACCCAGGGGAATCCAGGATGGGGTTACTTGACTGCCTCCCACCAGGGTCTGTTAACCAGAATCCCTTGCAAACCTAAAAAATTGTCAAAAAAAACACATTTTCCCCACATTTCTTTGAAGGAAAGTTCTGAAATCTGCGTGAATCCACAAATGTCCACCCACCCCACGTTCCCCAAAGTCTTACGAGAAAAATGGTACTTCACTTGTGTGGGTCGGCCTAGTGCCCGGGACACGAAACGGTGTAAAACGCAACGTGGTCACACCTCAATTTTGCAGTGAAAAATGACCCTTTTTTGGCAAAGTGCCTAGTTGTAGTTTTTTAACCGTAGGTCTGCCGGCACTGAGGCAAACCTAGCAAACCTATACATTTTCGAAAATAGACACCCAGGGGAATCCAGGATGGGGTGACTTAGCTGCCTCCCACCAAGTTCTGTTACCCAGAATCCCTTGCAAACCTAAAAAATTGTCCAAAAAAACACATTTTCCCTACATTTCTGTGGTGGAAATTCTGGAATCAGAGTGGATCCACAAATTTCTACCCACCCCTCGTTCCCCAAAGTCTTACGAGAAAATGGTACCTCACTTGTGTGGGTCGGCCTAGTGCTCGCGACAGGAAACGGCGCAAAACGCAACGTGGTCACGCCTCATTTTCGCAGTGAATAATGACCCATTTTTTGGCAAAGTGCCTAGCTGTAAATTTTGAACCCTAGCTCTGCCGGCACCTAGGGAAACATAGTAAACCTATACATTTTTTAAAGCTAGACACCCAGGGGAATCCAGGATGGGGTGACTTGAGTGCCTCCCACCAGGGTCTGTTATCCAGAATCCATTTTAAACCTAAATAATTGTAAAAAAAACACATTTTCCCCATATTTCTGTGGTGGAAAGTTCTAGAATATGCGTGGATCCACAAATTTACACCCACCCCGTGTTCCCCAAAGTCTTACGAGAAAAATGGCACCTCACTTGTGCGGGTCGGCCTAGTGCCCGCGATAGGAAACGGCGCAAAACGCAACGTGGTCACACATCAATTTTGCAGTGAAAAATGACCTTTTTTGGCAAAGTGCCTAGCTGTCGTTTTTGAACTCTAGCTCTGCCGGCACCGAGGGAAACCTAGCAAACGTATACATTTTTGAAAGCTAGACAACCAGGGGAATCCAGGATCGGGTGTCTTGACTGCCTCCCACCAGGTTCTGTTACCCAGAATCCCTTGCAAACCTAAAAAATTGTCCAACAAAACACATTTTTCCCATATTTCTGTGATGGAAAGTTCTGAAATCTGCGTAGATCCACAAATGTCCACCCACACCACGTTCCCTAAAGTCTTAAGAGAGAAATGGTACCTCACTTGTGTGGGTCGACCTAGTGCCCGGGACAGGAAACGGTGTAAAACACAACGTGGTCACACCTCAATTTTGCAGTGAAAAATGACCCTTTTTTGGCAAAGTGCCTAGCTGTTGTTTTTGAACCATAGGTCTGCCGGGACCTAGGGAAACCTAGCAAACCTATATATTTTCGAAAATAGACACCCAGGGCAATCCAGGATGGGGTGAATTAGCTGCCTCCCACCAAGTTCTGTTACCCAGAATCCCTTGCAAACCTAAAAAATGTGTCCAAAAAAACACATTTTCCCTACATTTCTGTGGTGGAAAGTTCTGGAATCTGCGAGGATTCACAAATTTCTACCCTCGCCACGTTCCCCAAAGTCTTACGAGAAAATTGATACCTCACTTGTGCGGGTCGGCCTAGTGCCCGCAACAGAAAACAGCACAAAACGCAACGTGGTCACACCTAAATTTTGCAGTGAAAAATGACCCTTTTTTTGCAAAGTGCCTAGCTGTTGTTTGAGAACCCTAGCTCTGCGGACACCTAGGGAAACCTACCAAACCTATACATTATTGAAAACTAGACACCCAGGGAAATCCAGGATGGGGTGACTTGACTGCCTCCCACCAGGGTCTGTTACCCAGAATCCCTTGCAGACCTAAAGAATTGTCAAAAAAACAAATTTTCTCCACATTTCTGTGGTGGAAAGTTCTGTAATCTGCATGGATCCACAATTTTCCACCCACCCCGAATTCCCCAAATATTACGAGAAAAATTATATCTCACTTTTATGGGTCGGCCTAGTGCCCACGACAGGAAACGGCACAAAACGCAACGTGGTCACACCTCAATTTTGCAGTGAAAAATGACCCTTTTTTTGCAAAGTGCCTAGCTGTTGTTTGAGAACCCTAGCTCTGCCGGCACCTAGGGAAACCTACCAAACCTATACATTATTGCAAACTAGACACCCAGGGGAATCCAGGATAGGGTGACTTGACTGCCTCCAACCAGGTTCTGTTACCCAGAATCCCTTGCAAACCTAATAAATTGTCAAAAAACAGATTTTCCCCACATTTCTGTGATGGAAAGTTCTGAAATCTGCGTGGATCCACAAATTTCCACCCACGCCACGTTCCCCAAAGTCTTACAAGAAAAATGGTACCTCACTGGTGTGGGTCGGTCTCGTGCCCGCTATAGGAAACGGTGCAAAACGCAACGTGGTCACACCTCAATTTTGCAGAAAAAATGACCCTTTTTTGGCAAAGTGCCTAGCTGTCGTTTTTTAACCCTAGCTCTGCCGGCACCAAGGGAAACCTAGCAAACGTATACATTTTTGAAAACTAGACACCCAGGGGAATCCAGGATGGGGTGACTTGACTGCCTCCCACCAGGGTCTGTTAACCAGAATCCCTTGCAAACCTAAACAATTGTCAAAAAAACACATTTTTTCCCCACATTTCTGTGATGGAAAGTTCTGAAATCTGCGTGGATCCACAAATTTCCACCCACCCCACGTTCCCCAAAGTCTTATGAGAAAAATGGTACTTCACTTGTGTGGGTCGGCCTAGTGCCCGGGACACGAAACGGTGTAAAACACAACGTGGTCACACCTCAATTTTGCAGTGAAAAATGACCCTTTTTTGGCAAAGTGCCTAGCTGTAGTTTTTTAACCGTAGGTCTGCCGGCACTGAGGCAAACCTAGCAAACCTATACATTTTCGAAAATAGACACCCAGGGGAATCCAGGATGGGGTGACTTAGCTGCCTCCCACCAAGTTCTGTTACCCAGAATCCCTTGCAAACCTAAAAAATTGTCCAAAAAAACACATTTTCCCTACATTTCTGTGGTGGAAATTCTGGAATCAGCGTGGATCCACAAATTTCTACCGACCCCTCGATCCCCAAAGTCTTACGAGAAAATGGTACCTCACTTGTGTGGGTCGGCCTAGTGCTCGCGACAGGAAACGGCGCAAAACGCAACGTGGTCACGCCTCATTTTCGCAGTGAATAATGACCCATTTTGTGGCAAAGTGCCTAGCTGTAAATTTTGAACCCTAGCTCTGCCGGCACCTAGGG
This sequence comes from Triturus cristatus, assembly GCF_964204655.1. Taxonomy (NCBI): domain Eukaryota; kingdom Metazoa; phylum Chordata; class Amphibia; order Caudata; family Salamandridae; genus Triturus; species Triturus cristatus. The sequence continues at coordinate 335,761,854 of NC_140579.1, forward strand.
AAACATAGTAAACCTATACATTTTTGAAAGCTAGACACCCAGGGGAATCCAGGATGGGGTGACTTGAGTGCCTCCCACCAGGGTTTGTTATCCAGAATCCATTTTAAACCTAAATAATTGTAAAAAAAACACATTTTCCCCATATTTCTGTGGTGGAAAGTTCTAGAATCTGCGTGGATCCACAAATTTACACCCACACCGTGTTCCCCAAAGTCTTACGAGAAAAATGGCACCTCACTTGTGCGGGTCGGCCTAGTGCCCGCGATAGGAAACGGCGCAAAACGCAACGTGGTCACACATCAATTTTGCAGTGAAAAATGACCTTTTTTGGCAAAGTGCCTAGCTGTTGTTTTTTAACCATAGGTCTGCCGGGACCTAGGGAAACCTAGCAAACCTATACATTTTCAAAAATAGACACCCAGGGGAATCCAGGATGGGGTGAATTAGCTGCCTCCCACCAGGGTCTGTTACCCAGAATCCCTTGCAAACCTAAAAAATTGTCAAAAAACACATTTTCCCCACATTTCTGTGGTGGAAGGTTCTGGAATCTGCGTGGATCTACAAATTTCCACTCACCCCGCGTTCCCCAAAGTCTTACGAGAAAAATGGTACCTCACTTGTGCGGGTCGGCCTAGTGCACGCGACAGGAAACGGCGCAAAACGCAACGTGGTCACACCTCAATTTTGCAGTGAAAAATGTACCCTTTTTTGGCAAAGTGCCTAGCTGTAGTTTTTGAACCGTAGGTCTGCCGGCACCGAGGCAAACCTAGCAGACCTATACATTTTCGAAAATAGACAAGCAGGGGAATCCAGGATGGGGTGACCTAGCTGCCTCCCACCAAGTTCTGTTACCCAGAATCCCTTGCAAACCTAAAAAATTGTCCAAAAAAACACATTTTCCCTACATTTCTGTGGTGGATATTCTGGAATCAGCGTGGATCCACAAATTTCTACCCACCCCTCGTTCCCCAAAGTCTTACGAGAAAATGGTACCTCACTTGTGTGGGTCGGCCTAGTGCTCGCGACAGGAAACGACGCAAAACGCAACGTGGTCACACCTCATTTTTGCAGTGAATAATGACCCATTTTTTGGCAAAGTGCCTAGCTGTAAATTTTGAACCCTAGCTCTGCCGGCACCTAGGGAAACATAGTAAACCTATATATTTTTTAAAGCTAGACACCCAGGGAAATCCAGGATGGGGTGACTTGAGTGCCTCCCACCAGGGTCTGTTACCCAGAATCCCTTGTAAACCTAAATAATTGTAAAAAAAACACATTTTGCCCATATTTCTGTGGTGGAAAGTTCTTGAATCTGCGTGGATCCACAAATTTCCACCCACCCCGTGTTCCCCAAAGTCTTACCAGAAAAATGGCACCTCACTTGTGTGGGTCGGCCTAGTGCCCGCGATAGGAAATGGCTCAAAAATCAACGTGGTCACACCTCAATTTTGCAGTGAAAAATGACCCTTTTTTGGCAAAGTGCCTAGCTGTCGTTTTTGAACTCTAGCTCTGCCGGCACCCAGGGAAACCTAGCAAACGTATACATTTTTGAAAACTAGACACCCAGGGGAATCCAGGATCGGGTGTCTTGACTGCGTCCCACCAGGTTCTGTTACCCAGAATCCCTTGCAACCCAAATAAATTGTCCAAAAAAACACATTTTCCCCACATTTCTGTGATGGAAAGTTCTGAAATCTGCGTAGATCCACAAATGCCCACCCACCCCACGTTCCCTAACGTCTTTTGAGAAAAATGGTACCTCACTTGTGTGGGTCGACCTAGTGCCCGGGACAGGAAACAGTGTAAAACACAACGTGGTCACGCCTCAATTTTGCAGTGAAAAATGACCTTTTTTTGGCAAAGTGCCTAGCTGTTGTTTTTTAACCATAGGTCTGCCGGGACCTAGGGAAACCTAGCAAACCTATACATTTTCGAAAATAGACACCCAGGGGAATCCAGGATGGGGTGAATTAGCTGCCTCCCACCAGAGTCTGTTACCCAGAATCCCTTGCAAACCTAAAAAATTGTCAAAAAACACATTTTCCCCACATTTCTGTGGTGGAAGGTTCTGGAATCTGCGTGGATCCACAAATTTCCACTCACCTCGCGTTCCCCAAAGTCTTACGAGAAAAATGGTACCTCACTTGTGCGGGTCGGCCTAGTGCACGTGACAGGAAACAACGCAAAACGCAACATGGTCACACCTCAATTTCGCAGTGAAAAGTGACCCTTTTTTGGCAAAGTGCCTAGCTGTAGTTTGTGTACCCTAGCTCTGCCGGCACCTAGGGAAACCTAGCAAATGTATACATTTTTGAAAACTAGACACCCAGAGGAATCCAGGATTTGGTGACTTGACTGCCTCCCACTAGGTTCTGTTACCCAGAATCCCTTGCAAACCTAAACAATTGTCAAAAAAAACACATTTTCCCCATATTTCTGTGATGGAAAGTTCTGAAATCTGCGTGGATCCACAAATTTCCACCGACCCCACGTTCCCCAAAGTCTTACGAGAAAAATGGTACTTCACTTGTGTGGGTCGGCCTAGTGCCCGGGACACGAAACGGTGTAAAACGCAACGTGGTCACACCTCAATTTTGCAGTGAAAAATGTACCCTTTTTTGGCAAAGTGCCTAGCTGTAGTTTTTGAACCGTAGGTCTGCCGGCACCGAGGCAAACCTAGCAGACCTATACATTTTTGAAAAAAGAAACCATGGGGAATCCAGGATGGGGTGACTTAGCTGCCTCCCACCAAGTTCTGTTACCCAGAATCCCTTGCAAACCTAAAAAATTGTCCAAAAAAACACATTTTCCCTTCATTTCTGTGGTGGATATTCTGGAATCAGCGTGGATCCACAAATTTCTACCCACCCCTCGTTCCCCAAAGTCTTACGAGAAAATGGTACCTCACTTGTGTGGGTCGGCCTAGTGCTCGCGACAGGAAACGGCGCAAAACGCAACGTGGTCACACCTCATTTTCGCAGTGAATAATTACCCATTTTTTGGCAAAGTGCCTAGCTGTAAATTTTGAACCCTAGCTCTGCCGGCACCTAGGGACACATAGTAAACCTATACATTTTTTAAAGCTAGACACCCAGGGGAATCCAGGATGGGGTGACTTGAGTGCCTCCCACCAGGGTCTGTTACCCAGAATCCCTTGTAAACCTAAATTTTTGTCAAAAAAAACACATTTTCCCCACATTTCTGTGATGGAAAGTTCTGAAATCTGCGTGGATCCACAAATTTCCACCCACACCACGTTCCCCAAAGTCTTACAAGAAAAATAATACCTCACTTGTGCGGGTCGGCCTAGTGCCCGCAACAGAAAACGGCACAAAACGCAACGTGTTCACACCTAAATTTTGCAGTGAAAAATGACCCTTTTTTTGCAAAGTGCCTAGCTGTTGTTTGAGAACCCTAGCTCTGCCGGCACCTAGGGAAACCTACCAAACCTATAGATTATTGAAAACTAGACACCCAGGGAAATCCAGGATGGGGTGACTTAACTGCCTCCCACAAGGGTCTGTTACCCAGAATCCCTTGCAAACCTAAAGAATTGTCAAAAAAACTAATTTTCTCCACATTTCTGTGGTGGAAAGTTCTGTAATCTGCATGGATCCACAATTTTCCACCCACCCCGAATTCCCCAAATATTACGAGAAAAATTATATCTCACTTTTACGGGTCGGCCTAGTGCCCACGACAGGAAACGGCACAAAACGCAACGTGGTGACACCTCAATTTTGCAGTGAAAATGGAACTTTTTTGGCAAAGTGCCTAGCTGTAGTTTGTGAACCCTAGCTTTGCCGGCACCTAGGAAAACCTAGCAAACCTATACATTTTTGAAAACTAGACACCCAGGGGAATCCAGGATAGGGTGACTTGACTGCCGCCAACCAGGTTCTGTTACCCAGAATCCCTTGCAAACCTAAAAAATTGTCAAAAAACACATTTTCCCCACAATTCTGTGGTGGAAGGTTCTGAAATCTGCGTGGATCCACAAATTTCTACTCACCCCACGTTCCCCAAAGTCTTACGAGAAAAATGGTACCTCACTTGTGCGGGTCGGCCTAGTGCCCGCAACAGAAAACAGCACAAAACGCAACGTGGTCACACCTAAATTTTGCAGTGAAAAATGACCCTTTTTTTGCAAAGTGCCTAGCTGTTGTTTGAGAACCCTAGCTCTGCCAGCACCTAGGGAAACCTACCAAACCTATACATTATTGAAAACTAGACACCCAGGGAAATCCAGGATGGGGTGACTTGACTGCCTCCCACCAGGGTCTGTTAACCAGAATCCCTTGCAAACCTAAAAAATGGTCAAAAAAAACACATTTTCCCCACATTTCTGTGATGGAAAGTTCTGAAATCTGCATGGATCCACAAATTTCCACCCACGCCACGCTCCCCAAAGTCTTACGAGAAAAATGGTACCTCACTTGTGCGGGTCGGCCTAGTGCACGCGACAGGAAACGGCGCAAAACGCAACGTGGTCACACCTCAATTTCGCAGTGAAAAGTGACCCTTTTTTGGCAAAGTGCCTAGCTGTAGTTTGTGTACCCTAGCTCTGCCGGCACCTAGGGAAACCTAGCAAATGTATACATTTTTGAAAACTAGACACCCAGAGGAATCCAGGATTTGGTGACTTGACTGCCTCCCACCAGGTTCTGTTACCCAGAATCCCTTGCAAACCTAAACAATTGTCAAAAAAAACACATTTTCCCCATATTTCTGTGATGGAAAGTTCTGAAATCTGCGTGGATCCACAAATTTCCACCCACCCCACGTTCCCCAAAGTCTTACGAGAAAAATGGTACTTCACTTGTGTGGGTCGGCCTAGTGACCGGGACACGAAACGGTGTAAAACGCAACGTGGTCACACCTCAATTTTGCAGTGAAAAATGTACCCTTTTTTGGCAAAGTGCCTAGCTGTAGTTTTTGAACCGTAGGTCTGCCGGCACCGAGGCAAACCTAGCAGACCTATACATTTTTGAAAAAAGAAACCCAGGGGAATCCAGGATGGGGTGACTTAGCTGCCTCCCACCAAGTTCTGTTACCCAGAATCCCTTGCAAACCTAAAAAATTGTCCAAAAAAACACATTTTCCCTTCATTTCTGTGGTGGATATTCTGGAATCAGCGTGGATCCACAAATTTCTACCCACCCCTCGTTCCCCAAAGTCTTACGAGAAAATGGTACCTCACTTGTGTGGGTCGGCCTAGTGCTCGCGACAGGAAACGGCGCAAAACGCAACGTGGTCACACCTCATTTTCGCAGTGAATAATTACCCATTTTTTGGCAAAGTGCCTAGCTGTAAATTTTGAACCCTAGCTCTGCCGGCACCTAGGGACACATAGTAAACCTATACATTTTTTAAAGCTAGACACCCAGGGGAATCCAGGATGGGGTGACTTGAGTGCCTCCCACCAGGGTCTGTTACCCAGAATCCCTTGTAAACCTAAATATTTGTCAAAAAAAACACATTTTCCCCACATTTCTGTGATGGAAAGTTCTGAAATCTGCGTGGATCCACAAATTTCCACCCACGTCACGTTCCCCAAAGTCTTACAAGAAAAATAATACCTCACTTGTGCGGGTCGGCCTAGTGCCCGCAACAGAAAACGGCACAAAACGCAACGTGTTCACACCTAAATTTTGCAGTGAAAAATGACCCTTTTTTTGCAAAGTGCCTAGCTGTTGTTTGAGAACCCTAGCTCTGCCGGCACCTAGGGAAACCTACCAAACCTATAGATTATTGAAAACTAGACACCCAGGGAAATCCAGGATGGGGTGACTTGACTGCCTCCCACCAGGGTCTGTTACCCAGAATCCCTTGCAAACCTAAAGAATTGTCAAAAAAACAAATTTTCTCCACATTTCTGTGGTGGAAAGTTCTGTAATCTGCATGGATCCACAATTTTCCACCCACCCCGAATTCCCCAAATATTACGAGAAAAATTATATCTCACTTTTACGGGTCGGCCTAGTGCCCACGACAGGAAACGGCACAAAACGCAACGTGGTCACACCTCAATTTTGCAGTGAAAATTGAACTTTTTTGGCAAAGTGCCTAGCTGTAGTTTGTGAACCCTAGCTTTGCCGGCACCCAGGAAAACCTAGCAAACCTATACATTTTTGAAAATTAGACACCCAGGGGAATCCAGGATAGGGTGACTTGACTGCCTCCAACCAGGTTCTGTTACCCAGAATCCCTTGCAAACCTAAAAAATTGTCAAAAAACACATTTTCCCCACAATTCTGTGGTGGAAGGTTCTGAAATCTGCGTGGATCCACAAATTTCTACTCACCCCACGTTCCCCAAAGTCTTACGAGAAAAATGGTACCTCACTTGTGCAGGTCGGCCTAGTGCCCGCAACAGAAAACAGCACAAAACGCAACGTGGTCACACCTAAATTTTGCAGTGAAAAATGACCCTTTTTTTGCAAAGTGCCTAGCTGTTGTTTGAGAACCCTAGCTCTGCCGGCACCTAGGGAAACCTACCAAACCTATACATTATTGAAAACTAGACACCCAGGGAAATCCAGGATGGGGTGACTTGACTGCCTCCCACCAGGGTCTATTAACCAGAATCCCTTGCAAACCTAAAAAATGGTCAAAAAAACACATTTTCCCCACATTTCTGTGATGGAAAGTCCTGAAATCTGCGTGGATCCACAAATTTCCACCCACGCCACGTTCCCCAAAGTCTTACAAGAAAAATAGAACCTCACTGGTGTGGGTCGGTCTCGAGCCCGCGATAGGAAATGGTGCAAAACGCAACGTGGTCACACCTCAATTTTGCAGAAAAAATGACCCTTTTTGGCAAAGTGCCTAGCTGTCGTTTTTTAACCCTAGCTCTGCCAGCACCAAGGGAAACCTAGCAAACGTATATATTTTTGAAAACTAGACACCCAGAGAAATCCAGGATTGGGTGACTTGACTGCCTCCCACCAGGTTCTGTTACCCAGAATCCCTTGCAAACCTAAAAAATTGCCAACAAATCACATTTTCCCTACATTTCTGTGATGGAAAGTTCTGAAATCTGCGTGGATCCACAAATTTCCACCCACCCCACGTTCCCCAAAGTCTTACGAGAAAAATGGTACTTCACTTGAGTGGGTCGGCCTAGTGCCCGGGACAGGAAACGGTGTAAAATGCAACGTTATCACTCCTCAATTTTGCAGTGAAAAATGACCCTTTTTTGGCAAAGTGCCTAGCTGTAGTTTTTTAACCGTAGGTCTGCCGGCACCTAGGGAAACCTAGCAAACCTATACATTTTTTAAAACTAGACACCCAGGGGAATCCAGGATGGGGTGACTTAGCTGCCTCCCACCAAGGTCTGTTACCCAGAATCCCTTGCAAACCTAAAAGTTTGTCCAAAAAAACACATTTTCCCTACATTTCTGTGGTGGAAATTCTGGAATCAGCGTGGATCCACAAATTTCTACCCACCCCTCGTTCCCCAAAGTCTTACGAGAAAATGGTACCTCACTTGTGTGGGTCGGCCTAGTGCTCATGACAGGAAACGGCGCAAAATGCAACGTGGTCACACCTCAATTTCGCAGTGAAAAGTGACCCTTTTTTGGCAAAGTGCCTTGCTGTAGTTTGTGAACCCTAGCTCTGCCGGCACCTAGGGAAACCTAGCAAACCTATACATTTTTTAAAACTAGACACCCAGGGGAATCCAGGATGGGGTGACTTGACTGCCTCCCACCGGGGTCTGTTAACCAGAATCCCTTGCAAACCTAAAAAATTGTCAAAAAAAACACATTTTCCCCACATTTCTGTGATGGAAAGTTCTGAAATCTGCGTCGATCCACAAATTTCCACCCACGCCATGTTCCCCAAAGTCTTACGAGAAAAATAATACCTCACTTGTGCGGGTCAGCCTAGTGCCCGCAACAGAAAACGGCACAAAACGCAACGTGTTCACACCTACATTTTGCAGTGAAAAATGACCCTTTTTTTGCAAAGTGCCTAGCTGTTGTTTGAGAACCCTAGCTCTGCCGGCACCTAGGGAAACCTACCAAACCTATACATTATTGCAAACTAGACACCCAGGGAAATCCAGGATGGGGTGACTTGACTGCCTCCCACCAGGGTCTGTTACCCAGAATCCCTTGCAAACCTAAAGAATTGTCAAAAAAACAGATTTTCTCCACATTTCTGTGGTGGAAAGTTCTGGAATCTGCATGGATCCACAATTTTCCACCCACCCCGAATTCCACAAATATTACGAGAAAAATTATATCTCACTTTTACGGGTCGGCCTAGTGCCCACGACAGGAAACGGCACAAAACGCAACGTGGTCACACCTCAATTTTGCAGTGAAAAATGACCCATTTTTTGGCAAAGTGCCTAGCTGTCGTTTTTGAACCGTAGGTCTGCCGGCACTGAGGCAATCCTAGCAAACCTATACATTTTCGAAAATAGACACCCAGGGGAATCCAGGATGGGGTGACTTAGCTGCCTCCCACCAAGTTCTGTTACCCAGAATTCCTTGCAAACCTAAAAAATTGTCCAAAAAAACACATTTTCCCCACATTTCTGTGTTGGAAAGTTCTGAAATCTGCGTAGATCCACAAATGTCCACCCACCCCACGTTCCCTAAAGTCTTTCGAGAAAAATGGTACCTCACTTGTGTGGGTCGAACTAGTGCCCGGGACAGGAAACGGTGTAAAACACAACGTGGTCACACCTCAATCTTGAAGTGAAAAATGACCCTTTTTTGGCAAAGTGCCTAGCTGTTGTTTTTTAACCATAGGTCTGCCGGTACCTAGGGAAACCTAGCAAACCTATACATTTTCGAAAATAGACACCCAGGGGAATCGAGGATGGGGTGAATTAGCTGCCTCCCACCAGGGTCTGTTACCCAGAATCCCTTGCAAACCTAAAAAATTGTCAAAAAACACATTTTCCCCACATTTCTGTGGTGGAAGGTTCTGGAATCTGCGTGGATCCACAAATTTCCACTCACCCCGCGTTCCCCAAAGTCTTACGAGAAAAATGGTACCTCACTTGTGCGGGTCGGCATAGTGCACGCGTCAGGAAAGGGCGCAAAACGCAACGTGGTCACACCTCAATTTCGCAGTGAAAAGTGACCCTTTTTTGGCAAAGTGCCTAGCTGTAGTTTGTGTACCCTAGCTCTGCCGGCACCTAGGGAAACCTAGCAAACCTATACATTTTTTTAAACTAGACACGCAGGGGAATCCAGGATGGGGTGACTTGACTGCCTCCCACCAGGGTCTGTTAACAAGAATCCCTTGCAAACCTAAAAAATTGTCAAAAAAACACATTTTCCCCAAATTTCTGTGATGGAAAGATCTGAAATCTTCGTGGATCCACAAATTTCCACCCAAGCCACATTCCCCAAAGTCTTACGAGAAAAATGGTACCTCACTTGTGTGGGTCGGCCTAGTGCCCGCGATAGGAAACGGCGTAAAACGCAATGTGGTCACACCTCAATTCTGCAGAAAAAAAATTACCCTTTTTTGGCAAAGTGCCTAGCTGTCGTTTTTTAACCCTAGCTCTGCCGGCACCTAGGGAAACCTAGCAAACGTATACATTTTTGAAAACTAGACACCCAGAGGAATCCAGGATTTGGTGACTTGACTGCCTCCCACCAGGTTCTGTTACCCAGAATCCCTTGCAAACCTCTAAAAAATTGTCAAAAAAAACACATTTTCCCCATATTTCTGTGATGGAAAGTTCTGAAATCTGCGTGGATCCACAAATTTCAACCCACCCCACGTTCCCCAAAGTCTTACGAGAAAAATGGTACTTCACTTGTGTGGGTCGGCCTAGTGCCCGGGACACGAAATGTTGTAAAACACAACGTGGTCACACCTCAATTTTGCAGTGAAAAATGTACCCTTTTTTTGCAAAGTGCCTAGCTGTAGTTTTTGAACCGTAGGTCTGCCGGCACCGAGGCAAACCTAGCCGACCTATACATTTTTGAAAATAGACACCCAGGGGAATCCAGGATGGGGTGACTTAGCTGCCTCCCACCAAGTTCTGTTACCCAGAATCCCTTGCAAACCTAAAAAATTGTCAAAAAAAACACATTTTCCCTACATTTCTGTGGTGGATATTCTGGAATCAGCGTGGATCCACAAATTTCTACCCACCCCTCGTTCCCCAAAGTCTTACGAGAAAATGGTACCTCACTTGTGTGGGTCGGCCTAGTGCTCGCGACAGGAAACGACGCAAAACGCAACATGGTCACACCTCATTTTCGCAGTGAATAATGACCCATTTTTTGGCAAAGTGCCTAGCTATAAATTTTGAACCCTAGCTCTGCCGGCACCTAGGGACACATAGTAAACCTATACATTTTTTAAAGCTAGACACCCAGGGGAATCCAGGATGGGGTGACTTGAGTGCCTCCCACCAGGGTCTGTTACCCAGAATCCCTTGTAAACCTAAATATTTGTAAAAAAAACACATTTTCCCCATATTTCTGTGGTGAAAAGTTCTTGAATCTGCGTGGATCCACAAATTTCCACCCACCCCGTGTTCCCCAAAGTCTTACCAGAAAAATGGCACCTCACTTGTGTGGGTCGGCCTAGTGCCCGCGATAGGAAACGGTGTAAAACACAACGTGGTCACACCTCAATTTTGCAGTGAAAAATGATCATTTTTTGGCAAAGTGCCTAGCTGTCGTTTTTGAACTCTAGCTCTGCCGGCACCTAGGGAAACCTATCAAACCTATACATTTTCGAAAATAGACACCCAGGGGAATCCAGGATGGGGTGACTTGACTGCCTCCCACCAGGGTCTGTTAACCAGAATCCCTTGCAAACCTAAAAAATTGTCCAAAAAAACACATTTTCCCCACATTTCTGTGATGGAAAGTTCTGAAATCTGCGTGGATCCACAAATTTCCACCCACCCCACGTTCCCCAAAGTATTACCAGAAAAATGGCACTTCACTTGTGTGGGTCGGCCTAGTGCCCGGGACATGAAACGGTGTAAAACGCAACGTGGTCACACCTCAATTTTGCAGTGAAAAATGACCCATTTTTTGGCAAAGTGCCTAGCTGTCATTTTTTAACTCTAGCTCTGCCGGCACCCAGGGAAACCTAGCAAACGTATACATTTTTGAAAACTAGACACCCAGGGGAATCCAGGATCGGGTGTCTTGACTGCCTCCCACCAGGTTCTGTTACCCAGAATCCCTTGCAACCCTAAAAAATTGTCCCAAAAAACACATTTTCCCCACATTTCTGTAATGGAAAGTTCTGAAATCTGCGTAGATCCACAAATGTCCACCCACCCCATGTTCCCTAAAGTCTTTCGAGAAAAATTGTACCTCACTTGTGTGGGTGGACCTAGTGCCCGGGACAGGAAACGGTGTAAAACACAACGTGGTCACACCTCAATTTTACAGTGAAAAATTACCCTTTTTTGGCAAAGTGCCTAGCTGTTGTTTTTTAACCATAGGTCTGCCGGGACCTAGGGAAACCTAGCAAACCTATACATTTTCGAAAATAGACACCCAGGGGAATCCAGGATGGGGTGAATTATCAGCCTCCCACCAGAGTCTGTTACCCAGATTCCCTTGCAAACCTAAAAATCTGTCAAAAAACACATTTTCCCCACATTTCTGTGGTGGAAGGTTCTGGAATCTGCGTGGATCCACAAATTTCCACTCACCCCTCGTTCCCCAAAGTCTTACGAGAAAAATGGTACCTCACTTGTGCGGGTCGGCCTAGTTCCTGTGACAGGAAACGGCACAAAACGCAACATGGTCACACCTCAATTTCACAGTGAAAGATGACCCTTTTTTGGCAAAGTGCGTAGCTGTTGTTTTTGAACCATAGGTCTGCTGGGACCTAGGGAAAACTAGCAAACCTATACATTTCTGAAAACTAGACACCCAGGGGAATCCACGATGGGGTGACTTGACTGCCTCCCACCAGGGTCTGTTAACCAGAATCCCTTGCAAACCTAAAAAATTGTCAAAAAAACACATTTTCCCCACATTTCTGTGATGGAAAGTTCTGAAATCTGCGTGGATCCATAAATTTCTACCCACCCCACGTTCCCCAAAGTCTTACGAGAAAAATGGTACTTCACTTGTGTGGGTCGGCCTAGTGCCCGGGACACGAAACTGTGTAAATGCAACGTGGTCACACCTCAATTTTGCAGTGAAAAATTACCCTTTTTTGGCAAAGTGCATAGCTGTAGTTTGTGAACCGTAGGTCTGCCGGCACCAAGGCAAACCTAGCAAACCTATACATTTTCGAAAATAGACACCCAGGGGAATCCAGTATGTCGTGACTTAGCTGCCTCCCACCAAGTTCTGTTACCCAGAATCCCTTGCAAACCTAAAAAATTGTCCAAAAAAACACATTTTCCCTACATTTCTGTGGTGGAAATTCTGGAATCAGCGTGGATCCGCAAATTTCTACCAACCCCTCGTTCCCCAAAGTCTTACGAGAAAATGGTACCTCACTTGTGTGGGTCGGCCTAGTGCTCGTGACAGGAAACGGCGCAAAACGCAACGTGGTCACGCCTCATTTTCGCAGTGAATAATGACCCATTTTTTGGCAAAGTGCCTAGCTGTAAATTTTGAACCCTAGCTCTGCCGGCACCTAGGGAAACATAGTAAACCTATACATTTTTGAAAGCTAGACACCCAGGGGAATCCAGGATGGGGTGACTTGAGTGCCTCCCACCAGGGTCTGTTATTCAGAATCCATTGTAAACCTAAATAATTGTAAACAAAACACATTTTCCCCATATTTCTGTGGTGGAAAGTTCTTGAATCTGCGTGGATCCACAAATTTCCACCCACCCCGTGTTCCCCAAAGTCTTACGAGAAAAATGGCACCTCACTTGTGCGGGTCGGCCTAGGGCCCGCGATAGGAAACGACGCAAAACGCAACGTGGTCACATCAATTTTGCAGTGAAAAATTACCCTTTTTTGGCAAAGTGCCTAGCTGTCGTTTTTGAACTCTAGCTCTGCCGGCACCGAGGGGAACCTAGCAAACGTATACATTTTTGAAAATTAGACACCCAGGGGAATCCAGGATCGGGTGTCTTGACTGCCTCCCACCAGGTTCTGTTACCCAGAATCCCTTGCAAACCTAAAAAATTGTCCAACAAAACACATTTTCCCCACATTTCAGTGATGGAAAGTTCTGAAATCTGCGTAGATCCACAAATGTCCACCCACACCACGTTCCCTAAAGTCTTTCGGGAAAAATGGTACCTCACTTGTGTGGGTCGACCTAGTGCCCGGGACAGGAAACGGTGCAAAACACAACGTGGTCACACCTCAACTTTGCAGTGAAAAATGACCCTTTTTTTGCAAAGTGCCTAGCTGTTGTTTGAGAACCCTATCTCTGCCGGCACCTAGGGAAACCTACCAAACCTATACATTATTGAAAACTAGACACCCAGGGAAATCCAGGTTGGGGTGACTTGACTGCCTCCCACCAGGGTCTGTTACCCAGAATCCCTTGCAAACCTAAAGAATTGTCAAAAAAACTAATTTTCTCCACATTTCTGTGGTGGAAAGTTCTGTAATCTGCATGAATCCACAATTTTCCACCCACCCCGAATTCCCCAAATATTACGAGAAAAATTATATCTCACTTTTACGGGTCGGCCTAGTGCCCACGACAGGAAACGGCACAAAACGCAACGTTGTCACACCTCAATTTTGCAGTGAAAAATGAACGTTTTTTGGCAAAGTGCCTAGCTGTAGTTTGTGAACCCTAGCTTTGCCGGCACCTAGGGAGACCTAGCAAACCTATACATTTTTGAAAACTAGACACCCAGGGGAATCCAGGATAGGGTGACTTGACTGCCTCCAACCAGGTTCTGTTACCCAGAATCCCTTGCAAACCTAAAAAATTATCAAAAAACACATTTTCCCCACAATTCTCTGGTGGAAGGTTCTGAAATCTGCGTGGATCCACAAATTTCCACTCACCCCACGTTCCCCAAAGTCTTACAAGAAAAATGGTACCTCAACTTGTGCGGGTCGGCCTAGTTCCCGTGACAGAAAACGGCACAAAACGCAACGTGGTCACACCTCATTTTCACAGTGAAAGATGACCCTTTTTTGGCAAAGTGCATAGCTGTTGTTTTTGAACCATAGGTCTGCCGGGACCTAGGGAAAACTAGCAAACCTATACATTTTTGAAAACTAGACACCCAGGGGAATTCAGGATGGGGTGACTTGACTGCCTCCCACCAGGGTCTGTTAACCAGAATCCCTTGCAAACCTAAAAAATTGTCAAAAAACACATTTTCCCCACAATTCTGTGGTGGAAGGTTCTGAAATCTGCGTGGATCCACAAATTTCTACTCACCCCACGTTCCCCAAAGTCTTACGAGAAAAATGGTACCTCACTTGTGCGGGTCGGCCTAGTGCCCGCAACAGAAAACAGCACAAAACGCAACGTGGTCACACCTAAATTTTGCAGTGAAAAATGACCCTTTTTTTGCAAAGTGCCTAGCTGTTGTTTGAGAACCCTAGCTCTGCCGGCAGCTAGGGAAACCTACCAAACCTATACATTATTGAAAACTAGACACCCAGGGAAATCCAGGATGGGGTGACTTGACTGCCTCCCACCAGGGTCTGTTAACCAGAATCCCTTGCAAACCTAAAAAATGGTCAAAAAAAACACATTTTCCCCACATTTCTGTGATGGAAAGTTCTGAAATCTGCGTGGATCCACAAATTTACACCCACGCCACGTTCCCCAAAGTCTTACGAGAATAATGATACCTCACTTGTGCGGGTCGGCCTAGTGCCCGCAACAGAAAACGGCACAAAACGCAACGTGTTCACACCTAAATTTTGCATTGAAAAATGACCCTTTTTTTGCAAAGTGCCTAGCTGTTGTTTGAGAACCCTAGCTCTGCCGGCACCTAGGGAAACCTACCAAACCTATACATTATTGCAAACTAGACACCCAGGGAAATCCAGGATGGGGTGACTTGACTGCCTCCCACCAGGGTCTGTTACCCAGAATCCCTTGCAAACCTAAAGAATTGTCAAAAAAACAGATTTTCTCCACATTTCTGTGGTGGAAAGTTCTGGAATCTGCATGGATCCACAAATTTCCACCCACCCCGAATTCCCCAAATATTACGAGAAAAATTATATCTCACTTTTACGGGTCGGCCTAGTACCCACGACAGGAAACGGCACAAAATGCAACGTGGTCACACCTCAATTTTGCAGTGAAAAATGAACGTTTTTTGGCAAAGTGCCTAGCTATAGTTTGTGAACCCTAGCTTTGCCGGCACCTAGGGAAACCTAGCAAACCTATACATTTTTGAAAACTAGACACCCAGGGGGATCCAGGATAGGGTGACTTGACTGCCTCAAACCAGGTTCTGTTACCCAGAATCCCTTGCAAACCTAAAAAATTGTCAAAAAACACATTTTCCCCACAATTCTGTGGTGGAAGGTTCTAAAATCTGCGTGGATCCACAAATTTCCACTCACCCCATGTTCCCCAAAGTCTTACGAGAAAAATGGTACCTCACTTGTGTGGGTCGGCCTAGTTCCCGTGACAGGAAACGGCACAAAACGCAACGTGGTCATACCACAATTTTGCAGTGAAAAATGACCCTTTTTTGGCAAAGTGCCTAGCTGTCGTTTTTTAACTCTAGCTCTGCCGGCACCCAGGGAAACCTAGAAAACGTATACATTTTTGAAAACTAGACACCCAGGGGAATCCAGGATAGGGTGTCTTGACTGCCTGCCACCAGGTTCTGCTACCCAGAATCCCTTGTAACCCTAAAAAATTGTCCAAAAAAACACATTTTCCCCACATTTCTTTGATGGAGAGTTCTGAAATCTGCGTAGATCCACAAATGTCCACCCACCCCACGTTCCCTAAAGTCTTTCGAGAAAAATGGTACCTCACTTGTGTGGGTCGACCTAGTGCCCGGGACAGGAAACGGTGTAAAACACAACGTGGTCACACCTCAATCTTGCAGTGAAAAATGACCCTTTTTTGGCAAAGTGCCTAGCTGTTGTTTTTTAACCATAGGTCTGCCGGGACCAAGGGAAACCTAGCAAACCTATACATTTTCGAAAATAGACACCCAGGGGAATCCAGGATGGGGTGAATTATCTGCCTCCCACCAGAGTCTGTTACCCAGATTCCCTTGCAAACCTAAAAATCTGTCAAAAAACACATTTTCCCCACATTTCTGTGGTGGAAGGTTCTGGAATCTGCGTGGATCCACAAATTTCCACTCACCCCTCGTTCCCCAAAGTCTTACGAGAAAAATGGTACCTCACTTGTGCGGGTCGGCCTAGTTCCTGTGACAGGAAACGGCACAAAACGCAACGTGGTCACACCTCAATTTCGCAGTAAAAAGTGACCCTTTTTTGGCAAAGTGCCTAGCTGTAGTTTGTGAACCCTAGCTCTGCCGGCACCTAGGTAAACCTAGCAAACCTATACATTTTTTAAAACTAGACACCCAGGGGAATCCAGGATAGGGTGACTTGACTGCCTCCCACCAGGGTCTGTTACCCAGAATCCCTTGCAAACCTAAAAAATTGTCAAAAACATATTCTCCTCACATTTCTGTGGTGGAAAGTTCTGGAATCTGCGTGGATCCACAAATTTCCACCCACCCCCCTTTCCCCAAAGTCGTATGAGAAAAATGGTACCTCACTTGTGTGGTTCGGCCTAGTGCCCGTGACAGGAAACGGCGCAGAACGCAACTTGGTCCCAGCTCATTTTCGCAGTGAAAAATGACCCATTTTTTGGCAAAGTGCCTAGCTGTAAATTTTTAACCCTAGCTCTGCCGGCACCTAGGGAAACATAGTAAACCTATACATTTTTGAAAGCTAGACACCCAGGGGAATCCAGGATGGGGTGACTTGAGTGCCTCCAACCAGGGTCTGTTACCCAGAATCCCTTGTAAACCTAAATAATTGTAAAAAAAAACACATTTTCCCCATATTTCTGTGGTGGAAAGTTCTTGAATCTGCGTGGATCCACAAATTTCCACCCACCCCGTGTTCCCCAAAGTCTTACGAGAAAAATGGTACGTCACTTGTGTGGGTCGGCCTTGTGCCCGCAATAGGAAACGGCGCAAAACGAAACGTGGTCACACCTCAATTTTGCAGTGAAAAATGACCCTTTTTTGGCAAAGTGCCTAGCTGTCGTTTTCTAACCCTAGCTCTGCCGGCACCTAGGGAAACGTAGCAAACGTATACATTTTTGAAAACTAGACACCCAGAGGAATCCAGGATTGGGTGACTTGACTGCCTCCCACCAGGTTCTGTTACCCGGAATCCCTTGCAAACCTAAAAAATTGTCAAAAAAACACATTTTCCCCACATTTCTGTGATGAAAATTTCTGAAATCTGCGCGGATCCACAAATTTCCACACACCCCACGTTCCCCAAAGTCATACGAGAAAAATGGTACTTCACTTGTGTGGGTCGGCCTAGTGCCCGGGACAGGAAATGGTGTAAAACGCAACGTGGTCACACCTCAATTTTTGCAGTGAAAAATGACCCTTTTTTGGCAAAGTGCCTAGCTGTAGTTTTTGAACCGTAGGTCTGCCGGCACCGAGGCAAACCTAGCAAACCTATACATTTTCGAAAATAGACACCCATTGGAATCCAGGATGGGGTGACTTAGCTGCCTCCCACCAAGTTCTGTTACCCGGAATCCCTTGCAAACCTAAAAAATTGTCCAAAAAAACACATTTTCCCTACATTTCTGTAGTGGAAATTCTGGAATCAGCGTGGATCCACAAATTTCTACCCACCCCTCGTTCCCCAAAGTCTTATGAGAAAATGGTACCTCACTTGTGTGGGTCGGCCTAGTGCTCGCGACAGGAAACAGAGCAAAACGCAACGTGGTCACACCTCAATTTCATTGTAAAAAGTGACCCTTTTTTGGCGAAGTGCCTAGCTTTAGTTTGTGAACCCTAGCTCTGCCGGCACCTAGGGAAACCTAGCAAACCTATACATTTTTTAAAACTAGACACCCAGGGGAATCTAGGATAGGGTGACTTGACTGCCTCCCACCAGGGTCTGTTATCCAGAATCCCTTGCAAACCTAAAAAATTGTCAAAAAACATATTCTCCCCACATTTCTGTGGTGGAAAGTTCTGGAATCTGCATGGATCCACAAATTTCCACCCACCCCGCTTTCCCCAAAGTCGTACGAGAAAAATGGTACCTCACTTGTGCGGGTCGGCCTAGTGCCCGCGACAGGAAACGGCGCAAAACGCAACGTGGTCACATCTCATTTTCACAGTGAAAAATGACCCATTTTTTGGCAAAGTGCCTAGCTGTAAATTTTGAACCCTAGCTCTGCCGGCACCTAGGGAAACATAGTAACCCTATACATTTTTGAAACTAGACACCCAGGGAAATCCAGGATGGGATGACTTGAGTGCCTCCCACCAGGGTCTGTTACCCAGAATCCCTTGTAAACCTAAATAATTGTAAGAAAAACAAATTTTCCCCATATTTCTGTAGTGGAAAGTTCTTGAATCTGCGTGGATCCACAAATTTCCACCCACCCCGTGTTTCCCAAAGTCTTACGAGAAAAATGGTACCTCACTTGTGTGGGTCGGCCTAGTGCCCGCGATAGGAAACGGCGCAAAATGCTACATGGTCACACCTCAATTTTGCAGTGAAAAATGACCCTTTTTTGGCAAAGTGCCTAGCTGTCGTTTTTGAACTCTAGCTCTGCTGGCACCCAGGAAAACCTAGCAAACGTATACATTTTTGAAAACTAGACACCCAGGGGAATCCAGGATCGGGTGTCTTGACTGCCTCCCACCAGGTTCTGTTACCCAGAATCCCTTGCAAACCTAAAAAATTGTCCAAAAAAACACATTTTCCCCACATTTCTGTGATGGAAAGTTCTGAAATCTGCGTAGATCCACAAATGTCCACTCACCCCACATTCCCTAAAGTCTTTCGAGAAAAATGGTACCTCACTTGTGTGGGTTGACCTAGTGCCCGGGACAGGAAACGGTGTAAAACGCAACGTGGTCACACCTCAATTTTGCAGTGAAAAATGACCCTTTTTTTGCAAAGTGCCTAGCTGTTGTTTGAGAACCCTAGCTCTGCCGGCAGCTAGGGAAACCTACCAAACCTATACATTATTGAAAACTAGACACCCAGGGAAATCCAGGATGGGGTGACTTGACTGCCTCCCACCAGGGTCTGTTAACCAGAATCCCTTGCAAACCTAAAAAATGGTAAAAAAAAACACATTTTCCCCACATTTCTGTGATGGAAAGTTCTGAAATCTGCGTGGATCCACAAATTTACACCCACGCCACGTTCCCCAAAGTCTTACGAGAATAATGATACCTCACTTGTGCGGGTCGGCCTAGTGCCCGCAACAGAAAACGGCACAAAACGCAACGTGTTCACACCTAAATTTTGCATTGAAAAATGACCCTTTTTTTGCAAAGTGCCTAGCTGTTGTTTGAGAACCCTAGCTCTGCCGGCACCTAGGGAAACCTACCAAACCTATACATTATTGCAAACTAGACACCCAGGGAAATCCAGGATGGGGTGACTTGACTGCCTCCCACCAGGGTCTGTTACCCAGAATCCCTTGCAAACCTAAAGAATTGTCAAAAAAACAGATTTTCTCCACATTTCTGTGGTGGAAATTTCTGGAATCTGCATGGATCCACAATTTTCCACCCACCCCGAATTCCCCAAATATTACGAGAAAAATTATATCTCACTTTTACGGGTCGGCCTAGTACCCACGACAGGAAACGGCACAAAATGCAACGTGGTCACACCTCAATTTTGCAGTGAAAAATGAACGTTTTTTGGCAAAGTGCCTAGCTATAGTTTGTGAACCCTAGCTTTGCCGGCACCTAGGGAAACCTAGCAAACCTATACATTTTTGAAAACTAGACACCCAGGGGGATCCAGGATAGGGTGACTTGACTGCCTCAAACCAGGTTCTGTTACCCAGAATCCCTTGCAAACCTAAAAAATTGTCAAAAAACACATTTTCCCCACAATTCTGTGGTGGAAGGTTCTAAAATCTGCGTGGATCCACAAATTTCCACTCACCCCATGTTCCCCAAAGTCTTACGAGAAAAATGGTACCTCACTTGTGTGGGTCGGCCTAGTTCCCGTGACAGGAAACGGCACAAAACGCAACGTGGTCATACCACAATTTTGCAGTGAAAAATGACCCTTTTTTGGCAAAGTGCCTAGCTGTCGTTTTTTAACTCTAGCTCTGCCGGCACCCAGGGAAACCTAGCAAACGTATACATTTTTGAAAACTAGACACCCAGGGGAATCCAGGATAGGGTGTCTTGACTGCCTGCCACCAGGTTCTGTTACCCAGAATCCCTTGTAACCCTAAAAAATTGTCCAAAAAAACACATTTTCCCCACATTTCTTTGATGGAGAGTTCTGAAATCTGCGTAGATCCACAAATGTCCACCCACCCCAGGTTCCCTAAAGTCTTTCGAGAAAAATGGTACCTCACTTGTGTGGGTCGACCTAGTGCCCGGGACAGGAAACGGTGTAAAACACAACGTGGTCACACCTCAATCTTGCAGTGAAAAATGACCCTTTTTTGGCAAAGTGCCTAGCTGTTGTTTTTTAACCATAGGTCTGCCGGGACCAAGGGAAACCTAGCAAACCTATACATTTTCGAAAATAGACACCCAGGGGAATCCAGGATGGGGTGAATTATCTGCCTCCCACCAGAGTCTGTTACCCAGATTCCCTTGCAAACCTAAAAATCTGTCAAAAAACACATTTTCCCCACATTTCTGTGGTGGAAGGTTCTGGAATCTGCGTGGATCCACAAATTTCCACTCACCCCTCGTTCCCCAAAGTCTTACGAGAAAAATGGTACCTCACTTGTGCGGGTCGGCCTAGTTCCTGTGACAGGAAACGGCACAAAACGCAACGTGGTCACACCTCAATTTCGAAGTAAAAAGTGACCCTTTTTTGGCAAAGTGCCTAGCTGTAGTTTGTGAACCCTAGCTCTGCCGGCACCTAGGTAAACCTAGCAAACCTATACATTTTTTAAAACTAGACACCCAGGGGAATCCAGGATAGGGTGACTTGACTGCCTCCCACCAGGGTCTGTTACCCAGAATCCCTTGCAAACCTAAAAAATTGTCAAAAACATATTCTCCTCACATTTCTGTGGTGGAAAGTTCTGGAATCTGCGTGGATCCACAAATTTCCACCCACCCCCCTTTCCCCAAAGTCGTACGAGAAAAATGGTACCTCACTTGTGTGGTTCGGCCTAGTGCCCGTGACAGGAAACGGCGCAGAACGCAACTTGGTCACAGCTCATTTTCGCAGTGAAAAATGACCCATTTTTTGGCAAAGTGCCTAGCTGTAAATTTTTAACCCTAGCTCTGCCGGCACCTAGGGAAACATAGTAAACCTATACATTTTTGAAAGCTAGACACCCAGGGGAATCCAGGATGGGGTGACTTGAGTGCCTCCCACCAGGGTCTGTTACCCAGAATCCCTTGTAAACCTAAATAATTGTAAAAAAACCCACATTTTCCCCATATTTCTGTGGTGGAAAGTTCTTGAATCTGCGTGGATCCACAAATTTCCACCCACCCCGTGTTCCCCAAAGTCGTACGAGAAAAATGGTACGTCACTTGTGTGGGTCGGCCTTGTGCCCGCGATAGGAAACGGCGCAAAACGAAACGTGGTCACACCTCAATTTTGCAGTGAAAAATGACCCTTTTTTGGCAAAGTGCCTAGCTGTCGTTTTCTAACCCTAGCTCTGCCGGCACCTAGGGAAACCTAGCAAACGTATAAATTTTTGAAAACTAGACACCCAGAGGAATCCAGGATTGGGTGACTTGACTGCCTCCCACCAGGTTCTGTTACCCGGAATCCCTTGCAAACCTAAAAAATTGTCAAAAAAACACATTTTCCCCACATTTCTGTGATGAAAATTTCTGAAATCTGCGCGGATCCACAAATTTCCACACACCCCACGTTCCCCAAAGTCATACGAGAAAAATGGTACTTCACTTGTGTGGGTCGGCCTAGTGCCCGGGACAGGAAATGGTGTAAAACGCAACGTGGTCACACCTCAATTTTTGCAGTGAAAAATGACCCTTTTTTGGCAAAGTGCCTAGCTGTAGTTTTTGAACCGTAGGTCCGCCGGCACCGAGGCAAACCTAGCAAACCTATACATTTTCGAAAATAGACACCCATTGGAATCCAGGATGGGGTGACTTAGCTGCCTCCCACCAAGTTCTGTTACCCGGAATCCCTTGCAAACCTAAAAAATTGTCCAAAAAAACACATTTTCCCTACATTTCTGTAGTGGAAATTCTGGAATCAGCGTGGATCCACAAATTTCTACCCACCCCTCGTTCCCCAAAGTCTTATGAGAAAATGGTACCTCACTTGTGTGGGTCGGCCTAGTGCTCGCGACAGGAAACAGAGCAAAACGCAACGTGGTCACACCTCAATTTCATTGTAAAAAGTGACCCTTTTTTGGCGAAGTGCCTAGCTTTAGTTTGTGAACCCTAGCTCTGCCGGCACCTAGGGAAACCTAGCAAACCTATACATTTTTTAAAACTAGACACCCAGGGGAATCTAGGATAGGGTGACTTGACTGCCTCCCACCAGGGTCTGTTATCCAGAATCCCTTGCAAACCTAAAAAATTGTCAAAAAACATATTCTCCCCACATTTCTGTGGTGGAAAGTTCTGGAATCTGCATGGATCCACAAATTTCCACCCACCCCGCTTTCCCCAAAGTCGTACGAGAAAAATGGTACCTCACTTGTGCGGGTCGGCCTAGTGCGCGCGACAGGAAACGGCGCAAAACGCAACGTGGTCACATCTCATTTTCACAGTGAAAAATGACCCATTTTTTGGCAAAGTGCCTAGCTGTAAATTTTGAACCCTAGCTCTGCCGGCACCTAGGGAAACATAGTAACCCTATACATTTTTGAAACTAGACACCCAGGGAAATCCAGGATGGGATGACTTGAGTGCCTCCCACCAGGGTCTGTTACCCAGAATCCCTTGTAAACCTAAATAATTGTAAGAAAAACAAATTTTCCCCATATTTCTGTAGTGGAAAGTTCTTGAATCTGCGTGGATCCACAAATTTCCACCCACCCCGTGTTTCCCAAAGTCTTACGAGAAAAATGGTACCTCACTTGTGTGGGTCGGCCTAGTGCCCGCGATAGGAAACGGCGCAAAATGCTACATGGTCACACCTCAATTTTGCAGTGAAAAATGACCCTTTTTTGGCAAAGTGCCTAGCTGTCGTTTTTGAACTCTAGCTCTGCTGGCACCCAGGAAAACCTAGCAAACGTATACATTTTTGAAAACTAGACACCCAGGGGAATCCAGGATCGGGTGTCTTGACTGCCTCCCACCAGGTTCTGTTACCCAGAATCCCTTGCAAACCTAAAAAATTGTCCAAAAAAACACATTTTCCCCACATTTCTGTGATGGAAAGTTCTGAAATCTGCGTAGATCCACAAATGTCCACTCACCCCACATTCCCTAAAGTCTTTCGAGAAAAATGGTACCTCACTTGTGTGGGTTGACCTAGTGCCCGGGACAGGAAACGGTGTAAAACGCAACGTGGTCACACCTCAATTTTGCAGTGAAAAATGACCCTTTTTTGGCAAAGTGCCTAGCTGTTGTTTTTCAACCATAGGTCTGCCGGGACCTAGGGAAACCTAGCAAACTTATACATTTTCGAAAATAGACACCCAGGGGAATCCAGGATGGGGTGAATTAGCTGCCTCCCACCAAGTTCTGTTACCCAGAATCCTTTGCAAACCTAAAAAATTTGTCCAAAAAAACACATTTTCCCCACATTTCTGTGGTGGAAAGCTCTGGATTCTGCGTGGATCCACAAATTTCTACCCACCCCGTGTTCCCCAAAGTCTTACAAGAAAAATGGTACCTCACTTGTGTGGGTCAGCCTAGTGCCTGGTTCAGGAAACGGTGTAAAATGCAATGTGGTCACACCTCAATCTCGCAGTGAAAAATGACCCTTTTTTGGCAAAGTGCCTAGCTGTAGTTTGTGAAGCCTAGCTCTGCCGGCTCCTAGGGAAACCTACCAAACTCACATATTTCTGAAAACTAGACACCCAGGGGCTTCCAGGGAGGTATGGCTTGCGTTTATCCCCCAATGTTTCCTTACCCAGAATCAGATGCAATCCTCAGGTGGGAAATTTGTGTGAGCCCGGTGATGCCACAACTTTCCCACACAAAAAATGTGTGAAAAAGGTGATTTTTTCAGCTAAAACGGAGGTTTGCAGGGGATTCTGGGTAAGGAAATGTTGGGGGATCCACGCAAGTCATACCTCCCTGGAAGCCCCCGGGTGTCTTGTTTTTAGAAATCTGTGGGTTTGGTAGGTTTCCCTAGATGGCCGCTGAGCATGGGGCCAAAAACCCAGGTGACCCCCCTTGCAAAACCAGGTGGTTTTGTTATAGGCAATTTTGATGTCGCCTCACTACGTTTTGGGCCCTTGCCTGTCGCGGGTACTTGGGCCTCCCACACAAGTGAGGCACCATATTTACCGGGAGATCTGGGGGAACACTGGGTGGTGGGAAATTTGTGTGAGCCCAGTGATGCCACAACTTTCCCACACAAAAATGTGTGAAAAAAATTATTTTTTCAGCTAAAATTGAGGTTTGCAGGGGATTCTGGGTAAGGAAACTTTGGGGGATCCACGCAAGCCATACCTCACTGGAAGTCTCTGGGTGTCTACTTTTCAGAAATGTGTGGGTTTGGTAGGTTTCCCTAGATGACCGCCGAGCACAGGGCCAAAAACCCAGGTGACCCCTCCTTGCAAAACCAGGTGGTTTTGAGATTGGCAAATTTGATGTCGCCTCACTACGTTTTGTGCCCTTGCCTGTCGCGGGTACTTGGGCCTCCCACACAAGTGAGGCACCTTTTTCACCGGGAGACATGGGGGAACGCTCGGTGGTGGGAAATTTGTGTGAGCCCGGTGATGCCACAACCTTCCCACACAAAAATGTGTGAAAAAAGTGATTTATTCAACTAAAAATGAGGTTTGCAGTGGATTCTGGGTAAGGATACGTTGGGGGATATACGCAAGCCATACCTCCCTGGAAGCCCCTGGGGGTCTACTTTTCATAAATGTGTGGGTTTGGTAGGGTTCCCTCGATGGCTACCGAGCACGGGGCCAAAAACCCAGGTGACCCCCCTTACAAAACCATGTGGTTTTGAGATAGGCAATTTTGATGTTGCCTCACTACGTTTGGGGCCCTTGCCTGTCGCGGGTACTTGGGCCTCCCACACAAGTGAGGCACCATTTTTACCGGGAGACCTGAGGGACCGCTGGGTGGTAGGAAATTTGAGTGAGCCCATTGATGCCACAACTTTCCCACACAAAAGTGTGTGAAAACAGTGATTTTTTCAAGTTAAAATTTAGTTTTGCAGGGAATTCTGGGTAAGGAAACGTTGGGGGATCCACGCAAGCCATACCTCCCTGGAAGCCCCCGGTGTCTACTTTTCAAAAATGTGTGGGTTTGGTAGGTTTCCCTAGATGGCCGCCGAGCACAGGGCCAAAAACACAGGTGACCCCCCTTGCAAAACCAGATCGTTTTGATATAATTAGTTGTTTATTTCTACAGCGTGAGAATTTTGGCACAATATTGCAAGGAAAATGTGACAGACATTTTGAGGTTTGCAGGACATTGTGGATAAAATAACTTGTTGGAATTCACAAGAGAGACATCACCATGAACTCCCATGGGTTTACGACAATATCTACAGTTGGTAGGTTATTCTTAGATGGAATGTACACCTTGGCAGAGAAACTAAAAAGACAAAGATTCCTGCACAGCCATCTATTCCTCAAACACACACATACTGGTTGGATTTGGCACGAGGGCGAGTGATGGTTCAGTATATAAAATTTTATTAACAAGAGATTTCACAAAAATGAAATGCACTGTCAACAATTAAATGGACAAAAAACCAAACCAGTGACTCGCAGCTCGTGAGCTGTAAAGCCACGGCAGGGCACCAACCGCTTTACAGGCCATTCACACACCTTTCATACGTGATACACACAAGACCATTCACACCACCAGGCCCAAAAACAACACATTACAACATTCACAAAAAGGGACAAGGTACACCCTGCTTCAGAAAGACAAATATTACTGCACAACCATCGAATCCTCAAGCACACACATATAATGGTTGGATTTGGCACGAGGGTGAGTGATGGTTCAGTATATACAATTGTATTAGCAAGTGATTTCACAAAAATAAAATGCACTGTTAATATTTGAAAGGGCGAGCAACTGAACCATTGACTCACAGCTCGTGAGCTGTAAAGCCATGACAAGGCACCAACCTCTTTACAGGCCATTCATACACCTTTCATACGTGTGACACATACAAAACCATTCACACCACCAGCCGCGGGCCTATCACATTACAACACTCACACCAGCAGACAGCACCATTCAAGGGCCCTTCACTTTCACACGCCCACATTCCTGACACAGCAACCACACAAGCTGATGGAATGCATGGAGTGACACTCAGCTAGCAGTGTGTGTAGTGACCAGCAGCAAGTCACTACTCACACACCGCCAGCCGAGCGCCAATCCATGCACACCGCTAGCCAAACACCAGTCCACGCACACCGCCAGCCAAGTGCCAATCCACGCACACCGCCAGGCAAGCGCCAATCCACACACACCACCAGCCAAGCGCCAGTCCACACACACCACCAGTCAGGCGCCAGTCCAGGCACACCGCCAGCCAATCGCCAATCCATGCACACCGCCAGCCAAGCACCAGTCCACGCACACCGCCAGCCAAGCGCCAATCCACGCACACCGCCAGCCAAGCACCAGTCCTCGCACACCACCAGCCAAGTGCCAGTCCACGCACACCGCCAGCCAAGCGCCAATCCACGCACACCGCCAGCCAAGCTCCAGTCCACGCACACCACCAGCCAAGTGCCAGTCCACACACACCACCAGTCAAGCGCCAGTCCAGGCACACCACCAGCCAATCACCAATCCATGCACACCGCCAGCCAAGCACCAGTCCACGCACACCGCTAGCCAAGCGCCAGTCCACGCATACCGTCAACCAAGCGCAATTCAACGCACACCACCAGCCAAGCGCCATTCCACACACACCACCAGTCAAGTGCCAGTCCAGGCACACCACCAGCCAAGCACCAGTCCATGCACACCGCCAGCCAAGCGCCAGTCCACGCACACCGCCAGCCAAGTGCCAGTCCACGCACACCACCAGCCAAGCGCCAGCCTACACACACCGCCATCACATTTAGGATTTTTTTTAGACAAAAATAAAAACACAAACAAGTTGCAAATAGATACAAATCTACTAACACAAAATCTGAAACTAAATACATTGCACTAATGCCAACCTTGAAACAGAATCAAATTTTTTAAAGAATACAGACCAGGCAGTTAACTTTACCACTCATGGATGCTCCAAAAAAATTCTCTTTGCATGTGGTACGCTCTAAAACAAGCAGGGACACACACCCAGGGTTAGAAGGACACCCGGGGCAGTACATACGAGTCTCCTTCCGCGTACCTCTTTGCCAACAGACTCTACATCTCCTAGTGGGAAAGTCTTTTGAGGATGTGGGAGGAATAAAATCAGGAAAGTGCCGATTTTTCAATCGAGCTACATCCTCCACCACTCCAACTCTAGGAACACTTGCCTGTTCCACAACAACAAGGCTGCCTATCACAGATTGCTGAAACTGAACAAAAGTCAACTTTGACGCAGGAGAACACTCCTTGAACACAACAAAAGCATTGAAAGTTGCTAAATTAAAGAGATGGATGGCTAACTTCTTATACCAAACGTAAGCCTTATGAATAGCAGTGTAAGGTTCCAACCTCTGATCTACTCTATCAACACCACCCATGTGCTTATTGTAGTCTAAAATGCACACAGGTTTGCGCACTTCAGAAATCTGACCCCAAACAGCCACAGATGAAGTACTCTCATCATGGATGGTAGTCAGCATGTACACATCCCTCCTGTCCACAAATTTCACAGCTAGTAGTTCATCATTACGCAAGGAACTGCACTGTCCCCTCTGAAGTTGTCAGGAAACAAGCTCTTTTGGATAACCTTTACGGTTAGAGCGGATTGTGCCACAAGCAAAAGTGTCCACTTTGAACAATTCCTTAAACAATTGCACAGCAGTGTAGAAGTTATCAAGGTACAAATGGTGGCCTCTGTTAAACAGTCCTCTAGCAAGATCCCACACAATTTTCTCAGAAACTCCAAAAGTGGACAGACAACCAGGGGGGATCCCTACCAGTGTACACACGGAAATTAAAAACATATCCTGTCCTACTCTCAGACAACATATACAGCTTATTTCCATAGCGTGCCCTCTTGCTAGGGATGTACTGCCTAAAAACCAAACGGCCCTTGAACAAGACCCAAGACTCATCAATAGATATTTCTTTCCCTGGAGCATAGATCTCTGAAAATCGATCTACAAAGTGATCAAGAACAGGCC
This sequence comes from Triturus cristatus, assembly GCF_964204655.1. NCBI lineage: Eukaryota > Metazoa > Chordata > Amphibia > Caudata > Salamandridae > Triturus > Triturus cristatus. The sequence continues at coordinate 335,790,359 of NC_140579.1, forward strand.
GAATCTTAAAAAGACAGTCACAACGCCAAAGAATTATCAACAAAATGCAGCATCCGTAGCAAAAGTAAATACCGATCACGAGTCATAACTGCAGGAAATATGGCCGTTGCCATCAAGGGATTGGTAGACCAATATGAAGCCATGGACGGCTTCCTTATCAAACCCATCAATAAAGTCAAACCCAAAAACTTCTTCATCTCTTCCAAATTTGTGGGAGTCCACCGGGAAGCTCTACAGTGGGGCCTAAGTTTGTCACTGTTGTCCCTCAAAAACTGTTCAGCATACAAATTAGTCTGCTCAACAATCTCACCCAAAAATACATCATCCATAAACAACTGAAAAAACTGTATAGGCAAAAAATGTTCACAATCCACTCTACACCCTGCATCACCACTAAAGGCAGGCAACACCGGCTGCACCATGTTTGGATCAACCCAGAGTCCAGCACTTCCAGGAGGAAGCCTAGCAGCCTCAGGCTGCAATCCAGATGCCTCTTGCACCATCAGCACAGCAGTATCCTCCTCTAAAACAAGCACTTCATCCACACTGAGAGTAGCTTCATCTGCACTGAGAGTACCTTCATCATCTGATGATTCCATGTAGAGAGAAAACTCACTGCCTGAATCTTCTCCTCCCTCCTCTCCCTCAAACACACTGTCAGTCTCATAATCCTGCTCAGAGGAAGATTCAAGAAGCATACCAACCACCAGCTGAGCAGTCATTCTATGGCTAGCCATACTGCTTACTAATAAAAGTAACTTGTCAAACAAGTCAACAACAACAAACACTTTGTAAAATAAGTAATAAACAAAATGCACCTTTATCAGAAATACCTATATACTCCAAAACGACACCACTCACTTGCCAGAAGCAGCTAAATTCACCACCACCTACTCTGCACAGACACAGTATGGATCAACAAAATCCCACTAAAAAAGAAAGGGAAAAGAAAATTACACATAAGACAATGCAAAACACATCGCAAAGAATTCCATGCACAAAACACTAACTAAATAAGCTGCCATTATGACACCACTTACAAAAAAATTAATTCATACATGACAAAAATAGTCATTTGGAGAAAATACAATGTTTTTCTTACCAAAAAAAATGCAACTGCGCAAAACTGCAGAGCACCACTGTCGAAATCGCAAACAGGAATCAAAAGCTTTACACTAGAATAAAAAGGAGAAAAAAACATTACAATCACATATGCAAATTGTCGTAAATAAAGTATTACGCACTCAGAATTTCTATAGGTATCAATATGATCATGTATAAAGCAAGAGGCTGAGTCTGTGGTATCAGGTTCAAAAGGGCTTTATTCAAATAACTCGAGTTATAGGGAGAATAGTTCCATCACCACAAGGGATCAGGACGGGTCTGGGATTTCTCAATAATTCTCAATCTTTATTCACAGAGTACAGTATATATACATTCAATATTATACGTAAGCAGGAGCGCTTCAGGCAGAGCAAGAGAGAATGAGATAAGAGCATGTGGGCGTGTAAGTAGGCGTGAAGGTGGGCGTCCATGTGGGCGTCCACGTGATGATCATTGGTGAATGTCATAGGTGGGTGGATACCTGGAGGGGGTTGCGTGATCAGCTGGAACTTTACTGGAACTTTGCCTTACTTGTGCTCAACTCGAGTATGACGTGTAATTGACGTGTGACTGGGGGAAGGCTGCTTGTGCAGTCGGGGAGTCTGGAAGAGAGGCCTTCAGTGTCAGGACGACCAGTACATCTTGTATTATCTGATATCTAAAGTCCGGAGCAGGGACTGATCTGTGACATAGGTTGCCCATCACCAAGAGCCGATGTGGCATCTATTTCTTCATTCACTGCGTAGGCCTTACATGGGGGCTATGGGCTTTTCACTGACGTGAGCTTTGCAATCACACAAAAAGAGACAGAAAGGCTAGGCTCTCTCCTTTGCAGACGGGTGGTGTTTATTCCTCCTTCTCCAGGCAGGAATGTGGTTCAGTAGGAGTAAGCAGATAACCGTGCTCAATACTGTCTCGGCACCTCGGACAGGGCCCCTTTGGCTGAGGCCCAAGTGTGCAAGGCCAAAGATACGCAGCTGCAGCTCTCAGAGCGTCTGAGGCCTGAAACCTCTTTTCGGCTCTGGCTGAGCCACAATAATTGGCTTTCATGAAATGACACGAGTGCAGGAAAATATGATGCAAAACGTGTAGGCCTCAATGCAGAGTTGTCGTCTCTCTCATGGGAGACTTGATGGCAGGCCACGTTATAGCATAGGCATCATGGTAGACAGGCCATGGAGGGAAAATGCATGGGATACATGCATGTGTACATAAAGCGTTGGGGGGCACATAGGGGACACATAGGTCTCATAATTTTTATTTCCTCATTCCCTCCTTGTCCCCTAGTGGACCCTTCATGTCACATCTATTCTCATGAGACAGTCGATCTGTTCTTGCAGCATTATTTTTCCTATTTCAATGCTTTGTATATGGGGATGTGGAACACATGCAGTAGCACACAGGCCGCAAAAGGCCGGGCCACACTGCAGACATAGACAACAACTGAATATCATTAGTAGTATTAACCCACAGACGGTCAACACTTTCCATCCCCATGCCAATATTATTACCCAGAGCCAACTGGACCAAGTCCACGTGCCTGGGTCTTGATGTATGCTTTGGGCAATCTTGTGGAGCCTTGTTATTGCTTTGTATACAGACGGTGCGTTATTAGGAATAAAAGAAATGATATGTAGCACGTCCCACCCCAGTCCAAGGGCAGCTGTACATAGGCTGTCTGGCCACAAATAAAGTAGGTGTGTCATGATGCTCTGAAATAGTACTTTCCTTTGTCTTTAAACTCTATTACAGTATTACACTCGCTGTGCCCCAAATGTACTGAGCCTTCTTTTCTGACACACAAGTTCCCTTTTACTGGCAGCACTGTAATTGAGGATGGACCTAAATTGTGTATGGGCTTGACATTCAACACTATAAAGTCGAGGGTCGCATTTCCTTGCTGATACTCATCATTTTCTAGATCTGTACCTTACCTTTGGGGAAGACCTTCTTCATCTGGGAAACATGCTTCATTCATGACTTTATTCAAGTTACCCCATACCCAGTCGCCTCTACACTCCTTGTCTTGACATTCTTTGGCATCACCGTTGATGGAGGTCATTAAGGAAAACCATGCTCCGCAAGAACCATTATGGGAGAACGGAAAAGGGAAAAGAGGCAACACTCCCTTCACCTTCTGTTACGGGGGAAGTCGGCCACAGACCCAGCAGTCCGTAGCATTGCTAGTCTGATGTGAATGGTGCAGCATCTGAATAAAGGTATTGTTGCGTAAGGCAAGTCAATAGGATAGCTCATAGGAGGGCAGATCACTAAATGTGTGCTTTATGGTATCATTAGTGGAAGAGTGGAAGAGTGAGGCAATAGGAGGAAAAATAGCATGTAGTATTAAGCTGATACATATTATCGTGATGCACAGAAGAGATAGAAAACTCAAAGTCACTATACATCTACTACGTAATATTTTACAGTATTTGTTTTTCATTTTGCTCTTTTTATCATTATCATTGTCCAAGATCTTATGCAAGCCAGAATACATGTTCAACCGCTTCACCACCTAGTGGACTTAATTTATCAAACGGGTTCTGACTTTTTAGATCTAAGTTTAGCTTTGTACTCCTGCTGAGGAGTCTCCTCTAGTAAATGGTGCTCAAAGTCTGAAAAGTTCTTTTCCTTTGTAAAAGAATCGTTATTCCCGAAGTAGCTTTTACAATGATGAAGATGAACCCATCCTTTCCGTCCTTCGACTTTAACGGCTGTCCTCGTGGTTAATAACACTAACTGCGGCGCCTTCCACCTCGGCTCAAGAGGACTCGATCTATCAAAGTTCCTTATTAGGACATAATCCCCAGGAGCGATGGAGTGTTCCTTGACCTGGGTGTTGTCAGGGAAGGCGGCAGCAACCTGCGAACGACAAGAGAGTAGTGCAGACATCAAGGAAGCCAGGTAATCTGTCAGCATGTCACTATCAACATCAGTAATCTTTTTAGGCATTGGAGTGCCCCACATATTCGGTGGTCTACCAAAGACCACTTCATAGGGAGATAAGCCTGTTCTAGAATGGGCTACCATTCGCATGTAAAAGAGGGCAACCGGCAGGGCTACCATCCAATCTACACCTTTGTCTGCGCAAATCTTTGCTAGTTTTATCTTTAAGGTCTGATTGTGTCTTTCTACAAGGCCTGCTGCCTCAGGATGTCGTACGCAGTGGAACTTCCAGGTATACCCTAACAGGAGGGACACCTGTTTCATGAGTTCAGAGGAGAAAGGCTGACCGTTGTCGGAATATACGACACGCGGTAATCCATAACGTGGGAAAAACTCTCGCACCAATTGTCTGGCGGTAGTTACAGCAGTATAATCAGGGACTGGATAAGCTTCTGTCCACCTTGTCAGCGAACATACCACTACCAGGACATATTTGTAACCTCTACATCTGTCCATTTGGATATAATCCATCTGGAGGACTTCAAAAGGGTGGTCAGGTGGATGGAATCCACCTTGTTCCATCGGAATGCCTTTACCTGGATTGAATTGGCAACAGATCATACATGTTCTGACCTTTTGTTTCGCTGCTGCACGCAGGTGCTTGTTGAACTATATATTCTGCAAGCTGTCTAGCATTGCTTTCTCTCCTAAGTGTGCAGGACTATGTGCGGTATTTATGATCACTTGTACCATCGAATCAGGAAGAAACCATGTTTCTTTGCCCTTAGTCATCCAACCCTGATCAGTCAGTACCCCTCCTTGTTCCGACCATTTCTTTAATTTATCTAGAGTAGCATGTGTCTGTATGTCTTGTAAATCCCTGGAAGGATCCCTGACTGTCATGGCTTTGGTCATTGATGGTATCTGTGAGTTCGTCATGTCTAGTGGGGTCTGAGCTGTCTGTTTAGCAGTTCGGTCTGCCAGATCATTGCCTTGAGAAATGGTATCTGTGGCTTTAGTATGTGCTTTGCATTTCAGGATAGCTATGGCTGTCGGCAAATGTATCGCTTCCAGAAGGGCTTGTATAAGGGGGCCATGCTGTATCTTGGCCCCGTGAGAGGTCAAGAAACCTCTTTCTCTCCACAGTACTCCGAAATCATGAACTACCCCGAATGCGTATTGTGAATCGGTGTAAATGTTTACCCTCAAGTGCTTAGCTCTTATGCACGCTTGTGTCAGGGCGATGAGCTCTGCTGCTTGTGCTGACAGTATGTCTATTCTTTTAGTCTCTATGATTTCAGTAGCAGTGGTCACTGCATACGCTGCCACTAATTCTCCCGCGCCCGTCCTCATGCATGAGCCGTCAACATAGAGTGTTAGGTCAGGGTCTGGGAGTGCAACGTCTGTCAAGTCTTGTCTTGGCTTAGTCACGGTATGTATTACTTCAACACAGTCATGTGGGGAAACGTTTTCTGTATTGGAGGGCAAAAGAGTATCAGGATTCAGTATGTTGCATCGTCTGATCTCTATGTGTGGTTGAAATAACGTCAGCTCATAACCTGTCAGTCTCGCTACAGTCAGGTGTTGTGTTTGTGTCCGGTTCAAGAGAACTTCCACTGCGTGCGTTACTTGTACTGTCAGGGGGTGGCCCAGCACTATTGAGTCACTTTGTCTTATGGCTAAGGCTGTTGCTGCAACAGATTTTAGGCACGCAGGCAAAGCCTGTGCTACTGGGTCCAATGTACTAGAAAAATAAGCACAGGGCTTGTGTTTTCCTGCATGATCTTGTGTTAGGACAGATAGTGCTGTTCCATCTCGCTCTGTCACAAAAAGCATAAAAGATTTGTTGTAATCAGGGATCGCTATAACTGGTGCTTGACATAAAGCTCTTTTTAATTCTTCAAATGCCACAGTGTGTTCTTGTGTCCAAGGGAGGACATTAGTAGAAGCTGCCTCTTGTGTCGTTAACTGTATTAGGGGCTTGGCTATGTAAGCATACTGGGGAATCCACTGCCGGCAATATGAAGTGAGGCCAATGAATGCACGTACCTCCTTTTGTGTCTTGGGCTGTGAAAGGCCAGAAATCAATTGAATACATTCCGGTGCCCACAACTAATTCCCCTGAAAGATCACCATAAAACATGAGAAAAAGGGAAGAGCAACATACCTATTTCCTCGGCTTAATTTCTAAGGGGGCTAATTTCTAAGGGTCTTAATTTCTAAGGGGCTAGCGGGAAGCGAACCTCCTCAGGGGCCAGCAGGAAGCCAATATTCTCCTCAAGAAGCCAATATTCTCCACCTTCCCCCCTTTTTGACAGGAGGAAATCTGAAACAGATTTCACTGCTGTCAAACACTATCAAACCCTGTGTCTTGTCAACACTATTAATCCCTGTGTGTAGCTACTGGGCGTAAGCAAAATTATAGGAGATACACAGCGTATTTGAAATGGCGAGAAATCCTTCTAACAAATGTACAAACCTCATTGTGTCAGCTCATAGGCTGGCCAACTGACATCTCATATGCAAATGTCCCTATTATGTGAACCTACACCAACCTGAAGTCAATATTAATGCTAGGAGGCCCTAATAGGAATGCTAAGCTTCCTAAATATTTGGAAAACCAAGTTTAAGAACATTTATTAATGTTGATAATTTCATAATTAATAATTTATCTGCTAAAGAAACCAGTCATTTTGCAATAATTTCCACCTATACAATAAGCTGCATCCCTCGCCTTTCATATTCAAATGTCTCCCTTCAGAAGCCCAAACCCAATAGCCTAATTTAAAAACATGTCAACTTTTGGCGCCACCATTTACAAGAATGAGCTTACTAAAGCAAACTTTAAAAAGGAAATCCTGTCAGATATTTTCTCATTACCCTAAATACCGAGCCTCATTTGTGGAAGCCCATTTACAACATTCTAAAAGGCAGAGTTGTCACTCTGGGGTGGCAGTCCTTATTTAAAACAGGCATTTCAAGTGTTAAGATGCGAGTGTACAGATCATAATTGTTCCTTAATGTCCAATCTGGAAACATATGACCGAGGCTGCCTGTCTATAAGAGAAGGGCAGTCATGTGACACATATTTTAGTCTTGCATAACCTTTTTTCTTCTTTTATTCATCTCCAATACCAATTAGACATACACTGATAACGTGTTGTCTGCTATTTTGACAGCATGATAATGGTAATATCATGTCTGTGAAATTTAGTAATTGTGAACAAGTTCCAGCCAAGCGCTGCGCAAAGATTTACGTCACGACCATCTCTGTAACGCCCAGGAGAACTTGTATTAATGCTAAACAGACTGGTCAATACGACACAAAAACAAAACATATATAAAATACATATGCCAAGCCATCAGTATACCAAGCACAGAAAGCATAGACAAATTACAATAACATACAATAACATATATAAATGAGCAGTGATGCGCAATTACCGCACCTACAGCTCAGAGGCGAACATTCTGGCCTGCTTAATTTGTCAGGCTTATAATCAATAACTGATTTTCCTTTCCTGCCTTACTCACCCCCCATCTGACAGAAGCTCATCCTAATGATGAGCAACTGTCAGCTGGACTGAATGTGTTATTTCTGACACATAGGACCACCAAGAATAATCAAAAATGAAAAACACACGAACATTTCTTTTTGGAAAGGTGTTATGACAAAAAAAATACATTTATTTCAACACAATGTACCCTGATTTCCTATTTGAAGGCGCATATCTCATGTGTCTTCTCATACTTGTAACCTTTGGATCATTTTGCCAATCCAACTGGTGGCAGCTTTGGGCCACAATTTAAAATTGTCTGAATTTGAAAATCGTATTTATATAGGCATATAGCCCTTAAAATTTCAAGCAAGAGCATCATTTTACTTTTTGTCTAGAAGCAATGTAACATTTCTAAGAAATAAAACAACAGTCTTCCATAGACATTTCCTCGGGGCACTGGTTTTGCACAGAATAGAACAAAGGAAGGCTTCTCGAGTTTCGTTTCTCAGCTGCCCTGTCTTATCAGAGAAGCTAAAAATAGCCCCTCAGCGCGGCTTGAGCCTGGGCTGCCAGCCATCTGTTTTTTTTATCTACTCCTGGCCCTCAAGGCTTTTCGGCTGTAGGCATTACACAGATGCTATGTCAGAGAAGCTTTCTAAGCAGTGATTTCACCTCCCGTTTTCCGCTCCTTATCCTAGCCCCCACCTTCTCCTCACTCTGAAGCTGTCAAAGACAAAAAGTCTTCCCAATTCCATATAAACTGCAATAATTCGCCCTATTGAAAAATCGTTTTTATATACAATTTGTTCTCAGGGGGTCGTAATCTTATTTTTCTAATCTCAGTTTAGTAGAAACGCTCACTGTGAATAATGTACAGCACATAATTTACTAGTACAGGGCAGATATTGGGTAGTACTTCACACAATGGTACTTATTTTATCATCCTCTAATAGGTGGGAGTCTCTGCATGTTCAGCGTGAATCAGGACCCACAACCGTCTGGACCCAGCACATTGGCTCACTGAACCACCAAGAACACAAACCTGTATTCTTGAACAATTTGCAAATTCGAAATACCCACAATTTTTTCTCAAGCTAAACTTTTAACCGATCACTAATTATTTTTTCGTTAACACTTTGTACATTAGGGGTGTCATCAAATCACAGGGGTTGTTCCTTCTCTAGCTACACCCCTCTCAATTTCCTTTTGACAACATAATCAAATGTTGGACCATGTAAACACCAGCTATGCGCTGTTCGTTTGGTGGGAGGCTCAAGAACCTTTGGGCTACTATATCATTATTATATGTATCGGGGTACTTGCGGTGGCACTCTAACTGGTCTTTCTACTGGGGCCACTCTTGCTAGTTCCTCTGAACGGACGCGATAAATACCAGCAACGACAGTATTTCTTTCTCTTTCAGCCTGTTCTCTTTTTACCCGCTCCCCTTCCTCCTGTAACTTCTTTTCTTTGGCTTTTTCAGACTCCTGTCTACTTCTCTCTGCTTTGTGAAACACTTACTCTGTTCTTCTATGTGACTCCTTGCGCCAAAACTCAATGGCATCCTTCTGAGCAGGTCTACATTTTCTCTTCCATAACTCTTCCTCTACCTTCATAATGCATTCCGCATCCCACGTTCCTGTGATAGGCCATCTATACTTTGTCTCTAAATCCTTCGTGTAATCCACCCATAGTTCTAAAAACAACACGGCATCTAAACCATGCTTACAGTACATGAAATGTCCAGGTGTGTCTCTAGGCGGAATGTTAACTGGTTCCTCTAGTACACCTTTTCTGGTACATATCTTACGCAGTTTCGAAAACAATGGCATGTTAGAATGTAACCGAAAACAAAAATCACAATGACCCAAAAACAAAAATCACAATGAAACAAACTTACATAAAAACCTGACACATTCAAACCTAACTGAACCTGACTAAGACAATAACATTCATACAGTTAAATCGGTGCACCTGAATACTTGACTTGAATACTTGATGCATGCTCTTGAATACTTGAAAACATACCGGTCTCAGAAGTGAGACACGTCTTTACCGTGTTCATTAAACGAACCTGTCTTTATGCAACCCCCATGAAAAACTCACCGGGAAGCAGAACTTGAAGGCCTCGGACACTTGACGCTGCGCAGGGAATGGCGTATCTTTGGTGGATCTCTAGAAACCTCGGACACAGCTCTCTCGCAGGGTGAGCTCTGGGTCGGGACGATCCGCAATCCTCACCGCCTCGTATGGATGCCTGGTCGCAGTCCGTCTCCTTCGTTGGCCTGAGGGAGTTGGCGGGAAAACCCGCGACGTGCGCACTTGAAGTCCGTCACGGCTGTGGAAGGGGGCAAAACTGGACCTTCATCTCCGGCGCGTGGGGAAAGAGATTTGTCCCTGTTCGGGCGCCATTAAATGTCGTAAATAAAGTATTACGCACTCAGAATTTCTATAGGTATCAATATGATCATGTATAAAGCAAGAGGCTGAGTCTGTGGTATCAGGTTCAAAAGGGCTTTATTCAAATAACTCGAGTTATAGGGAGAATAGTTCCATCACCACAAGGGATCAGGACGGGTCTGGGATTTCTCAATAATTCTCAATATTCATTCACAGAGTACAGTATATATACATTCAATATTATACGTAAGCAGGAGCGCTTCAGGCAGAGCAAGAGAGAATGAGATAAGAGCATGTGGGCGTGTAAGTAGGCGTGAAGGTGGGCGTCCATGTGAGCGTCCACGTGATGATCATTGGTGAATGTCATAGGTGGGTGGATACCTGGAGGGGGTTGCGTGATCAGCTGGAACTTTACTGGAACTTTGCCTTACTTGTGCTCAACTCGAGTATGACGTGTAATTGACGTGTGACTGGGGGAAGGCTGCTTGTGCAGTCGGGGAGTCTGGAAGAGAGGCCTTCAGTGTCAGGACGACCAGTACATCTTGTATTATCTCATATCTAAAGTCCGGAGCAGGGACTGATCTGTGACATAGGTTGCCCATCACCAAGAGCCGATGTGGCATCTATTTCTTCATTCACTGCGTAGGCCTTACATGGGGGCTATGGGCTTTTCACTGACGTGAGCTTTGCAATCACACAAAAAGAGACAGAAAGGCTAGGCTCTCTCCTTTGCAGACGGGTGGTGTTTATTCCTCCTTCTTCAGGCAGGAATGTGGTTCAGTAGGAGTAAGCAGATAACCGTGCTCAATACTGTCTCGGCACCTCGGACAGGGCCCCTTTGGCTGAGGCCCAAGTGTGCAAGGCCAAGGATACGCAGCTGCAGCTCTCAGAGCGTCTGAGACCTGAAACCTCTTTTCGGCTCTGGCTGAGCCACAATAATGGGCTTTCATGAAATGACACGAGTGCAGGAAAATATGATGCAAAACGTGTAGGCCTCAATGCAGAGTTGTCGTCTCTCTCATGGGAGACTTGATGGCAGGCCACGTTATAGCATAGGCATCATGGTAGACAGGCCATGGACGGAAAATGCATGGGATACATTCATGTGTACATAAAGCGTTGGGGGCACATAGGGGACACATAGGTCTCATAATTTTTATTTCCTCAAAATAATGCACCAGTCCACACACAATCCACCAGCCAAGCTAAGGGGTAGGTGAGCCTAAGAAATATTCACCCCGTAAAAGGGGAGCAACCCTTACCCTTGAGGCCACTCCAAAACACAAACATTTTAAAAAAAAGAACAGGTGTCTAGTGGCTTCTGCCCCCTTTGAGGGCAGATGGGCCTAAAAATATACTGCTATTCTGCCACCCAAAGAGGGCAGAAATGACCACAATCATCTTCCCATAAAGGGGAGTGACCCTTGTCCAAGGGGCCGCTCCCCAACATAAAAAAAAAACCCAGGTGGGCTAGTGGCCTTACAAAAAAACAAATCAGCCGATCTGCCTCTCAGGGTGGCAGAACCGGCCAAATTAATGCTCACCAAATGGACCAACCCTTGCCCAAGGGGCCACGCCCCACAAAAAAATCCCTGGTGGTCTAGTGGGCCCAATTTTTTAAAAAACATGGAGATCTGGCCCCCTGCGGGGCAGCCACAGCCACAAATATTGACCCCAAAGGAGAGTGACCCTTGCCCAAGGCTTCACTCTCCACAAATAACTCCCTGGTGGCCTAGTGTGCCCTACATTAAACAAGCATTTGCAATGCAATCGGTCTCGCCTTTGGGACATTATATATACTTAGCTATGCAGCACATTAGCCTGCGCCCTGAAACATCTGCTGTTCTTTGACATGGAGGGAAAGCAAGCACCAATCTGCGTGACATGCCAAGTATTGGAACACACGGGGAGAAATATTGCCTTTCAGCGGGAAATGGTATCGTCCAAAGCTCTGTTTTTAATATAAAATCTGGGCCTTCGGTGGTCATATCACTGAAAATACAAGATTTAAAAAAATATTATTGTCTATGGGTGCTCGTGGAAGACAATTTCTATGGACTGAAAACTAGAGAATGCTGAAGTGATTCTGGTATTTTACTGACCTCTGCTCGTCGTTTTCTATCAAGAAAGTTAAATAGAGTCAGTTGATCAGAAACAAAAGTCCCTAAGCGGAAGCAGACAAGTCCTAGGGCAGATCTCCAAAGCCCACAAACCATATAAACATATAAGTATATACTAAAGTATATACAAGAGGTCTTGAATGCTCGACCCAAAAATGGCGAAATCTGCCCCCCCATGGGGGCAGACAGCCAAAATCATAAGCCCCCAAAGGGGAGTGACCCTTGCCCAAGGGGCCACTCCCCACTAAACACTCCCTGGTGGTCCAGTGGGCATTTTTTTTTTAAATAAAGTAAATCTGCCCCCCCAGGGGGGCAGACAAAGCCTAAAATATACCCCCCATAAGGGGAGCGACCCTTGCCTAAGGGGCCGCTCCCCCACACAAAACAAACATAAACTACCTAAAAAAAATGGCCCCCAAAGGGGAGTGACCCTTGCCCAAGGGGCCACTCCCCACTACATTTCTGTAAAATGCCCAGTGGACCGATTTTATGTTTAAAAATAAAAATGTCTGCACCCCCCCCCCGGGGGGCAGACAAAGCAAGAATACATTGCCCCCAAAAGGGGGAGCGACCCTTGCCTTAGGGGCCCATCCCCCCAAACAGTACAGACATGGGCATTTAAATAAAATAAATCCCTGGCGTGTTGTGGGCATTCCTGCTGCACGATCGCACGATCGTGCTGCAGAAATGCATAAAAGAGGCATCGAGGGAAAGGAAAACCCTTTCCTTTCCCTCTATGTCTCTTTTAAGAAAATCCCCCCTCCCCAGCCCCAAAACTTACCTCTTTCTTCACCGATGCGCAAGAAGCAAATGGCTTCCTGCGCATCGGTAATGAAAGGGAAACCTCCAATGACGTCAGCGCGCCTCGCATGCTGACGTCATTGATGACGCGGAGGGGAGGTGGGGGAGGCAGGGAAAGGTCTTCCCCTGCCTTTCCCGATAACTAAACCCAGATCGACTGCCCACGGGGGGAGCGCCAGTGCTTCCCCCGTGGGTGGGTCATGACGAGCTGGACTCGTCATGAGCACACGATGACTGTGTGCCATGACGAGTCCAGCTCGTCATGAGCACACAAAGGGTTAAGTAAAAGTTATCAAAGGAAGAAAGATTGGCATTCGTGTGGTGCAGAACTTAACGTAGAGTATGGACACGAATTCAATCATGGGGCCTGGTTTGCAAAGCGCCTCCGCCCTCGTGGTGGAGGCCCTGCAGGTGTGGGGGAGTCTCGGCACTCATGGCCAAGGCCCCCAGGCGTGGGGGAGTCTCGGCACTCGGGCAGAATCTCCACAGTAAGAATTCTCATTGTAGAGATTCTGTCCCGAGTGCAAAGTCTCCCTCACGAGTGCGGAGGCCCTTTGTTGAATCAGACTAGTGGTGGGCGGAATTTGCGTAGTCGCCGTACGCAAAGCTCAGCGAAACGGTAAAAAACTCCACGAACACGCAGAAATTCTGCGAAAGCGCGGAATTGCTTGTTCAGTTTGCGATGCTTTTTTCCTGTTCGCGAAGGCTGTTTGCGTGCTCGGGAGGAAATACCTTGTGAACACGCATTTTGAGAACGCGAACAAGCAAAAAATTCCGCTATGCCGGGTAACGCAGAATTTTGGGCAATTCCGCGTTCTTCGCGAAACGCGAAATTACCCAAATTCAGCGGAGTTTACCACCCAGGCCTAAATCAGACCTTTAGCGAATTTAGGAATGCATGTAACCCGCCACAACCCAAAAGAGGCGTCAGTAGTGACTGACCAACAAATAGAGAAGCTTCAAAGCATTCTGACCCACAGCGCAGCTGATGCACAGGGCGATGTGGACTGTCAGGAGACATGGTGATGTGCACTGTCAGATGACAGGGCGATGTGCACTGCCAGGGGACTGGGCGATGTGCACTGCCAGGGGACAGCTATGAGCATTGCCAGGGGACAGGGCGATGTGCACTGTCAGGGGACAGGGCGATGTGCACTGTCAGGGGACAGGGCGATGTGCAGAAGATGTAACAAATCAATGTGCAAAGAGGGGCAACGTGTGATGTACAGCAGGAGAGCAGAGGAGGTGTTTACCAGGAGAACACTGTGTTATGTTATGTTATTTGATTTATTCAGCGCGCAGCTACTCGGAAGTGTCCCGGCGCTATCAACAGAAAAACGGCCAAAACAGATGTCCCTCAAAACAGCAGAGTCTTCAAGGACTTTCTAAACAGACGAGGATCACAGATAGCCCTCAGAGTCAGAGGAAGAGAGTTCCAGGCGAGGCAGGCTCTACGGGCAAACAAGTTGCCCCCCAGCCGTTGACGCTTAAATTTGGGGGTCTGCATCAGCAGCAAAGAGGACGACCTCAACTGTCTCCTAGGAATATAAAAGGAGAATCTATCCTGCAGATACTTGGGGCCAAGACCATAAAGGGCCTGTTGCACGATAGACAGCATTTTGAATTTGAGGCGTGATTCTACGGGAAGCCAATGAAGTGACCGAAGTTGAGCCCGAGCACTATGCCAGGGGAGGAGGCCGCCTAAAAGTCTGGCTGCCGAATTTTGGACCACCTGCAATTTCTTTACAAGGTAGCCCGGGCTGCCCACCAGGAGGGCATTAGCGTAATCCAGGCGGGATAGAACCAGTGCACGCACCACCGTCTCTCTGTCCCTGTATGGCAGCAAGGGAAGAAACTTCTTCAGACTGCTCAGTAGCCCAAAACATGTGCCAGCAAGTTTTTTTTACATGCGAAGCAAAGTTCAGGTTCTCATCAAACCAGACGCCGAGATTTTTAACGGCCCCGTTAATCACTGAGGGGCATGGAAAGCCCGAGGGCCAGAGTCTTGCTCTAAACTCAGGAGAAAAAAGGCCGTACAACACTGATGAGATCTAACCACCTAGTCGTCTTCTATATTCCAGGTGAACAGCAGTTGAGTGTCATCCGCGTAGGCCATCACTTTAGCCCCCAGAGACTCCGCCAAGAAAATCAGCGGAGTCATATAGATGTTAAATAGCAGAGGGCTAAGTGACGACCCCTGCGGAACCCCCGTGGTAACCCTCAAGGGCAGCGAAGCACACGGAGGGAATATCATGTGCCAGGATAGACTATCATTGATGCATCTCATTTAATTCCTCTGCGATGCACCTTAGGGAAGCCCCGTAGATGAACCTCATGGGAGGCTTGTGTGATAGGCCTCATCGGAGCGCCTGATGCTGTGCATCTGTGTAGCGCTTAGTGCTGTGCATGCAGTGACCATGCACAATTAAGCACCAGGGCAGCACTAGGCGGTGTGTATTTCTGGGACTTAGGGCAGTGAGGATCATCAGGACAGTCCGATGAGCAGCAGGGAGCACAGTCCGGTGTACAATGGGTGGGATACGATAATTTACCGTAGATGTATATGTTGCTGTGTAGTAGATGGGCACAGGTTGATGTTAGTAATGTCGAGAGTTGTTCTGTACTAGGCATGGGCATCTCATCCAGATCTGACTAGTCTTTGCATTCTGAGACTAGTATTGTTTTCTTGATCACAAATGGAAGACTGCAAGAAACAGAAAGCAGAGAAAGAAATGCAAGGACCACATAATCTACTAACAATTGGAACACTAGCAGGTGCATTATCAGCGGATGGTTCAAATGTTTTGATTGATTTAGAAGGACAAGAAGCTGGTAGCTTTATAAATCAATCAGGGGTTTGTAAAGCGCGCTACTCACCCGTGAGGGTCTCAAGGCGCTGGGGATGGGGAGCGGGCAGCTCCGGATCAGTCGAAGATCCAGGTCTTGAGGTCTTTCCTGAGCGTGTGCAGGGTCGGGGAGCATCTGATGTTCACGGGGATCTCGATCCAGGTCTTGGCTGTGATGTAGGAGAAAGCTATTCCGCCTGTTCTGTTCCTGCGGATGCGAGGGACCTCGGCCAGGGCGAGGTCAGCAGAGTGGAGGTTCCTCTTGGGTATGTGTAAGGATATTCTCTTGTTGAGGTATTTGGGTCCGATGTTGTTGAGGGTTTTGTAGGCATGGGTGAGGAGTTTGAAGGTGACCTTCTTCTCGACGGGGAACCAGTGGAGGTCTCGTAGGTGCTGGGTCATGTGTTCGTGGCATGGTGTCCCAAGGATGAGTCTGGCAGCAGCGTTCTGGATGGTTTGGAGTCTGTGTAGTAGAGTTCTGTTGATACCGGCATATAGGGCGTTGCCGTAGTCCAATCTGCTGGTTATGAGTGCGTGGGTGACGGTCTTTCTGCAGTTGGGGGGGATTTATTTGAAGGTCTTGCGGAGGACGCGCAGGCAGTTGAAGCTGGTGGAGGTGATGGCGTTGATCTGGCGGTTCATGGAGAGGAAGGAGTCGAGGATGATGCCGAGGTTACATGCGTGGTCTGTAGGGGTGGGTCGCTTTCCGAGGACAGAAGGCCACCAGGTGTCATTCCAGGCAGAGGTACAGAGTCCGAGGATGAGGACCTCGGTCTTCTCTGAGTTGAGCTGCAAGCAACTGTCCTTCATCCAGGAAGCCACATTCTTCATTACTTCCTGGATGCAGAGTCTGGTGTCTTCGGGATTCATCTTGAGTGAGAGGATGAGCTAGGTGTCATGGGCGTAGTATACAATGCTGAGTTCCTGCTGTCCAACGATGGTGGCGACGGGGGCCATGTAGATGCTGAAGAGCGTGGGGCTGAGTGATAATCCTTAGGGTACGCCGCAGTTGATGTCAGTGGGTTCAGAGAGGAAGGGAGGGAGTCTGATCCTCTGGGTTCTGCTAGAGAGAACGGATTGAATCCAGTCGATGGCTGCTCCTTGTATCCCTGCTTCGTGAAGTCTGGCTGTGAGGGTGTGATGAGAGACGGTGTTGAATGCTGTGGAGAGGTCTAGAAGGATGAGGGCCGCAGTGTGTCCCTGGTCTAGTAGCATGTGGATGAAATTACAAAATTACGCCATGCTTCATACCTAGCAATACCTACTCACTGGGAAAGCTGAGGTGAAAAACAAGTATTATAGACCGGTAGATTTGAACATTCTTCACTGAAATACATACATGAGGAATGCAGAACTAAATCTTTAGTTATGGGAGCACTTCTGTTAAGTCACATCTGAAGGCACTTTGCTGGGATTCCCATTGCTCACAGACCAAGCAAAGTCAAATATTTTCAGGAAATCAGACATACCTATTACTAAGTGATAGGAAGCTCACAATCAATAACCTAATTAGCATATTTGGCCACCCTTCATTAGAACACTTTCAGCATGATGCTTCCCATTAGTTGTATTGCCTAACATGATAGAAATCATAGGGAATAAAGAGTGCGGCAACAGAATCAACATTTGCCTCATGTAAAAGGGGTAATTTGTGATAGCATCATTAAAAGGTAGAATATTCTTTACTTCTGTGGCTCTGGCTACCACAAGTGAGTTCGAGGCAAGTGACAATTTAGGCAACTTGCTGTACCATGCTGTATTCTCTTTGAATGCTAAAGTAATTGATGTTCTCACTTCAGTAGAGTAAGAGTAATTGCATTTATATAGCACTCACTACCCCTGACAAGGCACTTAAGTTCTTTTCGGTGAGTAGCACGCTACTCTGGAACCCAAAGTGGATTAGTGGTGAATTAGTGTATGAACATATAAGATGTTAATTGGAACGGTGGACATGTGAGTCTGTTAGTTGGATTTAATAGAATGAAAGAGGACTAGAGAAGGGATGAGTCTAGAAAGTGTTATTTTGGAGATCATTCTAGTTAAATAAGGTCTGGGATGAGTCAAAGGAGGGACAGAGGAGGGAAGAGCCTAGAAATGGTTATTTGGGTAATCACAATGTAAAACAAGCATTGGCATAGGCAGTAGGCCTCGCCCTTTGGACATTAGAAGTGTTTAGCCAGATCTATTCGCTTTGCCAATGTGTTTAAGCTATGCTGTAGAGCAATGTGGCAAATTCTTCCTGCCTGTTCTAATGCTTGTTTGTTATAGTATTTTTTAATAGGTGGAGGAGGGGGACATAAACAGCGCTGGTAGTGAGGTGGTGCTGCATTGGTGCAGAGCTGGTTGTGCGTGTGTGCTGAGGTGGTGCTCAGATGGTGCTACACTGGTGATGTGGTGATGCTGTGCTGGAGCTGAGTTGGTGCTGCACTGGGGCTGTGTGATGCTGAGGTGGCGCTGTGATGGTGCTCAGCTGCTGCTGAGTGATGCTCAGGTGATGCTGCAGTGGTGCTGCTGAGTGATGCTGAGTGATGCTGAGTGATGTAGAAGTGATGCTGAGGGACACTGACTGGTGCTGCCCTGATGCTGAGGTGGTGCTGATTTGGTGTGATATACAATGTATTAAATGCATACTACCAACTCGCAAATTGCCAGGTTTCACCATCAAAAACTACAATAGCTCGGGACTCCTGATATGTAAACCAAGCTGTGACGTTCAGCCTCTCACTTGTGCCTAACGTCAGACCAAATCAAGCACCACGCTGTAGAACGGCCATATTGGAAAAGTTAGATTTAATGGTAAAAGGCATGCACGCCTAGAGGAGCAAATTGCTTTCAGTGTACTGTGTCTTCTGAAAAGTACAACTTTCAGTAAATAACATAAATCTGCTAACCTGAGCAGAGTCAGATTTCAATGCACGCTCTGTTAGTCTGAATAATGACCAACGTACGATAGTATCTAGAATTTAATCTTCCTCCAAGGAATACAAAACTACACATTTTGTTGATATGTTTTAAACATTGGAACACTGTTTGCAGATGCCGACATTTATAAAATAAGTGTTTGCATGCCTTAGATATGGCCAATAGCCGACAAATACATTTAAATCTTTTCAGTCACTCTATACTTCCCCCTACTTCTAGCCTGTCACTCAAGCCGCTCTCTCACCGCTTGTATCATGCTAGTCCCTTTTCTATGCCCACGATGCATGCTGTGCCTGTATATCACTCACCCAGTTGAGTAAGGTAGTACAGGAGCTCAATTGTAATGCACAAATCTACGCTCCCCCAGTGCTCAGTGGT
Source organism: Triturus cristatus (assembly GCF_964204655.1). Classification (NCBI taxonomy): domain Eukaryota; kingdom Metazoa; phylum Chordata; class Amphibia; order Caudata; family Salamandridae; genus Triturus; species Triturus cristatus. The sequence goes on from NC_140579.1 coordinate 335,809,316, forward strand.
GACATGATGGCTAACACTGGCTACGAGGCCATTCTTCTGCCAAGAGCCCGTATGCTAATATCACTAGTCCCAACTCCGTACACGGAGGCATGCGTGGTGTTGACATGATGAAGGTCATTTATGTAGCACTTGCCCCAGTCGAGGAGGGAGATGATGTCATCGGTAGGGCTAGTAGGGCAATCTCTGTGCTGTGGTTGCTATGAATTCCGGATTGGGCGATGTCCAGGAGATTGTTAGCTTCAATGAAGTTTGCTAGCTGGGTGCTGACTGCTTTTTCCATGACATTAGCTGCAAATGGAAGCAGGGAGATGGGCCTGAAAGCTTAAGACCTGTTGGGTCGGTAGAGGGTTTCTTCAGGAGGGGGTTGACCTCAGCGTGTTTCCAGTCATTTGGGAAGGTGGTGCTCCTGAGGGAGCAGTTGATCATCTGACGTAGTTGGGGTGCAATGGCCGAGGCAGCTCTGAGGAAGATATGCAGTAGGCAAGGTGCCTTCTGCTGTGAGTAGGGTCCATTTGGGCAGGGTTTTTTGGGTGGTGTCACTTGGAGTGGTGTGGAGATCATGGTTTTCGAAGTTGTCGTAGATCATCTTGATCTGAAGGTGGAAGAAGGTGCTGAGTCTGTTGCAGAGGTCTTGTGAGAGAGGGACGTCTGTTGTTTCACTGAAGGGTTTGTCAAATTCCTTGATGATGGAAAAGAGTTTTTTGGTATTGTGAGCGTTGATGAGGATTCTGTCTTAAATACATTTCTTCCTTGCGGATTTGATGTGATGGTGGTATGCTGTGGTGGCTGCTCTGTAGGCAGTTTGTGTTTACAGGGTTCTGTTGTTCCTCCATGTCTTTTCAATTTGCCGGCAGGAGCGTTTAGATTCTTGGAGCTCAGAGGTGCACCAACTTTCTTTCTTGATGTGACTTCCTATGGTTTTCTTGAGGGGGTGAGTATGTCGGTGCTTTTTGTGATCCAGCTGTGAAGGTTGCATGCTGCAATGTTAGCATCTGGCATAGTCAGAGGTGGGTTGCTGTTGAAAGCAAGGTTGAGCTGGTCTTCGGTAGGTTAGTTCCAGCTTCTACGGGGAGGTAGTGGGCATGGTTGTGTACAGTGGGTTTTGAAGGAGAAATGGATGCAGTGGTGATCTGTCCAGAGGAGTTACATGGTGTGGCTGTAGGAAAAGCTGTTTCCTTCTGTGAAGGGGGGGGTTGAGTGTGTGTTCCACTGCGTGCATGGGTGCGGTGACTAGTTGTTTGGGTACTATGTTGGCGAGGAGGGAGGTAGTGTTTGGGTCTGTGCAGTTGTCCAGGTGGAAGTTTAAGTCTCCGAGTAGGATTTAGTCTATGGAGGCGAGGGAGTGGGTGCCATGAGGTCAGTGATGGTGTCTGTGAAAGGAGTGTGGGGGATGGGCAGCCTATAGAAGAGGGTTCCACAGAGTCGTTTGAGGGTTAGTCTGGATCTTGCATCCATCGGGTATGACAGTGGCGAAGTCAGGTACGGAGTTGGGGTTGGTCCAGGTTTCTGTTAGGAAGGTGACATCGGGTGAGTAGGTGTTGAGTAGGTCCCAGATTTCTGTGGCGTGCTTGTGTAGGGAGCATAAATTGAGGATGCAGTTGAGTGGTTTAGTGTGAGGTGAAGTCCGGAGGCTGGGGGCTGCTGCTGGGGTGCAGCAGTGGCTGAAGGTGCGGCAGCAGTGTAGACAGGAGAGAGCTGGGAGTTGTTGTTGCATCCAGGGTTGAGAGGGTAGAGGGTGCTGGAGTCATAGTTGAGGCGGGTCATAGGACCAGGTTCCCTGACGCTGGTCGCAGCTGGGTATAGATGGGCACAAGCAGCCACACAGCAGCCACGAGAAAGTAGGGATTATGAGGGGGCGGGTCAGCTGGGAGGCTGGCACATGAAGGACACACTCGGAGAGTAGGCACACTGACCAGGCCAAGCCATAGCAAACAGTTATGTCCTATGGGTGAGCACCCCAGGACATAGCAGGAGCCAGCCCTTCGGTGTGGCGACCCCCTGGGCTATCTATGTCTCCAAGAAGGGGGCCATGTGTCCCCCCCTTTTTTAATTTTGGGCCACAGAGCTTGTGGTCCCTGGGGCTGCGGAGGGCCGCTTAGCCCCCCACTCAATATAAGAAAACCATCAGGGAGGTGGCGGTCCCCTGGGCTGTGGGGGGTCGGCACTGACCCCCCAATATTTATAATTAAAGACCCAGGGAGATGGCAGCCCCTGGGGCTGTGGGTGGTTCACATGGCCTCCCACAAAATGTTCCCATTAAGATCTGGGGAGTTGGTGGTCCCCAGGAGTGGGACGGTCTGAGAAGGTCCCCCCATGTAAAAACAAATAGGCCCTGGGGAGGTGGTGGTGGTCCTCGGGCAGCAGAGGAGGCCATACGGGCCTCCCCCGCATTAATTATAAAGAAGGCCCGGGGAGGTAGTGGCCCACATGGCATAATAAGCCCTAGAGGGGGGACCTGTCCCCCCTCCTTTATTTGCATAATGCCTCTGGGATCTGGTCTAGCCGGGTGTTGATAATTAACAAAGCACTGGAGTACACTTTGTTTTTATTTTACCAGTTTCGGTCAGATCCATAGATCCTGCCCAATTGTTTTTTTAGGATTTGTATGGCCCTGTGGGGACCCCCAAGAGGCCTAAAGGTTCAGGGTGTTTCTACCCCACCCCCTTTTCTTTTCCTTTTATTCTGTGACCCGGTTCAACCGAGTCACAAGATGGCTACCAACACTTCCTGGTTTGTGGTCTTAACAGCCAATCAGATCTCAGCAAGAGATCGTGAAGGGTCGCAGATCCTCTGCGTTCCTATCTATACAACTGAAAATTTCTTTAAATAACTCTGCAACTACTGAATGGATTTACACCATTTAGCAAAAAGGATTGCTGCCTGGACCAACAGCCACCTTTCTGCCAAATATGGTGTAATTCTGTTCAGCATTTCGGTCTGTAGCCTTGTCTAAATTTCCTACGGAAATTAACATGGGAAAATGCATTTTGGGACCCCCCCCCTTTCTTTGGCCCACCTCTTGACAGATCACCTTGAATTTTCAAAGACAGCAGCTTAAGTGAGTGGCAAACTAGGTTTGAAAATTTCGTGAGGATTCGGCAAACTATGCCAAACTTATTGGTAAATGAAAAGACTCTATTCCTATGGAAACTACATCCGAATTATAATTACCTACCTGCAACTGCAAGTAGGTAGTTATAGTTGGGACCTAGTTTCCATAGGAACAACGTTTTTTGACTCGGCTGTAACTTTGGCGTAATTTGACCAATCTTCCTGACATTTCCAAAAAAAAGTGTCAAGGTAGGTTCTATGTGTCATAGAAAGTTTGGGGGTGATCCGTACAGTGGTGAATGAGAAATTGGAGCATAAAACAAGGGTGCATTTGTAATGTTAAATTCCCATAGGAACCTTGTTAGACCTGGCATCTTTGGCATGGTTACCCCTGACTTTTTGCCTCTACCGCCTGTATTTTTGATGCTATGCTGGATTTCGTTTTTGCTGGTTTAGATGCTTTGGGCACTTTGCCACTGCTGACCAGTGTCAAAGTGCAAGTGCTCCCTTGGTAAATTGTTATATTGATTGGTTATCCATGATTGGCATATTTGTTTCACCTGTTAGCCCCTAGTAAAGTGCACTGGGTGTGCCAGGGCTGGTGATTCAAATGCTACTAGTGGGCTGCAGCACTGATTGTGCCACCCACAGGAGTAGCCCTAAAATGATGTCTTAGGCCTGCTTGCAGTGCCTATGTGCAGTCCAGGACTGCCATGTCGACCTGGCCAGTGCAACCACTGACCAGGCCTTATTCTTCCCTTTCTGTACATGTCAGGCATCCCTATGGTGGCCCTAGGTACCCCCCTGGGCTGGGTGCAGTGTATCTGAAAGGTAGGGCATGGTCTGAGGTGTGTAACATGCCCTGGTAGTGAATTACAGCTATTTTCGTTTTTCACTGCTGAGAGGCTATCTTGCTCATAGGACAGAATGGGGGAGGCTGTTTACATGCCTATCTTCCCATAAGGGCAAGATGGAAAATCCAAGTTTGGTATCTCTGCGTTCAGAATTTAATTATACATCTTTTTAGCAAGATGGTTTTTAAATTCACTGTGTGAGAATAGCACTTTTTAGAAAGTAGCTATTCTCCTGTTTAACCTTCCTGTGTGCCTGTGTGCTGGTTGGCTGACTGGTGTCATGTGATGGGCTAGGTGGCTCCAGGAGTCTGGATGAGTCTGCAGCAGGGTGAATAGGGAGGTCTGCTTTAGATGGGTGGGAGGAGTAGCCCCTGGGTTTGAGTAGGGCTGCCTCTGCCAGCACAATGCTGGCTCCACCCCCTGCTGGCCAGTCTGAGGACTCTGCCTCTGCCAGCACAAAGAAGGCTCCACCTCCTGCTGAGCGTCTAACGACCCTGCCCCTCACTCTGAAAGGAACCAGGTGCTCCAGAGCAGAGCACACCCATGAACCGGTTTGAGCAGGGGAATCCCCCCACTGAAACAAAGAGAGACAAAGACTTGGAGGGGTATAAGAAGAGGACCCCAGACACCTAAACTTTAGATCACTTTGGAACTAGGAAGGAACCTCTGCCAAGGAGAAAGCTGAAAAGAACTGAAGAGGAGAAGACTGTCTGCTTGCTGTTTTGCTTTGCTGCCAAGGAGAGGGGAAGGACTTTGCTGTGTCCCCTTCTTTTGATTCTGATCTCCAAGGGCCTGAGAAGAGCTGGCTCCCTGTTAAGAAGTCCCAGGAACAAAAGGACTTCACCACCAGCTCCCCTGGAACTCTGCTGAGGGACTTCTGACCTGCCTTGGAGTGCTTGCCCAGTCTTGGGGCCTCAGGAGGTCGTTTTGCTGTGTTTGGGAGCTGGGAAGCAGAAGCGTGAAAAAGAGTAACTGGTACCCAACGCATCATCCGATTGCGTGTCGCAAGAACGAGAGTGCGAGGAGAATTTCATCACGGCGTCATCGCAGCACCCGGAGTCCCCGCATCGCCGAGTGCGTCGAGCATCGTTCCGGTGCGAGAAGATTCCTGCAATGTGAGGGTCGTCACAGAACCAGTTTGCGGGCCGCACCACTGCTGGTGCGTGAAAGTATCCAGTCGCTGCGTGTGTCGACGCAGAGTCCCATCCCGTGACGCATCAAGGGTTGCAGTGCCAGAAGTCAACGCCGCGCCGCGCACCGCGACGCATCGAGGGTTGCAGCGCCACAAGTCAGCTCTGCGCCGCGCATCGTGCCGCATCGGAGATCGTCGCATTGTACCTGTGCGTGAAGCTTCCCCCTAAGAAACCTATGCAACGAAAGCCAAAGTCATCGCATCCTCCCCCTACAGATCGGAGCCGGCGCATCCACCTCTGCTGCGTGAAGCAGGGCTGCTGCAAAGCCTCCCCAAGATCTCAGGAGTATCGCGTCGCCTTTGCCATCTTCCTTGTTATAGCTTTTGGGAACCTTATCGCAACTTCAGGTACTGTTGGGCACGAGAGTGTCGCATTTTGTGCATTGAGAGTCGCATTGTGCAGGACACTGACTTTTACATCCTGGAGTCCTTTCTGCAAACTCTTGAACTATCTTTAAGGTAATCTTTTTAATTGTATGTTGGTTTTTCTGTAGTATTTGGTCTTGTGAAGTTTTTATTAAAGATACCTTATTTTTCTAAAACTGGTGTGGAGTAAATTTGTGGTGTTTTCACTGTGTTACTGTGAGTGTTGGTACAAATACTTTACACATTGCCTTTGATAGCCTAGACTGCTCAGGCCAAGCTACCTAGAGGGTGAGCAGGGGTTATCTTAACAGTGTATCCCCCTTTCCCTGACTAGAAGCAAGGGTCCCTACTTGGACAGTGGTACCTACCCTGCCAACTAGAGACCCCCAGATCTAACAAACCTTTAACCACATGCACAGCCTAAACCGCTGATCAGACTTACACTAAATTTGGCAGGGAGGTAGATGTCGGGTCAAGTAAGTGCCTTTTGCCTATTTGGTATAAATCTGTTTAGTAGTTTTTGAGAAATGTAAGTTTAAAATTATAGTGATATCTCTGGCCGCAGATATTTTGCGATTAATCTTGGTTGCATGTGCCAGCGGGAATGCTCCGATTGGCTGCACGCAACCTGAATAGAAAGTTGCGGCTGCCATTTTATCTATCAGGAATGGTTCCTGGGGCTGAAAATCTGTGCGAAAGCCCACATAAGGGGTCAGGGTTGAGACCCTCAGTGCTGCCACCCATGTACCATTGCGGGGACATCGCGACTATCAGCGTTGTTGTGAATATTAGTGAAAATATAACAAAATATCAATGAATCATTAATATGCATTGTTATAGAGATATTGAGATATTGATAATGTTTTTATAGAGTTATTTATATAGTGAGTTACCTACTATGATTTTTTGTGTGGTGGTGGCTAATTAATTCCTGCTTTTGTTTTCTGCTGTCACGACACAACTGCGGGGATAGTATTGACCGACTTCATTGCAATCTCCAGCTTCACTGTTAAAATAGGTTTTAGAGATGGTTGTTCAAGAAATACATGAGTTTGAAGTGTACAGTAATAAGCCTCACGTGTGTAAAATGCTGTAATGTGTGTATATATGTGTTTTCACTTTATGGAAAAGGCGCATTTGTCATGGTTAACAACGTCATCTTAACATCTCAAATAACCGCAAAAATGGAAAATTGGTCGCAAGATGGTTTTTAAATAACCTTAGTACAAAAGTATGAGTTTAAACATACTATGAAAGAAGTATGTATATACTAATATGTGTAGGGCAATGTGCAGTATGGATGTTATAACATTGTTTTTGGATGTGTTGGTGGTCATTAAATGTCTTCTTTTGTTTTCCGCTTCGCGACGTGTCCGGTGGAATCGCGATTACCGATGTCATCGCAATCTCCGGAGTCAACATGAAAATATGAAATGGGTTTTAGAGATGCTTTTTATAGAAATGCTCTAGAAAAAAAAGATTTTAGAGAATACTGTATGAAACCCCTAGTTTGTAATATACTGAAATATGTGAGGATATATGTGTTTTAGACTTTATGTAAAAGGCACGATGGTCACTGTTAACAACGTCATTGCGATATATCAAATAACCGTGAAAATGGAAAATTGGTCTGAAAGATGGTTTATAAAGAAGCTTAGAAAAAGAATATGAGTTTAAACATGGTTTGAAAGTAGTATGTATATAGTAATATGTGTAGGGCAATGTTCAGAATGGATTGTTTTACTTATTATTTTTGGATGTGTTGGTGGTCATTGGATGTCTGCTTTTGTTTTTTGTTTTCACGAAGAGTCTGCGAGGATGGTGACGTCATTGAAGATCCTGAAAAACTAAAGTAAAGAAAACCTTTAGAAAAAAAATTCACAATATTTTGGGTGCCAGGGTGGCTCTAACAAGAGCCATTGTGTTGGTTGTGTGTATATAGCTGCCATACATAAGACCAGATGCAGAGATTCAGGTTACTTAGAAACACCCTGTTGGCTTCATCTATAAAGTACACTGCATCATATCTATAGATTCCATACATTTCAAAATGCAGATTGTTGTTATAGATACAGCCCATGCAATAGTCTCTGAGGAATTCAGAAACAGTTTTATTAACATGTTTCTTGGCTTTGTCAATCTCTGGACAGAATTGATTTGACCACTTCCATTTCTGTCTTTGGCATATATTAGAGTACACCAAGACAGTGTGAGGGAAAAGCAGCATCAGTTCTGCAAAGGATTCTTTCATTATGATGTCCAGTCCTACCCCCAATGTGCCTAGGTAGTTGCCACCACAGTGCACAATCATGAGGTGAGGAGCTTGGGAACCCACAATATATTTAACCACAGCCAGCAACTGATGAAACTTTAACCCTCTCTGGCCAAACAACATATTCTACTAAATATTTATAGTTAAACTTTATTTAAAAAATGTCTTTAAGTGTATTTTTCAGTATGTGAAATACATTTACTGATGACAGAACCTCCACTGTAAATGCAACAATGTTGTGCCTATTTACAAAATTATTAAAAATAAAACAAGTTATTAATTTGTTTTTCTGATAAGCACATGAAATCAAAATATGAGTGGTGTATTATAGAAATATAATACACAATATCAAATTAAGGAAAGAAAGTATGAAAATATTAGAGGTTCACCTACAAAAATTGGATATTAAAATTAAGAAATAGAATTTTAAAAAACTTTACAAATTTAAAAAACCAAAGAATACAGATTATAGTTAACAATCAGCACTTAAAAAACCTTAGGAATTCACTGAAAAATACTAAGATTACAGGGTGGTTACAGCTAGGAAACAGAATTAAAAAAACCTTAGATATGCATTGAAAAAACCAAAGGTTATAGGGACATTATAGTTAGGTTGACATTTCAGAAATTCAGCAGTTATAGTTAGCTGAGCTAACTATAACTCGCACCCCAGGAATGCACTGCTTATGACCTCACATATTACATCACTCATGACATGGTCAGTCACTGATGACATCGCAAATGACATCTCAAATGACATCTCAAATGACATCACTGATGACATCACTGATGGCATCATTAACAGAATCTTTGACACAGCCACTCACACCCCCATGTAGCCTTTCATACACCCACTGCAACTAACACACTAACTTTCTCGAAACCATTGACACACCCATACCAGTACTTACATACCCAGTCAATGATTCATAGGTCTACACACACATCCACTCAGTCATTGTGAGAAGGTGGTTCTGACCATCTGAGCCACATGGATTTTTCGCTTTTTGAACACCTGATTTGTGAACTTTTACTGTGGGAGAGCCTCATAGGCTGGGACTTACCCATAGTAAACTCATGATAAAATGGACTGCATGTGGATTTCACTGGTGTCCACCTTGTGAGATAAGGTGGCTGTGCTGCAGCCAGGGTAAGGGGCACCAGACTGGTTTCATATAGATATGTGTGCACATGTGTGTGCACCCATGTAAGGGATGTGTGGGGGGGAATCCTGTTGTGCGCAGCCTAGGAGCTGGTGCAGATAGAATGGTGTGGAAGGGACTATACAGAGTTGGGTGGTGACCTGGAAAAGGCCTTATAATGTGGGAAGGCACATGTAAGGGATAGTCAGTGTGCTTTACTGTTTCACTGTAGGAACACTCAATTATTCTCCTAGGGACACAGAGACCACATTGGGTAGTTTCAGTTCCCTAGGGCCTACAAACTCCAGGCATGCACCAAAGTACAATGTAAGTTGTGTAAAAATATATTTTGCTGAGTCTAAAGTCATATTTGTACTGCTTATGGGTCATCCAGAAATGTCATATCCCTATGACTCAGCTCAGATACAGAGCCCGGCCGGGTGTGACCCTGCCCATCTGGATTAACTACCTTCCTCCCCACACTGTAGCATCAGACGCCTAGCCCTTCTCTGCAATCATTCCCAAGGGTCAATGTCTTCTCTTCAAGAGGGAGAGCTGGGGTGAAACTGCAGGGCATCAATCAGCAGCTGTCACCTGGCGCCAGGCACCAGGCCAGCTCCAGGCCAGGGCCATGAAGTCAGCAACGGGTGAAAGGGGCTTTTCAGAGACCATGTGGCATGAGACCCCTGGATAACACCATCTTGAAGTATCCCAGATGCCTGTGCGGGAAGGAGGGATGAGGGGCAGAGAGGTGTCACTGCAGGATAGGGCAGAATTACCTTCCTGCCAACCCCCTCCCATTTTTCTTAAAAGGTCTTGCAGAGGCAGAGGCGCTCTCTCTGGGATGTGGTCTTGCTGAGGAAGACTGGTGCTGGAGACTGGCACCATGGGCAGTTGGAAATAAGAACCCCTTGACTGCCCCAGGACTCTGGACTGCGCCTTTGAGTGAGTCCAGGGCCAGTAAGAGGAAGCCCGGGGAGTTTGCACAGGGAGAAGACAGGCCCAGAGGGAGATCCAGGTGAAGGGCCGGTGCAGGGAGCCAGTGAAGACAGCTCCTTTCTGAGTTCACACTCTTGGAGGCCAGGAGAGTGCTGAAAAGAGCTCTAGCTGGCTAAGGCTGGCCACAAGGAGCAAGAGGAGGCCAAGATTGTCGAAATCAGCCCCACTGGGCCGAGATATGACCCCCAGATTGTAGGCGACTTTTAATCGGACTGACAATGAAACACATGGGGCTTCGCCGCCGGTCTCCAATGTGCCCCCGGGGTGGGTCAGGTCCTGGGGGCTTCCCTTAGAAGAAGGTGATGCCGAGGAGTGCCGTTGCACCATGTGAATGTCAATCAATCAATCAATCAAGGCAATCTTAAGCGCACTACTCACCTGTGAGGGTCTCAAGGCGCAGGAGGAACAGCAGTTCCGTTCAGTTGAAGAGCCAGGTATCAGGGACCAAGCTCTTAATTCTGGGCCCACATGAGGTAAAAATGGGGAGCGCCGTCGTGCTCCTCATGAAATGGCCCCCAGGGGCTACCCAGGGACCAGACAAAAATAAAGCCGGGGAGCGCTGTCGTGCCCCTGTGAAGCCATTTCAGGGGCCCGGGACTCCATCTCTGGGTCCTGCTGAAGAGGAAGCCGGGAAGCACCGTTGCACCCCCCTGGACTAAGGGCCCAGGACCCCATCTCCAGGACCCACAGAAGAAGAAGTCAGGGAGCACAATCGCGCTCCCCTTGACAGTCGCAGGGGCACAGGACCCTTTACTGGGCCCCGGGCGTTTGCAGAGAGATGAGGGGGGAGTGTCGCCACTCTCCCCCCACAGAAAGAAGAAGGAGGAGAGGGGGAGTGCCATTGCACTCCCCGAGGCCCGGCCGACCCGCTGCAGCATCCATGTCTGCATGCAGGATAGGGCAGACCAGAATGAAAGGCCGGCTCCCACGACAGCACCTGAGGGTGCTACCCAGGCAGGGAGCCGGCGAGAGCAGCCGGGGGTTGGGTCCCCAAGTAGCTCTCCATCTTACCTGCATGCGGGGTGCCCGGGTTCGACTTGCCCCCGAGAAGTATTGAAGTGGGGAGACCCTCCCATCAGAGTCAACGCTGCTCTCCCCGGAACAGCCGGAGAGTCGCTGCTCAGATATCACACTCTTGAGGAAGAGCACCCCATAATGCCTTGCAGGGCATGGTGATGTATGCAGGAAAAATGGCTAGTTTTCAGTCTGTGGTGGAATAAAGGGTCACCACCATTTGAATGCCAAGGTGCCGGGGGAACTGCAGGAGCATGCAGACTCTCCCAGCACAAACATAGAATATCCTCACCCTCAGTCTCTGGGGGATTTCAATGAAAACATCCCTCAAGGGTTATTCATGTTTTTTCAAGCCTACCTAATGATGGAACTTTTGCTCTTCAGCTGGGAGCTGATGCTTAGGATTACACTGAGGTATGAGAGGCTGAACATGGATTGTCTTCGTGGAAACATACCCTAGACATGGAAAGGTGTAATTTCACAGGTGGTGCATTTAAGAATGGTGTTCCTTTATGGGGAGTGGAAGTCACATGTAATATGTGAAGTGATAATTAAATTGGAAATATGTTGCTAGGCATCCTAGCCAGGGTGCCTGGTTGTGATTGTGTAGCCCTGTGATTATCAATGACTTGCATGTTGCATGTTACTAGATATGACAGGTACCCCTCATTCCAAAATATGCTTAGACATGTATACTTTCTACTGCATTAGTTGAACAACCAGACTGTCAGCCCCTTTGATTTAAATGTCTATATTGCATGCTCAGTATGAGATGCTCTCAGTCGTGGTTATGTGTCTCTATGGCAGATGTTCCCATTATAAATGCTTGTTGAAATAATGGGGTGGGCTGCCACTGGGATAGTGCCAGTGGGAAGGGCCCTCACTCCAAGTTATGGTCATGTGTGGGCAAGATGATGTTCATACATGTGAGTGGTTGTACTAGATACCCCTGCTGTGGGACGGGAGGGGAAGGGATGTTATGCAATGCCAAGAAGTATTTCCAACAGTTTATGTATGTTTATAAATTGACGCATAGCATTGAGTAGTGTGTGTAATAAATGTACTCTTCCTTTTTATAAAGAAAAGTACAGACTGGACAATCAATTATTGAGTGTTATTTCTGCGTACCTGTAAATGGCGATTACTATCCCACACCACCTCCCTTGAGTAAGTCTTAGACTGCTCTGCAAAGCTACCCTCTGAGAGTCAAGTGCTACAATGGGGTGTTTGGTTCCCAGTGAAGGACAAATGTAGACCTATTATTTGTGCAGGCCTCACAACTAATGTCTCGTTTTCCAACAGTCACCCATACAGCCTCTAGTATACCAACTCACTCACTAATTCAGTCACTTATATATCCACTCATACAGCTGCTCACACACTGTCAGTCACTCATAGAGCTACTCACACACCTACTCACTCACCTATTGATCTAATCAGACAGCCATTTACTCATCTATACACTTATACATACACTCACTCACTTATTCATACAGATACTGATGTATAATCACTCACCAATAAGGACCCTCACACACTCACTCACTAACCCATACAGCCACTGTCACAATACCTCACTCACACATACAGTCACTGATATACTCCAACACTCACCCATCTACCACTGACACATCTATTCACTCACCAACATAGACACACTCAGTCACTTAAACAACTCTTCACCTACCCACACAGACACTAATACACCCATACAGGTAGTCAAACAAACAATCAATCACCCTCGCAGCCCCCTCCCAAAAGAAAATCAAGACTGGCCAGGTCCCGGGATGGGGTCCCCAGGGCCATAATTAGAATCAGGAGGGAGGGCCACTTGGCCCCCTCCAAAAATAAACAAATAATAAAGTCTGAACAGGCCTCGGGAGATGGGCTCCCCGGGGCCAATAGTAGCCCAGGGAAGGGGAACCATGCGGCCCCCTCCCATATATATATATATATTCACTGAAAAAACCATAGGTTTCAGGGGTGTTATAGTTAGCTGGACTTTTCACTTGTACAAAACCATTGAAATTCCCCCGTTATAGTTAGTTCAGCTAACTATAACTCGCGCGCCCGCAATGCACTGCTGATGACGTCACATATTACATCACTCATGACATGGTCAGTGACATCACTCATGACATCACTGATGACATCTCAAATGACATCACTGATGACATCACTGATTACATCATCCAGTGAATGTCTGTTTTTCTGAAAATTAAATATGTTTTATATATGTATATCTCAAGGTCGATGGAAGAATAAATGGGTATATAAGTGTCTAAATGGATGATTTGTTTTTGAAAAATTGATTGTGTAACTGACTGATTAAGTGTATCATAGTGAATACATGGCTTAGTGAGTAATGTTTAAATATGTAAATATCTGTATCAGTCTCTCACTTTGTGTATAAGTGGCTGCATGGGTTGGTGAGTAGCTACATGGGTGTCTATATAGGTTATTAGTTGTTTTTTTGAGTATCAGTCTGAGTGTCTGCATGGTTCGGTGGGGGTATTACGAAGTGCATAGGTGCATGAATGAGTGACTCACTGTTTGTATGTGTTGAAGACAGCATGTGTGCAGGACTGTATGGGTGGATGAGTGTGTGTATGGGTGTCTTAGTGAGTGAATGACTGTCTCAATAGGGTCTTTATGAGAAACTACATATGTTTTAAACTAGTATATGTGACTATTGGTGTATATAAGTGAGTATAAGTGAGAGTGAGAGATTGAAAGAGTTCCTGTATGAATAAGTATGTGTTTCTATAAGTGATTGTTTAAAAGACTAGGGGGCAGATTTATGACGACTGGCGCATCCCTGCATATCAGCAGGGATGCGCCAGTTATTATGCGCCACAGCTGCGCCACCATGGATGCGCCGCATTTATAATGCGGCGCACCATGGGGCAAAAACGGCACAGATGCGTGACGCATCTGTGCCGAAAAGTGGCGCATTGCTGGAGTTGCGTCGCAAGCGCGACGCAGCTCCAGCAATGATCTGGGGGGCCCTATCTCTACAATGCTGCGTCAATCCTTACGCCTGCTTCAAGCAGGCGCAGGGTTTTGACGCAGCATGGGTCTAAAAGTGACTGAGTGAAATCTTGTAGATTTCACTCAGCCACTTTTAGGAGGCGTTCCTGCGCCGGAACGCCCCCACCTGCCCTGGAACGCCTACATGTGGCGCAGGGCTTTACAACGTGACGCATCTGGGAGATGCGTCACGTTTGTAAATACCCCGCACCATGGCGCAGGATTTGCGCCGCTGCTGCGTCACAAAAGTGACGCAACAGCGGCGTAAATGAGGCGCAAGTCAAACATAAATCTGCCCCTAAGTATGTGTAAGTTTCCGTGGAAGTAAGTGTGGTGGTGTGTGTATAACTGTATATGCAAGTAAATGTATGTTTGATTCTCTATTAGCATGAGTGACTATGTGTGTGAGTAACTCTATGTATGAGTGGCATTGTGTAACAGGATGCATAGGTGTATGAGTACATATGATGAGTGAGTACATGTATGAGTGACTGTATAGGACTGTTGGTGAGTGAGTGGATGTGTATGTGGATCTTAGAATTACTGAAGAGGTTGTTGTAACTGGTATTGGTATGTCCATTGTTTTGAAAATTTTAGTCTCTATTTTTGAATGTGTGTATCAAAGGTTATATTAGGGTGAGAGGAGGTCTGCCACTCTATCACAAGGATGATGTCATCAGTGATGTCATCAGTGATGTCATTTGAGATGTCATCAGTGATGTCATGAGTGATGTCACTGACCATGTCATAAGTGATGTAATATGTGACGTCATCAGCAGTGCATTGCGGGCGCGCGAGTTATAGTTAGCTGAACTAACTATAACGGGGGAATTTCAATGGTTTTGTACAAGTGAAAAGTCCAGCTAACTATAACACCCCTGAAACCTATGGTTTTTTCAGTGAATTTCTGAGGTTTTTTAAATGCTAATTCCTAACTATAACGTGCCTGAAACCTATGGTTTTTTCTGTGAATTTCAAAGGTTTTTTAAATGCTAATTTCTAACTATGCCTACAGAGATAGGACATGTGAAAAAAGAAGAAAAAATGCACAGAAAGAAAAAAAAGAAGTGCAGAAAGAAGCAACAGAAGTCCTCAAAGACGAAGAAAAGTGCAGGAAGAAGGATAACGTGCAGAAAGAACAAAAAGAAGAGCAGAAAGAATCCTTGTTGCAAAATCATCCTGTAACTTTTTCAGACGGATACTGGTGGTAACTGAGTCTGACTAACCAGTCCTAGAGCCAGTGCTATGTTAAAAGACACTTAGAATACAGTGAAAACACCTACATACACTAGGCAACATTATGCGTTGGGTTCCCCCTGTGATTAGCATGACCTCCTCTGTAAGCCCCTAGTATATAATAGGGCAGGGGGATTAAAACTACCCCTTAAAACAGGCCACAGGGCGTTTTTGCACATGTTAACTCAGGCCCCGTCTCCTCCCTTCACCACTGTGTAAACACGCCCTGTGTCCGTTTTTAGTTGGGAGATTAAGTTCATTTGAATCCTGAGGGTCCCTAGGGTCCAACTAGCCCACTAGGTACCTCCAGTAAGTGCCACAGAGCTGCGTTGCAGAGAGGTGTAAAAAGTGGCACAGCCTGGACCCCCTCTCTGCAATGCAGCTCAGTGGCGCTTACTGGAAGCACTTGGTGGGCTAGTTAGCCCCCAGGGGCCCTCAGTATTGAAGGGAAATTATATCCCCAATTTAAAACATGCCATTGTGTGTGTTTGCACACGTCATCTCAGGCCCCGTCCCCTCCCTTCACCACTGTGTAAACGCGCCCTGTGGCTGTTCTAAGTTGAGAGATTAAGTCCCCTTGAATCCTAAGGGTCCCTAGGGTCAAACTAGACCACTAGGTACCTCCAGTAAGCACCACAGAGCTGCGTTGCAGAGAGGTGTAAAAAGGGGCTTGGCCTCAGAACACCTGTCTGCAGCGCAGCTCCCTGGTGCATACTGGAGATGTCTGTTGGGCTAGTTGGCCCTCAGGGACCCTCAGTATTGAAGAGGAATTAATTCCCCAACTTACAACTCGCCAGGGGGCACGTTTGCAGAGTGCTGCAAGGAGGGGGCGTGGCCTCCGGCACGATGCCAGTCTTTTATTTATTTTAATTTTTTAAGAAGGGGGGCTGTGTGGTTCCCCTTCTTATTCTAATTTATTGGCCCTTTTGACCCCATCCCCCAGGGCCTGTCTCCTAATTATATTTTTTTACCCCAATCCCCAGGGCCGGCCACTGTTTTTTAATATTTTAAAAAAATATATATTTATAGACACACCTAGGACATGCTGGACAAACCGTACGTACCTATCACCATGACGATTTGCGTGATATTCATTAAAAGGCGACTATGCATGCAATTAATCCACGTGGAATGTATTTACACCACTAGTGAAGCTCTGACATGTCTGATGCTCTACCGTGCCTAATCCCGGTAGACACCCTTGTCGTTTATTTATACAAACATGGGTAGCTATTGACGGGCACATTTAATACACATGCACACCAAGCCATTCAAAGGGGATTCGACAAAAATTCGACAAAAACTATGCAAGAAACCCCCCTCACAGTTAATAAAACACACATCCACTGCCGGATGTGTAATACTTTTTATTTTACTCTCTGGAAAGGGGACGAACATCACTTGCGAGTCACAGCGCGCTCCTGACAGAGCCCAATGCTGTGTTACACCCACCATTGCCTGCCGAGTGCCACACACCTCTGTATTGTATTCCACTAGCTAGTGCATATGCTATGACACTCTCTAGCCCATGTGCACTGTAACACCACCCCGTGAAAATGTCATGCCACACTTGTCTTCGCACGGGTTATATTGCCCCATCTAACGTGCCTTCCTCGATGCCTATGTTATAACGCACAGTGCTATGCCATACATATTACAATTTGGGATCCATATCTTTGTCACAGTGCATATGCAACGTTACACTCCCCAGCACATATTTTATATTACAACTTTAGAGACTAGTTAGGTTACACAACACTGCCCTGTGCATATTACACTCCAAGGCGCAAAACGCATAGCACACGCTAGTGCCTGTGCTATCTCGCGCTCTCCAATGAATCTGTCATTGCGCACAATGTATTGCATATTATATTTCACGCCTGGTTCATCTTATATCACACTTTTTGGTGCATAGTTTATACCATACACTATATCTAGTTTTCATTTTCAATCGTGCTCTCAGGACTATGTTCTATATAACACTGTGTTCACCTACCCTTTTCACGGGCATTACATTTTGCGATAGGGGGTGGAGGGTCAGGGGGTGTTTTTGCCAAGTGAGCCCGGAGTCACAGTCACTAACGTCTTCTTCTTCCTGAATAAAAGTGAGATTATGCTGCATACTTGTTCATATTTTAAGTAGTTTGCACAGACAAAATGTTTTAAAAACAATAAAGTTTCTAATACCCGCCTTCTCTGAACAGTTAGCTTGCTGCCCCATCCCCCTCCTCCCTATCCTCTGTTGTGTGAATCCATGGACTAGCCTCCTCCCTCCTGCCATGCATGGTCTGATGTGCTGCCACTGCCCTCAATTTAGTATGATGTACCAGTCCACTCCTCCTGCCCTCCATTGCCCAATTCTATGCCCCATCATTGACCTCCTGCTTAAACTCTGTGCTTAGCTTGCTGCCCCTATTCTCCTTCCCCCTGCCCTCCGATGTCTTTGTGCATGCCCCTGCTCCATCCTTTTTGCCCACCATGTCCCATGGACCTGCCACTCCTATCTACTCTGAGTGTTCTGTTGAGCTGCCACTCCCCTCCCACCTGCCTAGCATTGTCAGATGACTGTAACCTGTCCCTGCCACCTCCACCCTGCCTGTCCACATGCCATGCCTCTATCCTCTTCCTCCTGTCCTACATGGTCCATTGTACTGCCACACCCTTCTGCCCTCCCTGGTCTGTTGTGCTGCAACTGCTCCTCCTGCCTGCCCCGTGTGGTCTGTTGTGAGGCCCCTTCCCCTGAACTTTCTTGTCTGTGCACAGGTCCTGACCCTCCCTTCTATCCTCCATCGTCCTTTGTGCATGCCCCTGCACCCTCCTTCTTGCCCATCATAGCCATTGTGCTGCCACTAACCCTCCCACTTGCCATGCATGGTCTTCTGTGCTGCCATGGCCCCTCCCACCTTCCCTGTGTGGTCAGTTAGCTGCCCCTGACCCCCTCCCACCTTCCCTCCATGGTCTGTGTGTATGCCATCACAGTCTCACTGTTGCTCTTCATGTTGTGTCTTGCTTCTAGTGCCCATCCTGCCTGACCTCCATGGCCATCTTGCTGCTCCTGCCCTGCCCCCTTGCCCCCAGCCCTCTGTTTACATGTGCAGACCCCTACTCCCTCCCTCCTGGCTTGTCTGTTCCATTGTAATGCCCCTGATCCGTCCCTCCTGCCCTTTATGGTCTGTTATGCTGCAGCCTTCTCTCCTGTCTGTCCATTATGGTCAGCTAGCTACCATTGCCTCTTGCCCCTCTGTTCTCTGTTGTCCATGTGCATGGTCCTGTCCCCTCCCTCTTGCTTTCTATGGATTGTTGTGCTGCACTCCCGTCCTGCATGCCCTGTGTGGTGTATTGTGCTGCTGCAAACCCTGATGCCTGCCCTGCAGGGTCAGTTTGGTGCACCTCTCCATGTCTCTCCTGTCCTCTGTTATCCAAGTCCATGTCCCTATCCCATTTCCTTCCATGATCCAATGTACCATACTTGCGAACATTTTGAACTTGGTAAGAGGGAGATTTTGAAAAAAAACTGGGGTATTGATTTTCCCCTTTGAGTTACATTGAAAAAGAGGATATTGTAGACAGGAGACAGATCAAATAAAGCCCATTTGAGCTTAAAAACATTGGACGTTTCCTGGCTGAATCGGGTCTGTTGGCATGTATGGTTGTACTACCATTGCCTCTTCCTTCTGCCCACAATGGTCTATTACATTGCCACAGCCTTGAAGGAGGGTAGATTTTGTATCACAGGGGGCCCCTGGCCCGTTCTGTCCACACCTGAAGTATGAGACCCTTGTCCTTGCCCTGCCAGCCGCATTTGTAGGCCGTATTAAATTGACCAGCGGGTCCTGTGTTGCTATATAATTATCCTGAGACATCCTTACCACTCAGCCAGCATAAAACCCCTGTGTAGGCCCTTCTGTTCAATATGTAGGCCTCTTTGTTAAATTGACCATAGCTCTGCAATTTTAGTGTATAGCAGTCTGAAGGCAGGTCTGCGAGGCCTTCTGCTCCAAACTAGTAGCCCCCACCCTACCCGAGTGCTCCGTGCTCGGTATCAAAGTTCAACATCCCCCTGAAGCTGTCGACATACAGTAGGCTGCATCCTGGACTGGTACTTGCTTCCTGGGCAGGTTTCCCGCTTTTAAGGAAGTGGCAACCGCAGAGCGTCAAGTTAGGAGAACTGAGGAGATTTTATACATGAATATATTGAATTCCTGTACAATACCCATTATTTTCTGCTTGCTCTATGGAACTTACGATAAGCGATTGGCCTGAGAGACTGACCTTTTCACCCAGTCCATTGTCAGCATTAAGTGGGTAAATGACGAAATGTCTGGTAAAATCTGCAGACAAAGCTTTTGGGTAGCATACGTAGGTAGATGTAGCGTGCAAAGGAGCCCACAAAATGATATAAAAAGGGAGCACCCACAGATATCGACGGACAACCTCGCCGTCTGTATGTAGGTTAACAGGCTGTGCAGGTTTTCCCCAAGAACTGGGAGCTCTTGTCTTCCTTTGCTTAAAATGTCTTGCTCGGCTTTGCTTGAAGTATCTTATTCTATTTTACCTATATGAAATGTCATGTTATGTTTAACCATTGTTCTCTTTACTTTTGCATTTAAAAGATGTTGTATTGTAATTGCAGGAATGCTTGCTCTAAGAGTAAATGTGAGTGTCCCTAGGTAACATTTTCCTTGGTGTAACTTGTTTCTCATGATGCATTTATAGATGTGTTTTCTCTCTCTCTCTGTCAGTCCATTAATTGAGATACAGAGAATATCATGACAGCTGTATGATTATCTGGATTCTGTATTTTGTACTTTAGGTCTCTATTCTGCGGTTTCTTTGAAGTTGCATCTTCTCATTAAACTGCCATTGTATTCTGCCTCCAATTCCATGTCTCATATGTCTGTTTTCTTCATTTTTGGAGCAATCGTTCCTAGGCACCCCGGCTCAAATTAAGGTGCCCCTTTTGTCCCTGACTCACTCTCCTGCTCAGTTCTGTGGTGGCTCCCGGGGCTCTGGGGACCGCCCCTAGCTTCCTTGACCCGTAATAGATCTTCCCTCCAACAGCCTCTCTTGCAAGTCCTCTATTGTTGGTTTGTTGCCCCTGCCCCCCTTTCCACTGCCCTCCATAGTCTGTTGTGCTTCCACGGCCCTTCCTGCCTGCTCAGTGTGGTTAAATTGTTGCCTTTGCACCCTCCTACCTGCCTTCAATTTTCAGAGTCCGTGCCCCTGGCCTCTGCCTCTCAACAGTATCCTAATGAACAACTAGATTGCTAACATTCTATATTTATTACAAAAGTGTGGAGCGCCTGACATCATCTTGATGTAATCAAAACTGTAATACCTAGAGCATTCCTTTAGAAATTACATATATGAGAGGGTCTTATTGGCATCAAAATTATGGTTAGTGCTCTAAAAGACTAAAATAAGGACATATTTTCTGAGTTTTCAAATAGCGACAAAGCACTTTTAAATTATTTGTTATCTTTATGTTTTTTTATCTAGTTGACAACTTGATTAAATGTTGCACATAGGGGAGAGGATGTGGTGTTACTTCCAGAACTGCAGACTTTGCAACTGGGGAACCAGGTTAAAGTTTCTGCTTCAGCTCGACATTCTGTGATTCTGGTCAAATCACTTAGTCTCCCCATGTCTACAACCAAAATGAATTTATTCTTGTGTGATGTAACCAATGCTCATGTAAAGCACTCCAATACCTGACAAGTCTGCACTATATAACACTGCAAAAACACAAAATAATAAGTGTTTTGCACACTTCTGTCATTGGGCTATATTTGGGCTATATCTGGGTGATTTTGGGCTACATTTGGGCTCTTTTGTCTCCGGTGGCCATCTTGGGAGATTTATTTGTTATGAAGTTTCCTAATTTCCTCATGTACTGCAGTCTCCTCAGTCGGAAATGCTTTCAGTTTTTTACTTTGATTCCATCATGAAGGTATTCAGATATGTCACACATTTGCCATGAATTCTGAATGTTAGCACTCTAGTTGCTCATTAGATCACTGTAGTAAAACTACTGCTCACCATGGAAGTCTGCTCCTGGTATTAAAAGTGCATGTTTCAGTCTGCATGTCAGAATTTTTTAATGAAATAGAAGAGGATTTGAGAAGTCACTCAAAATGTGCCCTCATTTTCTTTCTTCAGCATTAATCATAATTTCTATGGCAAAATGAACCCCCTCATTGTGTTCCTTTTTAAATTAAATGTTTTAAGTGTTACCAGTTTATTCCAATCAAGATGGCTTCAGGTGTGCCATACTTTTGTCATAATGAAGACAGTAAGTGCTCTAGTTGTTTTTAAGAACATTCTTGGACATTCTGTCATTGGGCTATACTTGGGCTACATCTGGGTTATATTTGGGCTACATTTGGGCTCTTTTGTCTCTGGTGGCCATCTTGGGAGACTTATTTGTTATGAAGTTTCCTAATTTCCTCATTTACTGCAGTCTCCTCAGTAGGAAATACTTTCAGTTTTTTACTTTGATTCCATCAAGAAGGCATTCAAATGTGTCACACATTTGCCATAAAATCAGAATGTTAGCACTCTTTTTGCTCATTAGATCACTGTAGTAAAGCTACTGCTCACCAGGGAAAACTGCTGCTGGTATTGAAAGTGCATGTTTCAGTCTGCATGCCAGGATTTGAGAAGTCACTCAAAATGTGCCCTAATTTTTCTTTATGCAGCACTAATCATACTTTTTATGGAAAAATGAACCACCTCATTTTGTTCCTTTTTAAATTAAATGTTTTAAGAGTTACCACTTTAATCCAAGCAAGATGGCTTCAGGTGTGCCATACGTTTATCATAAGTAGGACTGTTAGCGCTCTAGTTGTTCTTTGGAACACTCTGGGAAGCTGCAGTAGAACACAAAGGAATCAACTGACAGTCTCTGCCCTTGTTGGATGTACATGTTTTACTGAGAATGTCAGACTTCATTCTCACATGACTGAGAAAGATAATGTGAATTTACAGAAAATAAGCTCTCAGTTTAGCTTATAGATCACCTTCCAAACCTCTGTGGTAAAAGCATGAGAAAATATTTTTCTCTCAATCATGATATCCCAGCAGAAGGCTTTTTCACATGGTGAAATCACCTTAGAACATACCACAATTCCTAAAATGAGTATGGTACCATCAACAAATGATTTATAATGTAACTAAAGTCTTAAAATCTTCTATTAACTGCAATGCTTTTTAATGAGGTGCTATCATGTATATTGGTCCCAAGATGGCTGCCAACACTTCTTGGATGAAGTGCTGACAGCCAATCAGATCTCAGGATGAGATGTGTGGTTAGGCTCCGCCCACATATATATATTGATTTAAATGCTATTTTCTCAGGAACTACTGAACAGATTTACACCAGACCTACAAAAGGCACTTCCTTGACCTGAGGACTACCTCTCTGCCAAATTTCAAGTAACTCTGTTCAGCCGTTCGGGCTGTAGCTGTGTCTAAAGGTCCTATGGAAAAATGCATGGGAAAAACGCGTTTTGGGACCCCCCTTTTTTCTCAGCCCCCGCTTGACGAATCCCCCCGAGACTTTCAGGGTAGGAGCGGAGCGTAGCGCCCCACCTATTTTGAAAATTTCGCGAGGATTCATCTTTAGGAATTGTGGTATGTTCTAAGGTGATTTCACCATGTGAAAAAGCCTTCTGCTGGGATATCATGATTGAGAGAAAAATATTTTCTCATGCTTTTCCCACAGAGGTTTGGAAGGTGATCTATAAGCTAAACTGAGAGCTTATTTTCTGTAAATTCACATTATCTTTCTCAGTCATGTGAGAATGAAGTCTGACATTCTCAGTAAAACATGTACATCCAACAAGGGCAGAGACTGTCAGTTGATTTCTTTGTGTTCTACTGCAGCTTCCCAGAGTGTTCCAAAGAACAACTAGAGCGCTAACAGCCCTACTTATGATAAACGTATGGCACACCTGAAGCCATCTTGCTTGGATTAAAGTGGTAACTCTTAAAACATTTAATTTAAAAAGGAACAAAATGAGGGGGTTCATTTTTCCATAAAAAGTATGATTAGTGCTGCAGAAAGACAAATTAGGGCACATTTTGAGTGACTTCTCAAATCCTCTTCTATTTCATTAAAAAATTCTGACATGCAGACTGAAACATGCACTTTCAATACCAGCAGCAGTTTTCCCTGGTGAGCAGTAGCTTTACTACAGTGATCTAATGAGCAAAAAGAGTGCTAACATTCTGAATTTATGGCAAATGTGTGACACATCTGAATGCCTTCTTGATGGAATCAAAGTAAAAAACTGAAAGTATTTCCTACTGAGGAGACTGCAGTAAATGAGGAAATTAGGAAACTTCATAACAAATAAGTCTCTTAAGATGGCCACCAGACACAAAAGAGCCCAAATGTAGCCCAAATATCACCCAGATGTAGCCCAAGTATAGCCCAATGCCAGAATGTCCCAGAGTGTTCTTAAAAACAACTAGAGCGCTTACTGTCTTCATTATGACAAAAGTATGGCACACCTGAAGCCATCTTGATTGGAATAAACTGGTAACACTTAAAACATTTAATTTAAAAAGGAACACAATGAGGCGGTTCATTTTCCCATAGAAATTATGATTAATGCTGAAGAAAGAAAATGAGGGCACATTTTGACTTCTCAAATCCTCTACTATTTCAGGCTGAAACATGCACTTTTAATACCAGCAGCAGTTTCCCCTGGTGAGCAGTAGTTTTACTACAGTGATCTAATGAGCAACTAGAGTGCTAACATTCAGAATTTATGGCAAATGTGTGACATATCTGAATACCTTCATGATGGAATCAAAGTAAAAAACTGAAAGCATTTCCTACTGAGGAGACTGCAGTACATGAGGAAATTAGGAAACTTCATAACAAATAAATCTCCCAAGATGGCCACCGGAGACAAAAGAGCCCAAATGTAGCCCAAAATCACCCAGATGTAGCCCAAATATAGCCCAATGACAGAAGTGTGCAAAACACTTATTATTTTGTGTTTTTGCAGTGTTATATAGTGCAGACTTGTCAGGTATTGGAGTGCTTTACATGAGCATTGTTTACATCACACAAGAACAAATTCATTTTGGTTGTAGACATGGGGAGACTAAGTGATTTGACCAGAATCACAGAATGTCGAGCTGAAGCAGAAACTCCAACCTGGTTCCCCAGTTGCAAAGTCTGCAGTTCTGGAAGTAACACCACATCCTCTCCCCTAAGTGCAACATTTAATCAAGTGGTCAACTGGATAAAAAAATAAAAAGATAACAAATAATTTAAAAGTGCTTTGTCGCTATTTGAAAACTCAGAAAATATGTCCTTATTCTAGTCTTTTAGAGCACTAACCATAATTTTGATGCCAATAAGACCCTCTCATATATGTAATTTCTAAAGGAAATGCTCTAGGTATTACAGTTTTGATTACATCAAGATGACTTCAGGCGTTCCACACTTTTGTAATAAATATAGAATGTTAGCAATCTAGTTGTTCATACTGTTGAGAGGCAGAGGCCAGGGGCACGTACTCTGAAAATTGAAGGCAGGTAGGAGGGTGCAAAGGCAGCAATTTAACCACACTGAGCAGGCAGGAAGGGCCGTGGCAGCACAACAGACTATAGAGGGCAGTGGAAAGGGGGGCAGGGGCAACAAACCAACAATACAGGACTTGCAAGAGAGGCTGTGGCAATGTAATAGACCATTGTGGGCAGAAGGAAGAGGCAATGGTAGTACAACCATACATGCCAACAGACCCGATTCAGCCAGGAAACGTCCAATGTTTTTAAGCTCAAATGGGCTTTATTTGATCTGTCTCCTGTCTACAATCTCCTCTTTTTCAATGTAACTCAAAGGGGAAAATCAATACCCCAGTTTTTTTTTCAAAATCTCCCTCTTACCAAGTTCAAAATGTTCGCAAGTATGGTACATTGGATCATGGAAGGAAATGGGGTAGGGACATGGACTTGGATAACAGAGGACAGGAGGGACATGGAGAGGTGCACCAAACTGACCCTGCAGGGCAGGCATCAGGGTTTGCAGCAGCACAATACACCACACAGGGCATGCGGGACAGGAGTGCAGCACAACAATCCATAGAAAGCAAGAGGGAGGGGACAGGACCATGCACATGGACAAGAGAGAACAGAGGGGCAAGAGGCAATGGTAGCTAGCTGAGCATAATGGACAGACAGGAGAGAAAGCTGCAGCATAACAGACCATAAAGGGCAGGAGGGATGGATCAGGGGCATTACAATGGAACAGACAAGCCAGGAGGGAGGGAGTAGGGGTCTGCGCATGTAAACAGAGGGCTGGGGGCAAGGGGGCAGGGCAGGAGCAGCAAGATAGCCATGGAGGTCAGGCAGGATGGGCACTAGAAGCAAGACACACCATGAAGAGCAACAGTGAGACTGTGATGGCATACACACAGACCATGGAGGGAAGGTGGTAGGGGGTCAGGGGCAGCTAACTGACCACACAGGGAAGGTGGGAGGGGCCATGGCAGCACAGAAGACCATGCATGGCAAGCGGGAGGGTTAGTGGCAGCACAATGGCTATGATGGGCAAGAAGGAGTGTGCAGGGGCATGCACAAAGGACGATGGAGGATAGAAGGGAGGGTCAGGACCTGTGCACAGACAAGAAAGTTCAGGGGAAGGGGCCTCACAACAGACCGCATGGGGAAGGCAGGAGGAGCAGTTGCAGCACAACAGACCAGGGAGGGCAGAAGGGTGCGGCAGTTCAATGGACCATGCAGGACAGGAGGAAGAGGATAGGGGCATGGCATGTGGACAGGCAGGGTGGAGGTGGCAGGGACAGGTTACAGTCATCTGACAATGCTAGGCAGGTGGGAGGGGAGTGGCAGCTCAACAGAACACTCAGAGTAGATAGGAGTTGCAGGTCCATGGAACATGGTGGGCAAAAAGGATGGAGCAGGGGCATGCACAAAGACATCGGAGGGCAGGGGGAAGGAGAATAGGGGCAGCAAGCTAAGCACAGAGTTTAAGCAGGAGGTCAATGATGGGGCATAGAATTGGGCAATGGAGGGCAGGAGGAGTGGACTGGTACATTATACTAAATTGAGGGCAGTGGCAGCACATCAGACCATGCATGGCAGGAGGGAGGAGGCTAGTCCATGGATTCAGACAACAGAGGATAGGGAGGAGGTGGATGGGGCAGCAAGCTAACTGTTCAGAGAAGGCGGGTATTAGGAACTTTATTGTTTTTAAAATGTGTGTCTGTGCGAACTATTTAAAATATGAACAAGTATGCAGCATAATCTCACTTTTATTCAGGAAGAAGAGGACGTTTATGACTGTGACTCCGGGCTCACTTGGCAGAAACACCCCCTGACCCTCCACCCCCTATCGCAAAATGTAATGCCCGTGAAAAGGGTAGGTGAACACAGTGTTATATAGAACATAGTCCTGAGAGCACGAATGAAAATGAAAACTAGATATAGTGTATGGTATAAACTATGCACCAAAAAGTGTGATATAAGATGAACCGGGCGTGAAATATAATATGCAATACATTGTGCGCAATGACAGATTCATTGGAGAGCGCGAGATAGCACAGGCACTAGCGCGTGCTATGTGATATGTGCCTTGGAGTGTAATATGCACAGGGCAGTGTTGTGTAACCTAACTAGTCTCTAAAGTTGTAATATAAAATATGTGCTGGGGAGTGTAACGTTGCATATGCACTGTGACAAAGATATGGATCCCAGATTGTAATATGTATGGCATAGCACTGTGCGTTATAACATAGGCATCGAGGAAGGCACGTTTAGATGGGGCAATATAACCCGTGCGAAGACAAGTGTGGCATGACATAATCACGGGGTAGCAAACAAAGTCCTGCGCACGCAATCAGGATAACGCTACTGTTAGCATATAAAGCGAAATGAACAATATTCAGAGATTTTGGTTTCTTGAAAGGAAAACATCAACATCAATGACATTTTTTAGAGTGGTGTTCTTTATATATAACAAAGTCTGACCAATACATGGTGCAAGAACATTCAGCCGACACGTGTTTCGTCACACTGTGTGTAGCTATGACTCTTCAGGGCTGAGAAGGACATGGAAACAAAGAAAAATTCTTTAGAAGAAAATCATAAATATTAGAGCAAAAAAGAAACACAATGGTTCACATGGCCTAGTACTTGACAAATACAAGTAAGTCACATAATCAAACGAAAACGATAAGAGCAATGTGTCTAATATGACAGGAGAGGAAAACCACCCTATGTGTTGGGGTGACTGTTCAGTAAAGGAGAAACATCATGGACCATGCGAAGTGCTCGTGGATGAGGATGGTAACATCTGGTGTTGAGAAGATTGAAAACGTGGGGAAGGAAAAAGTCAACCTCGCATCACTGGGTAATGTGAGTCCAAACCCTAAATAATATTAAGGTGAGACCTCATGCTGTGGGCCCAATACTAATTAAACTGGAAAACGAAAAAGACCGGGAAAATAAGGTGGGGAGACAGAAAAGGAAAGGAATAATCCGTAGCGATCGTAATGTCTAATCATCAAATGTGAAAGAAAACAGGAAATATAAGGAAAAGATACATTCGCAAACTGTAAGTAGTGAGTTAATGAGCGATTGAACTCTGACACTGAGATACTTCAAGATCAAGTGGTATAGAAAAAATCCGTGAGATTTGTTAAGAACCCAAAGAACTGATACGGATGAATGTACAAAGTCATAGCAAAAATGTAACAGGCATACAATCATGTGTCGAGAAACAGTAAGTGCAAGGTACGATTTTACAAGAAAAAGAATAAGGACATTTGATAATGAATGCAACAAGGCTTGAGACAAAAAACTCTTAAAGTTATGGAAAACAGGGGTTAAAAGGAGTCTACCCCGAAGGGGCAAATAGAGAATCAGTGAACCTGTGTTGTAGGAAGAAGAGCATCGGAAGGAAAATTCAGCATGCACGTACTGTGACAATATGGGAAAACCGCATGAAGGTAGAAAGAACAACAACAATCCCGTACCTGTAATAGTGTACGAGAACGCGGCTTCAGAGATTACTGTGCTGTATAAAAAATTATACCGTATCCGAAGTGATCAGGGGAGCGGCGAGATGTTTCGACAGCTAGGGTGATCAGCTGGGCGCTCTAGGGTGGAAAAGGCAGAGTGAGCCTGTGTGCAGGTATGGGAACAATACGTGAGGCTGGCGGGAAAATCACTCTTACCAGATATATTGCGGATCACGGGTAGTGGATCCTCCGGTACGGGTGAATGCTCTGGAGTGGGGAGAGGGGCAGAGTGAGCCGAGCGTACTGAGCAAAAAACCTATAATAGAGGTTGGCGCTGGTGGAGTCTTACCCGATGCGTGAGTGAATCGCGGATAACGAGTTCCCGGTTTCCAAGGTGTTGGAACCCCGAGGTCTAAACACCGGAAGTTTAAGTAGGTCAGGTGCCCATGAGGGCAAAACAACTAGAACGCGCGATGCATGCAGCTGAATAATGAAAAGGAAGTGAGGGAGAGGTTGTATCGCGTTGTCATGGTGACGCGTGTTGGAAACGGCACACCGACGGCTGTGAGGGCCATGCACGTAGACAGAAATAGATCATAAGAGGCAGTGTCAAAGAGTTCAAAGTAAACAGCATGTTAAAACATGACAGAAAATGATGTGCTGGCTTACTGAATATACAGTATACATATAAAAGAAAAACACTGTGAAATTCATGTGTGGCACTGTAGGACGAGAAGAGGGCATAGGGTAGACAGTCCAACATTCTGAATCTTTATGTCACAAAAACAATCGGATATGGAGAATCAATGAAAGGAACAGAAAACTCTACTAAAGAGAAAAAGCATGACCAAACATACAATGAATTAATAAGAAAAATGAGTACATGTATGAGGAAGCAAGAAAGTCAGTGCTACTTATACGAAAGGAGAATTGCATATATGCACATGGAGAAACCTCAATGAAAATTTACAAGAAATCAGATTAGGTTCCTAGAAAGTACTGTAATTCGTGGTCGATATTGAGACTGTGTTTCACCGACTGAAGACGCATGATCCATGTCGCCTCTTGTCGTCTCAGTCTTAACTCACGGTTGCCACCTCGAGCATTGTTCCTGGCGATGTCTATTCCGAAGAATGAGAGTTTTTTCTGTGCGCCCTGTGTTTTGCATAATGCTATGTGTGACGCCATAGGGTATTTGGCATCCACATTATGCATGGCACGGACATGTTCACTGATGCGCTCCTTCAATGGTCTGATCGTGCTTCCCACGTATTGGAGATTGCAAGTACATTGTAGGATGTAGACTACAAAAGAGGAATTGCAGTTGATATTGCAAGATATTTTGTATTTTCTGCCATTCCAGCTACTGAATTCCTTGGTGCCGTTCGCGGCCCATTTACAATTACCACAGCAGCCACACTTGAAGAAACCAATGGTATGGGGTTTAAGCCACATGGAGGATGCCGGTGTGGAGTGAGGGATCGTCGGACAAAGCCTGCTTCTTAGCGTTCTTCCTCTTCTGAATGTGATTTGTGGATGATTACTGATGTTCTCTTTGATGCTCGGGTCAGCTAGTAGAACGCCCCAGTGTTTGTTGAAACTTTTGCGTATGGTGGTACTGATGGCATTATATTCTGTGATGAGTCTGACGGGTTGTTTGTTGGTGGAACCACCAGTTTTTGTTTGTAGAGTTTTGTTTCTAGTGATGTTTTGGATTCGGGTGGCTGCTTTAGTGAGGGTCTGTGGTTTGTAACCCCGTTTCTCAAGTCTGTCCTTCATGTCCTTCAGACAGCTTGAAAATTCTGTATCTTCACTACAATTCCTCCTGGCTCTGGTGAATTCTCCAAAAGGAATTGTCTCTATTTGGTGGATGGGATGAGCACTGTTCGCATGCAGAATGGCGTTGCATGAGGTTTGTTTGCGATATAATTTACTTTGTAGGGAATTGTTCTTGACGTAAAGTTCCACATCCAAAAAGGAGATATTAGTCTTGCTTGATTCACATGTGAATTTCATGTCCATATGGTTGGAGTTGAGATAATCACAGAATAGATTGAGGTTATCCTGCGTGCCTGACCAGAGCAGAAGACAATCGTCGATGTATCTGCCCCAGTATATGATGTAGTCTGTCCATTGGGCTGCTTTCTTGCCCCACACCCATTCTGTTTCTAAGGCACCCATATACAGGTTGGCAAAGGATGGTGAGAATTTGGAACCCATTGCCACGCCCTTGATCTGTCTGTACCAATGTTGTTCATACATGAAGACGTTGTTTTGAAGTATGATTTCCATCATGCTGGTTATCATGTTAGTGTGTTGCCACAACGAGGCTGATCTGTGGTGAAGAGATTTAGACACCACCTCGAGTCCCAGATCAGGTTTGATGGATGTATACAGGGAGACGACGTCGAGAGTAGCTATAATCATGTTCGGTTGCCATTGTATGTCGTTCAGGATCCCTAGTATGTGCTTAGTATCTTGTATATAAGAAGGCAAGTTTCTGACCACTGGGCTGAGGAACAAGTCCACATACTGGGAAAGTCTTTCAGTTGGACCCCCTATGCCAGAAATTATCGGACGGCCAGGAGGAAAAGGGGCCTGCTTATGTACCTTGGGAAGTGTATATAGTACAGGATATGTAGGTTTGCTGGTAGTCATGTAGCATGTCTCGGCATCGTCAATAAGTCCCATCTCTTGCCAACTGCGGAGTTTGCTGTTTATAAGGCTAGTCAAAGGGCCAATCGGGTTGTTGTCTAGTAATTCATAGCAGGTGCTGTCTTGCAATTGGCTCATGATCTCGTTGTGGTAGTCTCCGCGGTTCATCACAATGACGTTCCCGCCTTTGTCGGCTTCCCTGATGATGATGTTCGGTTCTGCGGACAAATTCTTGAGGGCTATTTTTTCGCCCTTGGTGAGATTTTCTTTGGTGTTACGGTTGCTCTTTCGTAAGTTATTTTCATACTTCTCAAGATCTTCTAGTACTAAGTTATGAAACGTGTCAATGGTGTTTCCTCCAGACAGAGTGGGCGTCCACCTTGATTTGTTCTTAAGGCCACTAGGGATGGTGCCAAATGGGTCGATGTCGAGGTCTTGTAGTAAAAGTTCCAGGCTTGGAGGTGGGTCATCTAATTCAGAGATAGACAGGAGTAGGTGGGTGTCATAGACCTCTTTGATGGTTTGAGGGTTGAGAGGGCCGGTGTCACGAGTAGGTTCAGTATGGTATGTGGGCATAGTTTGAAAATGTTTTTTGAGTTTGAGTCCTCTGATGAATTTAAACAAATCTATTTTGGATTTGCACATGTCTCCTACTTCGTACGGATTGAAACTGAGGCCTTTGCTGAGTAGAGAGATCATATTGTTGTTTATTGTAAAGGAGGAAAGATTGACTACTTGTATTGCAGAGTTGTCGGTCACTGTTTGTCGTTGCCCGATCTCAGTTTTTTCTTGTATTGTTCGGTTTCCTCCCCTTTTCCCTCTGTGGGTTTTTTGTCCCCTGTGCCCTGTCTTTGTTGTGTTCTCGTCTCGCGTCTGATGGCTTGTACCTCGCGTAAAAAACTGGAACTGGTTGTCTGTGAGTTGGTTTGATCTGTATTTTCTGGATCACTTTCACTGGTGGCCTCTGTGTTGAGGGATGAAGTGCTCGAGGAGGTTGGAGATTTGTTGATATTTGTAGTTTTTGGTGTATTAAGGACTATGCGGTCGTATTTGCGAGCAAAGGTGAAGACCCGTCCCTCTTTGTAGTCAGCTTCATCCCTTTTAAGTTGTCTAGTTTTTCTTTCTTTTATGTCATTTTGATGTTTGGTCAATACTTCTTTCAGAATTGCATAGTTTTTTTCGGTTGCGTCTTTCAGGTTGAGTTCTGCAATTTCTTTTTCTAGATTTGTGATTTCTAGTTGTAGTTTATTCACTTTGCGCTCTGCATTTTCTATTAAGATGTGAATGAGTGTTTTGGAATTATTGGTTAGAGTCTCTTCCCATTTGCCCAACAAATCATCATCCAGGTCATCAAAAGTAGGGAATATTTGTGAGCGTAATCCTCTTGGGACTCTGTTTAATCTCAGGTAATGTTTCAGTGTGGCGCTGTCCCACCATCTAGAATTTTCTGTCTTTTTTAGTTTTTCCAATTTAATGAACTTTTCTTTAAGTCCTTCTTTACGTTGTGGATCACTATTGCCTGCTGTACCGGTCAGTGGTGTACCTTTTGCTAAATTCTCAAAAAGATCTGCTGCCACCTTGTCTGTATCCATAACAAGGGAGATGGGCACGGTGCTTGAAATATAGAAAAGTATGAGTAAAGAGATTGGTGCTATGCGGCTGCCCTTCCTTATTTTGTCCAGAAAATATACAAAAATGGCAGGGTTGGATGGGAATGAAGGAAATGGCGCTCAAGCGTGTGCACTAAGGGTATCACTATCCGATAGTAAGTTTAGGTGCTGCCAGGTCAGGGATACCAACCCAAAGGATCCCTGCGATAAAGTGGGAGAACCCACTTAAATAAATAGCAAACAAAGTCCTGCGCACGCAATCAGGATAACGCTACTGTTAGCATATAAAGCAAAATGAACAATATTCAGAGACTCTGGTTTCTTGAAAGGAAAACATCAACATCAATGACATTTTTTAGAGTGGTGTTCTTTATATATAACAAAGTCTGACCAATACATGGTGCAAGAACATTCAGCCGACACGTGTTTCGTCACACTGTGTGTAGCTATGACTCTTCAGGGCTGAGAAGGACATGGAAACAAAGAAAAATTCTTTAGAAGAAAATCATAAATATTAGAGCAAAAAAGAAACACAATGGTTCACATGGCCTAGTACTTGACAAATACAAGTAAGTCACATAATCAAACGAAAACGATAAGAGCAATGTGTCTAATATGACAGGAGAGGAAAACCACCCTATGTGTTGGGGTGACTGTTCAGTAAAGGAGAAACATCATGGACCATGCGAAGTGCTCGTGGATGAGGATGGTAACATCTGGTGTTGAGAAGATTGAAAACGTGGGGAAGGAAAAAGTCAACCTCGCATCACTGGGTAATGTGAGTCCAAACCCTAAATAATATTAAGGTGAGACCTCATGCTGTGGGCCCAATACTAATTAAACTGGAAAACGAAAAAGACCGGGAAAATAAGGTGGGGAGACAGAAAAGGAAAGGAATAATCCGTAGCGATCGTAATGTCTAATCATCAAATGTGAAAGAAAACAGGAAATATAAGGAAAAGATACATTCGCAAACTGTAAGTAGTGAGTTAATGAGCGATTGAACTCTGACACTGAGATACTTCAAGATCAAGTGGTATAGAAAAAATCCGTGAGATTTGTTAAGAACCCAAAGAACTGATACGGATACTGATGTTTTCCTTTCAAGAAACCAGAGTCTCTGAATATTGTTCATTTCGCTTTATATGCTAACAGTAGCGTTATCCTGATTGCGTGCGCAGGACTTTGTTTGCTATTTATTTAAGTGGGTTCTCCCACTTTATCGCAGGGATCCTTTGGGTTGGTATCCCTGACCTGGCAGCACCTAAACTTACTATCGGATAGTGATACCCTTAGTGCACACGCTTGAGCGCCATTTCCTTCATTCCCATCCAACCCTGCCATTTTTGTATATTTTCTGGACAAAATAAGGAAGGGCAGCCGCATAGCACCAATCTCTTTACTCATACTTTTCTATATTTCAAGCACCGTGCCCATCTCCCTTGTTATGGATAGAGACAAGGTGGCAGCAGATCTTTTTGAGAATTTAGCAAAAGGTACACCACTGACCGGTACAGCAGGCAATAGTGATCCACAACGTAAAGAAGGACTTAAAGAAAAGTTCATTAAATTGGAAAAACTAAAAAAGACAGAAAATTCTAGATGGTGGGACAGCGCCACACTGAAACATTACCTGAGATTAAACAGAGTCCCAAGAGGATTACGCTCACAAATATTCCCTACTTTTGATGACCTGGATGACGATTTGTTGGGCAAATGGGAAGAGACTCTAACCAATAATTCCAAAACACTCATTCACATCTTAATAGAAAATGCAGAGCGCAAAGTGAATAAACTACAACTAGAAATCACAAATCTAGAAAAAGAAATTGCAGAACTCAACCTGAAAGACGCAACCTAAAAAAACTATGCAATTCTGAATGAAGTATTGACCAAACATCAAAATGACATAAAAGAAAGAAAAACTAGACAACTTAAAAGGGATGAAGCTGACTACAAAGAGGGACGGGTCTTCACCTTTGCTCGCAAATACGACCGCATAGTCCTTAATACACCAAAAACTACAAATATCAACAAATCTCCAACCTCCTCGAGCACTTCATCCCTCAACACAGAGGCCACCAGTGAAAGTGATCCAGAAAATACAGATCAAACCAACTCACAGACAACCAGTTCCAGTTTTTTACGCGAGGTACAAGCCATCAGACGCGAGACGAGAACACAACAAAGACAGGGCACAGGGGACAAAAAACCCACAGAGGGAAAAGGGGAGGAAACCGAACAATACAAGAAAAAACTGAGATCGGGCAACGACAAACAGTGACCGACAACTCTGCAATACAAGTAGTCAATCTTTCCTCCTTTACACTAAACAACAATATGATCTCTCTACTCAGCAAAGGCCTCAGTTTCAATCCGTACGAAGTAGGAGACATGTGCAAATCCAAAATAGATTTGTTTAAATTCATCAGAGGACTCAAACTCAAAAAACATTTTCAAACTATGCCCACATACCATACTGAACCTACTCGTGACACCGGCCCTCTCAACCCTCAAACCATCAAAGAGGTCTATGACACCCACCTACTCCTGTCTATCTCTGAATTAGATGACCCACCTCCAAGCCTGGAACTTTTACTACAAGACCTCGACATCGACCCATTTGGCACCATCCCTAGTGGCCTTAAGAACAAATCAAGATGGACGCCCACTCTGTCTGGAGGAAACACCATTGACACGTTTCATAACTTAGTACTAGAAGATCTTGAGAAGTATGAAAATAACTTACGAAAGAGCAACCGTAACACCAAAGAAAATCTCACCAAGGGCGAAAAAATAGCCCTCAAGAATTTGTCCGCGGAACCGAACATCATCATCAGGGAAGCCGACAAAGGCGGGAACGTCATTCTGATGAACCGCGGAGACTACCACAACGAGATCATGAGCCAATTGCAAGACAGCACCTGCTATGAATTACTAGACAACAACCCGATTGGCCCTTTGACTAGCCTCATAAACAGCAAACTCCGCAGTTGGCAAGAGATGGGACTTATTGACGATGCCGAGACATGCTACATGACTACCAGCAAACCTACATATCCTGTACTATATACACTTCCCAAGGTACATAAGCAGGCCCCTTTTCCTCCTGGCCGTCCGATAATTTCTGGCATAGGGGGTCCAACTGAAAGACTTTCCCAGTATGTGGACTTGTTCCTCAGCCCAGTGGTCAGAAACTTGCCTTCTTATATACAAGATACTAAGCACATACTAGGGATCCTGAACGACATACAATGGCAACCGAACATGATTATAGCTACTCTCGACGTCGTTTCCCTGTATACATCCATCAAACCTGATCTGGGACTCGAGGTGGTGTCTAAATCTCTTCACCACAGATCAGCCTCGTTGTGGCAACACACTAACATGATAACCAGCATGATGGAAATCATACTTCAAAACAACGTCTTCATGTATGAACAACATTGGTACAGACAGATCAAGGGCGTGGCAATGGGTTCCAAATTCTCACCATCCTTTGCCAACCTGTATATGGGTGCCTTAGAAACAGAATGGGTGTGGGGCAAGAAAGCAGCCCAATGGACAGACTACATCATATACTGGGGCAGATAAATCGACGATTGTCTTCTGCTCTGGTCAGGCACGCAGGATAACCTCAATCTATTCTGTGATTATCTCAACTCCAACCATATGGACATGAAATTCACATGTGAATCAAGCAAGACTAATATCTCCTTTTTGGATGTGGAACTTTACGTCAAGAACAATTCCCTACAAAGTAAATTATATCGCAAACAAACCTCATGCAACGCCATTCTGCATGCGAACAGTGCTCATCCCATCCACCAAATAGAGACAATTCCTTTTGGAGAATTCACCAGAGCCAGGAGGAATTGTAGTGAAGATACAGAATTTTCAAGCTGTCTGAAGGACATGAAGGACAGACTTGAGAAACGGGGTTACAAACCACAGACCCTCACTAAAGCAGCCACCCGAATCCAAAACATCACTAGAAACAAAACTCTACAAACAAAAACTGGTGGTTCCACCAACAAACAACCCGTCAGACTCATCACAGAATATAATGCCATCAGTACCACCATACGCAAAAGTTTCAACAAACACTGGGGCGTTCTACTAGCTGACCCGAGCATCAAAGAGAACATCAGTAATCATCCACAAATCACATTCAGAAGAGGAAGAACGCTAAGAAGCAGGCTTTGTCCGACGATCCCTCACTCCACACCGGCATCCTCCATGTGGCTTAAACCCCATACCATTGGTTTCTTCAAGTGTGGCTGCTGTGGTAATTGTAAATGGGCCGCGAACGGCACCAAGGAATTCAGTAGCTGGAATGGCAGAAAATACAAAATATCTTGCAATATCAACTGCAATTCCTCTTTTGTAGTCTACATCCTACAATGTACTTGCAATCTCCAATACGTGGGAAGCACGATCAGACCATTGAAGGAGCGCATCAGTGAACATGTCCGTGCCATGCATAATGTGGATGCCAAATACCCTATGGCGTCACACATAGCATTATGCAAAACACAGGGCGCACGGAAAAAACTCTCATTCTTCGGAATAGACATCGCCAGGAACAATGCTCGAGGTGGCAACCGTGAGTTAAGACTGAGACGACAAGAGGCGACATGGATCATGCGTCTTCAGTCGGTGAAACACGGTCTCAATATCGACCACGAATTACAGTACTTTCTAGGAACCTAATCTGATTTCTTGTAAATTTTCATTGAGGTTTCTCCATGTGCATATATGCAATTCTCCTTTCGTATAAGTAGCACTGACTTTCTTGCTTCCTCATACATGTACTCATTTTTCTTATTAATTCATTGTATGTTTGGTCATGCTTTTTCTCTTTAGTAGAGTTTTCTGTTCCTTTCATTGATTCTCCATATCCGATTGTTTTTGTGACATAAAGATTCAGAATGTTGGACTGTCTACCCTATGCCCTCTTCTCGTCCTACAGTGCCACACATGAATTTCACAGTGTTTTTCTTTTATATGTATACTGTATATTCAGTAAGCCAGCACATCATTTTCTGTCATGTTTTAACATGCTGTTTACTTTGAACTCTTTGACACTGCCTCTTATGATCTATTTCTGTCTACGTGCATGGCCCTCACAGCCGTCGGTGTGCCGTTTCCAACATGCGTCACCATGACAACGCGATACAACCTCTTCCTCACTTCCTTTTCATTATTCAGCTGCATGCATCGCGCGTTCTAGTTGTTTTGCCCTCATGGGCACCTGACCTACTTAAACTTCCGGTGTTTAGACCTCGGGGTTCCAACAGCTTGGAAACCGGGAACTCGTTATCCGCGATTCACTCACGCATCGGGTAAGACTCCACCAGCGCCAACCTCTATTATAGGTTTTTTGCTCAGTACGCTCGGCTCACTCTGCCCCTCTCCCCACTCCAGAGCATTCACCCGTACCGGAGGATCCACTACCCGTGATCCGCAATATATCTGGTAAGAGTGATTTTCCCGCCAGCCTCACGTATTGTTCCCATACCTGCACACAGGCTCACTCTGCCTTTTCCACCCTAGAGCGCCCAGCTGATCACCCTAGCTGTCGAAACATCTCGCCGCTCACCTGATCACTTCGGATACGGTATAATTTTTTATACAGCACAGTAATCTCTGAAGCCGCGTTCTCGTACACTATTACAGGTACGGGATTGTTGTTGTTCTTTCTACCTTCATGCGGTTTTCCCATATTGTCACAGTACGTGCATGCTGAATTTTCCTTCCGATGCTCTTCTTCCTACAACACAGGTTCACTGATTCTCTATTTGCCCCTTCGGGGTAGACTCCTTTTAACCCCTGTTTTCCATAACTTTAAGAGTTTTTTGTCTCAAGCCTTGTTGCATTCATTATCAAATGTCCTTATTCTTTTTCTTGTAAAATCGTACCTTGCACTTACTGTTTCTGGACACATGATTGTATGCCTGTTACATTTTTGCTATGACTATGTACATTCATCCGTATCAGTTCTTTGGGTTCTTAACAAATCTCACGGATTTTTTCTATACCACTTGATCTTGAAGTATCTCAGTGTCAGAGTTCAATCGCTCATTAACTCACTACTTACAGTTTGCGAATGTATCTTTTCCTTATATTTCCTGTTTTCTTTCACATTTGATGATTAGACATTACGATCGCTACGGATTATTCCTTTCCTTTTCTGTCTCCCCACCTTATTTTCCCGGTCTTTTTCGTTTTCCAGTTTAATTAGTATTGGGCCCACAGCATGAGGTCTCACCTTAATATTATTTAGGGTTTGGACTCACATTACCCAGTGATGCGAGGTTGACTTTTTCCTTCCCCACGTTTTCAATCTTCTCAACACCAGATGTTACCATCCTCATCCACGAGCACTTCGCATGGTCCATGATGTTTCTCCTTTACTGAACAGTCACCCCAACACATAGGGTGGTTTTCCTCTCCTGTCATATTAGACACATTGCTCTTATCGTTTTCGTTTGATTATGTGACTTACTTGTATTTGTCAAGTACTAGGCCATGTGAACCATTGTGTTTCTTTTTTGCTCTAATATTTATGATTTTCTTCTAAAGAATTTTTCTTTGTTTCCATGTCCTTCTCAGCCCTGAAGAGTCATAGCTACACACAGTGTGACGAAACACGTGTCGGCTGAATGTTCTTGCACCATGTATTGGTCAGACTTTGTTATATATAAAGAACACCACTCTAAAAAATGTCATTGATGTTGATGTTTTCCTTTCAAGAAACCAGAGTCTCTGAATATTGTTCATTTTGCTTTATATGCTAACAGTAGCGTTATCCTGATTGCGTGCGCAGGACTTTGTTTGCTATTTATTTAAGTGGGTTCTCCCACTTTATCGCAGGGATCCTTTGGGTTGGTATCCCTGACCTGGCAGCACCTAAACTTACTATCGGATAGTGATACCCTTAGTGCACACGCTTGAGCGCCATTTCCTTCATTCCCATCCAACCCTGCCATTTTTGTATATTTTCTGGACAAAATAAGGAAGGGCAGCCGCATAGCACCAATCTCTTTACTCATACTTTTCTATATTTCAAGCACCGTGCCCATCTCCCTTGTTATGGATAGAGACAAGGTGGCAGCAGATCTTTTTGAGAATTTAGCAAAAGGTACACCACTGACCGGTACAGCAGGCAATAGTGATCCACAACGTAAAGAAGGACTTAAAGAAAAGTTCATTAAATTGGAAAAACTAAAAAAGACAGAAAATTCTAGATGGTGGGACAGCGCCACACTGAAACATTACCTGAGATTAAACAGAGTCCCAAGAGGATTATGCTCACAAATATTCCCTACTTTTGATGACCTGGATGACGATTTGTTGGGCAAATGGGAAGAGACTCTAACCAATAATTCCAAAACACTCATTCACATCTTAATAGAAAATGCAGAGCGCAAAGTGAATAAACTACAACTAGAAATCACAAATCTAGAAAAAGAAATTGCAGAACTCAACCTGAAAGACGCAACCGAAAAAAACTATGCAATTCTGAAAGAAGTATTGACCAAACATCAAAATGACATAAAAGAAAGAAAAACTAGACAACTTAAAAGGGATGAAGCTGACTACAAAGAGGGACGGGTCTTCACCTTTGCTCGCAAATACGACCGCATAGTCCTTAATACACCAAAAACTACAAATATCAACAAATCTCCAACCTCCTCGAGCACTTCATCCCTCAACACAGAGGCCACCAGTGAAAGTGATCCAGAAAATACAGATCAAACCAACTCACAGACAACCAGTTCCAGTTTTTTACGCGAGGTACAAGCCATCAGACGCGAGACGAGAACACAACAAAGACAGGGCACAGGGGACAAAAAACCCACAGAGGGAAAAGGGGAGGAAACCGAACAATACAAGAAAAAACTGAGATCGGGCAACGACAAACAGTGACCGACAACTCTGCAATACAAGTAGTCAATCTTTCCTCCTTTACACTAAACAACAATATGATCTCTCTACTCAGCAAAGGCCTCAGTTTCAATCCGTACGAAGTAGGAGACATGTGCAAATCCAAAATAGATTTGTTTAAATTCATCAGAGGACTCAAACTCAAAAAACATTTTCAAACTATGCCCACATACCATACTGAACCTACTCGTGACACCGGCCCTCTCAACCCTCAAACCATCAAAGAGGTCTATGACACCCACCTACTCCTGTCTATCTCTGAATTAGATGACCCACCTCCAAGCCTGGAACTTTTACTACAAGACCTCGACATCGACCCATTTGGCACCATCCCTAGTGGCCTTAAGAACAAATCAAGATGGACGCCCACTCTGTCTGGAGGAAACACCATTGACACGTTTCATAACTTAGTACTAGAAGATCTTGAGAAGTATGAAAATAACTTACGAAAGAGCAACCGTAACACCAAAGAAAATCTCACCAAGGGCGAAAAAATAGCCCTCAAGAATTTGTCCGCGGAACCGAACATCATCATCAGGGAAGCCGACAAAGGCGGGAACGTCATTGTGATGAACCGCGGAGACTACCACAACGAGATCATGAGCCAATTGCAAGACAGCACCTGCTATGAATTACTAGACAGCAACCCGATTGGCCCTTTGACTAGCCTCATAAACAGCAAACTCCGCAGTTGGCAAGAGATGGGACTTATTGACGATGCCGAGACATGCTACATGACTACCAGCAAACCTACATATCCTGTACTATATACACTTCCCAAGGTACATAAGCAGGCCCCTTTTCCTCCTGGCCGTCCGATAATTTCTGGCATAGGGGGTCCAACTGAAAGACTTTCCCAGTATGTGGACTTGTTCCTCAGCCCAGTGGTCAGAAACTTGCCTTCTTATATACAAG
Source organism: Triturus cristatus (assembly GCF_964204655.1). NCBI lineage: Eukaryota > Metazoa > Chordata > Amphibia > Caudata > Salamandridae > Triturus > Triturus cristatus. The sequence continues at coordinate 335,850,597 of NC_140579.1, forward strand.
ATACTAAGCACATACTAGGGATCCTGAACGACATACAATGGCAACCGAACATGATTATAGCTACTCTCGACGTCGTCTCCCTGTATACATCCATCAAACCTGATCTGGGACTCGAGGTGGTGTCTAAATCTCTTCACCACAGATCAGCCTCGTTGTGGCAACACACTAACATGATAACCAGCATGATGGAAATCATACTTCAAAACAACGTCTTCATGTATGAACAACATTGGTACAGACAGATCAAGGGCGTGGCAATGGGTTCCAAATTCTCACCATCCTTTGCCAACCTGTATATGGGTGCCTTAGAAACAGAATGGGTGTGGGGCAAGAAAGCAGCCCAATGGACAGACTACATCATATACTGGGGCAGATACATCGACGATTGTCTTCTGCTCTGGTCAGGCACGCAGGATAACCTCAATCTATTCTGTGATTATCTCAACTCCAACCATATGGACATGAAATTCACATGTGAATCAAGCAAGACTAATATCTCCTTTTTGGATGTGGAACTTTACGTCAAGAACAATTCCCTACAAAGTAAATTATATCGCAAACAAACCTCATGCAACGCCATTCTGCATGCGAACAGTGCTCATCCCATCCACCAAATAGAGACAATTCCTTTTGGAGAATTCACCAGAGCCAGGAGGAATTGTAGTGAAGATACAGAATTTTCAAGCTGTCTGAAGGACATGAAGGACAGACTTGAGAAACGGGGTTACAAACCACAGACCCTCACTAAAGCAGCCACCCGAATCCAAAACATCACTAGAAACAAAACTCTACAAACAAAAACTGGTGGTTCCACCAACAAACAACCCGTCAGACTCATCACAGAATATAATGCCATCAGTACCACCATACGCAAAAGTTTCAACAAACACTGGGGCGTTCTACTAGCTGACCCGAGCATCAAAGAGAACATCAGTAATCATCCACAAATCACATTCAGAAGAGGAAGAACGCTAAGAAGCAGGCTTTGTCCGACGATCCCTCACTCCACACCGGCATCCTCCATGTGGCTTAAACCCCATACCATTGGTTTCTTCAAGTGTGGCTGCTGTGGTAATTGTAAATGGGCCGCGAACGGCACCAAGGAATTCAGTAGCTGGAATGGCAGAAAATACAAAATATCTTGCAATATCAACTGCAATTCCTCTTTTGTAGTCTACATCCTACAATGTACTTGCAATCTCCAATACGTGGGAAGCACGATCAGACCATTGAAGGAGCGCATCAGTGAACATGTCCGTGCCATGCATAATGTGGATGCCAAATACCCTATGGCGTCACACATAGCATTATGCAAAACACAGGGCGCACGGAAAAAACTCTCATTCTTCGGAATAGACATCGCCAGGAACAATGCTCGAGGTGGCAACCGTGAGTTAAGACTGAGACGACAAGAGGCGACATGGATCATGCGTCTTCAGTCGGTGAAACACGGTCTCAATATCGACCACGAATTACAGTACTTTCTAGGAACCTAATCTGATTTCTTGTAAATTTTCATTGAGGTTTCTCCATGTGCATATATGCAATTCTCCTTTCGTATAAGTAGCACTGACTTTCTTGCTTCCTCATACATGTACTCATTTTTCTTATTAATTCATTGTATGTTTGGTCATGCTTTTTCTCTTTAGTAGAGTTTTCTGTTCCTTTCATTGATTCTCCATATCCGATTGTTTTTGTGACATAAAGATTCAGAATGTTGGACTGTCTACCCTATGCCCTCTTCTCGTCCTACAGTGCCACACATGAATTTCACAGTGTTTTTCTTTTATATGTATACTGTATATTCAGTAAGCCAGCACATCATTTTCTGTCATGTTTTAACATGCTGTTTACTTTGAACTCTTTGACACTGCCTCTTATGATCTATTTCTGTCTAAGTGCATGGCCCTCACAGCCGTCGGTGTGCCGTTTCCAACACGCGTCACCATGACAACGCGATACAACCTCTCCCTCACTTCCTTTTCATTATTCAGCTGCATGCATCGCGCGTTCTAGTTGTTTTGCCCTCATGGGCACCTGACCTACTTAAACTTCCGGTGTTTAGACCTCGGGGTTCCAACACCTTGGAAACCGGGAACTCGTTATCCGCGATTCACTCACGCATCGGGTAAGACTCCACCAGCGCCAACCTCTATTATAGGTTTTTTGCTCAGTACGCTCGGCTCACTCTGCCCCTCTCCCCACTCCAGAGCATTCACCCGTACCGGAGGATCCACTACCCGTGATCCGCAATATATCTGGTAAGAGTGATTTTCCCGCCAGCCTCACGTATTGTTCCCATACCTGCACACAGGCTCACTCTGCCTTTTCCACCCTAGAGCGCCCAGCTGATCACCCTAGCTGTCGAAACATCTCGCCGCTCACCTGATCACTTCGGATACGGTATAATTTTTTATACAGCACAGTAATCTCTGAAGCCGCGTTCTCGTACACTATTACAGGTACGGGATTGTTGTTGTTCTTTCTACCTTCATGCGGTTTTCCCATATTGTCACAGTACGTGCATGCTGAATTTTCCTTCCGATGCTCTTCTTCCTACAACACAGGTTCACTGATTCTCTATTTGCCCCTTCGGGGTAGACTCCTTTTAACCCCTGTTTTCCATAACTTTAAGAGTTTTTTGTCTCAAGCCTTGTTGCATTCATTATCAAATGTCCTTATTCTTTTTCTTGTAAAATCGTACCTTGCACTTACTGTTTCTCGACACATGATTGTATGCCTGTTACATTTTTGCTAAGACTATGTACATTCATCCGTATCAGTTCTTTGGGTTCTTAACAAATCTCACGGATTTTTTCTATACCACTTGATCTTGAAGTATCTCAGTGTCAGAGTTCAATCGCTCATTAACTCACTACTTACAGTTTGCGAATGTATCTTTTCCTTATATTTCCTGTTTTCTTTCACATTTGATGATTAGACATTACGATCGCTACGGATTATTCCTTTCCTTTTCTGTCTCCCCACCTTATTTTCCCGGTCTTTTTCGTTTTCCAGTTTAATTAGTATTGGGCCCACAGCATGAGGTCTCACCTTAATATTATTTAGGGTTTGGACTCACATTACCCAGTGATGCGAGGTTGACTTTTTCCTTCCCCACGTTTTCAATCTTCTCAACACCAGATGTTACCATCCTCATCCACGAGCACTTCGCATGGTCCATGATGTTTCTCCTTTACTGAACAGTCACCCCAACACATAGGGTGGTTTTCCTCTCCTGTCATATTAGACACATTGCTCTTATCGTTTTCGTTTGATTATGTGACTTACTTGTATTTGTCAAGTACTAGGCCATGTGAACCATTGTGTTTCTTTTTTGCTCTAATATTTATGATTTTCTTCTAAAGAATTTTTCTTTGTTTCCATGTCCTTCTCAGCCCTGAAGAGTCATAGCTACACACAGTGTGACGAAACACGTGTCGGCTGAATGTTCTTGCACCATGTATTGGTCAGACTTTGTTATATATAAAGAACACCACTCTAAAAAATGTCATTGATGTTGATGTTTTCCTTTCAAGAAACCAGAGTCTCTGAATATTGTTCATTTCGCTTTATATGCTAACAGTAGCGTTATCCTGATTGCGTGCGCAGGACTTTGTTTGCTATTTATTTAAGTGGGTTCTCCCACTTTATCGCAGGGATCCTTTGGGTTGGTATCCCTGACCTGGCAGCACCTAAACTTACTATCGGATAGTGATACCCTTAGTGCACACGCTTGAGCGCCATTTCCTTCATTCCCATCCAACCCTGCCATTTTTGTATAATCACGGGGTGGTGTTACAGTGCACATGGGCTAGAGAGTGTCATAGCATATGCACTAGCTGGTGGAATACAACACAGAGGTGTGAGGCAATCGGCGGGCACTGGTGGGTGTAACACAGCATTGGGCTCTGCCAGGAGTGCGCTGTGACTCTCAAGTGATGTTCGTCCCCTTTCCAGAGAGTAAAATAAAAAGTATTACACATCCGGCAGTGGATGTGTGTTTTATTAACCGTGAGGGGGGTTTCTTGCATAGTTTTGGTCGAATTTTTGTCGAATCCCCTTTGAATGGCTTGGTGTGCATGTGTATTAAATGTGCCCGTCAATAGCTACCCATGTTTGTATAAATAAACGACTAGGGTGTCTACCGGGATTAGGCACGGTAGGGCATCAGACATGTCAGAGCTTCACTAGTGGTGTAAATACATTCCACGTGGATTCATTGTATGCATAGTCGCCTTTTAATGAATATCACGCAAATCATCATGGTGATAGGTACGTACGGTTTGTCCAGCATGTCCTAGGTGTGTCTATAAATATATATTTTTTAAAAATAATAAAAAACAGTGGCCGGCCCTGGGGATTGGGGTCAAAAAAATATAATTAGGAGACAGGCCCTGGGGGATGGGGTCATCAGGGCCAATAAATTAGAATAAAAAGGGGAACCACACAGCCCCCCTTCTTAAAAAATTAAAATAAATAAAAGACTGGCATCGTGCCGGAGGCCACGCCGCCTCCTTGCAGCACTTTGCAAACGCGCCCCCTGGCGAGTTGTAAGTCGGGGAATTAATTCCTCTTCAATACTGAGGGTCCCTGAGGGCCAACTAGCCCAACAGGCATCTCCAGTATGCGCCAGGGAGCTGTGCTGCAGACAGGTGTTCTGAGGCCAAGCCCCTTTTTACAACTCTCTGCAACGCAGCTCTGTGGCGCTTACTGGAGGTACCTAGTGGTCTAGTTTGACCCTAGGGACCCTTAGGATTCAAGGGGACTTAATCTCTCAACTTAGAACAGCCACAGGGCGCGTTTACACAGTGGTGAAGGGAGGGCACGGGGCCTGAGGTGACGTGTGCAAACACGCACTATGGCACGTTTTAAATTGGGGATATAATTTCCCTTCAATACTGAGGGCCCCTGGGGGCTAACTAGCCCACCAGGTGCTTCCAGTAAGCGCCACTGAGCTGTGTTGCAGAGAGGTGGTCCAAGCCGCGCCACTTTTTACACCTCTCTGCAACGCAGTTCTGTGGCGCATACTGGAGGTACCTAGTGGGCTAGTTGGACCCTAGGGACCCTCAGGATTCAAATGAACTTAATCTCCCAACTAAAAAAGGACACAGGGCGTGTTTACACAGTGGTGAAGGGAGGGGACGGGGCCTGAGTTAACGTGTGCAAAAACGCCCTGTGGCCTGTTTTAAGAGGTAGTTTTAATCCCCCTGCCCAATTATATACTAGGGGCTTACAGAGGAGGTAATGCTAATCACAGGGGGACCCCAACGCATAATGTTCCCTAGTGTATGTAGGTGTTTTCACTGTATTCTAAGTGTCTTTTAACATAGCACTGGCTCTAGGACTGGTTAGTCAGTTACCACCAGTATCCGTCTGAAAAAGTTGAGGGTACAGTATGATTTTGCAACAAGGCTTCTTTCTGCTCTTCTTTTTGTTCTTTCTGCACGTTATCCTTCTTCCTGCACTTTTCTTCGTCTTTAAGGACTTCTGTTGCTTCTTTCTGCACTTCTTTTTTTTCTTTCTGTGCATTTTTTCTTCTTTCTTCACATTTCCTATCTCTGTAGGCAAGAAACCCCCCTCACGATTAATAAAACACACATCCACTGCTGGATGTGTACTTTTTATTTTACTCTCTGGAAAGGGGACGAACATCACTTGAGAGTCACGGTGCGCTCCTGGCAGAGCCCAATGCTGTGTTAGACCCAGCATTGCCTGCTGAGTGCCACACACCTCTGTGTTGTATTCCACTAGCTAGTGCATATGCTATGACACTCTCTAGCCCATGTGCACTGTAACACCACCCCGTGAATATGTCATGCCACATTTGTCTTCGCACGGGTTATATTGCCCCATCTAACGTGACTTCCTCGATGCCTATGTTATAACGCACAGTGCTATGAAATAGATATTACAATCTGGGATCCATATCTTTGTCACAGTGCATATGCAACGTTACACTCCCCAGCACATATTTTATATTACAACTGTAGAGACTAGTTAGGTTACACAACACTGCCCTGTGCATATTACACTCCAAGGCGCATATCGCATAGCACGCGCTAGTGCCTGTGCTATCTCGCGCTCTCCAATGAATCTGTCATTGCGCACAATGTATTGCATATTATATTTCACACCCGGTTCATATTATATCACACTTTTTGGTGCATAGTTTATACCATACACTATATCTAGTTTTCATTTTCAATCGTGCTCTCAGGACTATGTTCTATATAACACTGTGTTCACCTACCCTTTTCACGGGCATTATATTTTGCGATAGGGGTGGAGGGTCAGGGGGTGTTTCTGCCAAGTGAGCCCCTAGTCACAGTCACAAACGTCCTCTTCTTCCTGAATAAAAGTGAGATTATGCTGCATACTTGTTCATATTTTAAGTAGTTCGCACAGATACACATTTTAAAAACAATAAAGTTCCTAATACCCGCCTTCTCTGAACAGTTAGCTTGCTGCCCCATCCACCTCCTCCCTATCCTCTGTTGTCTGAATCCATGGACTAGCCTCCTCCCTCCTGCCATGCATGGTCTGATGTGCTGCCTCTGCCCTCCATTTAGCATGATGTACCAGTCCACTCCTCCTGCCCTCCATTGCCCAATTCTATGGCCCATCATTGACCTCCTGCTTAGCCTCTGTGCTTAGCTTGCTGCCCCTATTCTCCTTCCCCCTGCCCTCCGATGTCTTTGTGCATGCCCCTGCTCCATCCTTTTTGCCCACCATGTTCCATGGACCTGCCACTCCTATCTACTCTGAGTGTTCTGTTGAGCTGCCACTCCCCTCCCACCTGCCTAGCATTGTCAGATGACTGTAACCTGTCCCTGCCACCTCCACCCTGCCTGTCCACATGCCTCGCCCCTATCCCCTTCCTCCTGTCCTCCATGGTCCATTTTACTGCCACAACCTTCTGCCCTCCCTGGTGTTGTGCTGCAACTGCTCCTCCTGCCTGCCCCGCGCGGTCTGTTGTGAGGCCCCTTCCCCTGAACTCTCTTGTCTGTGCCCAGGTCCTGACCCTCCCTTCTATCCTCCATGGTCCTTTGTGCATGCCCCTGCACCCTCCTTCTTGCCCATCATAGCCATTGTACTGCCACTAACCCTCCCACCTCCCATATATGGTCTTCTGTGCTGCCATGGCCCCTCCGACCTTCCCTGTGTGCTCAGCTAGCTGCCCCTGACCCCCTCCCACCTTCCCTTCATGGTCTGTGTGTATGCAATCATAGTCTCATTGTTGCTCTCCATGGTGTGTCTTGTTTCTAGTGCCCATCCTGCATGACCTCCATGGTCATCTTGCTGCTCCTGCCCTGCCCCCTTGACCCCAGCCCTCTGTTTCCATGTGCAGACCCCTATTCCCTCCCTCCTGGCTTGTCTGTTCCATTGTAATGCCCCTGATCCGTCCCTCCTGCCCTTTATGGTCTGTTATGCTGCAGCTTTCTTTCCTGTCTGTCCATTATGGTCAGCTAGCTACCATTGCCTCTTTCCCCTCTGTTCTCTGTTGTCCATGTGCATGGTCCTGTTCCCTCCCTAATGCTTTCTATGGATTTTTGTGCTGCACTCCCGTCCCGCATGCGCTCTGTGGTGTATTGTGCTGCTGCAAACCCTGATGCATGCCCTGTAGGGTCAGTTTGGTGCACCTCTCCATGTCCCTCCTGTCCTCTGTTATCCGAGTCCATGTCCCTACCGTTTGCCATGGAAATTATGATTAGAGCTGCAGAAAGAAAAATTAGGGCACATTTTGACTTCTCAAATCCTCTTCTATTTCATAAAAAAATTCTGACATGCAGACTGAAACATGCACTTTGAATACCAACAGCACACTTCCCTGGTGAGCAGTAGCTTTACTACAGTGGTCTAATGAGCAACTAGAGTGCTAACATTAAGAATTTATGGCAAATGTGTGACACATCTGAATGCCTTCTTGATGGAACCAAAGTAAAAAACTGAAAGTATTTCCTACTGAGGAGACTGCAGTAAATGAGGAAATTAGGAAACTTCATAACAAAGACTCCCAAGATGGCCACCAGAGACAAAAGAGCCCAAATGTAGACCAAATATCACCCAGCTGTAGCCCAAGTATAGCCCAATGACAGAATGTCCCAGAGTGTTCTTAAGAACAACTAGAGCGCTTACTGTCTTACTTATGACAAAAGTATTGCACACCTGAAGCCATCTTGATTGGAAAAAACTGGTAACACTTAAAACATTTAATTTAAAAAGGAACACAATGAGGGGGTTCATTTTGCCATAGAAATTATGATTAGTGCTGAAGAAAGAAAAATTAGGGCACATTTTGAGTGACTTCTCAAATCCTCTTATATTTCATTAAACAATTCTGATATGCAGACTGAAACATGCACTTTTAATACCAGCAGCAGACTTCCGTGGTGAACAGTAGCTTTACTAGAGTGATCTAATGAGCAACTAGAGTGCTAACATTCAGAATTTAGGGCAAATGTGTGACATATCTGAATATCTTCTTGATGGAATCAAAGTAAAAAACCGAAAGCATTTCCTACTGAGGAGACTGCAGTAAATGAGGAAATTAGGAAACTTCATAACAAATAAATCTCCCAAGATGGCCACCAGAGACAAAAGCGCCGAAATGCAGCACAAATATCACCCAGATGTAGCCCACATGTAGCCCAATGACAGAAGTGTGCAACACACTTATTTTGTGTGTATTTGCAGTTTTATATAGTGCAGACTTGTCAGGTATTGGAGTGCTTTACATGAGCATTGGTTACATCACACAAGATCAAATTAATTTTGGTTGTAGACATGGGGAGATTAAGTGATTTGACCAGAATCACAGAATGTTGAGCTGAAGCAGAAACTCCAACCTGGTTCCCCAGTTGCAAAGTCTGCAGCTCTGGAAGTAACACCACATCCTCTCCCCTAGGTGCAACATTTAATCAAGCGGTCAACTTGATAAAAAAACATAAAGATTACAAATAATTTAAAAGTTCTTTGTCGCTATTTGAAAACTCCGAAAATATGTCCTCATTTTAGTTTTTAGAGCACTAACCATAATTTTGATGCAAATAAGACCCTCTCCTATATGTAATTTCTCAATCAATCAATCAATCAATCATGACATTTGTATAGCGCGCTACTCACCCGGAAGGGTCTCAAGGCGCTGGGGGAGAGGGGTCCGTTACTGCTCGAAAAGCCAGGTCTTGAGTTGCTTCCTGAAGGAGAGGTGGTCCTGGGTTAGCCGAAGGTGGATGCGGAGGGAGTTCCATGTCTTGGCTGCCAGTTAGGAGAAGGATCTTCCTCTGGCGGTGGCTCTGCGGATGCATGGGACAGCGGCGAGGGTGAGGCTGGTCGACCGTAGCTGGCAGGTGGGCGTGTAGACGGTCAGGCGGCTGTTGAGGTACTTGGGGCCCAAGTCGTGGAGATCCTTGTGTGCATGGGTGAGGAGTCTGAACATGATCCTCTTGCTGACGGGGAGCCAGTCCAGGTCTCTCAGGTGGCCCGTGATGTGGCTGTGTCAGGGGATGTCCAGGACGAGTCGTGCGGAGGCGTTCTGGATGCGTTGGAGTCTTTTCTGAAGTTTGGCTGTTGTTCCGGCGTAGAGGGTGTTTCCGTAGTCCAGTCGGCTGGTGACGAGTGCCTGGGTAACCGTCTTCCTGGTTTCGGTGGGGATCCATCGGAAAATCTTTCGGAGCATGCGCAGGGTGTTGAAGCACGATGATGAGACGGCGTTGACTTGTCCGGTCATCGAGAGGGAGGAGTCCAGGATGAAGCCCAGGTTACGTGCGTGGTCCGTTGGCTTGGGGGTGGTGCCCAGGGCAGGGGGCCACCAGGAGTCATCCCAGGCAGAGGGCAATGATCCCAGGATGAGGACTTCCGTCTTGTCTGAGTTCAGTTTCAGGCGGCTGTTCTTCTTCCACTCGGCGACGTCTTTCATTCCTTCGTGTAGGCTTGTTTTGGCGGTGGCTGGGTCGTTGGTGAGGGAGAGGATCAGCTGGGTGTCGTCGGCGTAGGAGATGATGTTGAGGTTGTGTTGGCGTGTGATGGCTGCGAGGGGGCTCATGTAGACGTTGAAGAGGGTGGGGCTGAGCGAAGATCCCTGTGGTACGCCGCAGATGACTTCGGTGGCCTCGGATCTGAACGGGGGGAGGCGGACTCTCTGGGTTCTTCCGGCGAGGATCGAGATGATCCACTCCAGTGACTTCTCTTGGATTCCGATGTCGCTGAGGCGCTGCACTAGGGTGCGGTGGCAGACCGTGTCGAACGCTGCGGAGAGGTCCAGGAGGATGAGGGCCGCTGTTTCCCCATTGTCGAGTAGGGATCGGATGTCATCAGTGGCTGCGATGAGGTCTGTCTCGGTGCTGTGGTTGGCTCGGAAGCCGGACTGCGAGCTGTCGAGGGATCCGTTTGTCTCGAGGAAGGCAGCAAGCTGTCTGTTGACGGTCTTCTCGATGACTTTGGCAGGAAAAAGGAGGAGCTAGATGGGGCGAAAGTTCTTGAGGTCGGAGGGGTCCGCTGTGTGTTTCTTCAGGAGGGCGCTGATCTCGGCGTGCTTCCAGCTTTCCGGGAAGGTGGCGGTGTTGAAGGAGGCGTTGATGATGTCCCGGAGTTGGGGTGCGATGATGGAGTCGGCCTTGTTGAAGAAGTGGTGGGGGCAGGGGTCGGTAGGGGATCCGGAGTGGATGGTGTTCATCGTGCGGGTGGTGTCTTCGGTGCTGACCGGGGTCCAGGCGCAGAGGGTGGTGGTGGGGGGCATTGGTTCGGTGGTTGGGTGCGAGGTTGGTGCGCCAAAGCTGTTGTGTATTTCGGCGATCTTGCGGTGGAAGAACGAGGCGAGTGAGTCGCAGAGGTCTTGTGAGGGAGTGATGTCGTTGTTTCCGGTGCTGGGGATGGAGAGCTCTTTGACGATGCTGAAGAGTTCCTTGCTGGTGTGGGCGTTGTTGTCCAGACGTTCTTTGAATGCTGTCTTCTTGGTGGTGCGGATCAGCTGGTGGTGTTTGCGGGTGGCATGTTTGAGGGCAGTCATGTTGCCTGTGGTCTGGTCTTTGCGCCATGTTTTCTCGAGGGTGCGTCAGTTCTTCTTGGAGTTCTTAAGTTCGTCGGTGAACCAAGAGGCTTTCTTGCTGCCGGGTCTGCTGGGAGGGGTCTTCAGAGGTGCAAGGACGTCTGCGCTGTTGGTGATCCACTGTGTGAGGTTGCTGGCTGCTTCGTTGGGGTTCGTTGTGCTGGCGGGAGGGTTCTGGCTGAGGGAGGTGGTGAGCTGGTCGGTGGTGATCTTGTTCCAGTTGCTGCGAGGGACCTGTTGCGGGTGGTGGTGGGTTGTGGTTCTTCTGCAGCTGAAGTGGATGCAGCTGTGGTCAGTCCAATGTAGTCCGGTGGAGTGGCTGAAGGAGATGTGCTTGCTGGAGGAGAAGACTGGGTCAAGCGTGTGGCCGGCGTAGTGGGTGGGGGTGTTCACCAGTTGCTTGAGACCGAGGTTGGCGAGGTTGTCCAGCAGGGTGGTGGTGTTGCTGTCCTTGTTGTTCTCCAGGTGGAAGTTGAGGTCCCCTAGGAGGATGTAGTCAGCGGAGGGGAGGGCGTGCGGGCCGATGAAGTCTGTGATGTCTTCGCTGAATTGTGTGTGTGGTCCCGGGGGTCTGTAGATGAGGGTGCCTCTGTGCCTCTGAGTGTGGTCTTGGGGTCGGTGTGTATCTGGAAGTGGAGGTGTTCGGCGGCGGTGAAGGTGTCGTCGGAGCTGGTCGTGATGCGGATGGTGTTCTTGTGTATGATGGCGATGCCTCCTCCAGTTTGGTTGACGCGGTCCCTCTGGGTGATCTTGTATCCGTCCGGGATGGCGATGGCGATGTCGGGCGCTGAGGAGGCGTTCATCCAGGTTTCCGTCAGGAAGGCGACGTCTGGCGATGTTGTGTCGAACAGGTTCCAGAGTTCGACGGCGTGTCTGTGGACGGAGCGTGTGTTGAGCAGGATGCACTTGAGGTGGTTGCTGCTGGTGCTTGGCTTGGCGGGTGAGGTGCAGGTCCGGAGGCAGGTGAATTTGCAGGCTTGGCAGGTGAAGGGTCCGTGTGTGCGTTTCGGGGTGGCTTGGTAGCAGGCGGGGGTTCGGCCGGCATTGAGTGCGTTGAGGGTGGCGGCGTCGTAGGTCCGTCGTGTGGTCTGGTGTTGGAGAGGACCAGGGGTCCTGGTGCTGGGCGCCGTCCAGGCGCGGACGGGCGTAGACGGGCTTGCCTTTGGCGTGCCCTCGGCACACAATCGGCACGCCTGTTGCGCGTACGCGCGGACTCTGCCATAAATGGCGTAGTGGGAGGGGTGGAGTGGGAAGGAGGAGCAGCTGGGAGGCGGGAGCGGGGTGGCGCGGGGAGGGGATCGGGGTACAGAAGGCAAAAGGGGGGGCGGGGCCGCAGGGGAGCAGCGGCAGGGAGCGGGGAGGGCGAGAAAAGATGGAAAGACGGCGAGAACGAAACAAAATAAAGCACTGGTAGCGAGCAGGTAGAGGCAGGTAGGGAGACCGGGCACACTCACGGAGAGCCGCGCGGCGGGTGGAGCGACCGTCACCGACCAGGGTCAGGTCAGGTCACAGCTCCCCGTCGAGCTGGAACACCTTAAGTATCTGGAGGGAGGGAGGAGCAGCTGGGAGGCGGGAGCGGGGTGGTGCGGGGAGGGGATCGGGATACAGAAGGCAAAAGGGGGGTGAGGCCGCAGGGGAGCAGCGGCAGGAAGTGGGGAGGGCAAGAAAAGACGGAAAGACGGCGAGAACAAAACAAAAACAAACTGGTAGCGAGCAGGTATAGGCAGGTAGGGAGACCGGGCACACACACGGAGAGCCGCGCGGCGGGTGGAGCGACCGTCACCGACCAGGGTCAGGTCAGGTCACAGCTCCCCGTCGCGCTGGAACACCTTAAGTATCCGGAGGGAGGGAGGAGCAGCTGGGAGGCGAGAGCGGGGTGGCGTGGGGAGGGGATCGGGGTACAGAAGGCAAAAGGGGAGGCAGGGCCACAGGGGAGCAGCAGCAGGGAGCGGGGAGGGCGAGAAAAGACGGAAAAACGGCGAGAACGAAACAAAAACAAGCACTGGTAGTGAGCAGGTAGAGGCAGGTAGGGAGACCGGGCACACTCACGGAGAGCCGTCACTGACCAATTTAAACCAGGTCAATTTCTAAAGGAAATGCTCTAGGTATTACAGTTTTGATTACATCAAGATGATGTCAGGCGTTCCACACTTTTTTAATAAATATAGAATGTTAGCAAACTAGTTGTTCATTGGGATACTGTTGAGAGGCAGAGGCCAGGGGCACAGACTCTGAACATTGAAGGCAGGTAGGAGAGTGCAGAGGCAACAATTTGACCTCACTGGGCAGGCAGGAAGGGCAGTGGCAGCACATCAGACTATGGAGGGCAGTGGAAAGGGGGGCAGGGGCAACAAACCAACAATACAGGACTGGCAAGAGAGGCTGTGGCAATATAATAGACCATTGTGGGCAGAAGGAAGAGGCAGTGGTAGTACAACCATACATGCCAACAGACCTGTTTCAGCCAGAAAACGTCCAATGATTTTAAGCTCAAATGGGCTTTATTTGATCTGTCTCCTGTCTACAATCTCCTGTTTTTCAATGTAACTCAAAGGGGAAAATCAATATCCCAGTTTTTTTTCAAAATCTCCCTCTTACCAATTTCAAAATGTTCGCAAGTATGGTACATTGGATCATGGTAGGAAGGAGGAATTGGGGTAGGGACATGGACTTGGATAACAGAGGACAGAAGGGACATGGAGAGGTGCACCAAACTGACCCTACAGGGCAGGCATCAGGGTTTGCAGCAGCACAATACACCACACAGGGCATGCGGGACGGGAGTGCAGCACAACAATCCATAGAAAGCAATAGGGAGGGGACAGGACCATGCACATGGACAACAGAGAACAGAGGGGAAAGAGGCAATGGTAGCTAGCTGACCATAATGGACAGACAGGAGAAAAAGCTGCAGCATAACAGACCATAAAGGGCAGGAGGGACGGATCAGGGGCATTACAATGGAACAGACAAGCCAGGAGGGAGGGAATAGGGGTCTGCACATGGAAACAGAGGGCTGGGGGCAAGGGAGCAGGGCAGGAGCAGCAAGAGGACCATGGAGATCAGGCAGGATGGGCACTAGAAACAAGACACACCATGGAGAGCAACAGTGAGACTATGATGGCATACACACAGACCATGGAGGGAAGGTGGGAGGGGGTCAGGGGCAGCTAGCTGACCACACAGGGAAGGTGGGAGGGGCCATGGCAGCACAGAAGACCATGCATGGCAAGCGGGAGGGTTAGTGGCAGTACAATGGCTATGATGGGCAAGAAGGAGGGTGCAGGGGCATGCACAAAGGACCATGGAGGATAGAAGGGAGGGTCAGGACCTGGGCACAGACAAGAGAGTTCAGGGGAAGGCGCCTCACAACAGACCACGTGGGGCAGGCAGGAGGAGCAGTTGCAGCACACAGATCAGGGAGGGCAGAAGGGTGTGGCAGTAAAATGGACCATGGAGGACAGGAGGAAGGGGATAGGGGCATGGCATGTGGACAGGCAGGGTGGAGGTGGCAGGGACAGGTTACAGTAATCTGACAATGCTAGGCAGGTGGGAGGAAAGTGGCAGCTCAACAGAACACTCAGAGTAGATAGGAGTGGCAGGTCCATGGAACATGGTGGGCAAAAAGGATGGAGCAGGGGCATGCACAAAGACATTGTAGGGCAGGGGGAAGGAGAATAGGGGCAGCAAGCTAAGCACAGAGGCTAAGCAGGAGGTCAATGATGGGCCATAGAATTGGGCAATGGAGGGCAGGAGGCGTGGACTGGTACATCATGCTAAATGGAGGGCAGTGGCAGCACATCAGACCATGCATGGCAGGAGGGAGGAGGCTAGTCCATGGATTCAGACAACAGAGGATAGGGAGGAGGTGGATGGGGCAGCAAGCTAACTGTTCAGAGAAGGTGGGTATTAGGAACTTTATTGTTTTTAAAATATGTGTCTGTGCGAACTACTTAAAATATGAACAAGTATGCAGCATAATCTCACTTTTATTCTGGAAGAAGAGGACGTTTGCGACCGTGACTCTGGGCTCACTTGGCAGAAACACCCCCTGACCCTCCACCCCCATCGCAAAATATAATGCCCGTGAAAAGGGTAGGTGGATGCAGTTTTATATAGAACATAGTCCTGAGAGCACGATTGAAAATGAAAACTAGATATAGTATATGGTATAAACTATGCACCAAAAAGTGTGATATAAGATGAACCGGGGTGTGAAATATAATATGCAATACATTGTGCACAATGACAGATCCGTTGGAGAGCGCGAGATAGCACAGGCACTAGCACGTGCTATGCGATATGCGCCTTGGAGTGTAATATCCACAGGGCAGTGTTGTGTAACCTAACTAGTCGCTAAAGTTGTAATATAAAATATGTGCTGGGGGTGTAACGTTGCATATGCATGGTGACAAAGATATGGATCCCAGATTGTAATATGTATGGCGTAGCGCTGTGCGTTATAACATGGGCATCGAGGAAGGCACGTTTGATAGGGCAATATAACCTGTGCGAAGGCAAGTGTGGCATGACATATTCACGGGGCGGTGTTACAGTGCACATGGGCTAGAGAGTGTCATAGCATACGCACTAGCTGGTGGAATACAACACAGAGGTGTGTGGCACTCGGCGGGCACTGGTGGGTGTAACACAGCATTGGGCTCAGCCAGGGAGCACGCTGTGACTCTCAAGTGAGGTTCGTCTCCTTTCCAGAAAGTAAAATAAAAAGTATTACACATCCAGCAGTGGCTGTGTGTATTATTAACCGTGAGGGGGGTTCCTTGCATAGTTTGGTTGAATTTTTGTAGAATCCCCTTTCAATGGCTTGGTGTGCGTGTGTCTTAAATGTGCCAGTCAATAGCTACCCATGTGTTAGACCTGGCACCTTGGCGTGAGTCTCCCTTCCTCTTTTTGTCGCTGTGCCTCATGTGATTTTATGGTGTTGGCCGCTCAGCGCGCTGTGCCACTGCCAACCAGTGTCGCGGTACGAGTGCTCCCTATGTAAATTGTATATGTTGGTTGGATTCCATGATTGCATCATTTGATTTACTGTCAGACCCCAGTAAAGTGCGCCAGGAGTGCCAGGGCATGTAAATGCAAACACCGCTGGTGGGCTTGCAGCACTGGTTGTGCCACCCACAGAAGCGGCCGGTAAAATATGTCTAAGGTCTGCCATCGCAGAACCTGCGTGCAGTCTGGTACTGTCATGCTGACTGGCCAGTGCCCACACTTGCCGGTCCCTAAAACCTTCCCTTAGCTGCATGTTAGTCACCCCTCTGGTAGGCCCACGGGCAGGGTGCGTTGTGAGCATAAGGTAGGACAAGCCTAGATGCGTGGCATGTCCTAGTAGTGAATTACCACCATCTTGTTGTTCACTACTGCAAGGCTACCCTGTTCTCATAGGCCAGTATGGGCGGCTTGGATTGTTACACCCTATGATCCTGACCGACCCAGGGAACATGGTAGAAGATCGAGTTTAGTATGCCTGAACTCGGAATAATAAGGTACATCTTTTCCAAGGTTTATTTTAATATTCCGCGTTTGCAAATGCCGCTTTTAGAAAGCTGGCCTTTGCTTGCCTAAACATTTCAGCCCGTCTCTGCGTGATGTGTATCTGATGTCTGGCTGGTGTGAGTGACAGGGCTGGGGGAACCCAGATGGGCAGGGCTAGGTAGCCTGGTGGTGAATAGGACGATCGACAGGTAGATGGGGGAGGAGTACTCCTAGGCTCTGAATAGGACAGTGCTCTGCCACCTCAATGCCGGCTCCGCCCCCTGTGGAGCGTCTGATGACTCTGCCCTGCACTCTGAAAGAAGAAGCCTGCATCTCGTAAACAAAGTGCTCAGAAACCGGACTGGACTAGGCAAGGGCCCCCCTGGCCTGGGAGAACAAAAGATTTGCTGTATAAATGTAGGAGCCCTGCTCCTAAGAAACTAGATCCGCTTTTGACCAAGAAGAATCTCTGCCTGAGGAGGAGGCACCGGGAAAGCTGTAGGAGTAAGACTGTCCCTATCCTGGGGGATTGGCCTGCAGTGGTGACCTTGCTGCCAAAGGGGAGAAGAGAAACTGTTGCTGAAGACTTTGCTTTATTTTTACTTTCAAGACTTGTGCTTTTCCGAAACGATCTCCAAGGGCTTGGAACTGAGCTTGCCCCCTGAACTGAGCCCCAGGACCATTGGGCTCTACCTGATCTTCACTCGCCTGCCGCTGGACTGTGGTGTCCTTTCCCTCACCGGAGCTGTGACCCTCGTGCCCCAGCCCCTCCCTGAGCCGTGACCAGGACTGCTTAGCCGCCCCCGCCTTGGGAAGAGCCTCGCTCGATCGGAGCCGCTCCCCCTACACTGTGCTGGGCTGCCCCTGTCACCTCGCTCGCTGGAGGCTCGCTGCGTACCTTCACCCTCCTGCCGGAGTCGGCGTTGTGAGCATCTCCAAGCCTCGGACGGCCCGGATGAATCTGCGTGCCCGGCTGCCCCGCTTTGTTCACCCGCCACCTGCAACACCCCGCTCTTGTCGTGAGCCTGAAGATCAGACCCCCATCGTGAAGTGTGGGAGCCCCGGACGCCGCCTCGCCCTTCTGTGGAAGAGCTGCTGAAATCCCGCACCCACTTTCGCGTCAAGAAACAAGGTACTGTACTTACGAACTCGACCGCAAGCTCGCATCGGATCCAGGGTCCGCAACGTTCTGATTTCCCTGTCATCTGCCGTGTGCTTCCCGGGCGCCGCCTCAGCACGAAGTGCGCTGAGTCCCACAGTTACATTGTGCCCGCCTAAGGAACTTTCCGTAACAAAGAGAACTTTACCGTATTCCTAAGAGTTGTGGCCCCATCAGTTTAACGTTACTGGGCCTTGTATTCGAATCTACTGAATCTACATAAAAGCTTATTTTTATACTTCCTGATTGGTGTCCGTTTGTGGTGCATGCAAGGGGTTTACTGTATGTGTAATTGCATTTGCTTAACCGTGTATGCCTGAGACTTAGCCTAGACTGCTCGCGCCACGCACCTAGAGGGTGAGCAGGGGTTATTCTGGGGAGTCATCCTTCGCCCTGACAAGAAGTAAAGGGTCCCTGCTTGTTGTGGGTACACACCTGTGTCAACCAGAGCCCCCTCATTTCTAACATTGGTGGCAGCGGTGAGGATTTACGGATTTGCATTTGCGGTTTGCGTATAGTGAACCACTGATCACCACGTAGTGAGAGCAGACCAGTAACACAGCCACAAGACTAGCGATTGTTTTTGTTTTGCCAAGAACCTCCGTTGTTAGAGCCATGCCTGGTTCGCTTCCCGCCGGAAGGGCAGCTTCTATAATCTCTGGATTTGAGGACATAGATTGGGAAGAAAGCGCACTTCAGGATCGTACCAATGAAGAGTTGAGAGGTTTTTGCTCCAAGTTCAGAATTGCCCAAACTGGATTGAAAAACAAGACCCAACTCGTGAAGGCGCTGAGGGCCTGGTATGAGTCAAAGGCACCAGAGAATCAGGTGGAAGTGGTTCCACCAGAAAGTGTCCATGAGTTTGGCAGAGGCCTGTCGCCAGAAGAGTTGGCAGACAGGGCAGCAACCCGGGCACATGAAGTAGAGATGGCAAAACTTCATGGGCAAATGGATATGGAAAAACAAAGACTAGCCATGGAAGAAAAGAAACTACAATTAGAGCATGACATGAAGCTGAGGGAGCTGGAGCTGAAAGCAAAAAGTTTGGAGCTTAATCCCTCTGGTGGCAGCACACCGCCAGTACCGGCGGAACCAAGAGTTTATATTCCCAAGGATGTAGTGAAGGAGTTCTTCAAGAATGACGACATCGGGCAGTGGTTCAGAGCCTACGAGGTAGCCATGTCTTCCCACCGGGTCCCTGAGAGAGATTGGGGAGCGGGGTTGTGGGGACGGTTCCTGAGTGAAGGGCGGGACACACTGTTAGATTTACCTGCTGATGTTCATAATTCATACGCCCATATGAAGGAAGCCTTGATGACTAGGTATGGGTTGACCCCTGTGTTATATAGACAGAGGTTCAGGGGTTGCACTAAGATTCCCAATAGTACGTATGTGGAGTATGTGACTTTCTTTTGCAGAGCGCTGGATGGTTGGGTAAAGGGTAGTAAGGTAAATGATTATCAAGGGCTTCTTGATTTAATGGCATGGGAGCACTTGTCCAGTAATTGTTTTCCTGAGCTACGCCAGCACCTGATAGATAGTAGGCTGACTAACCCTAGGAAGCTTGCTGAGGAGGCGGACCGCTGGGTCAGTACCAGGGTCCACAAGGGTCCCGTGGGAGATTCCGCCAAAGGTGGGCAGTGTCCCCAGCAGAAGAGTGGGGGGGACAGGGGTAAACAGAAGCAGTTCCAAAAAGGGCCCCAAAGTAGTCCCCAAGGGAACCAAGGGAAGCGTTCTTAGCCTCCCCCACCCCAGAAACCGACCGGGGCCCCGACAGGTCCTCCTGTTCAGAAGGGGCCCGTCAGATGTTACAGGTGTAACAATTTGGGGCATTTTGCCTCTGATGTAAAGTGTCCATTGTTTGGTAAACCAGCACCCACTGGTGCTCCACCCCGGCAGGTGACTAGTGTAGCCTTGGGGGAGGAGAGGGATGTCCAAGGTGGGTGGGGTCCTGCAGAGATGTCCCTTGTCTCGCTAGGAGACCGTGAAGTGGTCCCTCCAACCCAGCTGCCTGAGAACACTAAGAAGTACAGGCAGTGGGTGACCATAAATGGCCATAGAGTGGAAGCCAGTCAGTCATAAGCTTTTATTCGATATGCAAGATATCTTGTAAGCACATAAAAAATACAATAGACACATAAAAATCACAGTTCCAAGAAGCCAGTATGAAAAACATAAGAATATAAAAAAGGGCATAAATTTCCCATAATAAATTATCTAAAAAAGAATTAAACAGCTACTGACAATCTCTTGCAGCGAATGAGCCAGGACCACTTTAAAAATTTCGCAATTCCACACACAAAAAGGGGGGAAGTGTCCGTCGTTAAAATGCGCAGGGCCTCAAGGTGACTACGTGTGCCCATATTGCGACAGAGGGGTTTCAACCAGACACCCCTGGGCCTTGCATAATCCGGGCAAGCAAATAAAACGTGTACAATAGTCTCAACCTTGCTAGGGCAACATGCACAATTGGGAGAAATGCGGGGCACAGGTGACCAACTCGATACCAATGCACCTAGGGGGAGGCATCCAACTCTGAATTTGAAATAAAGGGCTCGGTCATAAGGGAGAGTTATCAAGTCCAGGTAGGGTTCAAAAGCCACAGTGTCTTTAATTTGCAAAAAGGCGACAGTCGACTTGCAGTGGTTGGAGGTTGTATTTAGCCGCTCCGCACACCAGTTCCAATAATGCGCCTTGACAACTTCTTTTGTAGGGGCTGAACGTGATGACCAGCAGCCTCCTAGACCGACATTCTCCAAGAGCTTTTTGGTATCTCTAAGCCACTTTATTTTGGCCCAGCCCCCCAGACTCATAATTTCTCCCAAGGCATCAGCATAAGATTTCAATTCTTCACCCCTCCAGATTCTTGTCCATAACAAAAGCGGGCGAAGCTGGGCCTGGTCTTTAATATTTTTGCAGCCCATGTCCAACCGGACAGGTACGGATGGAGTACTCAGGGGAACGGAGATAAGAGATTTCAATAACTTACTCTCCGCTGTCTCTAGATCTTTCAAACAGCAATGGCCCCACAGTTCTGCCCCATACAAGGCTGATGACACTACTTTAGCCTTGTAAATGTCAACTACTGGGGTGAGTGATCTTCTTGGAGAGGCCCTGAACTCCCTCATAAGGGCACCTCCCACTCTCCTATGGCTGAGGACCATTTTATCAATATGACTAACCCAGGACATCCTATCCGTAATCCGGATACCCAGGTAGTCAAATTCGGCTACTTTCTCTAGGGGTGTCGAATTTAGAGTCGGGGGGCGGCCCAGTTTCTTAGGAGGATTTAGGACTAGATATTTTGTTTTATCCACGTTTATTGTTAATCATCTTGCATCACAGAACTCCTGAAATCGTGTTAGTAATTTCTGGAGACCTTGAGGGGTCTTCGAAATCAGGAGCGTGTCGTCCGCAAATAGCAGGGTGGGGATCCGGACTCCACCGAGACAGGGGGCGTTGGCTGGTTCTTGCTGGAGATGTTTTACCACCCCATTCACATAAAGTGAAAATAGGGTTGGAGCCAAAACGCAGCCCTGCCTTACGCCCCTAGAGACTGGAATCTTCTCAGTAAGTTCACCGTTTTTACCCCAGCGGACCTGGGCAAAGGTATGGGCGTGAAGGTTGATAAGAAGTGACAAGATGTAAGGGGGTAAGCCCAGCTCGAGAAGTACCCTCCAAAGATCCTCTCGGGGGACTAGGTCAAAGGCAGTCTTCAGGTCTATAAAGGCCAAATAAAGGCTGCCCTTGCCCAGTTCCACCACCTTCCACCCCAGTAATATCAGCCTAAACACCTGCTCAATTGTCCCCATTCCGACCCGAAAACCTGCCTGAAAGTCTGAAAGAATTTTATTCTCCTCCACCCAATGGAGGATCCTTCCGAGGATAGCTTTACCTGCTATCTTTTGGGTGGAGTCGATCAGACTTATGGGTCGGTAATTACCTGGAGCTTCCCTGCACCCTTTTTTATAAACTGGGACCACCACCGCCCCTTTCCAGGATTCAGGTACTGCCCCTCCCATCATGATGTCGTTAAGTAGCGCTGCTATGACCCGTGCCCATTCAGCTGGGTATGCCCTCATAAGGTCTCCCGGGAGGCCATCGGGACCCGCAGCCTTGCGTGGGGCTACCCACCCTATAACCCCCTCAAGTTCTAGCGGAGTAAAGAGGTCGTAGGCATGAGGTTCAATTATATGCGTAAGAGCCATCCCCGCATTACAATCCCCTTCTGGAGGGAGGTATAAAGACCCAAAGTGCTTTACCCAGTTTTGTGGCGGGATGTTACAGGGTCTCATAAGTGCATCGGGGATTTTCCGTGCACTTATAAGTTTCCAAAATGCCCTTGGGTCTCTACTTTTGCTGGCCTGGAGCAGGTCATCCCAATATTTATCTTCCCACTCCCTCCTGGCTAGTTTAAGAGAGTTATTGTAGGCCCTCCTTGCTTCCTGTATCTCAAGACGGGACTTAGCTTTAATCGCCTCAACTAACTTAGCCTTAAGAACCCTACATGGTTGGGAATACCAACCCTCAGGGAGTTTTTTAGAGAGTTTATTACCCAATTTATTATGATGAAGGGTAAAGACATTAGTCAAGGCATCAGTCAGGGAGACAAAGAGCCCACTCACTCTACCCACACCTTCCGACGATGTTCCAAGGTTTAGTACTGTATGGTTTAGGAGAGATTTTATTTCTTCTACCTTCCCCTCTGATAAAACCAGTTTGGCCCATTTAATTCGCCTGCCACAAGGGGAGACTTCCGATACCTCAGGTGGTGCTGCTACTTGATTTATAGGGACCTTACTTGAGTGACGCCACCACTGAGCCATACTTAAAGAAAGCGGGTTATGGTCGCTTTCAACCGAGGGGACCACCTGCATGTCCCTTACATAGGGCCAAAGACACACGTCTACTAAGAGATAATCTAACCTAGAGGTATGTCCGGGCCTATTATACGTGTGAGCACCCAGCCTATCCGAGGGTGTCCTCCCATTAACAGCCCTTAGATTGAATTCAAGGCTCAGGGAGTATAACTGAAGCGCCACTTCTGACCACCTCTTGATCGGTGGGATTTCCAGAGCCGGAATCCCCCACCTAGTGTCCTCCTCTTCTTGGTCGAGGGAGACGTCCGAACCCAAAGGCTCGAACGTACAGTTCATGTCACCTGCAACCAGTGTACAAGACTTATGTGGGGTGTTGTTTAACAAAGTCTCGAGTAATGATATTATAGGAGACTTTCTCCCGCCCACGGTTCCCCGGGCATAAACATTATAAACGTTTAAAACAACTCTCCCCCTTCGGTCTATTAAAGTTATGTTTTGAATGTCAGGAGAACCTGTGGGGAAATCCATAATTCTGCAATCGAGAGATGCCGCAACCCAGATAAGGAGGCCACCGGCTGGGCGCCCCCTCCCTGAAGTTGAGACATGCGCAGAGGAGAAATAGGAGGAAAAACCCACCCTGTGGACCGGCACACAACTCCATGTCTCTTGGAAGAGGCACAGAGAGTGCTCGTCAACCTGCGTAGTAAAGTCAGCCAGGGGCAGCTTTCCTGCAATCCCCGCGACATTCCAGCTGAAAACCTTAAAGACAAGGTCCGTCAAAGCCGGAGTGCTGCAGGGCACCGGAATGTCCCCGCCTGTAGAGCTCCTCGGGAAAACGTGAGGACAGCAAGGGTCTTGCAAGGTGGGTGTAAGGTCACCTATCCCACTTGCAGGCTTACTTTTGCTAAGTGATAATATTTCCACTGAATCTACTCTCTGCCCAACTTCCAGTCAAATGGGTCCCGCTGAACACAAATGTTTCTCCCTGGAGACCCCTGAAAACCCATTCCTATTCTGATCAAGAACAGGGGGACTTAAGCCTCGACCGGTAGAGTCAATGATTTGCCTGGGGTAAAAGAAGGAAAGGTCTACCACTTTAACCCCCGGGACCCCCATATTAGGAACAGGGGTACAAATTGATGGTACCACTCTTGGATCTTGGAAATTTACAATTATACAGTCCCCCTCCTGTGTTTTTTCTCCGTGTCCAACCCAGTCCACTCTACGAACACTCAGTATAATGCCATCCACACCTAGCGGGATTGGCTTATTTGCCTTTAGCCAGTGGATACACTTATTCTTAAGTGATTGATGATTTTCCCACTGGCCGTCTTTTAAAGGAGGCACATTAACCATGACTGCCGCAAAGGGTTGACAGTCTGGTGGAAGATTTACTGGGGGAATTTGACTCACTTGTTTGCTTGGGGCAGGTGTAAGGGTCGATCTGGTGATAGGATGGGGGACGGACCTAAGGGATTTCTCTAAGGCTAACCTGCTAGAGTTGGTGCAAGCCCCTTGTTTTTTAGGAATTTCCATTATACGACTCACTACCTGTGGTTGCTTCTGTCGGGGAGACTTAGGTTTATTTTTATCGGGCACTATCTGGGATTGAGGACCCTTTTGCAAAAGTCCTGCTTTGGGACTTGGAATGGATGTGGAAGCTGTAGTAGATGGGCTATTAGAAGCTCCCTTCTCACAACATAGTGGATGCTTAGAGGCTCCCTGAGATGAAGGCACGTTTCCGGTTGCGACCAAGTTCTTAGCTTCGGTCACTCTACTTGTTTGTTTAACTGCTACTTTAAGTGCGTGAAAGCCGTCAAGGGTTGATTGCTCGAGTTTGTCGATCCTATCCCCAAGGCCTTTGACTTGAGTTAGCAACGGATTCAAGAGTCTATAAACCTTCTCAAGAATATTTCCTACCGTTGCTAAGTCCGTAAACTTTAAAAGTTTCGCGCTATTTGGGCCAGAGTGTGGCTCCTCAGGAGAGTTTACAACATCCCCGGGTATGGCCAGTTTATTCGCTACAGCTTTGGCCCTTGAAGTTCTCATACCCACTCCAAAAGGCTTTCTTGAATTTTGATAAAGCGCGGCCTGTCTAACTGGCCAGCCCCTTTTACGTT
The DNA here is from genome assembly GCF_964204655.1 of Triturus cristatus. NCBI lineage: Eukaryota > Metazoa > Chordata > Amphibia > Caudata > Salamandridae > Triturus > Triturus cristatus. Next base: position 335,875,236 of record NC_140579.1, read on the forward strand.
TACGAACCTTTTTGCTTAAGGGCCTATTCTCCTGTCTAATGATGGTTGTTTGGGAATTATTGGGGGACCTATCTATCTCCCCTACTGGTAATCCCAAGAGCGAGGTGGACGAAAATAGAGGATCCACAACAGTAGTGGGTTCACTTGGGACATTGATGGATGATGATGCAATCTGTTTACCAAGACCATCTGGCTCCATGGTGACTATTGGAAAAAGAGCAGCCAAACTTTCTAGCCTTCCTATATTTTGTTCAATGTCGACCAACTGGGGTGGGTTTAAGGAAGTACCAAAAACACTAGGCGCAATATCGTCCTGGGACTGGGTACTTGCAGTTATAAGTGATGATTGAGCATCGCCCCCCAGGGATGAACGTCTCGAAGGGAGGTAGACCTCAGATAAACGCCGCTCAGACATTGCAATCTCCTTATCAATCACCGCCGCCACCCTGGTAATGAAGCGGTCCATAGATCCAATAATGGGGCTTGCTGTATTTGGCCCCCTTACGCCTTCATTCCTTAACAGTTTACCAGAACGGGTAGACATAGTTTAGTAGGTACGAAACCGGAATATGTACTCACAGGTCTAGCAGAAACAAGGGATGTGGCCCAGCCCAGCCTCCTCCTGCCTCTGACGGCCACAGACGGCCACAGACGGCCACAGACGGCCGGCGACGCCCGCGCGCGTCCCGCGACGCGGGGGAAGCGTCTGTTGATGTAGCGCCTCCGGGCGCGCTTCTCCGGCGGATGTGGGCGGGACGCCGAGTGGACGCTGGGGGCTGTAGTCCTCCTCGCAGGCGGCCTCGATTGAACTGGAGGCGGCGTAGCGGACTGTCAGCGACAGTGCAGAGAGGTGGAAGGTGCTCTGCCCCTGACCCCAAGAGCCAGGTAAGAGGTGCTGCGTTGGACTGTGAGGCTCTGAGGGCTGTGGATTTGAAAATCTCTCCCCAGTCGCAGTGTTTGGAACCCTTATAATTCCACAGAGTGTGCGTAGGAATCTCTGGTGTCTCTTGAGCTGGTTTTGGATTCTCAGTATGTAGAGGTTTAATACTCTTGCAGCCTGTCCACTAGAGGAGGTCCGGAAGTTTTCAAAGCGCAGCGGGTGCCAGTGTTTTCACGGCGCCTCCACCGGCGCTTCTGCAGGGTAAAAGAACACCAAATGTCACCCTACAGTCCGCTAGGCCTCAGGGAGGTGACATGCTGTATTCCGCAGTCTCGCGGCCGAGGGAACTGGCTCAAGGGCAGGCCGCAGCTGCAGCATCCGGCAAAGCCTTGTAGGCAGGGGAGGACGACTGCACCGAGGTGGAAGCTCTTAGAGATACAGGAGCCAGTGTGACAGCTGTCAGGTGTCACCTGGTGTCTCAGGAGCAGGTGGTCCCCAATGCATTCTATCCCGTTGTTGCCGCTGACAACACAGAGAGACACTGCAAGGTGGCTCAGGTTCCCTTTGAGTGGGGGGGTCTCTGGTACTCTTCAGGTAGCTGTGAGGCCCGCCATGCCTGTAGACTGTTTGTTAGGGAACGATTTGGAGAGCTCACCTTGGGCTAAGGTGGAGCGGAGTGCTCACCTGGAGATGTTGGGTATGCCGGATTGGGCGTGTGTCACAACACGGTCCATGGCAGCCAGTAGAGGGACTCAAGAGGTCCTGGAGCCTGAGAGGGAGGCCCAGGAACCGGCCTCAGAGAGAAGGAGCAAGGGGCGCGGGAAGCCGGCCCCTGAAGTTCCCACGGTCCAGGAGGAAGCAGACCTTGAGGAGGATGCCCTGGAGCCTACAGGGGAACAGATAGCTGAACTGGGAGACCTGCCGGAGCTGACCCATTGGCAGCAGGAAGGGGGTTCCACCAGGGAGGACTTTTGTAAGGCGCAGAAGGAGTGCCCTTCTCTCGTGGGTATGCGGCAGCAGGGTGCAGACCAGGCCACAGGTGATCAGTCAGGATCACATTTCGTTTACTGGGAGAACGACCTCCTATATACAGAGCCTAAGGTTGCTGAGCCTGGGTCAGCCCATGCGCTGGTGGTACCCCAGGACTTCAGAGCCTTCCTACTGGGGCTGGCTCACGATGTGCCATTGGCAGGGCATTTGGGGCAGGACAAGACCTTTGAAAGGCTTGTCACCCACTTTTATTGGCCTCAAATGCGCAGGAGTTCAGATAATCACTGCAGGACATGCCAGACTTGCCAGGCAAGTGGAAAGAGTGGAAGGAAGCAGAAGGCTCCACTCCAGCCATTCCCTGTGGTCGGTACCCCATTCCAGCGAGTGGGGATTGACATTGTAGGGCCACTGGACCCCAGGACAGCGATGGGCAATAGGTTCATCCTGGTCCTGGTGGACCATGCCACCCGGTACCCGGAAGCCATCCCTCTGAGGACAGTGACGGCCCCCGTGGTGGGACGTGCACTGATGGAAATTTTCTCCCGAGTGGGATTCCCTCTAGAGGTGGTGTCTGACCGAGGTACCAATTTCATGTCCAAGTACATGAAATCTCTTTGGCAAGAGTGTGGTGTAACCTACAAGTTCACCACACCTTACCACCCCCAAGGAAACGGGTTGGTTGAGAGATTCAACCGAACCCTCAAAGGCATGATAATGGGCCTGGAAGGACCCATGAGGCGTAAGTGGGACGTCCTCTTACCATGCCTTCTCTTTGCTTACCGTGAGGTGCCACAGAAGTCTCTAGGGTTCAGTCCCTTCGAGCTTCTGTATGGTCACCCAGTCAGAGGACCTCTAAGTCTGGTCAAGGAAGGCTGGGAGCAATCTCCCAGGAAACCTCCCCAGAATGTATATAGTTACATGCTGGCCTTCAGGAATCAGGCTAGGCGATTCAGGCAACTTGCTGAGGCAAATCTGGAAGCCAGCCAGGAGGAGATAAAGCGGTGGTACGACCAGAATGCCACTCTGGTAGAGCTTCAGCCTGGACAGAAGGTATGGGTCTTGGCCCCCGTGGAGCCGTGTGCACTCCAGGATAAGTGGACCGGTCCCTTTGAGGTGGTGGAGCGCAAGAGTCCTGTTACCTACGTGGTGGACCTGAAGTCTCCTAGGAACCCCTTAAGGGTCCTACATGTCAACCGCCTCAAGCCCCACTTGGAGAGGTCCCAAGTGGGCATGCTCTTGGCAACAGATGCTGGGATGGAAGAGGACACAGAACCTCTTCCTGACCTCCTGTCAGCCAAGGAGCACGATGGATCAGTGGATGGTGTCATCCTCTCTTCCACCCTGACCCCTGAGCAACAGAATGATTGTCGCCAGTTGCTGGGACAATTTTCTGATCTGTTTTCCCTGGTCCCTGGTGTCACTGATTGGTGCGTCCATGATGTGGACACTGGGGATAGTACACCTGTGCGGCACAAGGCCTACAGGGTGAATGACAGGGTGAGGACATGCATCAAGGAGGAGGTCTCCAAGATGTTTGCACTCGGGGTAATTGAGTCTTCCAGCAGTCCTTGGGCCAGCCCAGTGGTCTTGGTCCCAAAGGCTGCAGCGCCGGGAGCCACACCCGAACTCCGGTTCTGTGTGGCCTACAGAGGACTCAATTCGGTCACTAGGACCGACGCACACCCCATCCCCAGAGCTGATGAGCTCATCGATCGGCTAGGGGCTGCCAACTACCTCAGCACGTTTGATTTAACGTCTGGGTATTGGCAGATCGCCTTGACCGAGGGGGCCAAAGAGAGGTCAGCATTTTCCACCCCAGATGGGCACTACCAGTTCCGGGTTATGCCCTTTGGGATGAAGAATGCCCCTGCCACCTTCCAGAGATTGGTCAACCAGGTGTTGGCTGGGCTGGATTCGTTCAGTGCAGCCTACCTGGATGACATCGCGGTGTTCAGCTCCACTTGGGAAGAACACCTGCGACACCTCTGGGAAGTGTTGATGGCGCTGCGCAAGGCAGGCCTCACGATCAAGGCGAGTAAGTGCCAGATTGGGCAGGGTTCCGTGGTGTACTTGGGACACCAAGTTGGGAGTGGCCAGGTGGCGCCCCTTCAGCCCAAGATAGAAACCATCCTGAATTGGGAGGCGCCCAAAACCCAGACAGAGGTGAGAGCCTTCCTAGGTCTCACTGGGTACTACAGGAGGTTTGTCAAGGGGTATGGCAACATGGTTGCCCCCTTGACAGCGCTGACTTCGAAGAAGCAGCCCAGGAAAGTGATTTGGACTGACACCTGTCAGAAAGCTTTTGAGGCCTTGAAAACTGCTATGTGCACGGCTCCGTGCTCTTGGCTCCCAACTTCTCCAAAGAGTTTATCGTTCAGACAGACGCTTCAGAGCATGGTGTGGGGGCTGTTCTTTCACAGATTAATGAGGAGGGCCTAGATCAACCCGTAGCCTTTCTTAGCAGGAGGTTACTTCCACGGGAACAGAGGTGGAGTGCTATTGAGCGTTAGGCATTTGCTGTGGTCTGGGCGCTGAAGAAGCTAAGACCCTACCTGTTTGGGTCTTACTTCCGGGTTCAGACGGACCACAGGCCCCTCAGATGGTTGATGCATATGAGGGGTGAGAATCCAAAGCTGCTGAGGTGGTCCATTTCCCTACAGGGTATGGATTTCACGGTGGAACATCGCCCTGGTACAGATCACGCCAATGCTGACGGTCTGTCCAGATTTTTCCGCCTTAGTGATGAGGAACTCCCTGGGGTAGGGTAGTTCTCCCCACTTTTCAGCTGGAGGGGACACGTGTTAGACCTGGCACCTTGGCGTGAGACTCCCTTCCTCTTTTTGTCACTGTGCCTCATGTGATTTTATGGTGTTGGCCGCTCACCGCGCTGTGCCACTGCCAACCAGTGTCGCGGTGCGAGTGCTCCCTATGTAAATTGTATATGTTGGTTGGATTCCATGATTGGATCGTTTGATTTACTGTCAGACCCCAGTAAAGTGCGCCAGGAGCGCCAGGGCATGTAAATGCAAACACCGCTGGTGGGCTTGCAGCACTGGTTGTGCCACCCACAGAAGCGGGCGGTAAAATATGTCTAAGGTCTGCCATCGTAGAACCTGCGTGCAGTCTGGTACTGACATGCTGACTGGCCAGTGCCCACACTTGCCGGTCCCTAAAACCTTCCCTTAGCTGCATGTTAGTCACCCCTCTGGTAGGCCCACGGGCAGGGTGCGTTGTGAGCATAAGGTAGGACAAGCCTAGATGCGTGGCATGTCCTAGTAGTGAATTACCGCCATCTTGTTGTTCACTACTGCAAGGCTACCCTGTTCTCATAGGCAGGTATGGGCGGCTTGGATTGTTACACCCTATGATCCTGACCGACCCAGGGAACATGGTAGAAGATCGAGTTTAGTATGCCTGAACTCGGAATAATAAGGTACATCTTTTCCAAGGTTTATTTTAATATTCCGCGTTTGCAAATGCCGCTTTTAGAAAGCTGGCCTTTGCTTGCCTAAACATTTCAGCCCGCCTCTGCGTGATGTGTATCTGATGTCTGGCTGGTGTGAGTGACAGGGCTGGGGGAACCCAGATGGGCAGGGCTAGGTAGCCTGGTGGTGAATAGGACGATCGACAGGTAGATGGGGGGAGGAGTACTCCTAGGCTCTGAATAGGACAGTGCTCTGCCACCTCAATGCCGGCTCCACCCCCTGTGGAGCGTCTGATGACTCTGCCCTGCACTCTGAAAGAAGAAGCCTGCATCTCGTAAACAAAGTGCTCAGAAACCGGACTGGACTAGGCAAGGGCCCCCTGGCCTGGGAGAACAAAAGATTTGCTGTATAAATGTAGGAGCCCTGCTCCTAAGAAACTAGATCCGCTTTTGACCAAGAAGAATCTCTGCCTGAGGAGGAGGCACCGGGAAAGCTGTAGGAGGAAGACTGTCCCTATCCTGGGGGATTGGCCTGCAGTGGTGACCTTGCTGCCAAAGGGGAGAAGAGAAACTGTTGCTGAAGACTTTGCTTTATTTTTACTTTCAAGACTTGTGCTTTTCCAAAACGATCTCCAAGGGCTTGGAACTGAGCTTGCCTCCTGAACTGAGCCCCAGGACCATTGGGCTCTACCTGATCTTCACTCGCCTGCCGCTGGACTGTGGTGTCCTTTCCCTCGCCGGAGCTGTGACCCTCGTGCCCCAGCCCCTCTCTGAGCCGTGACCAGGACTGCTTAGCCGCCCCCGCCTTGGGAAGAGCCTCGCTCGATTGGAGCCGCTCCCCCTACACTGTGCTGGGCTGCCCCTGTCACCTCGCTCGCTGGAGGCTCGCTGCGCACCTTCACCCTCCTGCCGGAGTCGGCGTTGTGAGCATCTCCAATCCTCGGACGGCCCGGATGAATCTGCGTGCCCGGCTGCCCCGCTTTTTTCACCCGCCACCTGCAACACCCCGCTCTTGTCGTGAGCCTGAAGATCAGACCCCCATCGTGAAGTGTGGGAGCCCTGGACACCGCCTCGCCCTTCTGTGGAAGAGCCGCTGAAATCCCGCACCCACTTTCGCGTCAAGAAACAAGATACTGTACTTACGAACTCGACCGCAAGCTCGCATCGGATCCAGGGTCCGCAACGTTCTGATTTCCCTGTCATCTGCCGTGTGCTTCCCGGGCGCCGCCTCAGCACGAAGTGCGCTGAGGCCCACAGTTACCTTGTGCCCGCCTAAGGAACTTTCCGTAACAAAGAGAACTTTACCGTATTCCTAAGAGTTGTGGCCCCATCAGTTTAACGTTACTGGGCCTTGTATTCGAATCTGCTGAATCTACATAAAAGCTTATTTTTATACTTGCTGATTGGTGTCCGTTTGTGGTGCATGCAAGGGGTTTACTGTATGTGTAATTGCATTTGCTTAACCGTGTACACCTGAGACTTAGCCTAGACTGCTCGCGCCACGCACCTAGAGGGTGAGCAGGGGTTATTCTGGGGAGTCATCCTTCGCCCTGACAAGAAGTAAAGGGTCCCTGCTTGTTGTGGGTACACACCTGTGTCAACCAGAGCCCCCTCATTTCTAACATTGGTGGCAGCGGTGAGGATTTACGGATTTGCATTTGCGGTTTGCGTATAGTGAACCACTGATCACCACGTAGTGAGAGCAGACCAGTAACACAGCCACAAGACTAGCGATTGTTTTTGTTTTGCCAAGAACCTCCGTTGTTAGAGCCATGCCTGGTTCGCTTCCCGCCGGAAGGGCAGCTTCTATAATCTCTAAATTTGAGGACATAGATTGGGAAGAAAGCGCACTTCAGGATCGTACCAATGAAGAGTTGAGAGGTTTTTGCTCCAAGTTCAGAATTGCCCAAACTGGATTGAAAAACAAGACCCAACTCGTGAAGGCGCTGAGGGCCTGGTATGAGTCAAAGGCACCAGAGAATCAGGTGGAAGTGGTTCCACCAGAAAGTGTCCATGAGTTTGGCAGAGGCCTGTCGCCAGAAGAGTTGGCAGACAGGGCAGCAACCCGGGCACATGAAGTAGAGATGGCAAAACTTCATGGGCAAATGGATATGGAAAAACAAAGACTAGCCATGGAAGAAAAGAAACTACAATTAGAGCATGACATGAAGCTGAGGGAGCTGGAGCTGAAAGCAAAAAGTTTGGAGCTTAATCCCTCTGGTGGCAGCACACCGCCAGTACCGGCGGAACCAAGAGTTTATATTCCCAAGAATGTAGTGAAGGAGTTCTTCAAGAATGACGACATCGGGCAGTGGTTCAGAGCCCACGAGGTAGCCATGTCTTCCCACCGGGTCCCTGAGAGAGATTGGGGAGCGGGGTTGTGGGGACGGTTCCTGAGTGAAGGGCGGGACACACTGTTAGATTTACCTGCTGATGTTCATAATTCGTACGCCCATATGAAGGAAGCCTTGATGACTAGGTATGGGTTGACCCCTGAGTTATATAGACAGAGGTTCAGGGGTTGCACTAAGATTCCCAATAGTACGTAAGTGGAGTATGTGACTTTCTTTTGCAGAGCGCTGGATGGTTGGGTAAAGCGTAGTAAGGTAAATGATTATCAAGGGCTTCTTGATTTAATGGCATGGGAGCACTTGTCCAGTAATTGTTTTCCTGAGCTACGCCAGCACCTGATAGATAGTAGGCTGACTAACCCTAGAAAGCTTGCTGAGGAGGCGGACCGCTGGGTCAGTACCAGGGTCCACAAGGGTCCCGTGGGAGATTCCGCCAAAGGTGGGCAGGGTCCCCAGCAGAAGAGTGGGGGGGACAGGGGTAAACAGAAGCAGTTCCAAAAAGGGCCCCAAAGTAGTCCCCAAGGGAACCAAGGGAAGGGTTCTCAGCCTCCCCCACCCCAGAAACCGACCGGGGCCCCGACAGGTCCTCCTGTTCAGAAGGGGCCCGTCAGATGTTACAGGTGTAACAATTTGGGGCATTTTGCCTCTGATGTAAAGTGTCCATTGTTTGGTAAACCAGCACCCACTGGTGCTCCACCCCGGCAGGTGACTAGTGTAGCCTTGGGGGAGGAGAGGGATGTCCAAGGTGGGTGGGGTCCCGCAGAGATGTCCCTTGTCTCGCTAGGAGACCGTGAAGTGGTCCCTCCAACCCAGCTGCCTGAGAACACTAAGAAGTACAGGCAGTGGGTGACCATAAATGGCCATAGAGTGGAAGCTCTTAGAGATACAGGAGCCAGTGTGACAGCTGTCAGGTGTCACCTGGTGTCTCAGGAGCAGGTGGTCCCCAATGCATTCTATCCCGTTGTTGCCGCTGACAACACAGAGAGACACTGCAAGGTGGCTCAGGTTCCCTTTGAGTGGGGGGGGTCTCTGGTACTCTTCAGGTAGCTGTGAGGCCCGCCATGCCTGTAGACTGTTTGTTAGGGAACGATTTGGAGAGCTCACCTTGGGCTAAGGTGGAGCGGAGTGCTCACCTGGAGATGTTGGGTATGCCGGATTGGGCGTGTGTCACAACACGGTCCATGGCAGCCAGTAGAGGGACTCAAGAGGTCCTGGAGCCTGAGAGGGAGGCCCAGGAACCGGCCTCAGAGAGAAGGAGCAAGGGGCGCGGGAAGCCGGCCCCTGAAGTTCCCACGGTCCAGGAGGAAGCAGACCTTGAGGGGGATGCCCTGGAGCCTACAGGGGAACAGATAGCTGAACTGGGAGACCTGCCGGAGCTGACCCATTGGCAGCAGGAAGGGGGTCCCACCAGGGAGGACTTTTGTAAGACGCAGAAGGAGTGCCCTTCTCTCGTGGGTATGCGGCAGCAGGGTGCAGACCAGGCCGCAGGTGATCAGTCAGTATCACATTTTGTTTACTGGGAGAACGACCTCCTATATACAGAGCCTAAGGTTGCTGAACCTGGGTCAGCCCGTGCGCTGGTGGTACCCCAGGACTTTAGAGCCTTCCTACTGGGGCTGGCTCACGATGTGCCATTGGCAGGGCATTTGGGGCAGGACAAGACCTTTGAAAGGCTTGTCACCCACTTTTATTGGCCTCAAATGCGCAGGAGTTCAGATACTCACTGCAGGACATGCCAGACTTGCCAGGCAAGTGGAAAGAGTGGAAAGAAGTAGAAGGCTCCACTCCAGCCATTCCCTGTGGTCGGTACCCCATTCCAGCGAGTGGGGATTGACATTGTAGGGCCACTGGACCCCAGGACAGCGATGGGCAATAGGTTCATCCTGGTCCTGGTGGACCATGCCACCCGGTACCCGGAAGCCATCCCTCTGAGGACAGTGACGGCCCCCGTGGTGGGACGTGCACTGATGGGAATTTTCTCCCGAGTGGGATTCCCTCTAGAGGTGGTGTCTGACCGAGGTACCAATTTCATGTCCAAGTACATGAAATCTCTTTGGCAAGAGTGTGGTGTAACCTACAAGTTCACCACACCTTACCACCCCCAAGGAAACGGGTTGGTTGAGAGATTCAACCGAACCCTCAAAGGCATGATAATGGGCCTGGAAGGACCCATGAGGCGTAAGTGGGACGTCCTCTTACCATGCCTTCTCTTCGCTTACCGTGAGGTGCCACAGAAGTCTCTAGGGTTCAGTCCCTTCGAGCTTCTGTATGGTCACCCAGTCAGAGGACCTCTAAGTCTGGTCAAGGAAGGCTGGGAGCAATCTCCCAGGAAACCTCCCCAGAATGTATATAGTTACATGCTGGCCTTCAGGAATCAGACTAGGCGATTCAGGCAACTTGCTGAGGCAAATCTGGAAGCCAGCCAGGAGGAAATGAAGCGGTGGTACGACCAGAATGCCACTCTGGTAGAGCTTCAGTCTGTACAGAAGGTATGGGTCTTGGCCCCCGTGGAGCCGTGTGCGCTCCAGGATAAGTGGACCGGTCCCTTTGAGGTGGTGGAGCGCAAGAGTCCTGTTACCTACGTGGTGGACCTGAAGTCTCCTAGGAACCGCTTAAGGGCCCTACATGTCAACCGCCTCAAGCCCCACTTGGAGAGGTCCCAAGTGGGCATGCTCTTGGCAACAGATGCTGGGATGGAAGAGGAGACAGAACCTCTTCCTGACCTCCTGTCAGCCAAGGAGCATGATGGGTCAGTGGATGGTGTCATCCTCTCTTCCACCCTGACCCCTGAGCAACAGAATGATTGTCGCCAGTTGCTGGGACAATTTTCTGATCTGTTTTCCCTGGTCCCTGGTGTCACTGATTGGTGCATCCATGATGTGGACACTGGGGATAGTACACCTGTGCGGCACAAGGCCTACAGGGTGACCGACAGGGTGAGGACATGCATCAAGGAGGAGGTCTCCAAGATGTTTGCACTCGGGGTAATTGAGTCTTCCAGCAGTCCTTGGGCCAGCCCAGTGGTCTTGGTCCCAAAGGCTGCAGCTTCGGGAGCCACACCCGAACTCCGGTTTTGTGTGGACTACAGAGGACTCAATTCGGTCACTAGGACCGACGCACACCCCATCCCCAGAGCTGATGAGCTCATCGATCGGCTAGGGGCTGCCAACTACCTCAGCACGTTTGATTTAACGTCTGGGTATTGGCAGATCGCCTTGACCGAGGGGGCCAAAGAGAGGTCAGCATTTTCCACCCCAGATGGGCACTACCAGTTCCGGGTTATGCCCTTTGGGATGAAGAATGCCCCTGCCACCTTCCAGAGATTGGTCAACCAGGTGTTGGCTGGGCTGGATTCGTTCAGTGCAGCCTACCTGGATGACATCGCGGTGTTCAGCTCCACTTGGGAAGAACACCTGCGACACCTCTGGGAAGTGTTGATGGCGCTGCGCAAGGCAGGCCTCACGATCAAGGCGAGTAAGTGCCAGATCGGGCAGGGTTCCGTGGTGTACTTGGGACACCAAGTTGGAAGTGGCCAGGTGGCACCCCTTCAGCCCAAGATAGAAACCATCCTGAATTGGGAGGCGCCCAAAACCCAGACAGAGGTGAGAGCCTTCCTAGGTCTCACTGGGTACTACAGGAGGTTTGTCAAGGGGTATGCCAACATGGTTGCCCCCTTGACAGCGCTGACTTCGAAGAAGCAGCCCAGGAAAGTGATTTGGACTGACACCTGTCAGAAAGCTTTTGAGGCCTTGAAAACTGCTATGTGCACGGCGCCCGTGCTCTTGGCTCCCAACTTCTCCAAAGAGTTTATCGTTCAGACAGACGCTTCAGAGCATGGTGTGGGGGCTGTTCTTTCACAGATTAATGAGGAGGGCCTAGATCAACCCGTAGCCTTTCTTAGCAGGAGGTTACTTCCACGGGAACAGAGGTGGAGTGCTATTGAGCGTGAGGCATTTGCTGTGGTCTGGGCGCTGAAGAAGCTAAGACCCTACCTGTTTGGGTCTCACTTCCGGGTTCAGACGGACCACAGGCCCCTCAGATGGTTGATGCATATGAGGGGTGAGAATCCAAAGCTGCTGAGGTGGTCCATTTCCCTACAGGGTATGGATTTCACGGAAAAACATCGCCCTGGTACAGATCACGCCAATGCTGACGGTCTGTCCAGATTTTTCCGCCTTAGTGATGAGGAACTCCCTGGGGTAGGGTAGTTCTCCCCACTTTTCAGCTGGAGGGGACACGTGTTAGACCTGGCACCGTGGCGTGAGTCTCCCTTCCTCTTTTTGTCGCTGTGATTCATGTGATTTTATGGTGTTGGCCGCTCAGCGCGCTGTGCCACTGCCAACCAGTGTCACGGTGCGAGTGCTCCCTATGTAAATTGTATATGTTGGTTGGATTCCATGATTGGATCGTATGATTTACTGTCAGACCCCAGTAAAGTGCGCCAGAAGCGCCAGGGCATGTAAATGCAAACACCGCTGGTGGGCTTGCAGCACTGGTTGTGCCACCCACAGAAGCGGCAGGTAAAATATGTCTAAGGTCTGCCATCGCAGAACCTGCGTGCAGTCTGGTACTGACATGCTGACTGGCCAGTGCCCACACTTGCCGGTCCCTAAAACCTTCCCTTAGCTGCATGTTAGTCACCCCTCTGGTAGGCCCACGGGCAGGGTGCGTTGTGAGCATAAGGTAGGACAAGCCTAGATGCGTGGCATGTCCTAGTAGTGAATTACCGCCATCTTGTTGTTCACTACTGCAAGGCTACCCTGTTCTCATAGGCCAGTATAGGCGGCTTGGATTGTTACACCCTATGATCTTGACCGACCCAGGGAACATGGTAGAAGATCGAGTTTAGTATGCCTGAACTCGGAATAATAAGGTACATCTTTTCCGCGTTTGCAAATGCTGCTTTTAGAAAGCTGGCCTTTGCTTGCCTAAACATTTCAGCCCGCCTCTGCGTGATGTGTATCTGATGTCTGGCTGGTGTGAGTGACAGGGCTGGGGGAACCCAGATGGGCAGGGCTAGGTAGCCTGGTGGTGAATAGGACGATCGACAGGTAGATGGGGGGGAGGAGTACTCCTAGGCTCTGAATAGGACAGTGCTCTGCCACCTCAATGCCGGCTCCACCCCCTGTGGAGCATCTGATGACTCTGCCCTGCACTCTGAAAGAAGAAGCCTGCATCTCGTAAACAAAGTGCTCAGAAACCGGACTGGACTAGGCAAGGGCCCCCCTGGCCTGGGAGAACAAAAGATTTGCTGTATAAATGTAGGAGCCCTGCTCCTAAGAAACTAGATCCGCTTTTGACCAAGAAGAATCTCTGCCAGAGGAGGAGGCACCGGGAAAGCTGTAGAAGGAAGACTGTCCCTATCCTGGGGGCTTGGCCTGCAGTGGTGACCTTGCTGCCAAAGGGGAGAAGAGAATCTGTTGCTGAAGACTTTGCTTTATTTTTACTTTCAAGATTTGTGCTTTTCCAAAACGATCTCCAAGGGCTTGGAACTGAGCTTGCCCCCTGAACTGAGCCCTAGGACCATTGGGCTCTACCTGATCTTCACTCGCCTGCCGCTGGACTGTGGTGTCCTTTCCCTCACCGGAGCTGTGACCCTCATGCCCCAGCCCCTTCCTGAGCCGTGACCAGGACTGCTTAGCCGCCCCCGCCTTGGGAAGAGCCTCGCTCGATCGGAGCCGCTCCCCCTACGCTGTGCTGGGCTGCCCCTGTCACCTCGCTCGCTGGAGGCTCGCTGCGCACCTTCACCCTCCCGCCGGAGTCGGCGTTGTGAGCATCTCCAAGCCTCGGACGGCCCGGACGAATCTGCGTGCCCGGCTGCCCCGCTTTGTTCACCCGCCACCTGCAACACCCCGCTCTTGTCGTGAGCCTGAAGATCAGACCCCCATCGTGAAGTGTGGGAGCCCCGGACGCCGCCTCGCCCTTCTGTGGAAGAGCCGCTGAAATCCCGCACCCACTTTCGCATCAAGAAACAAGGTACTGTACTTACGAACTCGACCGCAAGCTCGCATCGGATCCAGGGTCCGCAACGTTCTGATTTCCCTGTCATCTGCCGTGTGCTTCCCGGGCGCCGCCTCAGCACGAAGTGCGCTGAGGCCCACAGTTACCTTGTGCCCGCCTAAGGAACTTTCCGTAACAAAGAGAACTTTACCGTATTCCTAAGAGTTGTGGCCCCATCAGTTTAACGTTACTGGGCCTTGTATTCGAATCTGCTGAATCTACATAAAAGCTTATTTTTATACTTCCCGATTGGTGTCCGTTTGTGGTGCATGCAAGGGGTTTACTGTATGTGTAATTGCATTTGCTTAACCGTGTACGCCTGAGACTTAGCCTAGACTGCTCGCGCCACGCACCTAGAGGGTGAGCAGGGGTTATTCTGGGGAGTCATCCTTCGCCCTGACAAGAAGTAAAGGGTCCCTGCTTGTTGTGGGTACACACCTGCGTCAACCAGAGCCCCCTCATTTCTAACACCATGTTTGTATAAATAAATGACAAGGGTGTCTACTTGGAGAGTACCCACCGGCGGGGGCGCCGGGATCGGGCACGGTATGGCGTCAGACACGTCAGAGCTTCACTAGCGGTGTAAATACATTTCACATAGATTCATTGTATGCATAGTCGCCTTTTAATGAATATCACGCAAATCGTCATGGTGATAGGTACATACGGGTTGTCCAGCATGTCCTAGGTGTTTCTATAAATATATATATTTTTTAAATATTAAAAAGCAAAGGCCCGCCCCGGGCGATGGGGTCCCCGGGGCCATAAGTGGCTTAAAGAATAAAAAATTTTTTAAAAAGGCCTGCCCGGGGGTAGGGGTCCCCAGGGTTGATTAAGGCCTTTGGAGGGCCAAATTTATTATTTATTTAGCTTAAAATTAGGGTGCAGGCCCTGGGGGATGAGGTCCCCAGGGCCAATAAATTAGAAAAGAAGGGGGGGCCACACAGCCCTCCTTCTTAAAAAAATGAAATAAAGAAAAGACCGGCATCGCGCCGGAGGCCACGCCCCCTCCTTGCAGAACTCTGCAAATGCGCCCCCTGGCCAGTTGTAAGTTGGGGAATTAATTCCCCTTCAATACTGAGGGTCCCTGAGGGACAACTAGCCCAACAGGAATCTCCAGTATGCGCCAGGTAGCTGCGTTGCAGACAGGTGTTCTGAGGCCACGCCCCTTTTTACACCTCTTTGCAATGCAGCTCTGTGGCGCTTACTGGAGGTACCTAGTGGGCTAGTTTGACCCTAGGGAACCTTAGGATTCAAGGGGACTTAATCTCCCAACTTAGAACGGCCACAGGGCGCATTTACACAGTGGGGAAGGGAGGGGACGGGCCTGAGGTTACGTGTGCAAACGCGCCCTGTGGCACGTTTTAAGAGGTAGTTTTAATCCCCTGCCCTATTATATACTAGGGGCTTACAGAGGAGGTCATGCTGATCACAGGGGGACCCCAACACATAGTGTTCCCTAGTGTATGTAGGTGTTTTCACTTTATTCTGAGTGTCTTTTAACATAGCACTGGCTCTAGGACTGGTTAGTCAGACTCAGTTACCACCAGTATCCATCTGAAAAAGTTGAGGGTACAGGATGATTTTGAAACAAGGCTTCTTTCTGCTCTTCTGTTTGTTCTTTCTACACGTTATTCTTCTTCCTGCACTTTTCTTCGTCTTTGAGGACTTCTGTTGCTTCTTTCTGCATTTCTTTTTTTCTTTCTGTGCGTTTCTTCTTCTTTCTTCACATGTCCTATCTCTGTAGGCATAGTTAGAAATTAGCATTTAAAAAACCTTTGAAATTCACAGAAAAAAACATAGGTTTCAGGCACGTTATAGTTAGGAATTAGCATTTAAAAAACCTCAGAAATTCACTGAAAAAACCATAGGTTTCAGGGGTGTTATAGTTAGCTGGACTTTTCACTTGTACAAAACCATTGAAATTCCCCCGTTATAGTTAGTTCAGCTAACATATATATATATGTGTTTCATGTGAATATTAATTGAAGACATAATCTAAACTATTCATAAAATTTATATATTTTTACTTCTAATCCTATATTCCTTTTAAATGCAATTTCGGGAATTCGCGCAGTGCGCGGATCCCATGTGGCCTGAAAAAAAGATATTTGATTGGTTCATTACACTTCCTATTCTAACTATTGAAAGACCCCACCCATTTCAATCATTCTTCTTTGACCTTCTTTGGAGGAGCATCTCTCTGGAGAGAACAACATTTTTTGGGAGTTTTCTACAGCTGCCATTCATTTCATTCTGAAAAAAATGGCTTCTGGAAAGCAAGCACCATCTGATTGAGAATATTCTTCAGATGATGGGTTTCTTCCTGAGCCTCCACGCCCTGAACGATACACTTCAGTGGTATGGAAAAAATATTCCTTTCCTGAAGGACTAACAAAAACTAATGCAACTAAGGTGACGTGCAAAATTTGCCAGAGAGTTCTATCGAGAGGAGATCCAACCAAAAAATACTCTTGCGGTACCGCAAGTATGATGAAGCACCTCAGAACTCTCCACCCCGTCAACCTTGAAAGGGAAGAGTGCAGAAGAATGCGTCACAACCCTCCGCCAGCAGTGGCAAGTACATCTGCAGCACCGCCATCTGTTGTTCACCCGGACATACGTCCCGAATTTGGACAACTTAAAATTAGTTGCACTAAATGCAACAAACTGCTCTGTTATGGTGAGCAGTCCATTCTGCAGGGCACAGAGAAACCATCAGTGTTAATTTTTATTTTTATTTTTCCTAAAGTTCACTATTTTGTTCATCCTGTTCCCTTTTTTTGTTTAAAAAAATATCACAAAATTGTTGAAAAAGCACAAAAAAATATAAAAGAAGAAAAACTAAGTTCTTCTAAGAGCTAACTTTCCTGGTTTAAAAAAAGAGCTATGTTTGTTTGTTACTGTGTGAAAGTTTAGATGAATGTATGTGTAGTACGTAATTGACTGAACAAATGCATTAGTAGCATATGGTGAATGTATAAGTGCAGAAATATGAGGAAGTGCTGCAGCATCACTCAGTAACCTCTTTAACTGCAGTGTGCTGTAGTACTTCCGAAGCACAGGGATGCAACATAAGTACATAAATATGTTGCAAATCTATGCTTCTCTCTGCACGGCTGCTTAAACTGCAGCCATATAGTGACACAGACACCCTTGCACCATGGTGCAAGGATATCTGTCTCATGTGGTGTTTGTTTTTGTGCAGGAAAACACACCTTCCTGCACAAAAACAGTAAACGCATTTTTCTCCTTCAATGTATGCTGAACATTTTAGCATGCATTGAAGATTAAAAAATGAGGAGAAATGAAAACAATTCTCCTTGTTGTGCTTTGCTACACCAATTGGAGAATGGTGCAGCATTCACACACATGTCGAGATTTATGATTTCTGATAAATCTGGAGATGTGTCTTGTTCTATGAGTATTCTGTGCAATCATGCACAACAACACTTATAGAACGCCCTTTCAACGCAAAGTGGTGTTTATGATAAGGTCGTATTTACATGGAGAATAAAAGGTACACAGAGTGCCTTTTCCTCTCTTTGTAAATATGAAAGAGTGTCTTGCGCTATAACTATGTTACAAAAAGTGACATATTTCTGTTTGGAAAATTGCTTGCGAATGATAGGAGGTAAGCACAGAGTTTTGTCTGCAAAGATGCTGAAAGAAGAATGATTGAAATGATTGCGCTCCTTCAATAGGTACAATTGGAAATATTATGAACCACTCAAATCTGTTTTTTTGCAGGTCACATGATATCCTATGACAGGGAGATTCCAAAACTACATAGGTATGAACAGGGTGTTTTGAAAAATGTATTCATAGTTTGTAGCTTCTTGCAGATCTGCCCATTCTGCATATTAATACTTAGTTAAACTTACCTTCACAGTAATATAAATAAAAAATGGTACACATTTTTTCAGATGTTTTTTGTAATGTAAATTGGCGTAAATTGCTTATTTTAGAATTAGGATCTGTGAAAGAAAAGAAAAAATAGTTATGACATGTAATAATACATTTCTAACAACACAGCATAATTTAAACAAAGTAATTTGTTTGCCTTTTTTGCTGTTCTCAGAATATATTGAATTTCACTAGAAATAGTCATTTCAATCGTACTCATCACATAACAGCGGGCAAAAAAAAAAGATTGTTTAAAAAAAACAACATGCTATTCTCAGTAAAATACCAGAAAATACAAATCACACATATATGAAATGCTTATGGCTAACAAAATTTTATAACTTTAAATTATAAAAACTGTAAATGTTGTCACTTTAAAATATTCACCGAGTCAATGAGCGCAAAAAAGTCCATATTTCAAACATATACCTTTCCTTGAGGCCAAATGATATTTTTGCACTCCTTTTTATGTAAATTGTCCAATGGTAATCCTATTAAATTATAATAATATTTTCCTCAGAGAGTGAATTATCTTCCTAAAACTTTGGCTTTAAAAATATTAGGTAGGAATTTGGTAATTCACTAGGCAAACGTTGTTTGAAAACCAACTGGGCATCATTACAAAGTGTCCAGCCTTTGTCACATTAGTTTTATGTCCAGATGTTGTGGAAGGACCATCATGGAAAATTATTGCAATTGCTACAAAAGTCCTTCCTGATATTGATAGTTGTGTTGCTACAAATTGTTTTATTAAAGTATCCAACTTTCTTCCATCAGCTGTACAACGGTGCATCATTAAAATTATATACTGTCCATATTTTTTTTTAAATAATGTGGATAACATTTCTGATTTACATTGGCTACACTCCATGTTTTGATTTGCACCTTTAACTAATTTATTGAAAGACACTGATTTACAGTCTGGTAATGTTAAATACATAAATATTTCAGTGTCTACATTAATGCTAGATGTATACATGCATTTTTCACAATGATGTTCCCATTTGCAAGAAAGGCCAAAAATATTTTCTATTTCTACACCTTCATTTTCAAAAATGGTAAGCATATACATTAACAATTCCTGAACATCTTGTTGGATATTTTGCATAAATTGTGTAGAACCAGAACACATATCCAAAAGATTATGAACATCTGAAACAGTTATTATTTTACTTGTATCTGCTGTCAATTTTTCATAAACAGAGTGCAACAGAGAACAAAATCTTTTTTCCCGATACTGCATAATTTGTTCTTGCAAACCTTCAAGATATAAAACAAAATTGACCACTACATTAGCATAGCAGTTGACACCAGAACTATTTTCAAACTGATAACCAACAATCTCTTCAATAGTGTCCTTTTTCTTTTTACTTGCTATCACAACATTATCTTTTTTATTTTCCCTTCTCTACACCTTCACTACAGATATTCTCAAACCTTCTTTTTCGACCAACTACACGCTTTTCAAATACAGGATATTGACCTAAATTGGGAGCATACGCCCTTCTTAACCTATTATACTCTTTTACACAGTTTGCATCTGCAGTAACCTTTGTCTCATCAAAATCAATCAAAAACAAACCAGATAATGTTCTGACTCGCGACAAAGCAACATATGCCATACCCTCTTTAAATACGGTAGATCCAATGTTCACCAATGCACTGTCTACACTTAATCCTTGAGATTTATGAATAGTCACTGCATATGCCAGAGAAAATGGAAATTGTTTCCTACGGACATATAAATCTTTAGCAAGCAAAAAACGAACTGAACAACGACCAATTTCTTTCACTTCTTCAATCTGATCAAATTTAATTTTAAAAAATTCAATTCCTTCTTTTTTCTGATAATTAACAAAATCCACCACTTTACTCATTGCTCCATTAACTAAACCTTTTTCTACATCCAAATTACGCCTTAAAATTACCTGACAGTTTACACATGCATATAGTGTCTTTTCTAAACCAGCCGTTTTATATATTTTTTTTTCTAAAGAATCCAGTTTTGTTTTCAACTTTCCCGTCAAAATAATAGTGATTCCTTCATGCTCTATTTTATCGATGGCTTCCATTTTTATAATTTCATCATTTTCCAGTTTCAGTAGTTCTTCGCGCAGTGTTGGCATTAAGCAGATCACGGATTTATTTTCTGCAATTTTCATGTACACTTTCTCAGGAACTACATTTTCATTTGGAAACAAATTGGAAAGTAATCGACTCTCCAAAGTTTGTTTGCCATGTTCTGTCAGAAGTCCAATTCTTATATCTTGAAGAATACTTCCATATTCAGCATCATTTGCCTGTCACATATTTGTTTTCAGTTCTTTGTATTCAAAATATGTCCAGATGTTCACGTTACCAACACTAGCAAGAGACTTTCTGGTATCTTCATGTGCAAGTGTTTTAAATACCGATTGTCCTTTTACCGGAGTCAGTTGCAGTAGATCTCCAAAAACGATGACGTGTTTTCCTCCAAATAAAACGTCATACTCTGTTTTAAGAATTTGCTGCATTCTTAAATGCACAAAGGCAAGCATCAAGTTTGAGACCATGCTTACCTCATCAATAATGAGAAGTTTAATTTTCTTCAGGACTCTTGAAACTTCACAACAAGCTTCTCCAGATAGCTTGTGGTATTCCAATTTGTTCTCATGCTCTACTGGTAGCATTAGTAAACGATGTAAAGTAATTCCTTTAATGTTATGGGCTGCCAACCCAGTTGCAGCAGGGACAACACAAGACAAATGCGACTCAGTTGTTGTCTGCAGATAACTTGTAATAACTTTAATTAAGAAACGTTTTCCTGTTCCAGCTTGACCACTCACATACATTCGGATAGGTTGAAATGATGTACATGAGCACCCTTTCTTTTCATGAAGTAATCTACGGTCAATCTGCTCTTTCACTTGTTGATATATTTGTTTCTGTTCAACATTTAGTTGTTCTTCCAAGTTTCCTAACTGTATTACATCTTCTTGAGCTTGATACATTGCTGTTTCCACTTCATTTATGGCAATTGCTGCTTCATTTTCAACAATTGGTTGTCCTAGTGGATCTTGACTGAGTACAGCAGAACTTTGACTGTCTTGAGAACTGTCTCTAGCAATCTCAGCTGCAATTGTAGCTTCTTGATCAATTTCATCATTCAACAGTTTCACATAATTTGCAAAAGCACTGCATTTTATGGTATATTTACAAGCAATACATGAATCTTCATAGCTCTGAAAATCTCCAAGTAATTCCAGTTCTGAACGCCACGGTTTGAACATTTGCAAAAGGGCTAAATAGTAAAATTCCCTTTTGTCAGCAGTGTCGCAAATCAATTTCCTGTGATTAATTACATTTCATTTCCTTTGTTTCACCAGACATCCTTCAGAACCAATCACTGCATATTTTCCATCATTGATGTTCTCTGTAGTATCCCGTTTAAAAGTGTAGTTTTGCAGCACTTCATAGAGACACATGTTCTCAAGATGATGACTTCTGTTTGGGTAATATATGTCCAACATATTCGTTTTCAAAATATCTGTACTTTCTGGTTCTTTTTCTGCTAAATATTCAATTTCTTGAACAGATTTCAGTACCCGATTTCGCATTGCTGCAAGACCTAGACTCACCCAAATGATTCTTCTACTTTTGGAGTATAGACTTGTAGATGATAACCGATCTGAGTATTCATATGCTCCAATTTCACAATGCGATACCATCTTCAAACTGAAACTGTATAATTTTTTACTTAGAGTCTTCTCGAGAGAAATCTCTTCCCACATTTCTTTCAATTCCGTCTTTTCTGATTTAGTAATGTAGGACGTTACATATCGAGCAACAGCAATGGAATTGTCCGCAACATACTGAATATCCATGTTTGTGTTCCACATGGATAAAATAACTGGATTGTAGTCATTTATGTATTTTGACTCTTCGCTTCTTCTTAAGTTGTAGGTATTTTTTGGAGACTTTCTTGTGATGGTATGTCGCATAGCTTTTTTTTTTTTTTTTTTTAAATTTTATTAGTTTTATTGCAAGCAAATCAGCAACAAGAGTACAGTTAATATGACTATACAAACATAATCAGGGCATATATCAATGTAATGCATTAGCCAGAGGTACATACAAAAAAAAAAAAGACATCATATCAATCTCCAAAAAAAAAAAAAAAAAAAAATCCTTCCACCCCCCCTTTTCTTCTCTCTCCCTCCCCCTTAGACAGCCAGTTCTGCCTGAATCCAATGCAATACCGGGGCCCATATTTTTTCACCCTGCAATCTTTTTTTACAACTTTTTGCCGCATAAATAGCATGTTCCAAATTGTACATCGCCAGAAGACGTGCCCTCCATGTATAAAATAACGGAGGGTCTGGGTTTATCCAATCCTGAGTAATACAGGCACGAAAAAGAGACATGCAAATAAAGATCAGCTTTTTCCTGTCAACATCCATATTGACAGATGAGATCCCTATAAGTACCAATTCTGCAGTCAATATAATATTACTGTCAAAGATTTTAGACATAAATGTTTGTATTTCAGTAATTATTAACGAAAGACATGGACAATAAAAAAACATATGACATGCGTCTGCGGCTTCAAGTGAGCATCTCTTACAGGCCGCCCCAGATGTAGCACCCCATTTAAAAAGTTTTTCCGGAGTATGATATAGATCAAATATGACCATATAGTGCTGGGTGCGTGATCTGCCCGTCAATAAGATAGCATTGGCCATATGAATGGAATCTTCCACCAACACATTTGTCATACCCAATTTATATGCCCAGCGGTCCAGTATTAAAGGGATATCATCCTTACAGAATTCAATTAATTGATTATAGAAGAAGCCAATCCTTCGTTTAGTATATAGAGATTCAATCAAAGATATTTTCTTTAACCCTGCGCACTCATCAGGTGATTAAGTTTTAAAATAACTATGTAACTGAAAATATTTAAAATAATCAGATTTTGGAACATTACATTTAATTTGAAGATCTTGAAAAGAGATCATATCATGATTATCCCAAAGATCACCTAGATAGTTAATTCCTAAGTTACTCCATTTTTTCATGACATGATCCCTAAAAATACATGGAAAAATATGCTTAGATATGAGCGGAGTATATATCATAATTTTTGGGATCTCCACATATCCTTTTATAATTCTCCATGCCCGATATGCAGCAGTTATAGTCTTAAATTTAATTTTCTTAAAGTAACTAGGTTCAATATTCTTCAAGAGACACCCACGAGCTTCGACCCCCCAAAAAAATTCGTATATAGAAGGGGAGTGTGCATCATTAAGTGGAGCTTTAGAGCCAATAATTAGAGGATTAATAAATTGAAGTATAGAAGCTAAATAATAAAATAAAAAATGTGGAGTATTCCAGCCTCCTCTGGCCTTTGGGAGAATCAGTTTTTTAAAGGCTCTTCGATGACATCTATATCCCCATAAAAATCTCCCAGCCATGCTATCCATTTGTTTGAAAAATTCTATAGGAAACTCCAAAGGTATTGTTCGAAAAAGATACAAAAAACGAGGAAGAATCAGCATTTTTAATACATTGTTTCTGCCATGCAAAGAAAGATGTAAATGATCAATGCGTTCCAGTGTTTTATTTGCTTTTTTAAGAATAGGGGTAAAGTTAAGTTTAGGAGTATCAGAGATCGGGGTAGTGATTTTAATTCCAAGATAGGTTGCAATGGGGACTATGTTGAGATGTGTAGGTGGGTTCTGGCCAACAAATAAGATCTGAGTCTTTGACGAATTTAGCCTATAACCCGAGAAAGTTCCGAACTCAACTGCTATCTCTTCAACTTTTTGCATTGCGCTTGTAATATCTGTAGTAAGAACCACTACATCGTCAGCATAAGCCAATGCTCTATATGAAATACCTGCTACATCCACTGGTTTTATTGCCCTCTCTTGATTTAACTTATTAAGATAAACATCAATATATATAGAAAACAGCAATGGAGATGATGGACAACCTTGACGGGTGCCCCGAAAAACACCGAACGGCCTAGAGATGTTAGATCCAAGTTTTACGGATGATGTTGGTGATTGATATAGAGATTTTAATGCATCTATCATTTTTGGCCCAAAGCCTTTCAAAGCCAAAATATCCCAAAGATACGGCCAGGCCACCCTGTCGAATGCCTTTTCGGCATCCAACAGGGTGACTCCCAATGGCGTGTTAGTGGCTTGTGCCCAATCCATCATAGCGATGACTCTTCGGACATGGTCCGCCGTATCCCTATTAGGGATAAACCCATGTTGCCATCGTGACACAATAGATGGTATCACTGTTGACATACGGGTGGCCAATATTTTAGAAAAAACTTTACTGTCGGCATTTATCAGGGATATTGGTCTGAATGACGCTGGGTTCAAGGGTGGTTTATCCTTTTTAAGAAATGCCATCAAAATAGATTGGTTCCAGGAAGATGGTGGATGCCCCCTCTGAGCTTCCTGAAATGTGGTCAACAAATCTTCCTGTAAGATATTTCTAAAAATCCTAAAAAACTCGAGAGGGAGGCCATCAGGTCCCATAGCTTTTCCCATAGCCAAAGAAAGCAGTGCTGCTTCTATTTCCTCCCATGTAATATCTGCTTCCAAAAACGAGATTTGTTGATCAGACAGCTTTGAGAAAATATTTTCTCCAAGAAAATGTATTAATAAATCTGAAGAATATATCAAGCCATCATCCTTATAAAGATGAGAGTAAAATTGCCGAAATACCTCTAAAATTTTATCCGGATGGCTATGAATCTTACCGTCTTCAGCTTGAATAGCACTAATATTATTAGAAATATCCTTCTCTCTGGTTCTCTTAGCTAAAATTTTACCAGCATTCTCTCCCATTTCGTAAACTCGAGATCTAAATGTTGCTACCTGTTCCGCAAGTTTATCTGCAAATATTTCATAGACCTTGGCCTTATATATATCAAGGGTAGTCTTAATCTGTTCAGTATCTTGCTGACTAAGAATAGCTGTCATTAACTTTTCCTCCCATTCTCTTACTAAATTAATATTTTCATCTATTTTCTCTTTTATCTGCCGTTGTTTCTTAATTGAGTAGGAGAGTGTTTGACCACGCACACCAGCTTTAAAAGCATCCCACACAATATGGGGGGATGTACTCCCTCTATTGAAGAAAAAAAACTCTTTAATCCATTTCTTCATTGTGTCGATATAGAGTGGGTCTGCTAGCAGTTTGCGGTCAAATGACCAGGATCTTATTGTTAAATTAGGACTATCCTCCGCAGTTATTTCTATTAATATCGGATTATGATCCGATATTATTCGAGGAAAAATTTCAACTGTGGTATTGCTAATAAGTCTGGAATCTAAAAAGAAATAATCTATTCGTACAAATTTCTGATGAGGATTAGAAAAGAAAGTAAAACCAGGTGATAAAGGATTTTTTGCATATCCTACATCCCTTAACCCATACTCCGAGATTAGGCCTTTTAATGCTTTGAATACCCTCTTTTTTGACCCAAAATATAATGAATTGCCAGATATGTCCAACCCCCCATCAAGATGGATGTTTAGGTCCCCACAAAAAATGAGTGACGGGGGCCAATCAGCCAATTCTACACTCAGGTAATTCAGAATCTCAGGATCATCTGAATTTGGAGCATAGACTGAACATATTGTCCATAATTTAGAATCAATTTGTATTTCTATTATCGCCCATCTCCCATACTGATCAACCTTTGTGCATTTCAAACAACCTCTGCCATGCTTCATAAGAATTGCCACGCCTTTTGTAGTAGTTCCTTGCTTAGTACAGGCAAGTAATTGCAGCCCCAGATCTTTAAATAGATGTCTGTTACTCCACGTGAGGTGAGTCTCTTGAAGGCAGATTATGTCTGCCTTCATAGTCTGTATAATCTGGTTACATACGCCCCTTTTCTTTCTGTTATTAATTCCACAAATATTCCATGAACAAACCCGAAGCTTAGCCATCTTTAATAATTATATAGTGTTCCAGACTGTTCATCCTAATGAGCCTCTGACAATATACCATTTGATTACCTATATTCAATATTGAGAGTCTTTTTACAACATCCTCAAACCTAAGAAAAACGAAAATCATCGCTGAAACAAAAATCAAACCATCACTAATTTTTTCTTTTTTCTGATTTTGCTTGCACCCCCCCTGTCCACCTTAGTGACCTCCCCCCTCCGCCCCCCCCTACCCCTACCCCACCCCCTTGACCCCAACCCACTAGAGGCATAGGGACTAACAGTCCCTGAAAACGATGGAGTGAAAGAAAGCATCTAAAGTCTCCCTGCCATCATCTTTCTTAATAAACCTTCTAAATGACTCTATTATCACCCATTCAATATGGCTCCAAAAATTGTCGCATAGCTGACATAAAACTGTTCACTCTTCCTTTGGATAATACAGGACGTGGAAATCCAAAACGACATTTGGTATAGAACTTATCCTTTGACTTGTACTTTCGTCTACAGTATTTTCCACACCTATGGCTTTGGAATCGTAAGACTTGTTGTTTTAAGTTTTTATCTTCTCTGCTATTGGGTACGGCACATGTGGCATAATCTTCAATGAAAGACAAAATAGTTTCATCTGAATCTGTTCCAAATTTGGGGGCGTCCTTGATCGATAACAACATATGTATATGAGGAGCACCTCTTGCTTGATACTCCTTTCTCCAAAAGAAATCCACAACTTCTCCAAGAGGAGGATTCTTTTTATTGCAGAGCTTCAAATCTATGATTGAAATATCTGCATACATTACCAGGATCCAAAGAGCACAATTCTCCAGGTGTCTTGTATTCAATATTTTTTATATTGGAATTTGTCTCTCGAAGAAATTCAAGTAAATCATCCCAAGCATACTCAGCACAGCTTAGTGTAACAAACCATGTAGGAGTTCCCAAGTTCCGTAGCATACATTTCAGTTCTCCATAACAATGGTACCAATATTCATTAGTCCCACGCTGACATGCCATCAGATTAATCAACTGAGATTCTAAATAATCATCTCTCTGATGCACTTTATCCATAAAATCCTTTGCAGTTACATTTTGCAGATGCATTCCAGTTATTAAAATGTGATTTACTGCATACGAAAGTCCAGACAAGTCACTTTCTAACAGAAGATGAAACATATAAGGGATACATTGTCGAAATCTTAGATCTTCTGCATATAAACTTGGTGTCCGATATTCAGATGCAGGAATCTGCACAGGACGTTCATCATATCATCCACCTTTTCCTGTTGGAAACAACTGCGGGAAACAACGAGCTTCCAAGCTCTCTTCCCATACACTCATGGGACTTCCTCTTTCTTTTTTCATTTGGAACAACTCAATCGTATTCCCCATCACCTCTTTGGAATAAAGTGGATGTACACTGTAATGTTCATAGATTTCTTCACATCTGGACATGTCCACTTTTTCAATTTGTCCACTTAATGTTTCAGTATCTTCTGCTAAATCTATTTCTTCTTCTCCTACAAACACATTTCTATAGTACTCATTATTTTTTATCAGATACAATGATGCCTTTTGCACTTTTCTAACATCCTCTAACTCTTGCCAGATTTTCTTATTCTAAGTAAGGAACACCATTAACTAGAATGACTAGTGGTTCATTTTCTGCATGGCCTACACCAATAGTTTCAATGTTTTTCTTTAAATCTAACGGTAAATACACAACTCTTCCTTTCAATCCTCTTTGAAACTCTGATGGAGGTAATTTACCTGTTTTAGGCTCCATGCGAACAATAGCCTGAAACGGGTGCACACATTGAATGAGAATAGACTAATACGTATTTAAATCTATCAGCTCTGGAGGAATAGCAACCAACTCTAGATTAATATGAACAGCTCTAGCAGGCATTTTATTCTCATCTAATTTGTTATAACAATATTTGCAAATACGCTGCTCAGCTCCCAATTCACAACAATCCTCTACCAACAAATAAGTTGCAAATTCCTTCCACTTATCATTATTTTCTATTTCACTTTTTAAATACAGATTGACACCCCTAGTCTGATTTTTATAGTGACTTCGCCGACAACAAATACAAGAAACATTTGGTCTTTCACCTGAAATTAACTTAAGCTTTGTGATTTGAACTTAATTAATCTTTCTTTATTCGGTTTCACAAAATAGAAAAACCATAAAAGCAACATATCAGTTAAAAACATATTCTCACAAAAAAAAACAGTTCCATACTAGCATTTGTCGTCACTATCTATACGTAGAAGAAAAGAAAGTCATCCAGTTCACGAATAAAAGACTTTTCACAAATTTGTTCTATGTTTAAAAATACATTTTAAGAAATTGACGACATGATAGCAGATACATTCAGAATCTAGAAACTGGAGTCGTAACATAGCCGGGCGACAACGCCTAAAGCCCCAGAATTTCAACAGAGGTAATAACCAGAGTTTGCGTTGACCAACTTACAGAACAGGACAGTGTGTATAGTCGTCTGTTCTGATATTTCATCGCAGGGGCATGGCGAAAGGATTGGGTCCCAACTGTTTCTTACAGGAAAAGCGCCTAATCGATGGAAAAGATTCAACCTGAATCTCGTCAAAAGAAGTCTCTCAAAAACTTTGAGATCAAGTGTCAGATAAGGCTGAATTAGCAGGGTGGTCTGGACCGCAATTACGTGTTGGGCAGAAGCTTTCATTGCTTCATTCGTGAGCCTTAAAGTTTCTAAATGGCTCAATGCCCTTGCTTTCAGATCCTTCCTTGAGATCTCACAGATTGTCTCAGGTGATATATAGTAAGACTCTAACCCTAAGTCAGTTAGAAAGTTTCGCACATAGAGGAGCCAACTAATTTTCACTGAGTAATCTAGTAACATACAGTCTGTCAAGATTTGTTTAGTTAATAGGTTCTTTTCAGAGATCCATATTCGTCGCCAAAGAAGAAGTGGTTGAATTTTTACCAAGTCCCCTAAATACGGGATCCCCAGTTCCATGTGACATGCTAATGTGGAAATGCGTTTGGGTGCCACTAAAAGGAACCTTAAAAACGTATTTTCTGCCACCTGCAGGGCACTTGTGTCAGCGTGCCACCATACTCCCGCCCCGTACAGGGCTATTGCCTGGCATTTAGCACTATAGATTTTTAACAGTTCTACCGGGGACCTTTTACCCAGCCTTTGGGAGAAACTTAAAGTGCAGCAATAGCTCTCATGAAAGAATGTTTTCGTGCCTCAACTGCGGCTTTCCAATTCAACTTGTCGTCTATCATGATGCCTAAATAGGGATAATGGGCCGTAACTTCAAGTTTTTGTTTACTGAGAAATATATCTTTGACCCGTTTTTTCCCTGTACCTGCTGCCATTACATATGTCTTTTTTATGTTTATATGTAAATCAAAGCTTCCCATAAAGTCTGCATACCTATCCAAAGCCTTCAGTAGTAGTTCGAGTGGGGTACGAGCCAGTATCACGGCATCGTCCGCATAGAGCAGAGCAGGGATTGGACGTTTTTTTACCTGCGGAAGATCCTGGCCCCCCCTCAACATCTCCTCCTCCAGACCATTTGTATACAGTGAGAAGAGAAAGGGGGCCAGGACACAATCTTGGCGAACCCCACGCTCTACTCCAAACGACGCAGAAAATTCGCCTTTTACACCGAATCGTACCCTCGCGGATGCCTTGGAATATAGCTCCCTCAAAAAATCTACAAGGGGGGCGTCAACTCCTAATTGTGACAAAACTGACCAGAGCTTAACATGGGAAACGCAATCAAAGGCAGCGGACAGGTCTACATAGACCATGTATAGCTTGCCCCGTTTTGCGTATACGTATTTGCTCACCATCATTGATAGATTCAGGGCCTGTTCTATTGTGCCAAAGCCCTCCCGGAATCCGAATTGGAGATCGGAGAGGACCCCACCATCCTCCGCCCACCGCTGGAGACGCTCGAGCACCACTCTACCCACAACCTTCCCCAGCGAATCCAGCAGTGAGTTTGGGTGATAGCAGGATACCTCTTGCCGATCTCCTTTTTTAAATATAGGCACCATGATGGATCTAGTCCAGGATTCCAGCAGGCCCTTCTCTGTTACAGCCATGAACACCCTGGTCAATATTGGGGCCCAGAGATCTGTATTATACTTAAATAGGTCCGTAGGCACCCCATCAGGTCCCGGAGCCTTCCCGTTCTTACTCGCTTTTAATGCACGAATCACTTCCGGAATATCGAATTCTAACGGGATAGGATATGAGACCGAAGGGGGGCTGTTAGTGTGAGATACCTCAGTCCCCATTTGTGCTGGGCCTTTCTGAAATATTTTCGAGAAGTGGGCCACCCAAGCTGATTCCTCAATTCCTACTTCGATTTTTGGGAGGTTTGTATCATCGACCAGGAATGGAGATTTTACCACTCTCCAGAAGTCCTCGCTGTTTTTCTCTAGGGAGCTTTTATAGAGTTGGCCCCAGAGTGCTTGTTTTAGTTCGCCCTTTCTGTTCTTCCGTGCTATGTTATACTCCTTTCTGAGCATGCTAATTTCCTGTCGGTCTTTGTTGGATTTATTTAGTGCTGCTCTTAATTTGTTATTTGCTGGCGTGCAGCTATGATTAAACCATCCTACCTTCCTAGGTTGATCTCTTTTAGACTTTAGTGTTTCACTTAGTTTTTCAAGAATTACCGCAAAGTTACTTAGAACTTCCTCCTCTGTAGCTTCTAAGTCTAGGCAACTAATAATGTATGGATAGGCTGCTCTAATTAACTTTTCGGTGATTTGTCCGGGGTCTAGCTTCTCCCATCTTATAGAGTAACCATTTATTCTGTCTAGATGTAGGGAGTTCTGGCTTAGAGTGCTAGCTATAGTCTGTGAAGAAGAGTGTGTAAGGTTTAAATGGAGTTCTAAGCAGAGGGCCGAGTGGTCACTTAGTGCATTGACTAGTACATCAAAATGTCTGACTCTGCTTGCCAGGATGTTTGATATTAAAACATAGTCAACTGTTGTTTCGTACCCCCTCCCCAGGTATGTTGGTTGGAACCGGTCTAAAGTAGGTTCCAGTTTATTTACTATCATAAGATCCAATGCTGACAGGACTTCGTTCATGTACGAACCTAGCCTGGAGTGATTGAAATGGACGATAGGACCTTCATGTTCATCCACCAGCCCACAGATGTTATTACTACTCTGTGGGCAAGGATGCAGGTTGAAGTCCCCCCCCATACAATACTTGCATGGCCCATTTCTCCATAATTCTTTGTCTGCTGGGAGAGTTTATCTTGAACGGTCGACAAAACCTTTAGAACCTGCCCTTCCGCTAGGTTATTATAGAAGTTAAGCAATAAGATAGTCTCTTTATTGCTAAAGGAAAGACAGAGAAGCTGATAATTTACATCCAGCTGCACTACGAAGGTTTTCATTCCTTTTATTGTGTTGGCTATAAAAATAGTCAGTCCCCCTTTGGGCCTGCCCATGATGCCTGCTAGGGCTGGGGAAAAATAAGTTTTGTATCCTAGCAGGTGGAGTTCAGTCGTAGACCATGGTGCCGATCACGATCCGGTAAAAAAATTCCCCGTACGACTCGTATCCGGTCTTTTTACCGTACGAATCGTACAAGTGCCGTACAAACTGCCAATTACGATTCGCATGGTAAAAAGTCCATACGAACCGCCTTGGGAATTATTCCCCCCACGTCCTCGGGTCGGACGATTTACCGTACAAATGTGAAAAGTCAAGTCCGACCGAGGAATCACGATCCATCCCGTGCGTCCGATGTCACAACCGTATGGAAAAAACACCGTCCGCACCAAACTCCCATATCAACCATGGAGATATGTGCCCGCATACGCGCCCAACACTCCCCCCCGCCCCCGTACGTCCGAGACGTACCCCCTGTGTATGTACACCCACACCCGTGTATGTACACCCCTGTATGTGTCTTACCCCCGTGTATGTACACCCCTGTATGTTCGAGTCGTACCCCCACCCCTGTACGTGTCGTACCCCGTGTATGTACACCCCTGTACGTTCGAGTCGTACCCCCACCCGTGTACGTGTCCTACCCCCGTGTATGTACACCCCTATACGTTCGAGTCCTACCCCCACCCCTGTACGTGTCGTACCACCGTGTATGTACACCCCTGTACGTTCGAGTCGTACCCCCACCCCTGTACGTATCGTACCCCCGTGTATGTACACCCCTGTACGTTCGAGTCGTACCCCCACCCCTGTACGTGTCGTACCCCCGTGTATGTACACCCCTGTACGTTCGAGTCGTACCCCCACCCGTGTACGTGTCCAACCCCCGTGTATGTACACCCCTGTACGTGTCCTACCCCCCTGTATGTACACCCCTGTACATTCGAGTCCTACCCCCACCCCTGTACGTGTCGTACCCCCGTGTATGTACACCCCTGTACGTTCGAGTCCTATCCCCACCCCTGTACGTGTCGTACCCCCGTGTATGTACGCCCCTGTATATTCGAGTCCTACCCCCACCCCTGTACGTGTCGTACCCCCGTGTATGTACACCCCTGTATGTTCGAGTCGTACCCCCACCCGTGTACGTGTCCAACCCCCGTGTATGTACACCCCTGTACGTGTCCTACCCCCCTGTATGTACACCCCTGTACGTTCGAGTCGTACCCTCACCCCTGTACGTGTCGTACCCCCGTGTATGTACACGCCTGTACGTTCGAGTCCTACCCCCACCCCTGTACGTGTCGTACCCCCGTGTATGTACACCCCTGTACGTTCGAATCGTACCCCCACCCGTGTACGTGTCCAACCCCTGTGTATGTACACCCCTGTACGTGTCCTACCCCCCTGTATGTACACCCCTGTACGTTCGAGTCCTACCCCCACCCCTGTACGTGTCGTACCACCGTGTATGTACACCCCTGTATGTTCGAGTCGTACCCCCACCCCTGTATGTGTCATACCCCCGTGTATGTACACCCCTGTATGTTCGAGTCGTACCCCCACCCGTGTACGTGTCCTACCCCCGTGTATGTACACCCCTGTACGTTCGAGTCCTACCCCCACCCCTGTACGTGTCGTACCACCGTGTATGTACACCCCTGTACGTTCGAGCCCTAGCCCCACCCGTGTACGTGTCCTACCCCCGTATATGTACACCCCTGTACGTTCGAGTCCTACCCCCACCCCTGTACGTGTCGTACCACCGTGTATGTACACCCCTGTACGTTCGAGTCGTACCCCCACCCCTGTACGTGTCGTACCCCCGTGTATGTACACCCCTGTACGTTCGAGTCGTACCCCCACCCGTGTACGTGTCCAACCCCCGTGTATGTACACCCCTGTACGTGTCCTACCCCCCTGTTTGTACACCCCTGTACGTTCGAGTCCTACCCCCACCCCTGTACGTGTCGTACCACCGTGTATGTACACCCCTGTACGTTCGAGTCGACCCCCACCCCTGTACGTGTCGTACCCCCGTGTATGTACACCCCTGTACGTTCGAGTCCTACCCCCACCCCTGTACGTGTCGTACCACCGTGTATGTACACCCCTGTACATTCGAGTCGTACCCCCACTCCTGTACGTGTCGTACCCCCGTGTATGTACACCCCTGTACGTTCGAGTCCTACCCCCACCCCTGTACGTGTCCAACCCCCATGTATGTACACCCCTGTACGTGTCGTACCCCCCTGTATGTACACCCGTGTATGTCAGAGTCGCACCCCCACCACAACCTCCTAAGTACGGAGCGCACCCCAGGCCCCAACATCACAACCGCATGTACGAGTCGTACCAAGCCACACACAAGGACAGCACTGTACAACCAAATGGCCCATGTACACACCGTACACACGCTAAATACGCACGTACACAACCAGGATAAACCAAAACAACACAAGAATACACCATTCGAATGGCACAAAGCCACTAAACATGTCCAACAACAACTAAAACAACACATTCACTGACCTGCAACTGCCAAAAACAAACAGAGGCCCAAAACACCACCATTCCTTATAACACACCCACCCAAACTTCAAACACAGCCACACCCACCAATGGACCAATAAAAAGGGCCCACACACACAAACCATGAGCCTTTGCAACAGACTCACTGCTGCCAGACCCCACAGACAACCCACAGCACCATACTACAAGCTTCACCACATCTTACACTTGCACACCTTCACACAACCACCTTCACAAACACCCCCTCATCACATTCACACACACACACCTGCACAACCACACCCACACACCCACAACCATCCACACACACCCCCCACCATCCACACCCACACCCCTCACCATGCCCACTAACAAGAATCCAAAGTTCAGTAACCGAGAGTTGGAGGTCCTTGTCGATGAAATCCTCAGAGTCGAGCCACACCTCTTTGGAACATTGGTCAGACAGACCAGCATTGCAGAAAAAACAGCCATGTGGCAGACCATCGTCGATGCTGTGAATGCTGTTGCGGACACCAGAAGGAACAAGCAGGAATGCCAAGCCAGGTGGTACGATCTGCGAAGGAGGGTCCGAGCCAAGATGACGGACGAACACAACCAGACCAACGTCACTGGAGGAGGGCCGTCCCGCAGACCCGTACACTACCATCCCTGGGAGGAGAGGGTGATGGCCATACTGCCGGTGGAGGCAGTCGAAGGATTAGGAGGACTCCGAGACCCGGGTGAGTACACAAACAACGCACCTCACATGGGGGGAACGTTATCCACAACCAAACCCACAAACAGGCACGCAACCACCCCAAGCTATCGCATGACTCAACCAAACTCCATGAGCACGCACATGCCACTAGCACCACCATGCCCCATGCACCCAGCTGGACAATGTCAAGTCACAGGCCACAGAAGACACCAACACATGACACGATAAGCCGGATGGCGGGAGGGTGGGCCCCAAAAATCACATAGTGCAACTCAGAAGCAGACAACAATGCCCTCTGCCCATATGGCCTAGGTCACAGCCAGACTAACACTGTGTCCCCACACAGGAAAGACTCGCCAGCAAATGGGGGACGCCTTGCATTGACACATGGGGGTGAAGGCACGTTTTTGCACATTACAGCAGCTAATGAACAGCCAACACTGTGAAAGAGTGGCAGCACACACCACCACAGCAGCAGCGCAGACACACACACTACACCCAATGGGTGCCTGGAGATCAGAAAAAAACTCACAGCAACAGGCCAAGGGCCATTCAAAGATCTGCTAACAGTGTGTGCCCAGGAAGCTGGCCTTAGGTGACAGAGGGTGACACACAGAGGGAGGGACAGGGGGACACAGAGGGAGGGAGACACAGGGAGACGGACAGAGGGAGGAGGCTGACACACAGAGGGAGGGACAGGGGGACACAGAGGGAGGGAGACACCGGAAGACGGACAGAGGGAGGAGGCTGACACACAGAGGGAGGGAGAGGGGGACAGAGAGGGAGGGAGAGGGGGACAGAGAGGGAGGGAGACACAGGGAGAGCAAATCAGCCTTGTGGTGTGTGGGAATGTCTGCTCGTCAGCATGTGGACTGCGTGCATGTAGACAAGGGTGGCCAGTGCCAGAACCCCCCCTCTTCTCCATGGCAAAACACAGGGCCATGTCACAACCTGTGCACGAGCACAACGACAGCTACCTGCATTATATAAGTGTGTGGATCCACTCCATGTGCACATGTACAGTGCTACACGGAAGGCGCCAATGCATGGCTCGCCACACCTGCCCACTCCACTGCTGACTGCAGTCACACTTGACGCAGCAAGTAAGACTGTGCCACATATAGTTAAAGGCGCCAAAGTGGTGCCCAAGGGACACACCCATGCACAAGTGCACTGTGAGTGGAATGCAAGACAGATCCTAATTCCAAGAGGAAATGTGCCAACTTTGAAACTGATGAAACATGGATGTTGCATGGACCAAAATTAACATTGTCTCTCTCACACACAGGTCAACCACGTGGTTCACCCCCCAACACTGGGGGGGAAGACTCACAGGACCCGGCTCTGCGGGAGGCCGATCCCACCGGCAGCGACGACTCTCACCACTCTGTGGACGACCCCGACCAACCTGGCCCCCTCTGGTGTCCAACGACCTGCAGCACCTGCGTCAGGTACAACGGGGCCAACCACCACCCCCACTCCTGCCACATCCCAGGAGACACCCAGGATCCCTGCCCCAAAACCACAAAGCAGCCAGGCTGGCCAGGAGGGACACGGTGTCCCGGGCACCCAGGAGGAGGCAGGCGACAACGCCAATGCCACCCCTCAGGGGTCCCGGAGACCCGATGTGCCCACAAGGGTAGGCCAGGTGCAAGTGGGCAGGGGTGGTGGGAGTGGAGGACGGCGGAGGCGCCAGCCTGACCAGTTGGCTGGGGAACCGGTATATTCCCATGTCCGTAACATCCTGGACACATACCGGCAGGACACCACGGGCATGGCCCAGGTTGTGTCCACCCTCAATGAGATGAAGGGGACCCTCGATGAGATAAAGACCCAGCAGGCCCAGCAACATGCCTGTCTACTGCAACACCAACGGAGGATGGAGGACAGACAAGCTGAGCTCGTGAAGGTGTTCCAGGGGATTCACAATACACTCCGTCGGATGACCGACAACATGGGCAACCCTCCCTGTGCCAGAAGGCGTAGAACATCACCACCCACAGGGAGGGATCAGGAGGAGGAAACATCCGATGGAGCATCCCAAACATCGTCACAGCCTGCTTCTGAGGGTCCCCGCAGGAGGCCGGGTTGTCCACGGAAAGGACCGTGAGGGTCGGCGCTACATCACCATCTCCCAGGACACCTGGCCTGGCACCTGGCCCACTGGAGCAACAGCATCACAGCATCAAGAGACAATCTCCGCCACATGGCCTTGCTGGTCACTGTCTGACCAATGTTGACAAAGACTGTGGCATGGACTCTGAGGATTTCCAATGGCAAGGACACCAACTCCCCTATTGAACTTTGGATTCCAAACTCCCGGAAAGCCCCTCACGTCATACCCCCCCCCCACCCCCCCACAAAAATAAAAATTCACACCATGAAGAGAAGATGCCTGCTGGTTGCATTATTACCTTACATGTGTCTTGTAAAGTCTAAACATGCCTGACTTCTCTTTTGACTTCAACCATCCACACCTTGGGGCCTGAGTCTGGCACAGGACACACGGGTCACAGTGTATTAGGCAAGACAGACATGGAGCACCATATACACCCGTGATGGGCCCAACCAGCTGAGGGGGTGGCCGCACAACCGTGCTGACAGACACATTGAGTACAGCAACAGTCATGCGCAGAGGTCAGGGATCCAGTCCAGTGTCCTGGGGGGCACCCAGGTATGTGTAGACAGGTGGCAGAACCATGTCCTGCAAGCTTGAGTCCGGTGGATGCAGAGAATGGGGGCCTGGTCAACGTTGGATGCATGGGGATGGCACATGTCACAATACCCACACAGTCATGGACATCATGCACAATACACAGTCTCATCCCACACACACAGCTTGCATCTTGCTACTCGACACATAGACACATAGCCACTATCAGGGAAAACCATGCCAGACATGCTGGATGCACCGTGGCAACACACCAGCATTGACTGAGAAATGGCACCTTGGAGGCATAGGGACACCTTTATTAGTCATGTTTTCGGGATTGCAGAGGCAACTTAAAGTACACATGAACACTTCATGTGGAGTAACATGTGGGTCCAACACTGGCACCCCCCTTCTGCAGCACAAATGCGTGATAGCCATGGAACTGGCACACAATTGTCGGCTAACAGCTAAACACCCACAGCTGCTCACGGAGAGACTGCCATACACCATTGATCCGCTGATGTAGAAGTCCCACACCATGTCAAGCCAATGCAAACCGTATGTGTCCGAGGGCAGTGTTACACACATTGATGCCATCATCACAATCCACTATCCCATCACTGATGACTGTCAACAAGTCAGACCATCTATTCAGGTGTACACAGCTGCATGTCGTGTCCCATGGTGATGCTACATGGCTGCAGAGGAACCAAACATCGACAGGGGCAGTGTGCATACATCGTGAACAACTGCCACACCCAATACACCCCTGATGCATCCCTTACCCTAAGGAGACTTCCAAACTTGTCCGTGCGTGTAACGCTGAGTCAGCACACGATGACGTGTCCATGAGGAATAGCAGTGCCACAACAATGCAAGCAGCAGACGGCATGCGCAAGTACCTGGGGAAGAGAGACACACAAGAAGTCAGCCACAAAAAGCACAGCCACTTGCATGTGCATGTACTCGACACATATATGGATGACAACATGCTAGGTCACAATTATGACTGGGGAAATACAACCATCACTGCCACCATCACTCAAGTGACACACCCACACACACCTCTGACTCACGTGCCATACATGCATGTGGAGACACACATCACAACACATGCCACACGGGGAGCAATGTGTGCACACTCAGACACTGATACTCACCACTAAGCAAAGAAGTCGCGTATGAGCCGAGTCCGGATGTCCTCTTGTGGCTCCACATCCTCCACATCACTAGCCCCATTGCCAAGCCCTTCGTCCTCCACGGGTGGATGGTCCTGGTCATCTTGATCCAGGATGAGTGGCACAGCCTTCTCAACTGCCATGTTGTGCAGCATGCAGCAGACCATGAAGATTTTGCAGACCTTCGTAGGGGCATATGGGAGCGTGCCGCCGGTCTTGTTTAGGCACCTGATTCGGCTCTTCAGCAGGCCAAACGTCCTCTCTATCACTCGCCTTGTCCGGCCATGGGCGGTGTTGTAGCAGAGCTGGGCCGGCGTGATGGGGTTGCGGAGAGGTGTGATCAGCCATGGCATGTTGGGATAGCCAGCGTCCCCTACATGGGAAGCACATGGACATCGTTAGAACTGGAGAAGCGGTCGTGCCGGTAGTCTACGCAAAATACAGGACAGACAGACTGTACCCACCAACAACACATGCTCGTTCGTTGCGCAGCTGCGTCATCATTTCAGGCACCCTGCTACGCCTCATGATGTAGGCATCGTGTGCTGATCCTGGAAAACGAGCACAGACATGTGAAATCACCATGTTGGACAGACACACCACAAGGGCATTGATGGAGTGGTAGTGCTTCCGATTGCGGTACGCTACCTCCTGTGCGTGTGGTGGTACCAAAGCAACATGTGTCCCATCTATGGACCCAATGACATGGGGCATCCCTCCCAGGGCATAGAATCCACGCTTGACCCCAGTCAACTGTTCAGGGGTTGGGAACTTGATGAAGTCATCCAGGTGAATCAACATGGCCTCTAAGAAATCATGCAGCACACGGCAAAACATGCTCTGGGACATGCCACCAACATGAGCTATGGTATTTTGAAAGGTACCCGTGGCTAGAAAATGTAGGGCTGCCATTACCTTCAGCTTGGGTGTCATTGCCGTAGGATACCTGTGCAGCGGTTGCAGGTGTGGTGCCAGTCTCGCCGTCAACTCCAGAATCAACCGTTGGGGGAAGCGGTAGCACCGGATACGATCATTCTCCCGCATGGCAGCCAAGTCCGGAATTGCTCGGGGAAGAGGCGGCGCTCTGCAGTAATTTGGAAGTGACAAGGAAGAGTGAGTGCACCACAACAACAAATAATTTGTACTGAGCACATGTTAATCTGTCTATACACATATGCTACATACGGAGTCAGGTATGTGCCACATGCCCTGGACACGTATGGCTGCCAGGTGACACTCCTACCAAGAGCCAGCTACACACGGAGATTGGGAACCTCCACATGCCATGCCATGGGATTAGCTGTGTCCCAGTGCAAGTGAACAGCCAGACGCAAGACAGGAGTGACATACACCCACACATCAGCAGAAGTAGGATGCCGATTGCAGAGACTGGTAGCGGAACACTAGAGCCACAGGTCATATGACATTACACTAGGACAGCCCACACACCTTGCCATGAAGCTGCACATGTCATGACTCACCACACATTCATTGAGAGGATGCAGACATGTCCTTGTTACGCTACTCCGTGTCACATGCATACATACGCACCTCACATCCGATACCACATGTGGCATGGTGTGCGGAACAGTGTGCAATGTCAATCTACACACAGACACATGTTGGTTGCTGCAACAGCTGCAGCTTTTGAGGGTGCTCCAACATCAACCTAATGGGAACCCCCCACACATACATGACATAGTCACATCGTGCACTGTGGGTAGTGACAAGTCAGGTGTGGTGACCCCTGTACCGGGCATCAGGGGACACTTCCGTGTGTTGGTGTCCGTGCCATGCCAGTGTCGGTCATCCCAAGTGTGCAGTACGACATGCACACATGTCCAAGGAGTCAAGGGCATGCCTGGCACACATTGCACCGTCACACATTACATCTGTACACATCTCATCATACATCTGGTGCCTTCTCGACTCAGGAGTAATGTTCCACATCACAGCCTGTCACACCTGTGCCCCACACTTGTAGTACTGCACAGACAATGCCTTGATGTCCATCCATGGACAAGTATGTCCGCCCGATCACTTCCTGTGTGCTGCCTGTCACCACTGTGATGTGTGAAAACCGCCGTACTGCTGCTAAGAGGGCCTGTGTACGTTCACATATCACTATGGGAGTGCTGCCGTATGTGTACCCATCGTGATGGTGAGCGTACAGGCATGTGTACAGTCCGTACCACTACGAGTACGCATACGCAAGAACACCCATAGTGGTACGGCCCGTACACGCGCCTGTACGCTCCCTATCACTATGGGTGTCCTCGCGTATGCGTACACGTAGTGGTACGGGCCGTACACGCGCCTGTACGCTCCCTATCACTATGGGTGTCCTCGCGTATGCGTACACGTAGTGGTACGGGCCGTACACGCGCCTGTACGCTCCCTATCACTATGGGTGTCCTCGCGTATGCGTACACGTAGTGGTACGGGCCGTACACGCACCTGTACGCTCCCTATCACTATGGGTTTCCTCGCGTATGCGTACACGTAGTGGTACGGGCCGTACACACACCTGTACGCTCCCTATCACTATGGGTGTCCTCGCGTATGCGTACAAGTAGTGGTACGGGCCGTACACACGCCTGTACGCTCACAATCACTACGTGTACGCATACGCGAGGACACCCATAGTGATAGGGAGCGTACAGGCGCGTGTACGGCCCGTACTACTACGTGTACCCATACGCGAGGACACCCATAGTGATAGGGAGCGTACAGGCATGTGTACGGCCCGTACCACTACGAGTACGCATACGCGAGGACACCCATAGTGATAGTGAACGTAGGCACGCGTGTACGGGCCGTTGCTATGCATTTTGGGTGCCCTAGGGCACTGGAACGCACCGTACCTGTGTGTGAAGCTCCAAATTACATTGGGGACACATGAGGGACAAGTATTAAGGCCTACATGCATGCTGGTTGTCATGGAGACCAAGTTCAAATTTTGAATTTGTTCTGGAAGGTGCACAGCAGAAGTCAGTTGGAATGAATCTACTTTGTTGCAATGTGTTTGTGGGGCTGACATCATGCAGGAGAAAAAAACAGATTAAGAAC
This sequence comes from Triturus cristatus, assembly GCF_964204655.1. Classification (NCBI taxonomy): domain Eukaryota; kingdom Metazoa; phylum Chordata; class Amphibia; order Caudata; family Salamandridae; genus Triturus; species Triturus cristatus. Next base: position 335,916,290 of record NC_140579.1, read on the forward strand.
CCACAGACTGCTATGTTTGAAGGGATTGGAGGAAACATAGGATGCAAATGTGAGTGACCAATCCCTCTGTACTCCTGTGCATGAGATGGGCCAGCAAGGCAGATATAAGGCAGCCAGGTCCCATGAGGGAGCACTTGCCTGCACATCTCTGTATTCCACGACCCAGCTGCTGCTACTGATTCCCTGGAACCATGTCAAGGGCTGTGGAGAGGTCACAGCAATTCACCCTGGAGGAGAACATGGCTTTTGTGGATGTGATCCTCCCACGGTACCCCATGCTGTATGGGCGACCAGGTTATCAGGTGAGTGCAGTGTCCACTGGCACAGACTGTCTCCCTTTTTTGTGACTGTGACTTCTGCCATTGTGTCCAGGTGTGACACACATGCTATGTACTGTAGGGGGGTGCCAGGGGGGGGATGCCTGATGTCTCCCAGCAGTACCCTGAGACAGGAGGGGTGGGTGCCTATCACTCCCAGCAGTGCCCTGAGACAGGAGGGGTGGGTGCCTATCACTCCCAGCAGTGCCCAGAGACAGGAGGGGTGGGTGCCTATCACTCCCAGCAGTGCCCAGAGACAGGAGGGGTGTCTGCAGAGTCCTCCCAGCAGTGCCCAGAGACAGGAGGGGTGGGTGCCTATCACTCCCAGCAGTGCCCAGAGACAGGAGGGGTGGGTGCCTATCACTCCCAGCAGTGCCCTGAGACAGGAGGGGTGGGTGCCTATCACTCCCAGCAGTGCCCAGAGACAGGAGGGGTGGGTGCCTATCACTCCCAGCAGTGCCCTGAGACAGGAGGGGTGGGTGCCTATCACTCCCAGCAGTGCCCAGAGACAGGAGGGGTGGGTGCCTATCACTCCCAGCAGTGCCCAGAGACAGGAGGGGTGGGTGCCTATCACTCCCAGCAGTGCCCAGAGACAGGAGGGGTGGGTGTGATGCACAGTGTGAGCCTGGATCATTGATTGTGTAGTTGCCCTCATTCCACCTGTGTCCTTTCAATGGCACGTACTGCTTTTGGCCTTCCCCCAGAGGATCATGTCCCTATGACAAAGATGCAATGCGTTGGATGCATACTATGCCTTGTTGTAAACAGCAAATGTGTTCGAATATGTGTCTCTGTGACATGTGCCAGGTGTATTGATGTAGTGTCACTTGTTCATCCTCACAGGTAGACGCCTCTGCCAAGGCGCAGATATGGCTGGACGCCGTCAGCGCCGTGAGGAGTGCGGATGGTCGGAAGCGGCGCCTGTCCCAGGTGAGGAAACGCTGGCAGGATATCCGGTGCTGGACGCGGAGGATCGCACGGGTCCTGCTGGGGGACTCACCTGAGAGCCATAAGAACCGCGGGCTCCGCCGTCTCTCCCACATCCAGAAACGTGTGCTGGCGGTGGTCTTTCCAGACTTGGACAGGCGCCTACAGGAGATGCAGCAGCCGGAAGGGGGTAGGTACATGTGTGTTTGTTGTGTTTCACCAGCATTTGTAAGTGCACTGTTCCATGGATTCACTTCCAGGGTTTATGGTGCTGTGCAGATCCTGTTACCCACAGTATTGCAGTGCTCTCCTGCCTCCCTTCCCCTCCTTGCAATGTGTTCCCTGGTCTGTGTGTAGTCACTCCATCACAAGGTTATGTAGCCTGACACCTTCTCCAAGTGTACTATGCCTGCAGCATCATGTGTGGGGGTGGTGTGTAACAGGTTTTGTGACCTTGCCTGTGCCCTGTCCAGTTCTGGACTTGTGGGTTCCATGTCAGTTGGCACTAATGCTGAGTCCAGACATGGGAGTTAATCTCTCAAGTGCGAGGCCTTCCAGCAGGCATGTCCCATGTGGTGGCCTGTGACATGATGTGCATGGGTGTGCGTTACGCATAGTGCAGGGATGTTAGCGTGTGTTGCAGTCATTCCCATTCAGGAGCATGGAGTTGTGTGGCCACTCCTGTCCCCAGGGGCATCTTTTCCTAGGTATCATGTGTGTAATCCGAGAATGTCGACAATCTCTGTGTCTACAGCATAGGTTGTGCTCTGTGCCATTGTCCCCTCGCACCATGTATATTGACGTGAGATGTATTACAAGTGTCCACTGTCCGGCCTGACCTGATTTTCCAAGTACATACTCACGGTGGCCATTGCCTGTGTGTCTTGTTGCAATCATCTGATGATGCCCATTTGTACATGATTATTTGGACAGGCGCACCTTGTGTATTTTGTGTGCAATATTGAATTTTTGCATCCCATGTGCATTTCACCCAGACTAAGAGCTGTAAGTGCTTCCTGTGTCTCCACAGATTTGTCTCATGTAGGGGGTGGGTGGTGCGGTCATGGCCTACATGTCAAGACCTGTAATCTCCTTGCTAGGACTGGCCAGTGTGTGATGTTTGTCTGGACATACACTCAAGGTGCAGTGTGCCAGTCAGGGTGGGCATGTTATCAGTATTACCTATGCTGCATGTGCCTCTAGTTCCTGGATGCAGTCCCTGCTCATCCCTATTGCCTGCCACGCTGTGTGGTGCAGATGCAGTACTGGATTGTCCCCAGGGCCTTGCTCCTCAGTCAAAATTCCATGTCATCTCATTTGCTATTGTGTCATGCTCTCCATAGTTTTTCCATGGCATGGTGGGTCACACAACTGTGTCTTGCAGGGCCTACATATGTACCTTGTTTTGTAGTTGTAACTCTTCCTTTGTTTCAGGCTGTGCACTGTAACCTAAGTAGATTGGACTCATGTGACATATGTATACAGGTGTATGATTCATTTCTGTCTCTTCACCCTGCCCACAGCATCGTCGGGGGACACGGAGGGAGACATGGACACAGACGGCGCGGAGGGACCGAGCACCAGTGCCAGCGGTGACATCGGGGCTGGCACTTCGAGTGGGACTGAGGCGGAGGAGAGTGAACCCGGGGACCTGTCGACTGGCACAACAGAGTATGAAGCTGACGGGTCCGAGGATGATCTCTCCGAGTGGGTGGTGGCTGCACCACCATCTGACAGCAGCCCTACATCTCGCACCGCCCCCTCCATTGGCATCAGCCGCCTCCCACGTGCTCGTGTCCCTTCCCAACGTGCCCGGTCACCACATGTCTCCTTCCTGCCAGGCACCGCACCCCCTGCCCCTGTCTCCACTGCTGCCGCCAATGCTGAGTCTGTGGACATCCAGCGGCAGTTGCAGATTGGTCTGACTGCGATCCTTAATGTCCTCCATGCCCACAGCCAGGTCCTCAACAACATGGAGGCATACTTGGAGGGCATTCATTCATCGCAGGCTGACCAACGCAACTTGCTGAGGTCCATAGACTCCACACTGACTGCAGCAGTGGGTCTCCTGCAGCGCTACGTCCCACCCCCTACCCCTGCCCCTTCCACACTTCCCACTCCCATGCCTGTCCCACATACACCCAGACATAAGCATGCACCCACCACAACAGACACAGGCACCACACCAGCAGGGAAGGTCCGCCGCACACTTCCTGACACGCACACACAGGGTGAAGTAGGCACACCCCTGGGTCGGGGGGCAAACGTGTGACACGCAGCCAGAGTGGGAGTCCACATTCCACCCAATCCACTCCCTCCAAATCCCCTCCCCTCAGCTCTCCTGGCCACATCTCCCCCAAAGACTCCTTCATGGCCGCTCTGTCCCTGAGCCCCACAGTGACACCACCCCGCAAGCGGTCAAGGAAGTCCACGGTCAGGGTGCTTGAGTCCCCCCCCTGTCCACACCCTCCCCCAGTGGCGCTGCGACCCATCCCTCTGACCCCCCCTCCTTGGGGCCTGTGGTTCCTTCGGGTGCAGGGGAGTCCCTGGAGGACCTTGCCGAGGTGTGCAGCGCGCTCCTAGAATACACCTTTGGCCCTGCCCCACCCCCTGTGGTGGAGTCCTCCATCCCTGCACCCACGTCGCCTACCCTTCGCCCTCCTGTCCCTCCGGTGCCTGTTCCTTCCCCCCCACATGATGCCCTCACCCCTGTGGAAGACAACGGCTTGTAACTGTGCAGGCAAGCTAGGGGACACGCATCCCACTGTGTCCCCCATCCAGCTGTGACTCCTGGACTGCCCTATGGGCTTTGTACGTATTGAACTTACTACATACCAGTTTTTGGATCATGCTGAATAAAGCTATTTATTTTTTGCCCTTGGAACACTCCTGCTTTGCTGGCATTGCTGTTGGTGGGGCTGCTACATGGTTGTGGGTGGTGTTCATGTGTTGGGTGTGTGGGAAATGTAGTAGTGTGCTGCTCATTGGGGGGACCCTGGGATCTGTGTGCCATCACACGGTGTTAGCTAGCTTTCTCCATTCATGTAAGCAGTTGCTGCATGTTGCAATTGTCCCAAGGTGTATTCCTTCCTCTGTGTACCCTGACTTCTTCCCTGCAGGGTGTCCCCTGACTTTAGCGCAGAGCTGTGTGTACATTAGCTGGGTGTGTGACGGAGTCCTTCAACTTTGCACATGCATGCTGAGCCATTCTCCACCTGCATCATTCGTGGCATCCTTGGTAGTCATTGTACTTGTGCATGTGGACTATTGACATGACTTCATGTGGACATGTTTACTTTTTGGCCCTATGCATGCGTAAACTCCCAGCCTCGCACACATGTGGTACATGTACTGCAGGGTCTTTGTGCACCTGACTGACATTTGTGGGCATGGTATCTGTGGCTACTCCACCCTTTGCGTTCCATGGGCACTGCTGGGAGTGTTAGGCATCCACCCCTCCTGTCTCTGGGCACTGCTGGGAGGACTCTGCACCCACCCCTCCTGCCTCTGGGCACTGCTGGGAGGACTCTGCACACACCCCTCCTGTCTCTGGGCACTGCTGGGAGGACTCTGCACCCACCCTTCCTGTGTCTGGGCACTGCTGGGAGGACTCTGCACCCACCCCTCCTGTGACTGGGCACTGCTGGGAGTGTTAGGCACCCACCCCTCCTGTGACGGGGCACTGCTGGGAGTGATAGGCACCCACCCCTCCTGTCTCAGGGCACTGCTGGGAGTGATAGGCACCCACCCCTCCTGTCTCAGGGCACTGCTGGGAGTGCTAGGCACCCACCCCTCCTGTGTCTGGGCACTGCTGGGAGTGTTAGGCACCCACCCCTCCTGTGACTGGGCACTGCTGGGAGTGTTAGGCACCCACCCCTCCTGTCTCAGGGCACTGCTGGGAGTGATAGGCACCCACCCCTCCTGTCTCAGGGCACTGCTGGGAGTGATAGGCACCCACCCCTCCTGTCTCAGGGCACTGCTGGGAGGACTCTGCACCCACCCCTCCTGTCTCTGGGCACTGCTGGGAGGACTCTGCACACACCCCTCTCATGTCTGGGCACTGCTGGGAGTGTTAGGCACCCACACCTCCTGTGACTGGGCACTGCTGGGAGGACTCTGCACCCACCTCTCCTATTTCACAATATGTACGCTCATAACATACACGGATGTGGATACGCTCCATGCATTCGAGGTGGGGGTACGTGTCGTACTTACACTGTTGGGGTGGGGGGTACGCTCCATACGTCCGCGGGTGAGGGTACGGGTCGTACTTACACTGTTGGGGTGGGGGTACGCTCCATACGTCCGCGGGTGAGGGTACGTGTCGTACTGACACTGTTGGGGTTAGGGGTATGCTCCATACGTCCGCGGGTGGGGGTACGGGTCGTAATTACACTGTTGGGGTGGGGGGTACGCTCCATGCATTCGAGGTGAGGGTACGTGTCGTACTTACACTGTTGGGGTGGGGGGTACGCTCCATACGTACGCGGGTGAGGGTACGGGTCGTACTTACACTGTTGGGGTGGCGGTATGCTCCATACATCCGCGGGTGAGGGTACGGGTCGTACTTACACTGTTGGGGTGGGGGGTACGCTCCATACGTACGCGGGTGAGGGTACGGGTCGTACTTACACTGTTGGGGTGGGGGTACACTCCATACGTCCGCGGGTGAGGGTACATGTCGTACTTACACTGTTGGGGTGGGGGTACGCTCCATTCGTCCGCGGGTGAGGGTACGTGTCGTACTTACACTGTTGGGGTGGGGGGTACGCTCCATACGTCCGCGGGTGGGGGTACGTGTCATACTTGCACTGTTGGGGTTGGGGGTCCGCTCCATGCATACGGGGTGGGGGTACGGTCCGTACATATCCGTCCCCACGCTATGTGATGCTTGTGCGGGCCGTACCCAGGCCTTTGCCACGTGGGTACGAGCCGTCCCGCCATTGTTGGGGTGACGTAGGTGTGGGCATGGTACGACTCGTACCCACGCTCTTAAGGCGTGGGTACGGGACGTACCTGTCTGGTTGTGTTGCAGGTTCGCGTCGTCAAGAACTTCCGTTGTGGCGGTCGCTGGCTTAGCTGGACACGGCCCCACCCCCTCGTAGTGACCAGGGCCTGGGAGTCAGGTATGTCCAGGGCATGTGTGCTGTGTGACTATGGTGGGGGTTTTGTGGCCTGCCCCTGGTCCTGCCCCCTCCCCCCTTTCCACCCCTTTGCCCCCCTCCCTTAGTTGTTCTGACCTTCTGCGGCGTCTGCATCGTAACCTGTAGAGGAGGTCGACTGCTATGAGGGCCGGGATGACACGTAGGTTCGGGTCCATGTCTGTCCGTCGCGTACGGGTACTCCTTGTTCGCGTCGTCCTGTCTGTCCGTCGCGTACTGGTACTCCTTGTTCGCGTCGTCCTGATTTCCCGGCAGTTTTTGGCTGCCGGAAAATATTCACCGTGCGGGATGACGTCGGTGCGAATCGTAATTCCTGGTTCGTGAATGGCAGGCTGCGTGCGTCCCGACGTCACGTCGGCGCTTTCCCGAATCGCATTTGTATGTATATTTTCGTCGGTCGGGGTTTTGTACGATTCGTACGGAAATGGTGTTTCCGTGTGAATCGTAATTCCATGTTTGTATATTTGGACGACCGGGTACGCGGCGGACGGAGAATATGCTCCGTCCGACGGTTCGTACCCGGTTTTTACCGGATCGTAATTGGCACCCATGTCTCCTGAAGGCAAATTACTTTGTGCATCTCCAGGAAACTCAGGGTAGTGCCGTCTTCGACCTTAGGACAGAGACCCGCAATGTTCCAGAAGATGACATTTAGCGCTTGGGAGTTTTTTGTTACAGTACCACCCGCTAGGGACCCAGGGTCTATTTCCTCCCCATATCGCATCAAGGTGTCGCCCAGTAGGGGAGAGAGGTCTATTTCGTCCCTGTTTCCCGCCAAAGTGCCACCCAGTAGGGGAGAAGGATCTAATTCCTCCCCATTTACCACCGAGGGCACCTTGGTCAGTGATGGTCAGTCGACCATTTCCAGGCCGCTGTATCTGTTCGCAGTCGGGACGCCTCTCCAATAGTCCGTGTGAGCTACTTCTCTTACTTGGTTCCTGGCAGGATTTCCTCCCCACTCCTCCCATTCACCACCCAGATGTTGGGGGCCCACTATATGCCAGTTCCCCTCGTGAACTGGGCTGGTACGACTCCTGGGGGGATAGAAGAAGGAGAGACGTTTTGTTCCTATGCCTTCGTTCATCCCGGGAGATCCCCATGAGCAAATATAGTCAACTGTGCGTGGATCATCGAAATTAATCAAGACGCAGTCTCCCTGAATAGATTTCTTTCCGTACCCCACCCAGGGAGCCCTGCGTACCATTAGAATCTTACTCGACCACATAGGTGGTAAAGGACGGTTTATATTCAGCCAATGTTGGACCTTATTTTTTAATGACCAACTTGGTTCTGCTACCGGATTTGCCACCTCCGGTACACCAGTCATCACAACCACAAAAGGACTGGCCTCAGGAGGCAAACTAACTGCAAATCTGCCATCAACAGCTCCCCTGTTCCAATCTCTGTTAGGTTTTAAAACCAGAGTTTTCTGAATAATATGTTCCGGCCTAATCAATGGGGTTGGTTCTACAGTCTTCTCTGCAATTTTCTTTTGTATTACTATCGGTGGATTCGGTTTTGGTATTGACCCTGCAGATGATGTTTTTTTTTTAACTTGTTGCCCTGTTAATTTGTTAGTGATCGGTTTATTTCCCCCAGTCTTTGGGTCCCCATTTGGTGGATTTTTTAAGATGACCGTCCAATTCAGTTAACTGTTTTTCGATTTGCAGTAATCTGGCTTCTACTGGAAAGAAGTAGAGGTTAAATAGCTCTGCCAATTTTGTCAGAAGTTGGCTATCGACCTCTTTTATCTCGCATCCCCCTGGTAGATCGGCCGGTATCTCTGCTCTAATAGGTGCAAGGGTCTCATTCAGGATTGGGTTTGGGAGGGCAATGTACCTGTTTTTTCCCCTCTTTCTACAATTTGATCTACCTTCTCCCTTTGATTTTCGGGTAACTCCCGTATCTTGTTAACCTTAGATGTTTTCGGTTTTCCCCTTTTTTTCCGGACTGCACCCTCCCTCCTTCCTCTCAACTGTCTACTTTCCTCTGGTATAATTGGTAAGACTAGTTCTGGGGTCTTTTACAATTCAGAACTTAGTTCAGAATCGGATAGCAGCTGTGAGGCCGATAAATCCACAACATTTGGTAGGCTATGGATATCGGCACGAACTTCAATCAGTCCGGACTCCCTAGCCCGCTCAGGTGTTTTCGCGGTGGCTAGGTGTCCCATAGAAGATCTTTTTGCTAAAGCTAGATCTTGGGACACTCTGCGTTCCATAAGGAGATTCTTTGATCTATGAAGGAATTTGCCCTGATGATGAAGTTATCTAAAGGGCCTATAAGCTGAACCTCCCCTGCCGCTGTTTTACTTCTACTTCCTCGTGTTGTCATATTGCCAGCGTCAAAGGGAAGTCTAAGTCCAAAATAATAACTATTACAGGTGAGGATGTAATCTGTGCGAATAAAAAAGATGTAACATACATACAGTTTATAATCGAGTCCTGTATCTTAAGAGGTTAGAGGGGGAGCCCGGTCTGGCCTCCCACGGTCTCTAACAGGCTACAACGGGCCTGCCCTTGGCCCGGGCTTCGCCTGGCGCGCGCCCGCGTGCGTTCCGCAAAGTGGGAATGGGAAATGCCTATATACCTATGGGAGGCAGGGGGCGGGATCCGGGAAGAGGACACAGCTGAGGCTGTTCGTAGGCTGCTGGTCCTCGCAGTCCCTACACTTCCACAATGCCCAGTTCAAAACACTAAAGTCCTACCTCTGCGATTTGATCTTCAAAACATTTTTTAATCACGGGTTCTACATTGTCTTCAACATTTTGTTCTACTAATGTGTCAGTTTCTGCACTCTCTTGCTGAGGACCAAAGTAACAAAACTCAATATCATCACAAACCTTCTTCACATCTGATATTGACCCACGCAAAAGAGCACTGTTCAACTCATTTAACTTTAATGCTGAACTTTTTGCATAATACAATCTTCTCACTAACTTCCGCATTTGAGTATGATGTACTGCCAACATCCTGAAATGGTGAAAAACACTTTGACAAACTTTCCTAGAAAAACAAGCCAGAGAATGACCTTGCCAACCAGTATTTTTTCTCATTCTGCAAGGGTCTAGTCATTGCAACAACTTAATCTTTTGTTTAACACTTTTTTTACTATATGCTCTTAAAAAACTACATAATGTATCAATAGATTCTTGTCGTACACTACAAATACTACTGCAATCCCAAGTGTACACAGGGTGTTTAGGACGTCTCCCTAGAACTTCATCAGCTATCACTTCTTCTGCATTTCTTTCAACCATTTTCTCTTTGTCAATTGGACAACCATCTCTAACCTCATAACCTCGACCACTGGTGTCAACTGCATGCAATAAATTATTGCTCTGTAAATAACTCTCCTCATTAAAGAAAGGCTCAGAACTGGAACTGTGTTTCCATTCTCCCCCCAAAAAATCACAAAAATGTGTTTTATTAAGTACTCTTTTCCTCCTACTTTTGGCCTTCATTAAATGGATTGGTTTATCTAGTGATCGAATTTTGTTTAATACTAAAATGAATAGTTTCCTTTTTACTTAAAAAGCCTTTTCAACAATGGTTTCAATATGTTTCTTCTTTTTATAAAATAGAGCTCTGTCTTTATATTTCTTCACATCTTTCAGCAAATTATGTACTACTCTCTTGTAAAATATTTTTTTGCGTATTTCCTTATACTGATTTTGCCTTCTTTTACTATACTTCGTCTCCTTTGACTGTCCATTTGCTTTTTTGCTTTTCCTATTATTTTGAATTTTTTTTCTAGTTGAGGCATCCTCAGAGGTTTCAGCATTCTGTACATTCTGTTTGGTCCTACAAACATTTTTAATAAATTGCTTTGTGATCTTACCAGAAGATTTTTTCTTTTTAGCCACATTATGTTGTTCATTCAATAACTCTCCTTTCTCTGGTCTTTTTTTTTTCTTTTTTTTTCTGGCATGATTTCTCAATTTTAATGGTGAAAAACAGTATCTGTAAAAAATAATCACAAATAAATGTATATTAATAACTTTAAAATGTATACTTTTCTCTTACTGTACAAACACATTTTATATAAATACTGACTAAGAAATTATAGCCCTGAAGCACAAGTGTGATAATGGTTAAAACACTACATGCATAGTGCATACTACTTTGAAGCAGTTCATGCCCTAAAGCCTACCTCACTTAAAGACTACATGCTTACTGACTGAATGATTACAGTACTATAAGCAGAAACACTGAGTGAGTGACAGGGCGTTTGCTAGAAGTGTAGGGATACTGAGTGGGATATTGATGGTGTGAAAGACAAGTGTGTAGGTGATTAGAGACCTACATGCATAGTGGACACGTGTTTGAATCCATCCATATGATAAGGCCTGTCTCAGTCCAATAGTACTTGCACACTGACTGAATGTTTTGAGTATTGCAAGGAGAGTGCCTGGATGAGTATTTGTTTTTTGGCACAGTAAATACATTAGTACATGGTGCTGAATGAGTCACTGGAGAAGTATAAGGGGAGAGACAGGGGGTTCAAGGAAACTGTATGAATACTGACTGGGGTATTGAAGGTGTGAAAGACAAGTGTGTAGGTGGCTAGAGACCTGCATGCATAGTGGATAGACGTTTGAAACAGTCCATGGACTAACACCTAGATCACTGGAAAACTACCTGAGTACTGACTGAATCATTAGAGTACTACAAAGAGAGTGACTGGGTGAATCTTTTTTAGTTTTTGGGTTTTGGCGCAGTGAATAGATTAGTACTTAGTGCCAAATGGGTCAGTGGAGGTGTGCAATTGAAGTGACAGAGTGTTTATTGGAGTTTATAGATACTGACTGGGAAATTGAAGGTCTAAAAGACAATTGTGTTGGTAGTTAGAGGCCTCGCAAACTGCATGAGTATTTGGGTACTGACAGAAAGATTAGAGAACTGCAAGGAGAGTGCCTCGGTGAATTAATAAGTGGTTGGGTTTTGGCGCAGTGAATGGATTAGTACATAGTGCTGAATGGGTCACTGGAGAAGTGAAGGGGAGTGACAAGGTGTTTGCAGGAACTGTATGAATACTAACTGGGGTATTGAAGGTGTGAAAGACAAGTATGTAGGTGGTTAGAGGCCTGAATGCATAGTGGATAGGTGTTTGAATCAATCCATGTGCTAAGGCCTGCCTCACTCCATTGGTACTTAGGTACTGACTGAATGATTAGACTATTGCATGATGAGTGCTTGGGTGAATTTATAAGTGTTTCAGTTTTGGCGCAGTGAATGCATTTCTACATGGTGCTGAATAAGTCACTGGAAGAGTGCAAGGGGAGTGACAGGGTGTTTGCTGGAAGTACATGGATACTGAATGGGGAATTCAAGCTGTTAAAGACAAGTGTATAGTAGGTTAGAAGCCTGCATGCATACTGGATAGACATTTGAAGCAGTCCAAGTGGTAATGCATGGTTCACTGCATGAGTACCTGGGTACTGTCTGAATCATTAGACTACTGCTAGGAGAGTGCCTGGGTAAAACTTTTAAGTTTTTCTGTTTTGGCGCAGTGAATAGTTTAGTACATGGTACTGGATCAGTCACTGGAGGAGTGCAAGATGAGTGACAGGGTGTTTATTGAAGTATATAGATACTGACTAGTTAATTGAAGAAGTGAAAGACAGGTGTGTAGGTGAATAGAGGCCTCCATGCATAGTGGATAGACGTTTAAACAGTCCATGAGCTAAGACCTCAGACACTGCATGATTACCTGGGTACTGACTGAATCATTACACTACTGCAAGGATAGTGCCTGGGTTAATCTTTTTAAGTTTCTGTGTTTTGGTGCAGTGAATAGATTACTACATAGTGCCAGATGAGTCAGTAGAGGTGTGCAAGTGGACTGAAAGAGTGTTTACTGGAGTTTATAGATACTGACTAGTTAATTGAAGAAGTGAAAGACAAAAGTGTAGGTGGTTAGAGGCCTGCATGCATAGTGGATAGACGTTTGAAACAGTCCATGGACTAAGGCCTGGGTCACTGCATGACTACCTGGGTACTGACTGAATCATTAGAGTAATGCAAGGAGAGTGCCTCTGTGAATTTATAAGTGTTTGACTTTTGGCGCAGTTAATTGATTAGTACATGGTGCTGAACGGGTCACTGGAGAAGTGTAAGGGGAGTGACAGGGTGTTTGCGGGAACTGTATAAATACTGACTGGGATATTGAAGGTGTGAAAGACAAGTGTGTAGGTGGTTAGAGGCTTGGATGCATACTGGAAAGACATTTGAAGCAATCCATGATCTAAGGCCTGGGTCACTGCATGAGTACCTCAGTACTGACTGAATCATTAGAATACTGCAAGGAGAGTGCCTGGATAAATCTTTTAAGTTTTTGGGTTTTGGCGCAGTGAATAGATTAGTACATGGTGCTGGATGAATCACTGGAGGTGTGCAAGGGGAGTGACAGGGTGTTTATTGGAGTATATAGATACTGACTGGGCAATTGAAGGTGTGAAAGACAATTGTGTAGGTGGTTAGAGGCCTGCATGCATAGTGGATAGACATTTGAAGTAGTCCATGTGCTAAGTCTGGGTTCACTACGTAAGTACCTGGGTACTGACTGAATCATTAGAGTACTACAAGGAGAGTGCCTCAGTGAATTTAAGTGGGTGGGTTTTGGTGCAGTCAATGGATTAGTACATGGTGCTGAATGGGTCACTAGAGGAGTGCAAGGGGAGTGACAGGATGTTTGCTGGAAGTGTATGGATACTGACTGGGGAATTGCAGGTAAGACAAGTGTGTAAATGGTTAGAGGACTGCCTGCATAGCGGATAGGCGGTTGAAGCAGTCCATGTGCTAAGGCCTGGTCACTGAATGAGTACTTGGGTACAGACTGAATAATTAGAGTACTGCAAGGACAGCGTCTGGATGAATTTATAAGTGGTTGGGTTTTCGCACAGTGAATGGATTAGTACATGGTGCTGAATGGATCAGTAGAGTAGTGCAAGGGCAGTGACAGGGTGTTTCCTGGAAGTGTATGGATATTGACTGGGGAATTGAAGGTGTGAAAGACAAGTGTGTAGATGGTTAAAGGACTGCATACATAGTGTATAGGGGTTTGAATCAATCCATGTGCTAAGGCCTGCCTCACTCCATTACTACTTGGATATTAACTGAATGTTTACAGTATTGCAAGGAGAGTTCCTGGGTGAATACATAAGCAATGACTGGCTTCTAAGTCTACCAAAACTTGAGAACAGGAAAGGTTTTTAAGCAGTTTTGTGTATGCAAAGATATGAAATACCCAAATGCTTCTCTCACAATGGTTCCCAAATGCACACAGACTCACAGTGTGATTCTAGACAAGCAACACTATCCCTTTGACTGTACCAGAACTCCTTCACTACTCTGGAAGGAGTAAGGGGACTGCACACAATCTACATATTTCAGTACTGTACTTTAGTGTCAAAGCCTGACTCATTTTATCAATGCATAAGCAATGACTGGCTTCTAATGCTACTAAAACTTGACAACATGACAGGTTTTAAAACAGTTATCTGTCAGCAAATACATGATGTTACCAAATGCTTCTCTCACAATGGTTACCCAAATGCACAGAGACTCACAGTGTGATTCCAGACAAACAACACTATCCCTAGGAGTTTAACAAAACTCATTCACTACTGTGGAAGGGGTAAGGGGACTGCACACAATCTACATATTTCAGAACTGCACTTTAGTGTCAAAGCCTGAATTATTTTATGAATGCATAACCAATGACTGGCTTCTAATACTACTTAAACTTCACAACATGGCAGGTTTTAAAACAGTTATCTGTCAGCAAATATATGATGTTACCAAATGCTTCTTTGACAATGGTTATCCAAATGCACACTTTCTCACAGTGTGATTCCAGACAAGCAACACTATCCCTTGGACTTTAATAAAACTCATTCACTACTCTGGAAGGAGTAAGGGGACTGCACACAATCTACATATTTCAGTACTGCACTTTAGTGTCAAAGCCTGACTCATTTTATCAATGCATAAGCAAAGACTAGCTTCTAATGCTACTAAAACTTGACAACATGACAGGTTTTAAAACAGTTATCTGTCAGCAAATACACGATGTTACCAAATGCTTCCCTCACAATCCTTACCCAAATGCACACTTTCTCACAGTGTGATTCTAGACAAGCAACACTATCCCTAGGAGTTTACCAAAACTCATTCACTACTCTGGAAGAGGTAAGGGGACTGCACACAATCTACATATTTCAGTACTGCACTTTAGTGTCAAAGCCCGACTCATTTTATGAATGCATAACCAATGACTGGCTTCTAATGCTACTAAAACTTCACAACATGACAGGTTTTAAAACAGTTATCTGTCAGCAAATACATGATGTTACCAAATGCTTCTCTCACAATGGTTCCCAAATGCACACTTTCTCACAGTGTGATTCTAGACAAGCAACACTATCCCTAGGAGTTTACCAAAACTCATTCACTACTCTGGAAGGGGTAAGGGGACTGCACACAATCTACATATTTCAGTACTGCACTTTAGTGTCAAAGCCTGACTTATTTTATGAATGCATAAGCAATGACTGGCTTCTAATGCTACTAAAACTTCACAACATGACAGGTTTTAAAACAGTTATCTGTCAGCAAATACACAATATAACCAAATGCTTCTCTCACAATGGTTGGCCAAATGCACACAGACTCACAGTGTGATTGTAGACAACCAACTATCCTTTGTACAAAACACATTCACTAGTCTATAAGATGTAAGGTGACTGCACACATTGCAGAACATGTTCTACTACACATTAGTACCAAAATGTTTATCTCAAAATGATTCCTAAATGCACACAGACTCACTGTGTGATTCTAGACAAACAACACTATCCCTTGCACTGTACCAAAACACATTTCTTAATCTAGAAAAAGTACTACATTTTAGTGTAGAAACATGACTCATTTTGCAAATACATAAACAATGACTGGTTTCTAATTCTACCAAAACATAAAAACAGCACACTTATCTGTCTGCAAACACATGAAAAACGCAAATGCTTATCACAGAATGGTTTCTACATGCACACACACTGTCAATAAGATTGTAGACAAACAAAAGTACTCCCTGCACTTTAGCAGGAGAAATACATTAGTCTGATTAAAATCAAAATAGACTACATACATCCCCTCACTATTAAATAACTCACCTTTCAAGTTGTTTTGTAGATTAAAAAGTATGTCAGTCACACACCAGATTTTCTTATACAGAATCTCTGCACTGTGCACCTGTCAGCAAAACCAAAGGCACATTTCCCCTCTCATTTTGTACACATATACATGTAAACATCAAATCACATTCCTTCCCACATTAATTCAAAAGCTAACACACATTTCTATTGGTTAAACATTTCAAACATTTCCAAATGACATAAATTTGAACCCTACCCCAAATCTGCCTTCTGCCTGTTACCATAGAAACAGGTCATGGAACACTTAACTGAGCACACAGGTCACACGTTCAGCACACAATGTTGCTAATCAAAACAGCAAGTGTGCTTGACTTTTCAACATATCAGCTTATCATATATAATGTTCCTTTCAATCAGTTTTTGTTAACCAATAAGAATCATGCGTTTAAAAAACGGAAACATGCACCGTAGTTTTCAGTGTAGAAGGTTGTCAAACAACCAATGATTTCTTGTCTTTTTTCAAACCTGCATCTTAGCCACCATTTTAGAAAAATCTTACTTTTCAAACTGCCATTTCATTTACAGAGACCATCTGAGTGCATCCAGACCTCCCTTCAAGATGCTTAGAGTGTGGATTGTGGGACACAGCTATATTTTCTGGAGCCAAAGGTATGCAGAAAACAAAGGCATTCACAAAGACCTAGGTTTGCCAAATGTAGACATTAAATGATTGGACAGAGAGGGTTAAAGTGGCACCAATTGATGCCATTGGTAAAATCCTTTATGCCTCTCCAACACCCTGACCTCATAATAGTGCACTGTGGTGGCAATGACGTAGGCACTTTGACTGGGGTAGGTCTGGTACTACTTATGAAGGACACCTTTGCAGAATTTATTTCTCTTTTTCCCAAAACTGCCTTTGTGTATTCTAACATATGCCAAAGGCAGAAATGGAACTGGTCCAATCATTTTTGTCCACAGATTGAGAAAGCTAGGAAACATGTGAATAAATCTGTTTCTGCTTTTCTCTGCGACTATTGAATGGGGTCCATTTACAATAACAATCTGCGCTTTCATATGCAAGAGGTGTATAGGAGAGATGGAGTACACTTTACTGATGAAGGAAACAGAGTCTTCCTCAACAACTTTAGACTCTGTTTAGGTACTTACTTATAAGTACCAAACACTCTCAATGAACACAACGGCTCTTTTTAGAGCCACTCAAGAACAAAACACTTAAGCTTGATGTTTATCTCCCAAAAATGTCAGTTTTTTTCCCTTGGAGTCGCGCACCCAACGCGTTAGGAACCACGCACCCTACGCGAGAGAAATCATGCACCCAACGCGTTAGGATGCGCGACTCCTAATTTTACCGTAAAAAATAAAATAGCCCCTATCGCTAATTTTTATTATCCCCGGGGACCCCATCCCCCGGGGTTTATTAAAACACATTGAGGACCGTGGGGGGAGCCCCAATGCCCCCACAGTCCCAGCCGGCTCCCCGCGTCCTTCGGGAGCCGGCATTGCTTTTCCACATGGGGAGCTGCTGACATGCAGCTCCCCGTGTGGAAAAGCAATATCGTTTGGATTTTGAAAGACAGAGCAGGTTTCCCTGCTCTCTCTTTCAAAATCCAAACAAAGTTTGCAATGGGAGGGCGGGAGACTCCCACCCTCTTATAGCAAACAACAGTGTCCTGGGGTGGGCACCCCAGGACACTGTAGGAGCCGGCCCTGGGGGTGGCGGTCCCCAGGGCCCTCGAGGGCTCCAGGATGGGGGCCACACAGCCCCCCTCCCTCAAACAATAAAGCCCCGGGGGGTGGATGTCCCTGGGGCTTGGGGGGCTGTTCAGCCCCCCCACCCTATTTATTTTCAAGTCCTGGGGGGTAGCGGTCCCCGGGGCAGGGGGTCCCCCTGGACCCCCATTAATTTTTACATATTTTGCCCCCGGGATTTGGCCCGTGCTTCACTTTTTTTTTTTCGTCCGGATCCGCGCACCCTGCGCGCATTTTGCTGTTTAAAAAAAAAAAAGGGGGTTCGGGGGGGGTCCTTCTGGGACCCCCTAAGCAACACTAGAGGGTCAGAGTATTTCTACCCTGCCCCCTTTATATCTTTCACACACTTATTACCCTTACTTAATCAGCCTCGCTTCTACCAAGGCACAAAATGGTTGCCAACAGTTCCTGGTTTCGAATGTTGACAGACACTTGACAGCCAATTAGCATTCAGCGTGTGATCGGGAAGGTGTGCGCACGGTTCGTAGAGGGTGTGCTCAGGGTGTGCATAGGGTGCGCGGATCCTCCGAGGCCATAGATATATATGTACTTTTAACTCTAATTTTCTCAGGAACTACTGAACGGATTTACACCATTTATGCAAAAGGCACATGTCTGAACTGAGGACTACCTCTTTGCCAAATTTGGTGTAATTCTGTTCGGCAGTTCGGGCTGTAGCTGCGTCAACAGGTCCTAAGGGAAATTGCATGGGGAAAATGCGTTTTGGGACCCCCCTTTTTTCTCGGCCCCCGCTTGATGAATCAACACAAAACTTTCAGGATCGGAGTGGACTGGAGCTGGCCAAAAGTTTGGAAAATTTTGCGAAGATTCGTCAACCGGCGCCAGACTTATTGGGAATAAAATGTTGCCGATTTCCTGTCATCAGTGATGTCATCAGTGATGTCACTGACCATGTCATGAGTGATGTAATATGTGACATCATCAGCAGTGTATTGCAGGTGCGCGAGTTATAGTTAGCTGAAGTAACTATAACGGGTGAATTTCTATGGTTTTGTACGAGTGAAATGTCCAGCTAACTATAACGACCCTGAAACCTATGTTTTTTTCAGTGAATTTCTAAGGTTTTTTAAATGCTAATTCCTAACTATAACGTGACTGAAACCTATGGTTTTTTCAGTGAATTTGAAAGGTTTTTTAAATGATAATTTCTAACTTTAACGTGACTGAAACCTATGGTTTTTTAAGTGACTTTCAAAGGTTTTTTAAATGCTAGTTTCTAACTATGCCTACACAGGTACGACATGTGAAGAAAGAAGATAAAACGCACAGAAAGAAAAAAAAGAAATGCAGAAAGAAGAAACAGAAGTCCTCAAAGACGAAGAAAAGTTCAGGAAGAAGGAAAATGTGCAGAAAGAACAAACAGAGGAGCAGAAAGAAGCTATGTTGCAAAATCATCCTGTGCCCTCAACTTTTTCAGACAAGTACTGGTGGTAACTGAGTCTGATTAACCAGTCCTAGAGCCAGTGCTATGTTAAAAGACACTTAGAATACAGTGAAAACACCTACATATACTAGGGAACACTATACGTTGGGGTCCCCCTGTGATTAGCATGACCTCCTCTGTAAGCCCCTAATATATAATAGGGCAGGGTTAAACTACCTCTTAAAATGTGCCACGGGGTGCGTTTGAACACTGGTGAAGGGAGGGGGGCCTGAGATGACATGTGTGCAAACACGACCTGTAGGCGTTTTAAGTTGGGGGATAAAGTCCCCTTGAATCCTGAGGGTCCCTGGGGGCCAACTAACCTACAAGGTATGTCCAGTAAGTGACACAGAGTTGCATTGCAGAGAGGTGTAAAATGGGGCATTGCCTCAGGCCACCTCTCTGCAACGCAGCTCTGTGGTGCTTACTGGAAGCACCTGGTGGACTAGTTGGCCCCCAGGGGCCTTCAGGATTGAAGAGGAATTATTTTCCCAACTTAAAACGCGCCACAGGGCGTATTTGCACACGTCACCTCAGGCCACATCCCCTACCTTCACCACTATGTAAACACGCCCTGTGGCCATTTTAAGATGGGAGATTAAATCCCCTTGAATCCTGAGGGTCCCTAGGGTCAAACTAGTGCACTAGGTATCTCCAGTAAGCGCCACAGAGCTGCGTTGCAGTGAGGTGTAAAAAGGGGTGTGGCCTCTGAACACCTCTCCGCAACGCAGCTCCCTGACGCAAACTGGAGGTACTTGGAGGACTATTTGGCCCTCAGGGACCCTCACTATTGAAGGGGAATTAATTCCCCAACTTACAACTCGCCAGGGGGTGAGTTTGCACAATGGTGAAGGAAGGCGGCGGAGCCTGATTTGACATGTCTTCAAACATGCCCTGTGGAGCGTTTTAAGTTGGGGAATTAATTCCTCTTCAATCCGGAGGGTCCCTGGTGGCCAACTAGCCCACCGGGTACCTCCAGTATGCGCCAGAGAGCTGCATTGCAGAGAGGTGGTCAGAGGCCAGGCCCCTTTTTACAACACTCTGCAACGCAGCTCCGTTGCGCTTACTGGAGGTACCTGGTGGGCTAGTTGGCCCCCAGGGACCCTCAGGATTGAAGATGAATTAATTCCCCAAATTAAAACGCGCCACAGGGTGTGTTTGCACACATGTCATCTCAGGCCTGCCTCCTCCCTTCACCACTATGCAAACGCGCCCCGTAGTGCGTTTTAAGTTGTGGGATTAACTCCCCTTGAATCCTGAGGGTCCCTGGGGTGCAACTATCCCACCAGGTACCTCCATTAAGTGCCACAGAGCTGTGTTGCAGAGAGGGGTAAAAAGGGGCATGGCCTCAGAACACCTCTCTGCAACGCAGATTCCTGGCACATATTGGAGGTTCCTGGTGGGCTAGTTGGCCCCCAGGGACCCCCAGTATTCAAGGGGAATTAGTTCCCCAACTGCAAGCTGTGTCTAAAGTTTCCTATGGGAAATTGCATGGGGAAAACATGTTTTGGGACCCCCCTTTTTTCTCTGCCCCCGCTTGACGAATCACCCCGAAACTTTCAAGATAGGAGCGGACCGGAGCGGTCCCTAAGATTCGTCAATCGGCGCAAAAGTTATTGGGAATAGAATGTTGCGATTTTCCTATGGAAAATAGGTCCTAACTATAACTATCTACTGGTAACCGCCAGTAGATAATATATGTGTGTGTATATATATATATATATATATATATATATATATATATATATATATATATATATACATATATTACCTACTGGCGGTCGCCAGTAGGTAGTTATAGTTAGGACCCCTTTTCCATAGGAAATCCGCAACATTCTATTTTGAATAACTTTGGCGCCGGTTGACGAATCCTCGCGAATTTCTCAAAATAGGTGGGGCGCTACGCTCCGCTCCTACCCTGAAAGTCTCGGGGGGATCCGTCAAGCGGGGGCTGAGATAAAAGGGGGGTCCCAAAACGCGTTTTTCCCATGCATTTTTCCATAGGACCTTAAGAACGAGCTACAGCCCGAACGGCTGAACAGAATTACTCGAAATTTGGCAGAGAGGTAGTCCCTAGGTCAAGGAAGTGCCTTTTGTAGGTTTGGTGTAAATCTGTTCAGTAGATTCTGAGAAAATAGCCTTTAAATCAATATATATATCTGAGCCCGCTTACGGTATGCTTACCGTACGCTTACCGTAAGCGTACGGTGGCGTGCGCGAGCGCGATTCTGATTGGCTCTTAGATCTTAGTAAACATTCGAATCGGCCGAAACCAGGAAGCGGCGGCCGCCATTTTGTGTATTTCACTCTGAAAAAAAAGAGTGAAAACAAGAAAAGGGGGCAATGAGGAGAGTTACAGACCCCCTAACATTTGTAAGGGGGTCAAAGAAGGACAGAAAAGTACAAAAAAAACATTTATTGATTTTTAAAAAAATCACGGGGTACGCGTACGGTAAGCTTACGGTAAGCGTACGGTAAAAAAAATAAAAAAAAATAAATGAAAAGCAGATTTAAGAGTTTAGATATTAGGGAGCTCTAAAAAGAGCTGTTGTGTTTATGAAGTCATTTTTTTAGTGGTACCTACAAGTAAGTACCGATGCAGAGTCTAAGGTTCAAAAGGAAGACTCTGTTCCCTTCATCATTGAAGTGCACACCATCTCCTCTATAAATGTCTTGCATGTCATAACGCAAGTTGTTGTGGTAAATGGCACCCATACCATAGTCACGGAGGAAAGCAGAAACAGATTTGTTGACGTGCTTTCTTGCTTTGTCAATCTGTGGACAGAAATGATTGGACCAGTTCCATTTTTGCCTTTGGCATATGTTGGAAAACACAAAGGCAGTTTTAGGGAAAAGAGAAAACAGTTGTGCAAAGGTGTCCTTCATAAGCATTTCCAGACCTACCCCAGTCAAAGTGTCTAGGTCATTGCCACCACAGTGCACTATTATGAGGTCAGGGTGTTGGATTTGCATGAAGGATTTCACCAATGGCATCAATTGGTGCCACTTTAACCCTCTCTGACCAATCCATTTAATGTCTACATTTGGCAAAGCAAGGTCTCTCACCATATCTGTTTTCTCTGCAAACTTTTCACTCCAGAAGACATAGCTGTGCCCTACAATCCACACTGTGAACATCTTCAAAGGAGATCTGGATGCACTCAGGAGGTGTCTTTCAGTAGAATGGCAATATGAAAAGAAAGACAGTTTGGAAATGGAGGCATACATATTTTTTTCAAAACAAAAAGAACTGATTGGCTGTTTCATACCATTCTAGAATAAAAACTAGGCTGTATGTGTAAATTAATAGAAGCATGTTTTGTATTGGTACAAAAAAATGTGTAACCAAAGAACAGTACTATGGATTTGCTGTTAGGTTTGAAAAGTCAAGCACTCTTGCTCTGTGGAATTGAAACATTGTTTGGCGAACTTCTGACCTAACTCAACACAGCAGTGTTCCATGAGCTGTTGCTATGGTAGCAGGCAGAAGTCAAGTTGGGGGAAGGGTACTAGGCAGAAGTCAAGTTGGGGGAAGGGTACTTTTGGAAAAGGGTTGGTTTTCAACCAATAGAAATGTGTGATTACATTAGAAAAAAAGGGGGAAGCACTGAGATTTGAAACTTACATGTATATGTGTGGAAAAATAGAGGGAAAGTTTGCCATTATCTGGTTCTGCTGAGAGGAGAGAGGTGAACACAACAGAGATCCTGGCTCTGATAATCTGCTGTTTGAGTGTCACATTTCTTTCACAACTAACTAATTTTAAAGGTGAGTTTACAGTTTGAGAGGGGATGTATGTGGTAACTTAAGAAATGAATAATAGAAATGGAAATTGTTTTTGTTGTAGTTGCGTTTATCATTTTCTGTTTTGGGAGAAATTTAAATGTGAGGAACATGTAAAATAATATGGAGTATGTTTTCACAATAAATTAAGGTGTACTGGAAAAAAAAAGAATAGTTTAAGGGTTTGAGGTTGGACTCAGTAATGCAAATACATTCAGCATCACTAAGGCTGGTTGCCCTTGCTGGAGTGTAGGCAGTCACCGAGAATACACATGGTGGTGGTCTGAAAAAACAGTTTGGACATGTGCATTTAAATAAATCAAAAAAAGTGGTTTCATAATGTGTCAGTCTGTAAAAGTGATTTTCACTTGCCCCGAAAAAAAAAGAGCAGTAAGTGTGCTTTCAAATTGGCAAAGAAATTTCGTTTTGGGACTAATGTGAAAACATGACTCTGTGTGCAGAGAGGAATTATAGGCAGAGATGTATTGCGTATTGCTCTGGTGATTTCACAGTTGCATTAGATGGAAAGGGGGAGCGAATTTTTGGGGGAAGAAGCAGACTCTTAGCACACACCCATGTGCTTGCCATGTATAATCATGCACAGTATTTACAAGCGAGTGGGGTTTTCAGGTTTCAGTCTGTAATGCAAATACATTCAGCATCACTAAGGCTGGTTGCCCTTGCTGGAGTGTAGGCAGTCACCGAGAATACACATGGTGGTGGTCTGAAAAAACAGTTTGGACATGTGCATTTAAATAAATCAAAAAAAGTGGTTTCATAATGTGTCAGTCTGTAAAAGTGATTTTCACTTGCCCCGAAAAAAAAAAGAGTAGTAAGTGTGCTTTCAAATTGGCAAAGAAATTTCGTTTTGGGACTAATGTGAAAACATGACTCTGTGTGCAGAGAGGAATTATAGGCAGAGATTTATTGCGTATTGCTCTGGTGATTTCACAGTTGCATTAGATGGAAAGGGGGAGCGAATTTTTGGGGGAAGAAGCAGACTCTTAGCACACACCCATGTGCTTGCCATGTATAATCATGCACAGTATTTACAAGCGAGTGGGGTTTTCAGGTTTCAGTCTGTAATGCAAATACATTCAGCATCACTAAGGCTGGTTGCCCTTGCTGGAGTGTAGGCAGCCACCCAGGTTACACATGGAGGTGGTCTGAAAAAGAAGTTTGGACATGTGCATTTAAGAAAATCAAAAAAAGTGGTTTCATAATGTGTCAGTCTGTAAAAGTGATTTTCACTTGCCCCGAAAAAAAAAGAGCAGTAAGTGTGCTTTCAAATTGGCAAAGAAATTTCGTTTTGGGACTAATGTGAAAACATGACTCTGTGTGCAGAGAGGAATTATAGGCAGAGATTTATTGCGTATTGCTCTGGTGATTTCACAGTTGCATTAGATGGAAAGGGGGAGCGAATTTTTGGGGGAAGAAGCAGACTCTTAGCACACACCCATGTGCTTGCCATGTATAATCATGCACAGTATTTACAAGCGAGTGGGGTTTTCAGGTTTCAGTCTGTAAAATATTTTTTGGAAAAAAATGTAAATATGTGTACTGTATTATAAAATGTTTTAAAAATATTAATACTTTTTTCTTTTTTTCCAGATAGATATAGAAAAATTTCGAAAACTAGAACCATTTTTAAAACTATTTTTTTTAAAAACAAATGAATAAATATTTTTTTGAGTGAGTATGGTAAGTCAATAATAATAATTGTAGTCTCTCAAGGACCTTGTAATGTGATAATTGATTTTTAGTGTTTTTTAAAAAAAAAAAAAAAAAAGTACGCGCACCGTACGCGTACGGTAAAAAAAAAAAAAAAAAAGTTTTTAAAAACATATGTAAAAAAAAGATGAAAGATAAGGTTGGCTCTTAAAAGAACCGTTGTGTTCATGCAGGGACAGAGGAAAGGAAGCATGGGAAAATTATTCAAAGCGACAAATGTGCTGATCTATTTTGTTGTTCACTAGGGAAACACTGGTCTCCCTATAGCAAATTAGATCTTGACAAAATGTGCATCGAATATCAACCTTCCGAAATCGAGGGTTGATTTCCAGAGGGCCAGCAAAAGGAGATTCTCCCCCCACAGATGAAGGGCTCACCTGACCTGCAGAAGAAGGAGTCAGCCCTGCAGATGATGGTCCAGGCTGAGCTGCTGTGGATGTACTGGCTTGTCTTTCTGAAGAGTTACCTCCAAAAAGATGACCATGTGTCCTTCTGTGTACATCCTGGAGGTGTCTCTTCATGGTGTGATTCCCAAAGGAATACTTCCTGTTAGGATTACCTCTAGAAAGTACACGCTTACACAGCTTACAAGTCACTAAGGGTGCATTTACCTTTTGCTGGCCTTCAGGAAAAGTAAAATAATCCCATACATAAGAGGGCTTTTGTTTCCTCGATCTCTGCCTCAAGACAGTGCTGCTAGTGCTAGCCTCACTCTCAGAAGAGCTCTGCTGTTCTGCCATCGTATCCCAAAGACAAACCAGCTCCTTCTCCCAAGGGATCACAAGCAGAAATGAGGGGAATGGGTGTGGTGTAGGAGAGTTCTAGAACTGAAAGTAGTTTCAACCAATCAAAAGTTGTGTTTCATGATCACATGACCTACCGTACGCTTACGGTACGCTTACGGTACGCTTACGGCAAAAGTGCGCATGCGCGTAAAAAAGACACGCGCTTGCGCGCATGCGCATAACAGTCACTACCCGACACTTCCGCGTAACGTGCGCGTGTAGCGTACACGCGTACGCGTCCCACGCGGAGGACGCGCGGCTACGCAAATTGCGTAACTATACGCAAACAGCGTAGATAAATTACGAACGTTGCGTAAACCGTACGCTTACCGTAAGCTTACGGTACGCGTACTAAAAAAAAAAATAAAAAAAAAGGAAAAAATGTATTGCTAATAAATTTTACATGTTTATTTTATAAAATATATTTAAAAAAACATATTATAGAATTTTAAAAATTTAACCATAGTCTTTAAAAAAGGATAGAAAATTAAAATAAAAATATGTTTAAAAAAAAAAAAGAAAAAAAAAAAAATTAGCATTTAAAAAACCTTGCAAATTCACTGAAAAAACCATGGGTTTCACACACGTTATAGTTAGGACTTAGCATTTAAAAAACCTTGCAAATTCACTGAAAAAACCATGGGTTTCACACACGTTATAGTTAGGAATTAGCATTTAAAAAACCTTAGAAATTCAGTGAAAAAACCATAGGTTTCACACACGTTATAGTTAGGAATTAGCATTTAAAAAACCTTAGAAATTCAGTGAAAAAACCATAGGTTTCACACATGTTATAGTTAGCTGGACATTTTACTCGTAAAAAACCAATGAAATTCCCCCGTTATAGTTAGTTCAGCTAACTATAACTCGCGCGCCCGCAATGCACTGCTGATGACGTCACATATTACATCACTCATGACATGGTCAGTGACATCACTCATGACATCACTGATGACATCTCAAATGACATCACTGATGACCTCACTGATGACATCATCCTTGTGATAGAGTGGCAGACCTCCTCTTCCCCTAATAAAACCTTTGATACACACATTCAAAAATAGAGACTAAAATTTACAAAAGAATGGACATACCAATAACAGTTACAACAACCTCTTCAGTAATTCTAAGATCCACATACACATCCACTCATTCACCAACAGTCCAATACAGTCACTCATACATGTACTCACTTATCATATGTACTCATACACCTATACATCCTGTTACACAATGCCACTCATCCATAGAGCTACTCACACACATAGTCACTCATGCTAATAAAGAATCAAACATACATTTACTTGCATATACAGTTATACACACACCACCACACTTACTTCTACGGAAACTTACACATACTTAGTCTTTTAAACAATCACTTATAGAAATACATACTTATTCATACAGGAACTCTTTCAATCTCTCACTCTCACATATACTCACATATATAAACCAATAGTCACATATACTAGTTTTAAACATATGTAGTTACTCATAAAGACACTATTGAGACAGTCATTCACTCACTAACACACCCATACACACACACATCCACCCATGCAGTCCTGCACACATGCTCTGTTCAACACATACAAACAGTGAGTCACTCATTCATGCACCTATGCACTACGTAATACCCCCCACCAAACCATGCAGACACTCATACTGATACTCAAAAAACCAACTAATAACCTATATAGACACCCATGTAGCTACTCACCAACCCATGCAGCCACTTATACACAAAGTGAAAAAATGATACAGATATTTATATATTTAAACATTACTCACTAAGCCATGTATTCACTATGATACACTTAATCAGTCAGTTAGACAATCAATTTTTCAAAAAGAAATCATCCATTTAGACAGTAATATACCCATTTATTCTTCCATCGACCTTGAGATATACATATATAAAACATATTTAATTTTCAGAAAAACACACATTCACTGGATGATGTCATCAGTGATGTCATTTGAGATGTCATCAGTGATGTCATGAGTGATGTCACTGACCATGTCATGAGTGATGTAATATGTGACGTCATCAGCAGTGCATTGCGGGCGCGCGAGTTATAGTTAGCTGAACTAACTATAACGGGGGAATTTCATTGGTTTTTTACGAGTAAAATGTCCAGCTAACTAAACCATGTGTGAAACCTATGGTTTTTTCACTGAATTTCTAAGGTTTTTTAAATGCTAATTCCTAACTATAACGTGTGTGAAACCTATGGTTTTTTCACTGAATATATATATATTTATATATAAATATTTTTTTTTTCCAAGGCCATGCCCTGGGGGATGGCGTCCCAGAGCCAAAATTGGCCTTGGGAGGGGGCCGCTAGGCCCCTTTCCCATTTGTTTAAAAAAAAAAAATTAAAGGCTCATGCCCTGGGGGATGGGGTCACCAGGGCCTAAAATTACTAAGAGAAGGGGGCCACACAGCCTGCATCTCGCCGGATGTCCCGCCCCCTCCCTGCACCACTCTGCAAACACGTGCTAGGTTGGGGGATCAAGTGCTCTAGAGCTTAATGGTCCTTAGGGGCCAACTAGCCCACCAGGTACCTCCAGCAAGCGCCACACAGTGGCCTTGCTGAGAGATGGTCCGAGGCCATGCCCCTTTTTACACCATTCTGCAAACATGCCTCTTGGCACACTGCTGGTGGGGCAGTGAGGTCATCTTGTGTCCTGAGGACCTCAGGAATGAAGTGGACTTCATCCCCTGAGCAGCAGTGCGCCAGGAGGTGCGTTTGCGGAGTGGTATAAAAAGGAGCGTGGCCTCGGACCACTCTCATCAGTCCAGATGTGTGGGGCTTAATAGGGATAACGGGAGGGCTAGTTGGCCCCCAGGGACCCTCAGAAGGCAAGGGGGCTTCATCTCCCAACCAAGAGCACACCAGGAGGCATGTTTGCAGAGTGGTGGAGAAAGGGTGCATGGCCTGTGTCTAGTCGCAGCAATCCCACTATCTTGGGCTTACTGGAGGTGTCAGGTAGGCTAGTCAGCCTCTAATGACCCCCAGCAGCAAAGGGGACTTCAATCTCCATCCAAGAGCATGCCAGGGAGTACGTTTGCAGAGTGGTGGGCAAAGAGGGTGTGGCCTGCTTTGAGAACTTACCAGTGCTGCTATGTGGGACTTACTGGAGGTAAGGGGAGGGGTAGTTGGCCCCCAAGGTTGTCCTTGGGGGCCAACTACCCCATCTGTTACCTCCGGTAAGTCTCACATAGTGGTATCGCTAAGAGGTCTTCGGAGGACATGCCCCACTTTCTCCACCAGTCTGCAAACGTGCCTGCTAGCACACTACGCGTTGGGGGATGAAGTCCACTTTACTCCTGAGGGACTTTGGGGGCCAGGAAGCCCTCCTGGTACCTCCTGTAAGTCCTACGCAGATGAATTCCTGAGCGCTGGTCAGAGGCGCAGCCCCCTCTGATTTGAGATGTTAGAGTGAAATGTCCAACTAACTATAACGTCTGTAAAAGCTATGGTTCTTTCTGTGAATATATATATATATATCACCTACTGGCGTTCGCCAGTAGGTAGTGATAGTTAGGACCAAGTTTCCATAGGAAGAACATTTTTTGTTTTGCTTATAACTTTGGCGTCGTTTGATGAATCTTCATGAAATTTTCCAAACTAATTCTTTGTTCATACCAGCTCCTATGTTGAAAGATTGGGGGTGATTCATCAAGGGGGGGGGGCCGGGAAATAAGGGGGTCCCAAAACGTGTTTTCTCCAAGTTCATTTTCATCGGAAACTTTGGACAAAGCTACAGGTCGAACGGGTGAACGGAATTACCCCAAATTTGGCAGGGAGAAGGGTCTTGGTCTAGAAAGCACGCTTTTGTTTATTTGGTGTAAATCCGTTCAGTAGTTTTGGAGAAATCTCAAAATTTGCAGATATTGCTATTTGGAAATATGGCTGAGGCGTTACGAGCACATGCTTGATGCTTATTGGCTGTAAGCTGTTGCAACTAGGAAGTGTTGCCAACCATTTTGTGATTCCGTTGAAATGAGTAAGAGGGAAAAAGGGCGGAAAGAGTAGGAAACAGGAGGATAGGAGCACTGTAACCTCTGTGGGGGAGTGCGAAGCGAAGTTGTCACTCCTACCGGACTGAAAGTGCGGTGTTGCTCAGAGTGACATGGTTCTGAGATGAGATGCTGCTATACTCGGGTATGAAACCGAGAGCCTAAACCGTGAGGTCATTGCTGTAAAGTGATGTGCTCTGATCTTTGTAGCATACCTGTGGAAATAGTGTTAGTAGGCGTTTATACCATACAGGGAGTGGGAAGTGAACTACTGACCTCTACCGTGCGTTTATACTATACCGAAAGTGGGAAGCAAAGTACTCACGCCTACCGGTGTGAAGACTCAGGGATCAAACCGAGCTGATTGCTGTAAAGTGATGGGCTCTGGGCGCTGTAGCATACTGGCCGCTATAGTATAACTGTGTAAGTAGTGTTAGTATGCATTTATACTATTCAGGGAGTGGGAAACGAACTGCTCACCCCTACTGGTCTGAAGACTCTAGGATTAAACCGTGAGCTCATTGCTGTAAAGTGATGTGCTATGGGTGCTGTAGCATACCTGTGGAAGTAGTGTTAGTTTGCGTTTATACAATACAGGGAGTAGGAAGTGAACTACTCACCCCTACCGGTCTCAAGCCGCGTGGTTGAAACCATGAACTCATTGCTCTAAAGTCATGTGCTCTGTATAGTATTCCAATGTAAGTCATAGTAGAATGTTAGTATGTAATGCTACTATAATGTAAGAATTTAATGTTAGAATGTAGGGCTGTCATGAGAGGAATCTTGGGGAGTTTGTACACGGTGCTGGAGAAGACGGTTGCCTTGCTGTCTGCTCCTGTTGGTGGCTGTTTAAGCTGTCTTCTTTTCCTGCAATAAATCTACTTATCAGATCCACTGCTGTCTTTCTCTTCACTACATAAATTTGGCAATGAGCGGGAGAAGGTAAAAAGAAAGCAGATTTTGCGTTCTGCTGAAGACCCGTTTTCTTGGTCAAGCTATTTCCACTCACCCCAGGGTCGTCGGCTCATCGAACTATATGATCATACCTCTGGATTTATATTTTTTGATTTTGGGCTTCCTCTGCCTCTTCACTACACTCTGGTTGCTGTACTACACGTGTGCAAGTAGTGTTAGTATGCGTTTATACTAATTCTGTAGTTATGCTGTAACCTATGCATCTTGGCCCTATGGAGCCCCACCTCCCAGGCGTGGCTCATACAATGTCCCGGGGTGTGCATCCGCGGGACATTTATGTTTGCTATTACAGGGTGGGAGCATGGCTTCCACCCTGTGATAGTAAATTCTTGTTTGCCTCTTTGAAGCGAGAAGAGGAAAACCTCGTATCGCTTCAATAAAGCGGATCCGGATGGTAAAAATTGAGAAAAATAAATGAAGCGGGGTCTCACCCATTCATTTAAATATCTCTGCAGCACTGGGGACCTTAATCTCACATGTAAATTAGGCGCGGGAGGGCACAGTGATGTTTCGCAGACTAGGGGATCGACACGTCCCCTGGTATTGTTTACGAATTGTTCGGGGGCCTTCGAGGCCAACTCAAGACTGGGGATCGGCAACCTCTGGGGCTTTACTTAAATATGCAGGGTGGGCCTTGCCAGTCCTTGAAGCCTCGGTGGCCCTAGGCAGTGCCTTATTGGTTCTGTAATCACACAGGCAGTACTCATGGTGTTATAAAGTGATACACTCATAGAACTCTTGCCGTTGTAGAATTACCCAGGCTTCATTTATGTAATAGTCTGTTGGTTTATATTTGGTAGGTGCACCGCAAAATTACAAATGTTTTCCCTCATAACCTCCTATCCACCGCCAATTTTCACAATAAACTACAGACATGTGTTGTCTGAAAAAGAAGACCCATACACTCACTTATTTATTGGTAAAAAAAATAACTTTTATTAAAACAACACAAATAAATGGAAACGTAACTTTATTCGAACAAACAACAGTAAAACATGAAAGAAGTGGGTGGGACTCCTCCGGAAGCAGCGTACAAAACCTGCAAGAGAAAAAAGAAACATAAGTATGTGTGCCATGTCCAAGAGAAAAAGAAAGGTAGTCAGAATGAAAGGAAGAAAGTGAGAATGGGACAGAGAGTGAGTGGATGGAAGGGAGAAGGGGAGGGAGAGTCAAAAGAAAAGAGGGGTAGGAGACAGAGCGTCGGCCTACTGTACCCAGCCCTCACTGTTCACCTCCCGTCACCAGTGTGTCTGGGATGCTGGGATCTGCGAGAAACAGTGCGGTACAGCAAGGATTTAAAATGAAACAGAGATATGAATGAGGCCAGAGATTATATTATTATCTACGGCAACATCGCTTGCCTGCACCTGTGCATCCAGGCTGCTGCACCCCAGCCCCTTCCCCCGCACTGTGCTCAAATGAGGCTCCTGCGCACCGAGGCTTCACTGCTCACCTGCCACAACCGGCATGTCCAACGACGTGCCGGTGCGAGATCCGACTCCGGGGTGCCTCTCAGGGTGGCACAGAAGGTCTCCGGTCTGGGACGGTGTCTTGATACCATGATGGAAGGCGTCAGAAAGGCCAGAGCATCATCACCGGTTAAGCACCTGCTGCGTGCTTTTTCGTGCAACTAACTCAGTGTCTGAAAAGGGAGAAATAATATAATGGTAGAAACGTCTTAAGGTAAATGAAGGTTTATTTCAAGCTTAGGAGAGAACACCAGTTGAGTGCATCCTTTCTTCTTGAAGTACGACCTACCAACTGTTAGTGGTAATCATGGTTCAAAGAGGAGTTGGAGTGCACGAGAATACACAAGGGTAAATAATAATATGTTATGCCAACGTTCACATACAAAAGAACAGAGCACATGCTAGAAGCATAATGTACACGTGAAATGCAGTAGCGCAAGCCTATGTGCATGCACACTTAGTAGTCAGCTCACTGCAGTGCCCCAAAAGCCAACGCCACGTGTCTGTAGGGCAGCGCTGCCCGCTGGCTCAGGCCTACAGTACGGTCCAGCAGGTCCTTAAAATGAGACAGAGATGTGACCGAATGAGGTCAGAGATCACATCATTACACACAGCAACATCGCTTGTTTGCACCTGCGCACCCAGGCTGATGCACCCCATCCTTCGCTCAATTGCAGCCCCTGTGCACCCAGGCCCCACTGCTCACCTGCTGTCATTGGTGTGTGTCCAAACACGACAGCCAGCAGGGTTCACAAATCAGATGTAGTTTTGATTGCCAGGATGATGTACACCTCATGGATCCCTTTTTTTAATTGCGCATTGTGATATGCGAGGTGGATGCGGCCATATCACCTGAAGCAGTGTGGAAGAACTGGGACATGTGGCACCGTCGTTATCCTATTTATACGTACACAAAGTGGGCTGGGCTTGCGTACGCCAGGCCAGCGTAGGGGTGTGAATAATTAATCCGGGGACCTGGGCGTTGTTCAGTTCCTGCCTGGGCAGGAAGTGTACTTATGTGTGTGTCCCTGTTGCAGTTTAGATGTTGTACAATCCGCAATTTACATTAATGTAGCATGTACCGGGAGGGCGGCAACTATCGCTAATGAGATGCTATCCGAAAAGATTGAATGGACATCACATGTCATTGTCAAGCTTGTGGATATGCGCAGACGCGCATGTCAATGGTGTGCGGTACTATTGAAAGTGTTGCTATCGCGAAGCGCACACATGTGAATGTGCTTGGATGGAGGGAGAATCAGCAGTGAGGTTACACAGTGATAACACTCATTACAGTCAAGCAATGCATGTCAAACGTGAAGCTGAAAGTCTCACATATGACACACTACTATACTGGTAAAGCCTGACAACAGAGCATACTGCAACACAAATCTACACATTACTCTTTACTGTTTGTCACATGTGATCTAGGATGAGCACTCTGCCCGTGGCTGATGATACCCCTTCGAGCCACCAATACCCAGGCCGAAAGGCAGCACAATAATGCGTGCACACACACACACCAGGGGCATCGTGTAACACACATTTGTTTTTTGATGTAACATTTCAGATGCATGGCTATCACACGTGGAAGGCTACTGTACAGAGCATGATTATTCATGAAGATGATTGTTGCATGTTTTGTGTACTATGAGATATGTGTACACAGTAAAAAACTTTTCAAAAAAGCTCTGTAAGAAGAAGAGGTGTCTCTCATCAAACGGTGTAGGGAGAATGACTAAAATGGGTGGGGTCCTCCAACGGTTACAATGGGAAATGTTATGAATCAATCAAAAGCTTTTTTTTAAGGTCACATGGCAATTGCGCACCGAGCACGCAAGGAGGCCACACCCGACGTGATTTTGAGAAAATATATTTACCATAATATAAGTTTATTACATTTATAAATATATAAATGTGGAAAATATTTTAGATTATCGCTTGCTCTCTTATACACTTTAAACCTATTTAGATATAGTTTTGAGAAATAAAAAATAAATGAGGGAATGGCGTACCTGGCGCGATACCATACGTCTATGACGTAACACAGTGCCTGGCAGCGTGCACTCGTCGCATACGGAACGCGCAGCCGGCGCGACCATATACGTATATGACGTAATGCGCGGATTGGAACCGCGCATCCGTCACATAAGGATGTGAGGCGGGACACGGTGCTACGAAGTCGTTGGTTACAAAATGCACATTCTTAACCAGTTTCGCAATATGGTGGATAGGATTCACGTGGTGATGGAGCTTGGTACACTACCGGTACGAGAGTCTAGTTTTCTCAACAAAAAAAATATATACATACTTTTTTTTGAAGATATAGAAAATTACATAATTTTTCAAATAAAAAAAAGGATAATAGAGTTCCAAAATATTACAAAAAATAGAAAAAATATAGGTTTTATAAATATTAAAATATGAAATTAACATTTAAAAAACCTTTGAAATTCACTGAGAAAACCATAGGTTTTACAGACGTTATAGGAAGGAATTAGCATTTAAAAAACCTTTGAAATTCTCTAAAAAACCATAGGTTTTACACACGTTATAGTTAGGAATTAGCATTTAAAAACCCTTTGAAAGAAAACATAGGTCTTACAGACATTATAGTTAGCAATTAGCATTTAAAAAACCTTAGAAATTCACTGAAAAAACCATAGGTTTCAGGGACGTTATAGTTAGTTGGACATTTGCCACTTATAAAACCAGAGAAATGTGTCCGTTATATTTAGTTGAGCTAACAATAATTTGCGCGCCCGCAATGCACTGGTGATGACGTCACATATTACATCAATCATGACATGGTCAGTGGCATCACTGATGACATCACTGATGACATCTCAAATGACATCACTGATGACATCACTGATGACATCTTCCAGTGAATGTGTGTATAACACCCCTGAAACCTATGGTTTTTCAGTGAATTTCTAAGGTTTTTTAAATGCTAATTCCTAACTATAACGTCTGTAAAACCTATGGTTTTTTCCGTGAATATATATATATATATATCCCCGCAGAAAAAGTTGCGTTGCTCGAGACTCTTTGAAATGAGGAGTGTAAGGCGAGGTAGCAAACCTCAATATTCCACAAATAACTGCCACAGTCTTCAAAACGAATGAAGCATGAAGACACACACAGAGCCAATACTCTATTTGCAAAAGCGTATGTTTATTCACACACTGCAACCAAAATTACAACCCAACGTGTTTCGGAGTTTCCTCACTCCTTGGTCACGGGTTAGGCAAATGCTGACTTCCTGCCAAATTTAAAATGACAGGCAGTGCGTCATAACCAACATAGCAGAAATACTTTGTACAGTTTTGCTACATAAAACAATAATGAAGAAGCAAGTGCATTTTATAATATTTCATTGTAATTAGTCAGTGTGAGTAGAATTAAATTAACATTTCTAGTCCAATTAATTTATGCTTAAACACGGACACATTTTTTGGCAAATTAGTGGCTAAAAAGGGGGCATAATAACCTCATGACTAAATCATATAGTCTGCATGGTAGCTTGGTGTTGTTATGACAGTGTTTAGACAAATTCTGTATAGCACATACGTGAAACATACCAGCTGTACACTTTGCTTCATTTTTTGTACAGAAGTTTTGTCAATAAAGTTATTCATGACAGTGAATTCTGCCATAATCCAGACTTTGTGCGCATTATGAATGCAGGACTAGCGCATATGAATCAATGCTTCAATACCAAATATTAGTTTGTACAATTCTGCGCAGGTGGGCTATCGAAGCACGGAGTCAGCATGCTACCATCGCTTAATAAAGAGAGCCACTACCCGAACAGTGAGGAAAAGCCAATGTCTCAAAACAATAAAGCCCCAGTGGGCAGACCAGGAAATCTTAATATGTACGGACAACATCACTGATGTCTCCAACACGTGGCTATAGACTACAGATATCACAGCTCTTCAGTTTCTTCAACCAAAATTTGTCTGTAACAAACAGAAACAAAGCATAAGTTAAAAACACAATATTTACAACACATAGGGCCATATGAAGGTAAATTACATTTACCGATACTTAAATACCGAATTTTACCGATTCGGTATTTATGAATCGGTAAATGTAATGTAGGTAAAATATTACCGAATCGGTAAGTGTCGGTATTTTAGAATCGGTATTTACCGATTC
Source organism: Triturus cristatus (assembly GCF_964204655.1). Classification (NCBI taxonomy): domain Eukaryota; kingdom Metazoa; phylum Chordata; class Amphibia; order Caudata; family Salamandridae; genus Triturus; species Triturus cristatus. The sequence continues at coordinate 335,952,007 of NC_140579.1, forward strand.
GGTAATGGCAACTGGCTTCCCATTCATTCCTATGGGCCTGGAGGCCCATAGGAATGAATGGGAAGCCAGTTGCCATTACCGAATCGGTAAATACCGAATAGGTAATGGGGGAGGCATCATCATGGGTGGCAGGGTGTCACATTGACACCCTGTTGCACCCCTGATTCCTGCATGTGTGCACATGTGGCACACATACATGCCCTAAGGGCATGTATGTCTGCCACATTGCACACTTCTAAGGGCCAAATAATGCTTTTTCTAAGACATTCGTCATTTACCACCAACTTTTAGTTGGTGGTAAATAACGAATCCACACTACATCCACACACTCCCCCTACATCTCATTTCAGGATTCGGCATTTACCGAATCGGTAAAATTACCGATTCTGTAATTTTACCAATTCGGTAAATTTCCGAATCCTGAAATGTCCCCCCTACATACCAAAAGCCTGAATACCGGTCGGTAACGTGATTTTGACCGAAAATCGTCCGTTACCGACCGGTATTGGGCTTCCTACATAAGGCCCATAGTATTTAAAGGCATTAGCCTACACAGAAGAAAAAGAGGATTATGCAGAGAAAAAAACTCTATGTTACCCCAAGATGTACTGCCATTTCCTCATCCATATTCAATCCATTAGGATGCAGGGTATTATATTTTATTATCATTCTGGACTCCAGTCTCCTGAGTTCGATAACTCGGTCACCTCCTCTCTCACGTTTAGGAACTGCATCGAATACAACAAACTTAAGTAAATTACAGTTGTGTGAGTGATGAGTCTTAAAGTGTCATGCTACAGGGTAATGTTTATGGTAATTCCTGAATGGTGCTGCCTATATAAGCCAGCTTGAACGGGCATATCAGCGCATAGATAACATATTCAGAATTACATGTCAAGTGTTTTTCGATCAAGAAAGGTTGTAGTTCAGTGGACAATTTAACTCTTTTGCAACTGCTATTGTATTTACATGCCTTACATTGACAAAATGTATAAAACTTTTTATGGTATTCTTAGGTTTGTCAGTCTGTATTAAGGAATGACATAGAGAATCTTGTAGGGAGCGTGCTCTTTTAAAAGTGATCCCCAGATTTTCACCTATAGCTGTGACTAGATCAGGATCCATTGTCAACACATTCCAATGTTTTCTTAGACTTTTCTTAAGGGTCAAAGCTTGGTTGTTATATCCACTGATAAATCAATTTTTTTGTTCAGGAATTTCTTTGTGTTTAGGACACAACAGGTCATTTCTATTAAGATTTTTCACTTTATCAACTGTTTTCCGAATGGTTTTTTGGTTATAACCTTGTTCGCTGAATCTTTTGGACGTTATTTTTACTTCACTGTTAAACCCTGTGTTCATGCTGCAATTCCGTCTGGCGTGCATCAGTTCGCCGTACGGGATGCTTTCAATCAATGAGTGTGGGTGGTAGGTTTCAGCTTGCAGTAAACTGTTACCTGCAGTGGGTTTTCTGAATAGGTGACTAGTAAGTGTTTTATTCACGACAGTTAGTTTAAGATCTAGGAACTCAATGGTCTCATAGCTCGTGTGGCTGGTAAAGGAAAGGTTCAGAGTATTGTCGTTGAGAATGGTAACAAACTCAAGAGCTTCCTCCTGAGTCCCATTCCACACGCAAAAGATGTCATCAATGAAGCGCATCCAGAGGACGGCATGGGAGTTAAATAGTCCGATGTTGTTGACTACCTTCTCCTCCCACTAGCCGAAGTAGAGACCTGCAAAGCTGGGGGCGAAGCAAGTTCCCATTGCTTACCCCTGGATCTGTCTGTAGATGTTGCCATTAAACAAAAAGAAATTGCTAGTGAGACAGATCATGATCATAAAAATTATCATTTCAGTGTGTAGCATGTAAGATATGGATCTTTTCCTTAGAAAATGCCTGCAAGCTTCTATCCCCAGATGGTATGCAGGTGTATAGACTATTAACATCTAGACTAAGGAGTAGATATCCCTCTCTCCACTCAAGATCTTTAATGCATCTCAAAAAGTCACTAGTGTTTGTTATGCATGAAGGGAGTGCATGTACTAGAGGTTGGAGAAAATAATCAACGTACTTAGACGTGTTCTCCAACATGTTCCCCCTGGACGAGACAATAGGTCTCTCTGGTGGATTCATGGAATTGTTGTGAAGCTTGGGTAGTAGATAAAGTGCCGGTATTTTGGGAAATTTACATTTCAAAAAATGGAATTCATCACGTTCTAAAATGCCTTGATCTTTCCACCCACTGAGTTTCCCTTTGTACTCCTTTGTGTTTTTTTCCTACCTTTCTTTAGACGATTTTTCATGCCGCTCTACATCATTAAGTTGTTTCATGCCTTCCCCTAGGTACATTGTGACTGGCCAGACCACTACGTTCCCCCCCTTGTCAGATATTTTTTATGACAATATCAGTATTGTTTTCTAGTTCTTTTAGTGCCTCTCTTTGGACCTCTTTAAGATTATTGGTGCTGTGAACTCGGATACGGTTCATGCGTTTAAGGTCATTAATCATACCTTTTTCAAAAACATTGATATTTTCATTTACAATTTGAGGTTAATAGATTTTGGTTTAAAACCACTAGAAGCACTCAAACCCATGTCAATGTTTTCTTCCGTTAAATTAAGGAAAGGGTCATTGTTAAAATCAGGACCATCTTGCAGTTCATACATAGTATGTAATACATCCAGGACTCAGGAGGAAGCTCTTGAGTTTGTTACCATTCTCAAGGACAATACTCTGAACCTTTCCTTTACCAGCCACACGAGCAAGGAGACCATCGAGTTCCTAGATCTTAAACTAACTGTCGTGAATAAAACACCTACTAGTCACCTGTTTACTGCAAGCTGAAAGCTGCCACTCACACTCATTGATTGAAAGCATCTCATATGGCGAACTGATGCGTACAAGATGGAATTGCAGCACGAACACAGGGTTTAACAATGAAGTACAAATAATGTCCAAAAGATTCAGGGAACGAGGTTATAACCAAAAAACCATTCGGAAAACAGTTGATAAAGTGAAAAATATTAATAGAAACGACCTGTTGAGTCCTAAACACAAAGAAATTCCTGAAAAAAAAATCTGATTTATCATTAGATATAACAACCAAGCTTTGACCCTTGAGAAAAGTCTAAAAAAACATTGGAATGTGTTGACAATGGATCCTGATCTAGCCACAGCTATAGGTGAAAATCCGGGGATCACTTTTAAAAAAGCGCGCTCCCTACAAGGTTCTCTATGTCATTCCTTAATACAGACTGAAAAACCTAAGCTGTGAATATTTAAACTCTCTAGATTTGTATTTTGAAAGGAACTTAACAGGATTAGAAATAATTGTTCGCACCCAACAGAACCATTGTTTTGCTTATATATCATACCCAGGTTCTGAGGGACACAGGGTCACCCCATTGTTAATTGTCAGTGTTGAGTTGTAGACAGCTGCTCTTCATCCATTTGGTGACTGCTTCCATGCCTTCTTGAACATTGTGTTTGGCTGCGTTGGGTTCGTTGGATAGGGAGAGGATGAGTTGGGTGTCGTCTGCGTATGAAACAATGTTGAGTCCCTGTGTTCTGACGATGGGGGCAAGCGGAGCCATGTAGACGTTGAACAGCGTGGGGCTGAGGGAGGATCCTTGGGGGACTCCGCAGGTGGTCGGTGTAGGGTCCGATAGGCAGGGAGGGACTCTGACCCGCTGTGTTCTACCGGAGAGGAATGACCGGATCCAGTCAAGGGCCTTGTCCCGGATCGCTGCATGGTGAAGTCTGCGTGTTAGGGTGCAGTGAGAGACTGTGTCGAAGGCCGCTGAGAGGTTGAGGAGGATGAGAGCAACTTTCTCTCCTCTGTCCAGGAGGGAGCTGAAGTTGTCTGTTGCGGCGAGGAGGGTGATTTCTGTGCTGTGGTTCTTTCTGAAGCCCGATTGGGAGGAGTCGAGGATGTTGTGCTCTTCGATGAAGTTGGCGAGTTGGCTGTTAATGGCTTTCTCGATGATTCAGGTAATCGTGCTGCATGGAAAACTGCAGGGGTCAGAATTTCATTCCCTGTGCACAAACAAGAATTTTTGAAGGGTACACATTTTTTTAACCCCACCCCTCAATTCACACCTCAAATGGATGAGCCTGTCTTTCTGGGATTCAAACTCATGACCTTAAAAAAGCTGCATACACCAATGTGCTGAGTATCAGATGTATGTAATCTAAACGTTACACGTTTTAGTGCATCCGCACTTTTAATTTTCTGTACTTGAGGAAATGATTGTCCATTAAACAATGTGATCAAGGCCGAGTTTGGCCGAAATGCGTCATGGCAGCGTTGGTGGCTCACTTGAAATAAACACCTAAAATCTGCACCAAATCTGGGTTTGTCTTAGATTTTTTTCCAAGCAAGGAGAACTACAAAGCGGAGCATGGCGATATATAAATATATATTACCTACTGGCAGTCGCCAGTAGGTAGTTATAGTTAGGACCTATTTTCCATAGGAAATCCGCAACATTCTATTTGGAATAACGTTGGCGCTGATTGGCGAATCTTCGTAAGATTTTCCAAACTTTTGGCCAGCTCTGGTCCGCTCCTATCCTGAAAATTTCACGGTGATTCATCAAGCGGGGGCCGAGAAAAACGGGGGGTCCCAAAACGCGTTTTCCCCATGTATTTTCCCATAGGACCTGTTGAAGCAGCTACAGCCCGAACTGCTGAATGGAATTACACCAAATTTGGCAAAGAGGTAGTCCTCAGTTCAGACTCGTGCCTTTCGCTCAAATGGTGTAAATCCGTTCAGCAGATCCTGAGAAAATTAGAGTTAAAAAGATAGATATATCTGGGCGGAGCCTAACCACACATCTCATTGTGAGATCTGATTGGCTGTCAGTACTTCATCCAAGAAGTGTTGGCAGCCATCTTGGGACCAATATACATGATAGCACCTCATTAAAAAGCATTGCAGTTAATAGAAGGTTTTAAGACTTTAGTTACATTATAAATGGTCAAGATGGCCGCCAAGGAGTAGGAGCACCTACGAGGAGCTCCTGGTTTGGGGATTATCTTTATGGTATTTATCCCCTTTTAAACCCTCTCTCCTTTCCCCTTGCTGGAATCGTAGACCACACCAGCTGACAGCACAGTAATGATTTCGGCCCGTGTCAAACAAATTGCCCTACCTGCTGAGTGACGACTGCCGAGTCCTCTCTGCGTCCTCACCGCCCGGGACCCCATCGGGCTACAGGCCAGCTCCCTGGCCGTTGTTGTGCGCTGGGCACCACCGCTGAGGGCCGCCTGTTCTGTGGGTGTCTGACCGGAGTCGCCGCTGAGGAGACAACCTCCGGCCGCGTCCATCACTAGGGGCCCGAGGTCCTTGGACATCTGGGATGCCATTTGCTGGGCTCCCTCCCTTCCTTATCCATGGCTGCCTCCACATCCTCCCGGGCACCGCTGCCGGGGTGAGAGAGGTCCCCGTACCCGAGTCGAGTGCGCCTCAGCGTGCTCCTCGGATGAGTGGTGCCCCCCCAGTCTGAAGTCGAGGAGGACTTTCACACGGTGCACTGGTCTGCCGCGCAGCCGCCGAGAGCCCTTGCACTGCTCCTACAGACACCGTACAATGGGTGGGAGCCCCCGGCTTCCGTTCCCTGGGAGGGGCTTCTGCCAGCCCTATGAGGTGTCCCGCGGTCTGCCCGACTCTGCTTTCACCGGCCCCAGCGCTCCAGGTACGACTTTCAGAGATCTAGATTGGGTGTCCTCACAGCGCCTGCTCCTGATTTTGCCCCTGGGAGTCCCTCACTGCTCCTGCTCCGGACCGCCAGTGTGGCGGATCTGCAACGTGCCATTGTTCTTGCTTCGCTCCGGCCGTCAATTGGTTTGTTGGCCCGGGAGCCTCCTGCACAGATCGAACCTACTCCAGAACCTCACGCCTGACCCTAAAACGGCGCCCGGCCAAGACATCCTCACTAGTCCCACAATGCCTGACTTTAAGATGGCGCCACCCCACAACTTCGCTGCTCTACCTCAATGATCCCTACTCTAAAGTACTACACTGCTATTTAGGACACGCTGCTACAGCTAACACCCGCACAGATCTTAATCCTGGTCTGAACCTTACACCCGTCTCCAAACTGGCGATCGCCTAGACATCCTCGACCCGCCCCACAGTACCTGACCCCAACGCTGCCTCTAACCTCTGCTATCTCTACACCTTGCTCCATTGCTGTGCCTGCAGACTCGGCTACCTATTAACCTGCGCGCAACATCCTCATATCGCTCCTAACTGCACTTGCGTCTGCTTCAGCCCTCTGTTACCTTCTCATACTAACTAGTGTCCTTCCCGTACGCATGCTTGCTACACGAGAATCTCTCCGGCGAGTCCTGATGCTCCCACACCTGTTTACCGAGAGACCCATCCCTACCGCTGCCCTATTACTCTCTTCCCTAAATGTCTCGCCCGGCCATTTCGAGGGCTGGGGACAACTCCTTTACTCTGGTCTACCCCCCCAACCTTTCCAAAACCGCTGCTAAATCATTCAAACACGCCACCCTAAAAAGCCACCCTGAGACGCTGATATCAGACCTGCGCTTCAACGCGGTCAGTGGCACTTGCATAAACGACCTTATCTTCTACTCGAAAAAAAAACGCCGCCTGTTGAAAAACCTTAACACACCTTCTGAATGTTCGCTCATCAAGAAACATTCCCTATGGCACCAAACTCACTATTATACCCTCTCCTACCCTCAGAGCAGACCTCACCATCACCCTCTACAAAAGCGGCATAGTCCTGGTGCAAGCCACAACCAATAACCTTAACAAACTCGCTGACCGCTTCACCCTCCTCAGAAACCACGTTCTCGATACGGACAGGAGAACTGACTCCATCATAGTTCATCCTTCCCCCCAGCATATTTTCTGACCCTAGCCAGGGACCCTCCCCTACACTATCGACGGTTCCCGAACCTTCGCCCCCCACCCCGTCAACACCTCCAGCCTTCACCGATCTCGAATCTTTGTACTCCAGAGCATCCAATCTAACTCAGAACATCCATTGCTCCATTCTGGACCTCATGAACCTCCTGCACCTCGCCGAGCTCTCCCTCTCGAACCTCAAGCCACACCTACCCTCCCCCCCACAGTTAAAGGAGCCTCCCAAGCACCCTCTCCCCCTTCCCCTGAGACACCTACGCCAGCGCAAGCAACCCTGCCGCATCTCTGAAGAGGAATCCCGAGCTCTGGCACTCACCTACAATCCCCCCCACCTCCCCTACCCCTCCTGACCTCACGGAGACGAAATCCTTGCTATCCTCCAAGACTACAATACTGCCCAAGCCAATTCTTGCCCACCTGACACAGGTTATGAACACCCCATCAGCACGGTAACCATCAACCCCAATAGGCCAGCCACCCGACATAACATAAATGTGGTTATAAGCAATCTTGCGCCTATACTCCATTCCACCCAGACACTTGACACTCCCCTAGACCCTCCACTATCTGGTCTCCTAATCAACTGCCGATCGGCAGTAAAACATGCAGCCGATATCGCTGACCTCATCTTGAACAAAAACTGGGACTTAGCTATTTTAACTGAATCCTGGCTAAATGAATACTCTTCCCCTTGTCTGGACTTATTAGTCCCTCCTAACTACAACATTGCTAGACTATACAGGCAGTCTAGCAGGAAGGGCGGAGGCATCGCCTGCATCTACCGATCCTCCCTCCTGGTCAAGGAACTCGGAACGCTCACTACCGACTCCTGTGAGCACCTCGCCCTCTCCAGCAACGCCCAACATCTTTGCAATTTGCACATCTTTTACCACCCCCCAGGATCTAATGACTCTTTCACCGATCACCTCCTGGAAGTCATCACTTCAAAAATGTCCTCTAATTCCAAAGAGATCTTCCTTGGTGATTTCAACCTGCATTGGAACAACCCCAATGACCCTTACGTCAACACCATCAAAGACCTCCTAACTGACCAAGCCCTGACTCAAGCCTGCTCTCTACCAACTCACTCAAAAGGAGCCACCCTTGACTGGATCATATCCAAGGAATCTGCAGTCAAGCTCATTTCCATAGACCCTTGTGACTGGTCCGACCACCACGTCATCTCCTTCATCTTACCTGGATCACTCAAGACAAAGTCACTACAACCGGTGATTCCCAAACGTTGGATTAGGGATACCAAAAACCTTGACCTTATGAAGCTGGAGGCTCGCTGCAAACTTGCCCTCAGCCTGCCCGTGAACATAATTACAGTCAATGACCTCTATGAACACTACTCGGCGTCTATATCGAACATTCTAGACAACCTTGCCCCCCTGAAACTAAAAAGAACACAAATCAAAGACAGAAACCCCTGGTTCTCCGCTTCCCTCAACTCAGAGAGGAGATCCCTACGACAATCTGAGAGAATCTGGAGACAGCACCCGTCTACTTAAACTTCTCCGGCAGGCAAGAAACTCCTACAACAAACACATCCTCAACTCAAAAAAAGAATACTTCAGAACCGAACTGGGGAATGCCACGAATAGACCCCGCAAGCTCTTTGAACTGGTTAAACACCAATCAAACAAGCTGGCCAAAACCCCTAAAGTATCCCCGAAATCTCATATCTTCGGATGAATTCTCCTCCTTCTTCGCTGAAAAAATTGCCTCTCTAGGAATTGAACTCAGTACCGCCTCTTGCTCTCAACCCCCTCAGGACCAACTGCCTCCTTCTGCACCACCATCTCTGACCTTACCCAAAAACGAAGCTTGCTGGACTGACCTCGAAGTCTATGACGAAGACTCCATTGCTAAAATCCTCTCTTCCTTAAACCCAAACAACCACTTCAATGACCCGCTACCATAAACTGCCTTGCTGCTTCCTCCCATGCCATCGTTCCTTGCTGGACTGCGATAATCAACGCATCTCTCCAGCAGGGATCGATTCCGGACCCCTTGAAAGCCGGCCAAGTCCTCCCTATTCTAAAAAAAACAACGCTTGATCCTGCCTCACCAGACAATTTCAGACCCATCTCCAATATACCTTTATTAGCCAAAGTGTTAGAGAAATGCATACAACACCAACTAAGTCAAAACATCAACAACTTCCACCTACTCGATGACTTCCAATCAGGATTCAGACCAGGGCACAGCACGGAAACAACTATGCTCCACATTGTGGACGACGCCCTCCAAGCCCTTGACCAAGGCAAAACATGCCTCCTAATCCTCTTAGATCTATCTTCCGCCTTTGATACGGTCAATCATGAAAAACTACTCGAACGCCTTAAACACAGGAGGTCCTCGCCCTGAACGGAACCCTGAAAATAACTGTCCAGTGGCTTGTCACCTTCCAACTAAAACAGCGCTAAGAAAACTGAATTTCTAAAGTCAACCCGGAGATACAGGTGTGGATCAAGGCCATCACAGCTTTAAATTGCCCGCCGACCATTGTGGACTCCGCCAAGTTACTGGGCATATCTCTAGACTGCAACCTGAACATGCGAGACCACATTAATTCAATGGCCAAGGCAGCCAGATTCCACCTGAGCTACCTCTGGAAACTAAAACCCTTCATCGATGCTCCGGATTTAAAAATAGCAGTCCAAGCTCTAGTCATCTTGTGGTAAATATTTCGTTACCGGTACTATTTTTATGCGGTAAAATCTATCGAGAATAACTCAGTAAATATAAGAGGCAGAATCCGTGGTATTAGAGGTTTTAAAATGCTTTATTCCTGTACAAAGGAAGACAATTCGAATTGTGGGCCTTCTATTCCATCACCACGAAAGTTCAGGAAGGAAGGAACATATATTATTGACAGATAGGCAGTTTTATAGAAAATACATTACAGTGAAACAGATGCAAGAGGCGTAACAGCTGATAAAAGGTGCATACGTAGCTAATAGAGGGCGTAATTTAATAAACGTCATCATACATGACGTCATAAGTGGGTGGATCCATAAAAGAATCCTGCAATGTCAGCAGAAATAGTTGGCAGAGATGCGCGCGCAGCCGCATGACGTGTGATTGACGTGCAACTAGAGGGTGAAGGGGACTTGACATTTAGCTCTACATGTGGAGACAGAAGTCTGGGGTTATGTCAACCTAATCCCGAATCATATCTAATATCCTATGTTTAAAGAACTGTGTTATCCAAAAAGAGAGGCCTCTTAGGATAGAATCTTATTCTATACTGACTATACTGACTGTTAGTGCGTGTACAAGCGTCTAAGTGTCTACACTAGATGCGAGGGGGTAGGAATATTCCATGGTAACGGGGCTATGAATGACTTGCATGAGGGCAGCGAAGCCTGGCCCTTTGCACGGGAGCTGGAAGAATGTTTACCTAAACTACTAGACAGGAATGCATCGGATGAGGAGCGAAGGAGATAATCTCGAAGGTGAAATACAGTTTTTGGCAGTCGACAGGCTGGATCAGGCTCCGTTAGCCGCGCAAGGAGTAAGACAAAGTTCATGGTCACAGATGCGGGCTCAGACTGGAGCTTTCAGAGGCAGAAGGCAGGAAAAGGCTTGATGACAGAATTCGGGCCTACTCGCCTGAATCTGTAAAATGTGGAAAGTGAACCATATAAAGTCGGTGGCCTTTCATACTTAGGAATGGAATATCTGACCCATTCATGGCGGATCTGAAAGAGGACATGTTGACGGTGGACACACATATATTTGCGTCTTCAAAACTGGAATAGGAGGGAACATACATGTACTTATAGCATGCACATGGAGCAGTTGGGGTCTACGATAGGGGACATAACTGATCACAAAATTCATATTTCCTCATTCCCTCCTTGTCCCCTTCGGACCCTTAGGAGATATCGATCTTCATCAATCCATCGATCTGTTCATATAGCATCATTTGTTCTTCTTTCTTCTTCCGGGATCTCGAACGAATACTTGGATGTGGGATACACGAGGTGGCACACAGACCACAAATCGCTGGCCCACATTGTAGACATAAGCAGCAACTGAATAGTATGAGAAAGCCAATACCTAGGAAGGATAGGATTCTCCATCCCCAGGCTGACAACACGCCCCAGAACCAACCGGACCAAGTCCAGGTGCCTGGACTCTGGTGTATCTGGCTTACAATCTTATGAAGGCGAGTTATAGCTTTATATACTGACGGCGAATTTTCTGGGATGAAAATGCAGCAACTTGATCCGATGACCCTACAAGCTCCGCCCCTATCGGCCAGGATGACGTCAAGGACAAGACGATTTTGGAGCACAACAATCCGCATAGCAGACTGCTCTTCTGTTAAATTGCCTAAGGCGGAAATAGTTTCATTCACTACGGCTTCAAGGGTTCTAGTTAATCTACGTATCAGCTTACTATTAGTGACTGTACCTATATAGGGAAAGAAACCTTTATTGAAATCTGTGTATTTCTCCCATGCTGTTTCAGTGTAATCGACAATTGGGAGATCTCTCTGCTGTCTATTGTGTACTAAATGGGTATTTCTATGATAATCAGGAGGAGCTAGGAAAACAGGTGGTAGAAGGAATGCTATGTAACAGGTACCATCCCAATCTAAAGGTAGACATATATATGCGGTCTGGCCACATATAAAGTAGGAATGACGAGAAGCTCTAAATGTAGACTTGCCTTGATCACTGAATTTTATTACAGTGGTGCATTTACTATGGCCCATGTGTATGGAGCCATTCTTTCTTATACATAATTCCCCCTTTACTGGGAATACTGACATGGCGGGCAAGATTGGTGTAGCTTCAGATTCAACGTTCAGGATCATGAGGTTAAGTGTAAAATTACCTAATCCATATACTTCATTTTCTAGATCAGTTCCTGTTCTTTTGAGAAGTCCCTCCTTGTTAGGGTAGCAGACTTTAAGCAAAACTAAGTTCAGGTTGCCCCATACCCAGTTGTCTTGATAAACCGCGGAATTTGAATCTAGGGAATTAATCAAACTAAACCATGCTCCACAGGAGCCATTGTGTGTGAACGGATAGGGAAAGAGGGGCAAAACTCCCTTATAGTTCTGATAGGGAGGGAGTTGGCCACATATCCAACAATTTGTGGCATTGCTGGTTTGATGGGAATGATGTAACATACTAATGAAAGTGTTATTGCGCAGCGCAAATCTATAAGACAATTCATGTGGAGGTAATTCACTAAAAGAATGTTCTGCAGTTATATTGTAAGCATGCTTAGGAATAGGGTAATACATGTGCAATAGGATGCTGACAATGATGATCAAAAGACTTAGAAAAAACAAAATTAATAATGTTACTGTACAATGACTACGAAATGATTTACAATACGCTTGCTTCTTGAGCAGCATTTGATTATTTCTTTCTCTATTCCGGTCCAGAGGATACATGTCAGAGACAAATTCAACCAATTCACCTTGGAGAGGACTTAAACAATCAAATTGTCTGACTTACTGGACCTCAATTTTAGTTTATATAGTTCTGAGTTCGATTGCTCAACCAAGGGGAGCTTTGAGTCTGTCTGTGAGGGAATACAGGGTTGAGTCTCTATACTGGGTGGTAGTCCATAAAATTTCTTGATATGACTCGAGTGCAACCACCCTTTTCTTCCTTCGATTTTCACGGCTGTCCTTGTGGTGAGTAAAACTAACTTCGGTGACTTCCACCTAGGATCCAGTTGGGTCTTCCGGTCAAAATTCCTGACCAACACCAAGTCCCCAGGAACCACGTCATGGGGTTTCACCTCAGTATTGTCGGGAAAAGCTGCGGATACCTGTGAACGACAAGATTGTAGTGCAGACATCAAGGAAGCCAGGTAATCTGTCAGCATATTACAGTCAACGTCAGTGATTTTGCGAGGTATAGGCGTCCCCCACATATTTGGTGGTCTACCGAAGATCACCTCATACGGGGATAGCCCTGTTCGAGAATGTGCTACCATTCTCATGTAAAAGAGCGCAACTGGTAAGGCTACTATCCAATCGACTCCTTTTTCTCTACATATTTTGGACAATCTAATTTTCAGAGTTTGATTATGGCGTTCTACGAGACCTGCTGCCTCGGGATGTCGGACACAGTGAAATTTCCATTGATAGCCTAATAGAAGGGAAACGTGTTTCATTAGTTCGGATGAGAACGGCTGGCCGTTATCTGAATAGACAACACGTGGTAAACCGTACCGTGGGAAGAATTCTCGAACTAACTGTTTGGCAGTAGTCGGGGCAGTGTAATCTGAGACCGGGTATGCTTCTGTCCAACGGGAAAGAGCACAGACAACTACGAGAACATATTTGAATCCTCGACATCGTTCCATCTGGATATAATCCATCTGGAGGACTTCAAAAGCATGATCGGGAGTTTGGAATCCACCCTGTTCTACGGGGATGCTTTTACCTGGATTAAACTGACAACATATCATACAGGTACGAACTTTTTGTTTAGCTGCGGCTCGTAAATGTTTGTTGAACCAAATGTGTTGAATGCTGTCTAGCATAGCTTTTTCTCCTAGGTGCGCTGGACTATGTATAGTGTTAATGATGACTTGGACCATTGAGTCGGGAAGAAACCATATAGATTTTTCCTTCGTCATCCATCCTTGATCTGTTTGGATCCCTCCTAATTCAGTCCATTTCTTTATTTCTTCTGGTGTAGCGTGTGTCTGTATCTCAATTACATCAAGGGCGGGATCCTTAACTGTCATGCAATGTGTTGGTGTCGGAACTATTGTCTTTGTCATGTCAGTTGTGTGAGTCTGATTCTGAGCAGTCTGTTTAGCTGTTCTGTCAGCTAGGTCATTACCCTGAGAAATGATATCGGTAACTTTTGTGTGGGCTTTGCATTTCATAATCGATATTGCAGTAGGTAGATGAATCGCGTCTAATAAGGTTTGAATGAGGGGTCCGTGTTGTATGTGGGCACCGTGAGAAGTTAAGTAACCTCTCTCTCGCCACAGGACGCCGAAGTCATGGACGACTCCGAATGCATAACGTGAATCTGTGTATATGTTGACTTTTTTGTTTGTGGCTTGAATACAGGCTTGTGTCAGAGCGATGAGCTCTGCTGCTTGAGCTGACAAAGTGTTAATACAATTTGTTTCAATGACTTCAGTGTCTGTTGTGACTGCGTAAGCGGCCACTAACTCTCCTGTACTTGTTCTCATACATGACCCATCTACATATAATGTCAAGTCTGGATCTGTCAAAGGGATATCTGTCAAGTCTTGTCTGGGTTTCGTCGTGATAGTAATGACTTCGACACAATCATGTGCCAATGGATCTGTTCCGCCTACTGGTAACAGTGTGGCAGGATTTAACGTATTGCAACGTCTGATTTCTATATGTGGCTGAAACAGTGTTAATTCGTAACCGGTGAGTCTCGCTATAGTCAAGTGTTGTGTTTGTGTGCGGTTCAAGAGAACCTCTACTGCGTGTGGTACTTGTACTGTCAATTGATGTCCTAACACTATGGCATCGCTTTGTCTGATTGCTAAAGCTGTTGCTGCCACTGATTTCAGGCACGCTGGAAGTTCCTGAGCTACTGGATCTAATGTACTAGAGAAATAAGCACACGGTTTATGTGATCCTGCTTGTTCCTGTGTGAGTACTGACAAAGCAGTACCTTCGCGTTCTGTAACGAAGAGTGTAAACTGTTTACTGTAACATGGTGTTGCTAGGACAGGTGCCTGACATAAAGCTTTCTTTAAGCTTTCAAAGGCGTGTGTATGTTCTGGAGTCCAAGGGAGGACAGTCGATGTGGCTGCCTCCTGTGTTATCAACTGGATGAGTGGTTTTGCTAGAAATGCATATTGAGGGATCCACTGCCTACAGTATGAAGTGAGGCCTATAAAAGCCCGTACCTCCTTTTGTGTCTTGGGTGGTGGCATGTTAGCAATTAACTGTATGCGGTCGGGTGTAAGCTGCCTTCCCTCCTTGGACAGCGAGTGCCCAAGGTAAACAACTCGCTGGACACAGAATTGCAGCTTAGAAGGGGACACCTTGTGCCCCTTGTCAGTCAGAAATTTCAGAACCGTCAGTGACGCTGTTTCACATTCAGGTTCGCTTCGAGCGGTGATCAGCAGATCATCGACATATTGAAGCAAGGCAGTGTTAACTGGCATATGGATACTGTCAAGTTCTCGTTTCAGTGCTTGGCTATAGATGCTGGGGCTTTCTGTAAATCCTTGAGGTGCGCGTGTGAATTTAAAACTTCGTCCATTTAAACTAAAACCGAACAAATATTGACTTTCCGAATCTATTGGGACACTAAAGAAAGCATTCTTGAGATCAATTACAGTGAAAAACGTTGCTTCTGAGTCAATAGCTGTGAGTAATGAAGATATTTTATCACAAACAGAGAGGGAGAGAATAAACAACGTGGTTGCGTTCTCCCTGAGTAACTTTTTTTCACAAAAAGCAACCACTATTGAATTGGCGAAATACCAGATTCAGAGTAGTGGAAAGATGTTGTTCAACTATCTACTTGACAGGTGGAATATCAAAGATATTGAAGTAAAAGCCTCACTCACGTAATAGTGACATGCTTCATCATAGGCAATTACTCCACACCCAGAGAAGATGGTACTCTCTGGGCGGACTCAACCAAAGATATACTGGGAGTTCCTAGATAAATGAACCACTGGTTAGGCAGGGAACCGGTTAAAAGCCGACACCGCCGTACTCACATCCCCGACGGCAGACGGTGTGGTTGACTAGGTGCAACGGCGGTGCAGGGTCCTTGATGAAGTAAGTGACAGCGAGGGTACACTTTGTTACTCAGACGCCTGTTATCGCGTATGATTTGTGTTGATAGCAGAGACGCATGTAGAGCTTACCAATGGTTCCAAATTGTTCTGTTTAAATAATTTCAAAAAAAGACTAGCTATAACAAAAGGGACAGCAAACAAAACATATACAAATAGGGGGAAAGTTCACCCTGCAACACAGGATTTGAAGAACTAAGCAGGAATACTGGCACGGAAGCGAAATAAGAATAAATACGTCCCTGAATATATTTCCCTAAACCGTAAAAAGATAGTAACGCGGTAATAAGGTTCCGTGAACTAGAATCTTGTAGAGAACGAGATGTTTATCATTAGATCGGTTTTGAACGTGCTAATAGTTGCCTTTATTTATCTCTGATGCAGTGTTTGACTACAGGACTGCACCTAACACACGAGATCTGCATGATGCCAGTAGGCACAGGGCAGTAGGTGAGCGCCGGAAGTTCTTAATAATCGACTGGATGAAAGAGATATACATGATCACTATGCATGGTGATATATTTAAGAAATGAATAAACAACACAACAAGGGAATGGGTGCCTGAATAGAGAGCTATAGGATTGATGACTAGAAAATACATTATAGCCACAATCCTTTTCACTCATAGTCAATCACAAGCAGTATGATGATCACGTTGTGTGGTGTATAGATGTGGATGTGATGTGGCGGTGAGCAAACTGGAATGATTAATGTATTACACTAAGCCCTAACATAGAGAGCACATAGTCAGGTGGTACACCATCACTACAACTAAGAACCAACGACTACGAGCACAAGACGGGCTGTAGATAGATTCATGTTGTTGTGTCGTCAAAGAAACACATGTTAACTTTGTGTCCCATGTCCAATAGAAAAATTCTACTGAAGTCGGAAGGCACATACGGACAGGTGAGTGCATTAGGCCTCACGTACGAATGAGTTGCATGTAAGCACATGTACAGCTTAATCGCAGGGACCTTATAGCATAAGGAAAAGAAAGATATCGCCCTGACGAAGGCCCCAAGACCCGATTGGGCTACAAGACGGGCCGAAACATGTTGGCATACGGTAGCGGGTACAATTGAACAAATCGAGTTCAAAGAAACCCCGACAATAAGTTTTTACTGATATCATGAGTGCCCAATAATAAATAATTTAAAATAGGGTACACTCATAGGTATTTTTAATCTGATCTGGTTCCCTGCCTAACCAGTGGTTCATTTATCTAGGAACTCCCAGTATATCTTTGGTTGAGTCCGCCCAGAGAGTACCATCTTCTCTGGGTGTGGAGTAATTGCCTATGATGAAGCATGTCACTATTACGTGAGTGAGGCTTTTACTTCAATATCTTTGATATTCCACCTGTCAAGTAATGAAGATATATCTGGGACCACAGGGTATTGTGGTACAATACATTTATTTAATTCGCGCAGATCAATAACTAATCGATATACTGGTGGAGCTTTTGGATCCGTTCTTTTAAGAATCGGAATTATCGGAGAATTACATACATTGGAGTCTGTTTCGACAACCACTCCTTGTGCAATGAGCTCGTCAATGATTTGCAGTAAAGCCACTACAGCATCTGGTGGTAACTTGTATTGTCGCATTCGTGGTAGTACTATTCCTGATTTCAGTGTAACTCGATATGGTGTAATGTTCATGCAACCAACATCAGTGGGGCCTTGTGCCCACAGATGTGTAGGTAAATTCTGCAGTCGGTGATCCATGTCTCTGGATACGTAGTGACCTTTAAAGTCACGTAAAAATAGTCGTACTCCTTCCGGAGAACAACATATTATGGCTCCTAGAGCTTTCAATGTTTTTATACCTAACAAGTTTTCCGGACATGATTTAGTAAGCAACAAATCTGTTGTACGTGTTAATGGACCTACTGTGAGTGCAAGAGGTTGTGTTACGTCATTAATTATAGGTTTTCCTGAGAATCCAAGGGAAATATTCTGTGAGCCTGAGAGGGGTGCCCCTGGAACTTCACTGCGTCTTATAGTTGTTCTGCTTGCCCCTGTATCAAGTAAAAACTTTCTGTCTTCCCCTAATAGTTCACTATGTACATAAGGTCCCTCTTGGTCTACAGGAACCTCTATAAGGGGTAAGCCAACTTCCCTCTCTAGGCTATCTCATGAGTATCGCTGATAATCGGGATAATCTGTTTGTGCATACTGATACATTTGTTGTGTTGTTGCTTGAGTTGCAGCAGTAGGCTGCGCTTGTGGTGGTACTACGATCTGTTGTGGAGCTGCCTGTTGCGGAGCTAATTGTTGCGGAGCTAACCTAGGTTGTGCCTGCTGAGGCGTCTGTTGTTGATTCTGATCCTGTCTGGGTGGACGTGGTCTCTCATGTGTTCTACCTGTGGCTATATTATGTTTCAGGACTGGACAATCGTGTATATAATGACCTGGTTGTTTACAATAGTTGCATGTCCCTTTTGCAGGACCTGTGGAATCACCTTTTTGATGACTATCAGCTGGAACTGACTGTGCAACAAGCATTTTCATTTTCGTATCTTTCATACGTCTTTGTTCGTGTTCTTGTTCTTCTCTAATTCTATTGTGATGATATTGTAACATCTGTAACATCTGTGATGGGGTATTACCTTGCCAGGTACTTTCGAATTTCAATACTCTATTCTTGACTTGTAGCAGAGAATTTTCAACTAATTTTGTCACAAACAGATGTGGATATGACTCACTACTGGCTTTTATGCCACTATTTATACTAAAACATTTTTCAAATCGGGAATAGAAATCACTAGTGTCTTCATCTGGTTTTTGTTTACAGGCTGAGATTGCACCCCAGTCTTCCTTTTTCGTAGTTAATAAATGTGGCAGTACCTGTATTAGTAATCCTGCTAGTGCTGTAGTCTTATCCCCAAGCCCTGCTCCTGCAGCTCGGGCCTTTTCTTCGTTTTCTAATGCTGTCCAATCTATCGTTTGGTCTCCTACCTCCCATTCCTTTTCTTTGAGTTTCTCATAAACACCTGCGGGTAATAGGACTTTTAATATTTTCATAATATCGGGGTAGGTATACTCTCCCATGAGTAACATGTCTTTTATCTCACGGTGGAAACCTGCTGGATCTTTGTCATGACTGGGTACTACTTTCTTCATTTCTAATAATTCCAGTTTAGTTATAGGCGTGTATACAAACACACGTGTGAAATTATCGTCGGCACCTCTGATCGGGTGCACTTCGCGTAACGGGTTCTGTCTATCTATGTGATTCATTTTTCTTCCCATTATGGGAACTGGAACGTGTTCTGGGCATATGAAATTTAAATATTGGTTTCGGGATTCTAGAATTTCTTTAATCAAATCAGTACCTGACCCTCTCCATATGTTGGTGAGTAGTTCTATCAATATGTCAGGTAAGGGTCCTGGATCGGAGTGTTGGCTTTTATATAATATAAGGAGGTGTTGAATCATGTATATACTAGCTAAACGCTGTTCATATGGGTCTAGATTCAGAAACGTGTGTGCAAGTACATCATCATTGTATTCGCCGGGACTGTCAGCCCATTGTACTGCTGACCTGGCTAATTCTTGTTCGTCCATGGAATCGAGCACGTGGTACCCCCTTCGATCTCGGAGTAATTTATCAGCGGCTTGGAATAGGTGTTCAGGGGATTTTGTATTTAGCATAGGGTTTGGAAGATGTCTATTATATTCTGGACGTATTGGACGTATTGGGTCGTTAAAACCTCTGGTATTATTATGGGGTCTTCCTTTACTTACATAAGCTATCGTGTCTACTTGCTCTGATTCTTGCTCCTCCTCCTCTCTGTTTAGGTCAGCGGCGTCTACCTCTAATCTTTCTTCGTGTATTCGTTCTACCTCTTTGCGGATCTTTCGGTACATAGCTACTATACATAACTGTTTATCATGTCTTCCTTCTGATATATTCCGGCCCCAAGTGACAAGTGTTTGCATTTCTTCCGGATTTACCCCAGGCCGATCTTGATTTCTAATTACACAGTTTATGAGGAAACGTAACAGTTGTCCCTGTACCTCCGCTTTCTGGTACTCCATGGCTCTGCTAATACTTTCAGGACCTCGCCCTGACTGGACAAAGTGATATATATTTTCTAAATGTGTATTCATTCCTGGTAGCTTCGTTAAATATATTGCAGCTCGTCTAATACGTAATGATGACATCAGCATTTCGTCCCGTTTACCGGGTACAGGATCATATCTACAATCTACTAGAAGTTCCTTAAGCATGTCGGGAGTTGCTAGTTTGGGCGTACGTTGGTGTGCTAATTCTCTAAGGGAAAATTTATTTCCTCTGGGTGGCGTAGAAAAAATGTCTGTCGTACCTCCTGTAGCACCGTCTGGGGTGCTGGACGTGAAAGGATTTGTTGAAGGTGAGACAGCAACCGTCGTTGCGGGAAAAGCGGTGGAAACAGATGTGCTTGTCGGAATGTGTGTCGAAGCGTGTTGTTGCGGAGGTACAGACGAATGTTCTTGGCGATGGGCATCATCGGCAAGCAGTTTATGTGGTGCGGTATTAGCATACTCGGGAGCTGCGTCATCTAAATAGCGGGAAAGGAAAACATCTTCTGCGGTTCTGGGATGTCCCTTGGGATGTGCTTTTATCGGAAACAATGGAGTTGGCAAGTCTTTTGGTATTTCCGGAGTAGCCTTAGGTAACCCTTCGGCCAGAAGTGGATACATACCATTCATAAGGGCGTTTCTTTGTCTATCTATTTGTTCTGATTTTACTCGGGTACCTTCCTCAAGTAATAGATTTTCTCGGACTTTAGTTAAATTCTCCTTACCCTTATCTTCCTGTCTAAGTGCTTTTTCTGTACGTCTATATGATTCTTTACGCCATAATTCAATGGCATCTTTCTGTGACTGTCTGGCTTTCTTTTTCCATAATTCTTCTTCTACTCGCATGATGCAATCTGCATCCCAGGTCCCCGCTGCGGGCCATCTCTGACTCTCTGGTAATTCTTTGGTGTAGTCCACCCATAAATCAAGAAATAATACGGCATCTAGGCCATGCTTATGATACATAAAGTACCCTGGAGTGTCCCTCGGTGGGATGGGAACAGCTTCTTCGAGTACCCCTTTTCTAGTTTTGATTTGTCTTAGTTTCGAAAAGAGCGGCATTTTTAGACCTTATTACTAGAACACACTTTATACAAAAAAACACAATAATGAACAGTCATTCACACCACAGTATATAGAACGTATTTAAAACATTTAACGCTTAACAGTTTTACGAACAATGATAACTAATAGAAAACTAGTTACTGACATAATACTGACACTAGATAATACTTATTTATATTTAATTTATATGCAAAACATACTATATATACTGCTAAACAGTACAGATACACTGCTAAAACAGTGCAGACCGGATTTGTGTACCCAAACCCGTCTTGACCGGCACAGACTATGTGCACGTTAAATGCCTCCCCGGTAATGGTACTCACCGGGTAGTTCGGAACGGAAGGCCTCGGAACGGAACTTGAAACTGGACCGGACTGGATTCGACTCGACTGGACTCGGAACTTCGGAACCTGGTGGGTCTCTGTATACCTCGGATCTTGCTCTCTCAGCTAGGCTCTGGTCGGGATACTTCGCACTTCTCACCGCCTCGTCTGGGTGTTGATCGCAGCCTCAGTCGTCCCCGCTTGGCCGGAAGGAGACACAGGAAATCCTGCAGATACGCGTTTTTGTTGTCCGTTCAGCTGTGGCAGGAGACCGGGCCTGCAACGTACCGCCGGCGCGTGAGATGAGAAAGTGTCCCTGTTCGGGCGCCAATTTATGTGGTAAATATTTCGTTACCGGTACTATTTTTATGCGGTAAAATCTATCGAGAATAACTCAGTAAATATAAGAGGCAGAATCCGTGGTATTAGAGGTTTTAAAATGCTTTATTCCTGTACAAAGGAAGACAATTCGAATTGTGGGCCTTCTATTCCATCACCACGAAAGTTCAGGAAGGAAGGAACATATATTATTGACAGATAGGCAGTTTTATAGAAAATACATTACAGTGAAACAGATGCAAGAGGCGTAACAGCTGATAAAAGGTGCATACGTAGCTAATAGAGGGCGTAATTTAATAAACGTCATCATACATGACGTCATAAGTGGGTGGATCCATAAAAGAATCCTGCAATGTCAGCAGAAATAGTTGGCAGAGATGCGCGCGCAGCCGCATGACGTGTGATTGACGTGCAACTAGAGGGTGAAGGGGACTTGACATTTAGCTCTACATGTGGAGACAGAAGTCTGGGGTTATGTCAACCTAATCCCGAATCATATCTAATATCCTATGTTTAAAGAACTGTGTTATCCAAAAAGAGAGGCCTCTTAGGATAGAATCTTATTCTATACTGACTATACTGACTGTTAGTGCGTGTACAAGCGTCTAAGTGTCTACACTAGATGCGAGGGGGTAGGAATATTCCATGGTAACGGGGCTATGAATGACTTGCATGAGGGCAGCGAAGCCTGGCCCTTTGCACAGGAGCTGGAAGAATGTTTACCTAAACTACTAGACAGGAATGCATCGGATGAGGAGCGAAGGAGATAATCTCGAAGGTGAAATACAGTTTTTGGCAGTCGACAGGCTGGATCAGGCTCCGTTAGCCGCGCAAGGAGTAAGACAAAGTTCATGGTCACAGATGCGGGCTCAGACTGGAGCTTTCAGAGGCAGAAGGCAGGAAAAGGCTTGATGACAGAATTCGGGCCTACTCGCCTGAATCTGTAAAATGTGGAAAGTGAACCATATAAAGTCGGTGGCCTTTCATACTTAGGAATGGAATATCTGACCCATTCATGGCGGATCTGAAAGAGGACATGTTGACGGTGGACACACATATATTTGCGTCTTCAAAACTGGAATAGGAGGGAACATACATGTACTTATAGCATGCACATGGAGCCGTTGGGGTCTACGATAGGGGACATAACTGATCACAAAATTCATATTTCCTCAATCTCCAGACCGGAATTTGGATGTTCCACCCTCACAGGATTACCCAAGCTCTCCTTGGCACCTCTAAAAGCCTGCCTCAACGCGGCAGCCAGACTACTCACTGGCACCAGAAAAATCGACAACATCTCTTCACACCTGAAAGCTCTCAACTGGCTCCCTCTAGAGGCCAGAATACAGCTGAAATTGGTATGCATTACACACAAGGTTTTATACGCAAACTCCCCTTCATACCTAACACAGAAACTTGTGCTATCGGGAGGAAACAGGAACTCCCGATCCACCAAAAATCTCCTCCTCCGACCCACCCATTTTCGTACAAAAAGAACCTACAATAGGGCATTCTCCGGGGCAGCACCAAGAATCTGGAACTCCTTCCCGCCCGATATCAGAAGAATCCCTTCTCTGTGTCAGGACCAGCAGATCAGGCGCTACAGTGATCCCCAAGCTAAAAGGAGTAAGACTGGAATCTAAGATGGCCGCCGCTGTTGGAACGCGTGAGCAGCAGGTTAGCGCTCTAGCGTTCCAGGTCAATCAGTAGGATCCAGGTGTCAGCCCGGTGGAGAGGCGCACTTCACCGCAGTCGTGAGGAGAGAGAGTCGTAGTTTGTGCCACGCGTCTGAGAAGAGAATTTATCGTCGAGTTTTGAGAGGAAAACAAGTCCAAGTTTTCAGAGCACTAAGTAAGACTGTTCCGTAACTCCCCTCGGAGTATAATAGTGAGAGTTACTTGCCTACAAAACGAACTTAAGTGAAAGAAGACAAGCTCATGTTTTATCTCGTTTATCCTAGAATAATATGTCATAAGTACCAGTACCATTTCTGAAACGAAGTTTGTGAGGAGAATTTTAGTGACAATGAGAATAATAGTACTTATGTTCCTCAGTTAAAATCCAGTCAGTAGTCAGAGAAGGAACCCGAATTACAACCCACAGTGAATTGCCTTTGAACTGTTATTACCTCAGGGTAGTGTATAAATAGAACAGTGCGCAGAATCAACATAGTGGGGCAGGTCTTCCCCGATGGTAGCGATAAAAGACTCCCAAGAAGCCTCCTAGGAATCCTTCCAGTTGAGCAGATATAGGAGCAAAAACACGAGGAGGAAGTAAAGAAAAGAAACATGGTAGCAGTACACATTAAGTAGAAGAAGAAGAAGTACTCACCAATCAGAATCCAGTTAAAGGCGCCATCAGTGGTATCTAGGGTAAGCGAGCCAGTAGAAGCCAGGAAATAAAAGTTTAGTAGAAGGAGAGAGTAGGATAATTAAGAGAGATCATTTGTTATTGCAGAAAAGCTACACCACAAGGCGACACCACCACCACACAACAGAAGAGGAGCATCGGTCACTAAAGTCAGGGTGGGTATAACCTAAGAAAGGTCACTTAGGGCATAGTAGAATAGAGTGTAGAGTAGAGCACTCAATTAAATATTATTTTTTCCCTCACAGTACATCCACTTCAATCACAGCAGTGGAAGATAGGAAGAGCGACAACACTCAAGAAAGAAAAAGACGTAGTGACTGTCTCTTCTCTGTCCAATTCCCCTTTCCCCCCACCGGTTCACTTGGGCTTACTCGTAAAATCAGCGAGGGGCCCAGAGAGCTGGGAAGGGGCGTTGGGAACATTCTGCTCCCGAGCGATCCAGAAGAGCACAGAGCCTGACAGAGTGAAGTGCCCACGTTTTTCATTCGCTCTTGAGCAGAATGGCTGAAGGTTTGGACTTGAAAAAATTAGGAGAGGTTTTAGAAGGAATCCAAAGAGAGTTAATTTCCGTTAGAGAGGAGAATAGGGAATTGCGAAAGGAAACCACAGACTTAAACTTAAAAATGAGTGGCATAGCCTCGGACCCAAGTTTTAGGTACCCAGTCAATTCAGAAGGAGCTGCCAATGAGTCTTCAGGCACTCAGCCTAAAGTAACGACACAAGTAATTCATTCCTTGTCACCTGTAATCCCCTTGGCGCCCCCAGAGCGTTTTAGTGGAGATCCCCAGAAGGCACAGGTATTTTTGACCCAATGCACGTTACACTTTATGTGTCGTCCGGCATTATTTCCCGATGCGCAGTCTAGAGTGGCTTTCATATTGTCGTACTTAAGCGGAGATGCGGCGTCGTGGTCAATGCCTCTGGTCACCTGTAACGCTCCATTATTATATGATCTGGATGAATTCAAGAAGGAATTCCTTCGCATTTTTGACAGAAGAAGAGTATCCCAGGCCACAGACAATGAACTATTGGAAATAAAACAGGGAAGCAGAGACCTAGTAGCTTACTTGGCTCAATTTAATAAGTTGGTGGTAGAAACGGAATGGCCTGAGAACAAGAGAGCTGCTGTGTTTTATCGAGGCCTAAAGGACGAGTTGAAAGACGCATTAGCACAAGTTCCCAATCGACCCACGGAGATATCAGCATTGATCGATCTAGTTTTAGAAATTGACTTCCGTCAAGGAGAGAGAAGAGGAGAAAGGAGGCGAGATTATCGTCCAAGTGTGCCTCGTTTTGATCGGGTGAGAACAGAAGGCAGTAAGGAAGGTGACGTTGCCCGTGGGGGAGAGCCCATGCAAATTGGGACAATTCGAGGTCCACTTTCCAAGGAGGAGAAGGAAAGAAGGAGGCTGAACAAGCAGTGTTTATATTGTGGAGGATCTGGGCATTTTGTTCGGGATTGCCAGAAGAAGCCCAAGCAGAAGCCGGCGGGAAACGCCTTGCACCACCAGTAAGTGGAGTTGGACTGGTGGTTGTAGATGAAGAAACAGCTCCAAATACTCATACCCTGGCGAATACCTTGCAGTCTGCAGCTCCGCACTTAATCTTAATGATGACGCTGCGTTACCGAGAACAAACATTACGGCGAGTCGCAGTGATGTTACATTCGGGAGCAACAGGCAATTTCTGTGACCTGAAATTCGCGGAAAAGATTGGATTGAGGGCCATCAAGAAGGAAAGAAGTGAGGCAGTTCGAGAAGTAGATGGCACGAATCTTTCATCTGGACCCATAGTGAGTCATACTGAAATCGTGGAGTTGGAATCTGAAGAAGGTCATCGAGAAGATCTCCAATTCAATTTGATCGATGCTCCACAGTTCCAATTAATCCTGGGGTTACCATGGCTCACCGAACACAACCCCACAATAGATTGGGGAGCTCGTACGGTGTCCTTGAACTCAGAGTATTGTAAGGAACACTGTTATTTGGGAGGTCCCGGACATCAAGAAAAAACTCAGGCCCTCCTTTTAAGCGAAGG
Organism: Triturus cristatus; assembly: GCF_964204655.1. Lineage (NCBI taxonomy): Eukaryota > Metazoa > Chordata > Amphibia > Caudata > Salamandridae > Triturus > Triturus cristatus. The sequence goes on from NC_140579.1 coordinate 335,977,910, forward strand.
ACAATCCACAATCTGTGTGATCAACACCGTAGAACTACCTGAAGAATATGCAGAGTACCAAGATGTATTTAGTGAAATGGGGGCGGAAAGACTTCCTCCTCATCGAAACTTCGATTGCAAGATAGAATTGGAACCCGGATCCAACCTTCCATGCAGTAGAATCTATGCTCTAACTGAGAAGGAGGATGAGCACTTGAAGGAGTATCTGCACAATTATCTGGAGAACGGTTTTATAAGACCGTCGCAGTCCCCCGTGTCGTCGCCACTTTTTTTTATTCCAAAAAAGAGTGGGGAATTAAGAACTTGCATTGACTACAGGGCAATAAACAGAGTAACGGTTAAGAATCGGTACCCCTTGCCCTTAATTTCTGTATTACTGGATCAGGTGAAGGAAGCAAAAATTTATACAAAATTGGACTTGAGAGGGGCCTACCACCTGGTCCGAATTCGGGAAGGGGACGAGTGGAAGACGGCATTTCGGACAAAACATGGCCTATTTGAATATCAAGTAATGCCGTATGGCCTATGTAATGCCCCAGCAGCTTTTCAGCATTTCATCAATGATGTTTTGAAGGAGTTTATCGATCGGCATGCATTGGTGTATATAGATGACATACTCATTTATTCGAGCAATGTGGAAGAACATGAAGAGCATGTCAAGAAGGTGTTGCGGAAACTGCGAGAGCACCGTCTTTATGTCAAACTGGAAAAATGTGCCTTTGGTGTATCGTCCGTGGAATTCTTGGGTTTTGTGCTCGCCCCCAGTGGGGTGACTATGGACGAGAGTAAAATCAAGGCCGTTCTGGAGTGGGAATCTCCGAAATCCGTGAAGGAAATCCAAAGTTTTATCGGATTTGCCAATTTTTACAGGAGGTTCATTCAAAATTTCTCTCAGAAGTTAATTCCAATGACAAGGCTGCTGAGGAAAGGCGTCAAATTTGTGTGGTCAGAGGAGGCAGAAGAGTCATTCAAACAGTTAAAAAGAGATTTTACTACCGCCCCAATTCTATTGCATCCAGATCCATCAGAGCCATTTTTTGTAGAGACAGATGCCTCCAATTGGGCCTTAGGAGGAGTGCTATCACAGAGACACAAATCAACTGGTCAACTGCACCCAGTGGCCTATCGTTCGAGGAAGTTGACGGCACCAGAAATTAATTATACCATCACTGAGAAGGAGTTGTTGGCAATTAAGGATGCCTTCAAGGACTGGAGACACTACCTAATGGGGGCTAGACACGTGGTAACCGTCTACACAGATCATCGAAATCTGAAATTCTTGAAGTCTGCGAGAACCTTGACACCAAGACAGTTAAGATGGTCGTTATATTTTGCGGACTATGACTTTATAATCACTTATCGTCCAGGGGCTCAGAATGGTAAGGCGGATGCCCTATCTAGGAGAGGAACTGAAGAAGTCATGGAGGAGGTCAAGGTCCAGACTATCATCCCTTCAGAGAAAATAATTGGAGCAGTTTTGCGAGAATCACAGGACAAGAAGAAGCAATTCTCTATGACCAAAGAGGAATTGGAAGAATGGGTGAGAGAAGATTCAGGTCGAGAGGTTCGGGAAGGTTTACCATATCATCATGGGGTCCTTTACTTGCCGACAACAGAAATGCAGCAACAGGCCTTGAAGGAAAGTCACGATGATCTGTTGGCAGGCCATAAAGGAATAACTAAGACCGAAGATCTAGTGAGGCGACGTTTTTGGTGGCCCACTTTGGCAAAGGATGTGCGACAATATGTGGCCACTTGTGACATTTGCGCTAGGGGAAAGCCGGAAAGACAAGCTCCGCAGGGGTTACTACAACCTTTGCCTACACCACCACACCCATGGCACACGATAACCTTGAATTTAATAGTAGATTTACCATCCAGTAAGGGTTATGATACTATTTTGGTGTGTGTAGACGCATTTACTAAGATGACACATTTTGTACCATTGAAGGGAGTACCCACGGCAGCAATTCTGGCGCATGCCTTTAGTCAACACATAGTTCGAGCCCATGGCATACCCAGGGTGGTGATATCCGATAGGGGATCCCAATTTTTATCCCATTTCTGGAAGGCCTTCACTAAAAAATTAAGTATTGATTCTAGATACACGACTAGTTATCACCCAGAGACAGTTGGCCAAACGGAGCGCACAAACCAAGAGTTAGAGCAGTACCTAAGACTATGCTTGTTAGAACAGGAAGGAGACTGGCCGGATTATCTGTGGGCAGCGGAGTTTGCCCACAATAATGCAAAAAACATGTCCACAGGTTTTTCCCCCTTTTATTTAAACACAGGAAGACATCCCCATCAAGCTGTAGATTTTCAAGAGGTAGATGTTCCAGCAGTAACAAATTTGGTTGATCACATGACGAGAGTGCATTCACTAGCCACAGACAATTTAACCAAGGCAAAGGCGACTTACAAATTCTATTCTGATAAAAGAAGAAGGAAGGAACCAGACTTACTAGTTGGAGAGAAGGTTTGGCTAAACACAAAAAATCTTAGGCTCAAGGGGTTTAGGAAGTTTCAACCCAGATTTGTAGGGCCATATGAGATTGAGAAAAAACTAAGTACTGTAAACTATCAGTTGAAGTTACCCAAAGGATTGCGGGTGCATCCAGTTTTTCATGTCTCTTTATTGAAAAAGGTTTCAAGAGATCTACGAGTCAAAATACCCCCAAAACCAATCCAAACTGAATTAGGGGACGAATTTGAGGTACAGCGAGTTTTGGATTCCAAGATACGAAATGGCCAAATGTACTATTTATTGGATTGGAAAGGTTATGGGCCTGAAGAAAGAGCGTGGGAAGTTTCTTCAAACATCCATGCTCCTCGTTTAATTAGGGAATTTCACAGGAGATTTCCTAATAAGCCCAGGGTGGGAGGACGCCCTTTGAGAGGGGGTACTGTCAGGACCAGCAGATCAGGCGCTACAGTGATCCCCAAGCTAAAAGGAGTAAGACTGGAATCTAAGATGGCCGCCGCTGTTGGAACGCGTGAGCAGCAGGTTAGCGCTCTAGCGTTCCAGGTCAATCAGTAGGATCCAGGTGTCAGCCCGGTGGAGAGGCGCACTTCACCGGAGTTGTGAGGAGAGAGAGTCGTAGTTTGTGCCACGCGTCTGAGAAGAGAATTTATCGTCGAGTTTTGAGAGGAAAACAAGTCCAAGTTTTCAGAGCACTAAGTAAGACTGTTCCGTAACTCCCCTCAGAGTATAATAGTGAGAGTTACTTGCCTACAAAACGAACTTAAGTGAAAGAAGACAAGCTCATGTTTTATCTCGTTTATCCTAGAATAATATGTCATAAGTACCAGTACCATTTCTGAAACGAAGTTTGTGAGGAGAATTTTAGTGACAATGAGAATAATAGTACTTATGTTCCTCAGTTAAAATCCAGTCAGTAGTCAGAGAAGGAACCCGAATTACAACCCACAGTGAATTGCCTTTGAACTGTTATTACCTCAGGGTAGTGTATAAATAGAACAGTGCGCAGAATCAACATAGTGGGGCAGGTCTTCCCCGATGGTAGCGATAAAAGACTCCCAAGAAGCCTCCTAGGAATCCTTCCAGTTGAGCAGATATAGGAGCAAAAACACGAGGAGGAAGTAAAGAAAAGAAACATGGTAGCAGTACACATTAAGTAGAAGAAGAAGAAGTACTCACCAATCAGAATCCAGTTAAAGGCGCCATCAGTGGTATCTAGGGTAAGCGAGCCAGTAGAAGCCAGGAAATAAAAGTTTAGTAGAAGGAGAGAGTAGGATAATTAAGAGAGATCATTTGTTATTGCAGAAAAGCTACACCACAAGGCGACACCACCACCACACAACAGAAGAGGAGCATCGGTCACTAAAGTCAGGGTGGGTATAACCTAAGAAAGGTCACTTAGGGCATAGTAGAATAGAGTGTAGAGTAGAGCACTCAATTAAATATTATTTTTTCCCTCACAGTACATCCACTTCAATCACAGCAGTGGAAGATAGGAAGAGCGACAACACTCAAGAAAGAAAAAGACGTAGTGACTGTCTCTTCTCTGTCCAATTCCCCTTTCCCCCCACCGGTTCACTTGGGCTTACTCGTAAAATCAGCGAGGGGCCCAGAGAGCTGGGAAGGGGCGTTGGGAACATTCTGCTCCCGAGCGATCCAGAAGAGCACAGAGCCTGACACTCTGGCACGCTTCAAGAAGGAGGCCAAAACCTTCCTCATGGGTAAATTCCAGAGTTAAGACCCCTTCTCAGCCACTATGACTTGCTGAATGAATCCAAGACTATTGCTTCTTCCACAGCTCTACAACCGGACACCATCGAGAACCCCAGGGCCACGGTTTCCACCAACCCTAGCTTGAACTGTAACCTCACATCTGTGTCCCCTTTACCCCCTTGCTCCCCTCCACCCTCCCCCCTTTATATTCGTTTGTTTTTGAGACTTTGCTGTTCTTCTACGGTTTTCCTTTGTTAACCATGTAAAGCGCTCTGATACCCTCATGGGTCATGTTCGCGCTCTATAAAACATTAAAAATAAAATTAATTTAAAAAAAAAAAACATTTGTTGATGGTACCATACTCATTTTAGGAATTGTGGTGTGTTCTAAGGTGATTTTACCATGTGAAAAAGCCTTCTGCTGTGATATCATGAATCATGTTTTAGAGAAAACTATTTTCTCATGCTTTTCCCACAGAGGTTTGGAGGGTGGTCTATAAGCTAAACTGAGAGCATATTTTCTGTAAATTCACATTATCTTTCTCAGTCATGTAAGAATGAAGTCTGACATTTTCAGTAAAACATGTACATCCAACAAGGGCAGAGACTGTCAGTTGATTCCTTTGTGTTGTACTGCAGCTTCCCAGAGTGTTCTAAAGAACAACTAGAGCGCTAACAGTCCTACTTATGACAAACGTATTGCACACATGAAGCAATCTTGATTGGAATAAAGTGGTAACTCTTAAAACATTTAATATAAAAAGGAACACAATGAGGGGGTTCATTTGCCATAGAACGTATGATTAATGCTGCAGAGAGTAAAATTAGGACACATTTTGAGTAACTTCTCAAATCCTCTTCTATTTCATTAAAAATTTCTGACATGCAGACTGAAACATGCATTTTCAATACCAGCAGCAGACTTCCCTGGTGAGCAGTAGCTTTACCACAGTGATCTAATGAGCAACTAGAGTGGTAACATTCTGAATTGATGGCATATGTGTGACACATCTGAATGCCTTCTTGATGGAATCAAAGTAAAAAACTGAAAGTATTTCCTACTGAGGAGACTGCAGTAAATGAGGAAATTAGGAAACTTCATAACAAATAAGTCTCCCAAGATGGCCACCAGAGACAAAAGAGCCCAAATGTAGCACAAATATCACCCAGATGTAGCCCAAGTATAGCCCAATGACAGAATGTCCCAGAGTGTTCTAACGAACAACTAGAGCGCTAACAGTCTTACTTATGACAAAAGTATGGCACACCTGAAGCCATCTTCATTGGAATAAAGTGGTAACACTTAAAACATTTAATTTACAAAGGAACAATATGAAGGGGTTCATTTTGCCATAGAAATTATGATTAGTGCTGCAGAAAAATTAGGGCACATTTTGACTTCTCAAATCCTCTTCTATTTCATATACAAATTCTGACATGCAGACTGAAACATGCACTTTGAATACCAGCAGCAGAATTCCCTGGTGAGCAGTAGCTTTACTACTGTGATCTAATGAGCAACTAGAGTGCTAACATTCAGAATTTATGGCAAATGTGTGACACATCTGAATGCCTTCTTGATGGAACCAAAGTAAAAAACTGAAAGTATTTCCTACTGAGGAGACTGCAGTAAATTAGGAAATTAGGAAACTTCATAACAAATAAATCTCCCAAGATGGCCACCAGAGACAAAAGAGCCCAAATGTAGCCCAAATATCACCCAGGTGTAGCCCAAGTATAGCCCAATGACAGAATGTCCCAGAGTGTTCTTAAGAACAACTAGAGCTCTTACTGTCTTACTTATGACAAAAGTATAGCACACTTGAAGCCATCTTGATTGGAATAAATGGTAACACTTAAAACATTTAATTTAAAAAGTAACACAATGAGGGGGTTCATTTTGCCAAAGAAATTATGATTAGTGCTGAAGAAAGAAAAATTAGGGCACATTTTGAGTGACTTCTCAAATCCTCTTCTATTTCATAAAAAAATTCTGACATGCAGACTGAAACATGCACTTTGAATACCAGCAGACGACTTCCCTGGTAAGCAGTAGCTTTACCACAGTGATCTAATGAGCAACTAGAGTGCTAACATTCAGAATTTATGGCAAATGTGTGACACATCTGAATGCCTTCTTGATGGAACCAAAGTAAAAAACTGAAAGTATTTCCTACTGAGGAGACTGCAGTAAATGAGGAAATTAGGAAACTTCATAACAAATAAGTCTCCCAAGATGGCCACCAGAGACAAAAGAGCCCAAATGCAGCCCAAATATCACCCAGATGTGGCCCACATGTAGCCCAATGACAGAAGTGTGCGAAACACTTATTTTTTTTGTATTTGCAGTTTTATATAGTGCAGACTTGTCAGGTATTGGAGTGCTTTACATGAGCATTGGTTAAATCACACAAGATCAAATTCATTTTGGTTGTAGACATGGGAGATTAAGTGATTTGACCAGAATCACAGAATGTTGAGCTGAAGCAGAAACTCCAACCTGGTCCCCCAGTTGCAAAGTCTGCAGCTCTGGAAGTAACACCACATCCTCTTCCCTAAGTGCAACATTTAATCAAGTGGTCAACTGGATAAAAAAACATAAAGGTTACAAATAATTTAAAAGTTCTTTGTCGCTATTTGAAAACTCAGAAAATATGTCCTCATTTTAGTTTTTTAGAGCACTAACCATAATTAAGATGCAAATAAGACCCTCTCATATATGTAATTTCTAAAGGAAATGCTCTAGGTATTACAGGTTTGATTACATCAAGGTGGCGTCAGGCGTTCCACACTTTTGTAATAAATATAGAATGTGAGCAATCTAGTTGTTCATTGGGATACTGTTGAGAGGCAGAGGCCAGGGGCACAGACTCTGAAAATTGAAGGCAGGTAGGAGAGTGCAGAGGCAACAATTTGACCACACTGGCCATGCAGGAAGGGCAGTGGCAGCTCAACAGACTATGGAGGGCAGTGGAAAGGGGGGCAGGGGCAACAAACCAACAATACAGGACGAGCAAGAGAGGCTGTGGCAATATAATAGACCATTGTGGGCAGAAGGAAGAGGCAGTGGTAGTACAACCATACATGCCAACAGACCCATTTCAGCCAGGAAACGTACAATGTTTTTAAGCTCAAATGGGCTTTATTTGATCTGTCTCCTATCTACAATCTCCTCTTTTTCAATGTAACTCAAAGGGGAAAATCAATACCCCAGTTTTTTTTCAAAATCTCCCTCTTACCAAGTTCAAAATATTCGCAAGTATGGTACATTGGATCAAGGTAGGCAGGAGGAATTGGGGTAGGGACATGGACTCGGATAACAGAGGACAGGAGGGACATGGAGAGGTGCACCAAACTGCCCCTACAGGGCAGGCATCAGGGTTTGCAGCAGCACAATACACCAAACAGGGCATGCGGGATGGGAGTGCAGCACAACAATCCATAGAAAGCAATCGGGAGGGGACAGGACCATGCAAATGGACAACAGAGAACAGAGGGGAAAGAGGCAATGGTAGCTAGCAGACCATAATGGACAGACAGGGGAGAAAGCTGCAGCATTACAGACCATAAAGGGCAGGAGGGACGGAGGGACGGATCAGGGGCATTACAATGGAACAGACAAGCCAGGAGGGAGGGAATAGGGGTCTGCACATGGAAACAGAGGGCTGGGGGCAAGGGGGCAGGGCAGGAGCAGCAAGATGACCATGGAGGTCAGGCAGGATGGGCACTAGAAACAAGACACACCATGGAGAGCAACAGTGCGACTATGATGGCATACACACAGACCATGGAGGGAAGGTAGGAGGGGGTCAGAGGCAGCTACCTGACCACACAGGGAAGGTGGGAGGGGCCATGGCAGCACAGAAGACCATGCATGGCAAGCGGGAGGGTTAGTGGCAGCACAATGGCTATGATGGGCAAGAAGGAGGGTGCAGGGGCATGCACAAAGGCCCATGGAGGATAAAAGGGAAAGTCAGGACCTGGGCACAGACAAGAGAGTTCAGAGGAAGGGGCCTCACAACAGACCGTGCGGAGCAGGCAGGAGGAGCAGTTGCAGCACAACAGACCAGGGAGGGCAGAAGGGTGTGGCAGTAAAATGAACCATGGAGGACAGGAGAAAGGGGATAGGGTCATGGCATGTGGACAGGCAGGATGGAGGTGTCAGGGACAGGTTACAGTCATCTGACATTGCAAGGCAGGTGGGAGGGGAGTGGCAGCTCAACAGAATACTCAGAGTAGATAGGAATGGTAGGTCCATGGGACATGGTGGGCAAAAAGGATGGAGCTGGGGCATGCAGAAAGATCTCGGAGGGCAGGGGGAAGGAGAATAGGGGCAGCAAGCTAATCACAGAAGCTAAGCAGGAGGTCAATGATGGGCCATAGAATTGGGCAATGGAGGGCAGGAGGAGTGGACTGGTACATCATGCTAAATGGAGGGCAGTGGCAGCACATCAGACCATGCATGGCAGGAAGGAGGAGGCTAGTCCATGGATTCAGACAACAGAGGATAGGGAGGAGGTGGATGGGGCAGCAAGCTAACTGTTCAGAGAAGGTGAGTATTAGGAACTTTATTGTTTTTAAAATGTGTGTCTGTGCGAACTACTTAAAATATGAACAAGTATGCAGCATAATCTCACTTTTATTCAGGAAGAAGAGGACGTTTGTGACTGTGACTCCGGGCTCACTTGGCAGAAACACCCCCTGACCCTCCACCCCCATCGCAAAATGTAATGCCCGTGAAAAGGGTAGGTGGACGCAATGTTATATAGAACATAGTCCTGAGAGCACGATTGAAAATGAAAACTAGATATAGTATATGGTATAAACTGTGCACCAAAAAGTGTGATATAAGATGAACCGGGGCGTGAAATATAATATGCAATACATTGTGCGCAATGACAGATTCATTGGAGAGTGCGAGATAGCACATGCACTAGCGCGTGCTATGCGATATGCGCTTTGTAGTGTAATATGCACAGGGCAGTGTTGTGTAACCTAACTAGTCTCTAAAGTTGTAATATAAAATATGTGCTGGGGAGTGTAACGTTGCATATGAACTGTGACAAAGATATGGATCCCAGATTGTAATATGTATGGCATAGCGCTGTGCGTTATAACATAGGCATCGAGGAAGGCACGTTAGATGGGGCAATATAACCCGTGCGAAGGCAAGTGTTGCATGACATATTCATGGGGTGGTATTACAGTGCAAATGGGCTAGAGAGTGTCATAGCATACGCACTAGCTGGTGGAATACAACACAGAGGTGTGTGGTACTCGGCGGGCACTGGTGGGTGTAACACAGCATTGGGCTCAGCCAGGAGCACGCTGTGACTCTCAAGTGAGGTTTGTCTCCTTTCCAGAGAGTAAAATAAAAAGTATTACACATCCGGCGGTGGATGTGTGTTTTAATAACCGTGAGGGGGGTTTCTTGCATAGTTTGGTTGAATTCTTGTTGAATCCCCTTTGAATGGCTTGGTGTGCGTGTGTATTAACCCCTTCCATGCTCATGATGGAACGATTCCGTCATGAGCATCGGTTGAGCTGTGCTCATGACAGAACCGTTCCGTCATGGCCCCGCCCACGCTCGAACCCTTCAGCACCGCGGGGGAATCCGCGCAGCGCTGAAGGGGTTAAATGTGCCTGTCAATAGCTACCCATGTTTGTATAACTAAACAACAAGGATGTCTACTTGGAGAGTACCCACCGGCGGGGGCGCCGGGATTAGGCACGGTAGGGCGTCAGACACGTCAGAGCTTCACTAGAGGTGTAAATACATTCCACGTGGATTCATTGTATGCATAGTCGCCTTTTAATGAATATCACGCAAATCGTCATTGTGATAGGTACATACGGTTTGTCCAGCATGTCCTAGGTGTTTCTATAAATATATATATTTTTTAAATAATAAAAAACAACGCAGCTCCCCTCCTAAAGATTTTTCTTTAAAAGGCCATGACCCAGGGGTTGGGGTTCCCGGGGCCGATTAAGGCCTTGGGAAGGGGACCACGCGGCCCCCTTTCAAATTAATTTTTTTCAACAAAAAAAATTAGGGTGCAGGCCCTGGGGGATGGGGTCCCCAGGGCCAATAAATTAGAAAAAGAAGGGGGGCCACAGAGCCCTCCTTCTTAAAAAAATAAAATAAATCAAAGACCGGCATCGCGCAGGAGGCCACGCCCCCTCCTTGGAGCACTCTGAAAACGCGCCCCCTGGCCAGTTGGAAGTTGGGGAATTAATTCCCCTTCAATACTGAGGGTCCCTGAGGGCCAACTAGCCCAACAGGTATCTCCAGTATGCGCCAAGGAGCTGCGTTGCAGACAGGTGTTCTGAGTCTACGCCCCTTTTTACACCTCTATGCAACGCAGCTCTGTGGCGCTTACTGGAGGTACCTAGTGGGCTAGTTTGACCCTAGGGACCCTTAGGATTCAAGGGGACTTAATCTCCCAACTTAGAGCGGCCACAGGGCGCATTTACACAGTGGGGAAGGGAGGGGACGGGCCTGAGGTTACGTGTGCAAACACGCCCTGTGGCACGTTTTAAGAGGTAGTTTTAATCCCCTGCCCTATTATATACTAGGGGCTGACAGAGGAGGTCATGCTAATCACAGGGGGACCCCAACGCATAGTGTTCCCTAGTGCATGTAGGTGTTTTCACTGTATTCTGAGTGTCGTTTAACATAGCACTGGCTCTAGGACTGGTTAGTTAGACTCAGTTACCACCAGTATCTGTCTGAAAAAGTTGAGGGTACAGGATGATTTTGCAACAAGGCTTCTTCCTGCTCTTCTGTTTGTTCTTTCTGCACGTTATCCTTCTTCATGTACTTTTCTTCGTCTTTGAGGACTTCTGTTGCTTCTTTCTGCATTTCTTGTTTTCTTCCTGTGCGTTTTTTCTTCTTTCTTCAGATGTCCTATCTCTGTAGGCATAGTTAGAAATTAGCATTTAAATAACCTTTGAAATTCACTGAAAAAACCATAGGTTTCAGGCACGTTATAGTTAGGAATTAGCATTTAAAAAACCTTTAAAATTCACTGAAAAAAACATAGGTTTCAGGGGCGTTATAGTTAGCTGGACTTTTCACTCGTACAAAACCATTGAAATTCCCCAGTTATAGTTAGTTCAGCTAACTATAACTCGCGCGCCCCAACTGCACTGCTGATGACGTCACATATTACATCACTCATGACATGGTCAGTGACATCACTCATGACATCACTCATGACATCTCAAATGACATCACTCATGACATCACTGATGACATCATCCAGTGAATGTGTGTTTTTCTGAAAATTACATATGTTTTATATATGTATATCTCACGGTCGATGAAAGAATAAATGGGTATATAACTGTCTAAATGGATGATTTGTTTTTGAAAAATTGATTGTATAACTGACTGATTAAGTGTATCTTAATGAGTACATGGCTTAGTGAGTAATGCTTTCTTCAACACATACAAACAGTGAATCACTCATTCATTCACCTATGCACTACGTAATACCCCCCACCGAACCATACAGACACTCAGACACTCATACTAAAACTCAAAAAAGCAACTAATAACCTATATAGACACTCATGTAGCTACTCACCAACCCATGCAGCCACTTATACACAAAGTGAGAGACTGATACAGATATTTACATATTTAAACATTACTCACTAAGCCATGTATTCCCTAAGATACACTTAATCAGTCAGTTATACAATCAATTTTTCAAAAACAAATCATCCATTTAGACAGTTATTTACCCATTTATTCTTCCATCGACCGTGAGATATACATACATAAAACATATGTAATTTTCAGAAAAACACACATTCACTGGATGATGTCATCAGTGATGTCATGAGTGATGTCATTTGAGATGTCATGAGTGATGTCATGAGTGATGTCACTGACCATGTCATGAGTGATGTAATATGTGACGTCATCAGCAGTGCAGTGCGGGCTCGCGAGTTATAGTTAGCTGAACTAACTATAACGGGGGAATTTCAATGGTTTAGTACGAGTGAAAAGTCCAGCTAACTATAACGCCCCTGAAACCTATGGTTTTTTCAGTGAATTTTTAAGGTTTTTTAAATGCTAATTCCTAACTATAACGTGCCTGAAACCTATGTTTTTTTCAGTGAATTTCTATATATATATATATATATATATTACCTACTGGCGGTCGCCAGTAGGTAGTTATAGTTAGGACCACGTTTCCATAGGAAATCCGCAACATTCTATTTTGAATAACTTTGGCGCCGGTTGACGAATCCTCGCGAATTTTTCAAAATAGGTGGGGCGCTACGCTACGCTCCTACCCTAAAAGTCTCGGGGGGATTCGTCAAGCGGGGGCTAAGATAAAAGGGGGGTCCCAAAACGCGTTTTTCCCATGCATTTTTCCATAGGACCTTTAGACACAGCTACAGCCCGAACGGCTGAACAGAATTACTTGAAATTTGGCAGAGAGGTAGTCCTCAGGTCAAGGAAGTGCCTTTTGTAGGTTTAGTGTAAATCTGTTCAGTAGATCCTGAGAAAATAGCATTTAAAAGCATATATATATGTGGGCGGAGCCTAACCACACATCTCATCCTGAGATCTGATTGGCTGTCAGCACTTCATCCAAGAAGTGTTGGCAGCCATCTTGGGACCAATATACATGATAGCACCTCATTAAAAAGCATTGCAGTTAATAGAAGGTTTTAAGACTTTAGTTACATTATAAATCATTTGTTGATGGTACCATACCCATTTTAGGAATTGTGGTATGTTCTAAGGTGATTTCACCATGTGAAAAAGCCTTCTGCTGGGATATCATGATTGAGAGAAAAATATTTTCTCATGCTTTTACCACAGAGGTTTGGAAGGTGATCTATAGGCTAAACTGAGAGCTTATTTTCTGTAAATTCACATTATCTTTCTCAGTCATGTGAGAATGAAGTCTGACATTCTCAGTAAAACATGTACATCCAACAAGGGCAGAGACTGTCAGTTGATTCCTTTGTGTTCTACTGCAGCTTCCCAGAGTGTTCCAAAGAACTACTAGAGCGCTAACAGTCCTACTTATGATAAACGTATGGCACACCTGAAGCCATCTTGCTTGGATTAAAGTGGTAACTCTTAAAACATTTAATTTAAAAAGGAACAAAATGAGGGGGTTCATTTTTCAATAAAAAGTATGATTAGTGCTGGCAGAAAGAAAAATTAGGGCACATTTTGAGTGACTTCTCAAATCCTCTTCTATTTCATTAAAAAATTCTGACATGCAGACTGAAACATGCACTTTCAATACCAGCAGCAGTTTTCCCTGGTGAGCAGTAGCTTTACTACAGTGATCTAATGAGCAAAAAGAGTGCTAACATTCTGAATTTATGGCAAATGTGTGACACATCTGAATGCCTTCTTGATGGAATCAAAGTAAAAAACTGAAAGTATTTCCTACTGAGGAGACTGCAGTAAATGAGGAAATTAGGAAACTTCATAACAAATAAGTCTCCCAAGATGGCCACCAGAGACAAAAGAGCCCAAATGTAGCCCAAATATCACCCAGATGTAGCCCAAGTATAGCCCAATGACAGAATGTCCCAGAATGTTCTTAAAAACAACTAGAGCGCTTACTGTCTTCATTATGACAAAAGTATGGCACACCTGAAGCCATCTTGATTGGAATAAACTGGTAACACTTAAAACATTTAATTTAAAAAGGAACACAACGAGGAGGTTCATTTTGCCATAGAAATTATGATTAATGCTGAAGAAAGAAAATGAGGGCACATTTTGAGTGACTTCTCAAATCCTCTTCTATTTCATTAAAAAAATTCTGACATGCAGACTGAAACATGCACTTTTAATACCAGGAGCAGACTTCCATGGTGCAGTAGTTTTACTACAATGATCTAATGAGCAACTAGAGTGCTAACATTCAGAATTTATGGCAAATGTGTGACATATCTGAATACCTTCATGATGGAATCAAAGTAAAAAACTGAAAGCATTTCCTACTGAGGAGACTGCAGTACATGAGGAAATTAGGAAACTTCATAACAAATAAATCTCCCAAGATGGCCACCGGAGACAAAAGAGCCCAAATGTAGCCCAAAATCACCCAGATGTAGCCCAAATATAGCCCAATGACAGAAGTGTGCAAAACACTTATTATTTTGTGTTTTTGCAGTGTTATATAGTGCAGACTTGTCAGGTATTGGAGTGCTTTACATGAGCATTGGTTACATCACACAAGAACACATTCATTTTGGTTGTAGACATGTGGAGACTAAGTGATTTGACCAGAATCACAGAATGTCGAGCTGAAGCAGAAACTTCAACCTGGTTCCCCAGTTGCAAAGTCTGCAGTTCTGGAAGTAACACCACATCATCTCCCCTAAGTGCAACATTTAATCAAGTGGTCAACTGGATAAAAAAACATAAAGATAACAAATAATTTAAAAGTGCTTTGTCGCTATTTGAAAACTCAGAAAATATGTCCTTATTTTAGCCTTTTAGAGCACTAACCATAATTTTGATGCCAATAAGACCCTCTCATATATGTAATTTCTAAAGGAAATGCTCTAGGTATTACAGTTTTGATTACATCAAGATGATGTCAGGCGTTCCACACTTTTGTAATAAATATAGAATGTTAGCAATCTAGTTGTTCATTAGGATACTGTTGAGAGGCAGAGGCCAGGGGCACGGACTCTGAAAATTGAAGGCAGGTAGGAGGGTGCAAAGGCAACAATTTAACCACACTGAGCAGGCAGGAAGGGCCGTGGAAGCACAACAGACTATGGAGGGCAGTGGAAAGGGGGGCAGGGGCAACAAACCAACAATACAGGACTTGCAAGAGAGGCTGTTGGAGGCAAGATCTATTACGGGTCAAGGAAGCTAGGGGCGGTCCCCAGATCCCCGGGAGCCACCACAGAACTGAGCAGGAGAGTGAGTCAGGGACAAAAGGGGCGCCTTAATTTGAGCCGGGGTGCCTAGGAACGCTTGCTCCAAAAATGAAGAAAACAGACATATGAGACATGGAATTGGAGGCAGAATACAATGGCAGTTTAATGAGAAGATGCAACTTCAAAGAAACCGCAGAATAGAGACATAAAGTACAAAATACAGAATCCAGATAATCATACAGCTGATATTCTCTGTATCTCAATTAATGTACTGACAGAGAGAGAGAGAAAACACATCTATAAATGCATCATGAGAAACAAGTTACACCAAGGAAAATGTTACCTAGGAACACTCACGTTTACTCTTAGAGCAAGCATTCCTGCAATTACAATACAAAATCTTTTAAATGCAAAAGTAAAGAGAACAATGGTTAAACATAACATGACATTTCATATAGGTAAAATAGAATAAGATACTTCAAGCAAAGCAGAGCAAGACATTTTAAGCAAAGGAAGACAAGAGCTCCCAGCTCTTGGGGAAAACCTGCACTGCCTGTTAACCTACATACAGACGGCGAGGTAGTCCGTCGATATCTGTGGGTGCTCCCTTTTTATATCATTTTGTGGGCTCCTTTGCACGCTACATCTACCTACGTATGCTACCCAAAAGCTTCGTCTGCAGATTTTACCAGACATTTCGTCATTTACCCACTTAATGCTGACAATGGACTGGGTGAAAAGGTCAGTCTCTCAGGCCAATCGCTTATCGTAAGTTCCATAGAGCAAGCAGAAAATAATGGGTATTGTACGGGAATTCAATATATTCATGTATAAAATCTCCTCAGTTCTCCTAACTTGACGCTCTGCGGTTGCCACTTCCTTAAAAGCGGGAAACCTGCCCAGGAAGCAAGTACCAGTCCAGGATGCAGCCTACTGTATGTCGACAGCTTCAGGGGGATGTTGAACTTTGATACCGAGCACGGAGCACTCGGGTAGGGTGGGGGCTACTGGTTTGGAGCAGAAGGCCTCGCAGACCTGCCTTCAGACTGCTATACACTAAAATTGCAGAGCTATGGTCAATTTAACAAAGAGGCCTACATATTGAACAGAAGGGCCTACACAGGGGTTTTATACTGGCTGAGTGGTAAGGATGTCTCAGGATAATTATATAGCAACACAGGACCCGCTGGTCAATTTAATACGGCCTACAAATGCAGCTGGCAGGGCAAAGACAAGGGTCTCATACTTCAGGTGTGGACAGAACGGGCCAGGGGCCCCCTGTGATACAAAATCTACCCTCCTTCAAGCCTGTGGCAATGTAATAGACCATTGTGGGCAGAAGGAAGAGGCAATGGTAGTACAACCATACATGCCAACAGACCCGATTCAGCCAGGAAACGTCCAATGTTTTTAAGCTCAAATGGGCTTTATTTGATCTGTCTCCTGTCTACAATATCCTCTTTTTCAATGTAACTCAAAGGGGAAAATCAATACCCCAGTTTTTTTTCAAAATCTCCCTCTTGCCAAGTTCAAAATGTTCGCAAGTATGGTACATTGGATCATGGAAGGAAATGGGATAGGGACATGGACTTGGATAACAGAGGACAGGAGAGACATGGAGAGGTGCACCAAACTGACCCTGCAGGGCAGGCATCAGGGTTTGCAGCAGCACAATACACCACACGGGAGTGCAGCACAACAATCCATAGAAAGCAAGAGGGAGGGGACAGGACCATGCACATGGACAACAGAGAACAGAGGGGCAAGAGGCAATGGTAGCTAGCTGACCATAATGGACAGACAGGAGAGAAAGCTGCAGCATAACAGACCATAAAGGGCAGGAGGGACGGAGGGACGGATCAGGGGCATTACAATGGAACAGACAAGCCAGGAGGGAGGGAGTAGGGCTGGGGGCAAGGGGGCAGGGCAGGAGCAGCAAGATAGCCATGGAGGTCAGGCAGGATGGGCACTAGAAGCAAGACACACCATGAAGAGCAACAGTGAGACTGTGATGGCATACACACAGACCATGGAGGGAAGGTGGGAGGGGGTCAGGGGCAGCTAACTGACCACACAGGGAAGGTGGGAGGGGCCATGGCAGCACAGAAGACCATGCATGGCAAGTGGGAGGGTTAGTGGCAGCACAATGGCTATGATGGGCAAGAAGGAGGGTGGAGGGGCATGCACAAAGGACGATGGAGGATAGAAGGGAGGGTCAGGACCTGTGCACAGACAAGAAAGTTCAGGGGAAGGGACCTCACAACAGACCACACGGGGCAGGCAGGAGGAGCAGCTGCAGCACAACAGACCAGGGAGGGCAGAAGGGTGTGGCAGTACAATGGACCATGTAGGACAGGAGGAAGAGGATAGGGGCATGGCATGTGGACAGGCAGGGTGGAGGTGACAGGGACAGGTTACAGTCATCTGACAATGCTAGGCAGGTGGGAGGGGAGTGGCAGCTCAACAGAACACTCAGAGTAGATAGGAGTGGCAGGTCCATGGGACATGGTGGGCAAAAAGGATGGAGCAGGAGCATGCACAAAGACATCGGAGGGCAGGGGGAAGGAGAATAGGGGCAGCAAGCTAAGCACAGAGTTTAAGCAGGAGGTCAATGATGGGGCATAGAATTGGGCAATGGAGGGCAGGAGGAGTGGACTGGTACATCATACTGAGGGCAGTGGCAGCACATCAGACCATGCATGGCAGGAGGGAGGAGGCTAGTCCATGGATTCACACAACAGAGGATAGGGAGGAAGGGGATGGGGCAGCAAACTAACTGTTCAGAGAAGGCGGGTATTAGGAACTTTATTGTTTTTAAAACATTGTGTCTGTGCGAACTACTTAAAATATGAACAAGTATGCAGCATAATCTCACTTTTATTCAGGAAGAAGAGGACGTTTGTGACTGTGACTCCGGGCTCACTTGGCAGAAACACCCCCTGACCCTCCACCCCCTATCGCAAAATGTAATGCCCGTGAAAAGGGTAGGTGAACACAGTGTTATATAGAACATAGTCCTGAGAGCACGATTGAAAATGAAAACTAGATATAGTGTATGGTATAAACTATGCACCAAAAAGTGTGATATAAGATGAACCGGGCGTGAAATATAATATGCAATACATTGTGCGCAATGACAGATTCATTGGAGAGCGCGAGATAGCACAGGCACTAGAGCGTGCTATGCGATATGCGCCTTGGAGTGTAATATGCACAGGGCAGTGTTGTGTAACCTAACTAGTCTCTAAAGTTGTAATATAAAATATGTGCTGGGGAGTGTAAGGTTGCATATGCACTGTGACAAAGATATGGATCCCAGATTGTAATATGTATGGCATAGCACTGTGCGTTATAACATAGGCATCGAGAAAGGCACGTTAGATGGGGCAATATAACCCGTGCGAAGACAAGTGTGGCATGACATATTCACGGGGTGGTGTTACAGTGCACATGGGCTAGAGAGTGTCATAGCATATGCACTAGCTAGTGGAATACAACACAGAGGTGTGTGGCACACGGCAGGCAATGGTGGGTGTAACACAGCATTGGGCTCTGTCAGGAGCGCGCTGTGACTCTCAAGTGATGTTCGTCCCCTTTCCAGAGAGTAAAATAAAAAGTATTACACATCCGGCAGTGGATGTGTGTTTTATTAACCGTGAGGGGGGTTTCTTGCATAGTTTTGGTCGAATTTTTGTCGAATCCCCTTTGAATGGCTTGGTGTGCATGTGTATTAAATGTGCCCGTCAATAGCTACCCAAGTTTGTATAAATAAACGACAAGGGTGTCTACCGGGATTAGGCACGGTAGGGCATCAGACATGTCAGAGCTTCACTAGTGGTGTAAATACATTCCACGTGGATTCATTGCATGCATAGTCGCCTTTTAATGAATATCACGCAAATCGTCATGGTGATAGGTACGTACGGTTTGTCCAGCATGTCCTAGGTGTGTCTATAAATATATATTTTTTAAAAATAATAAAAAACAGTGGCCGGCCCTGGGGATTGGGGTCAAAAAAATATAATTAGGAGACTGGCCCTGGGGGATGGGGTCATCAGGGCCAATAAATTAGAATAAGAAGGGGAACCAAACAGCCCCCCTTCTTAAAAAACTAAAATAAATAAAAGACTGGCATCGTGCCGGAGGCCATGCCCCCTCCGTGCAGCACTCTGCAAACGCGCCCCCAACAGGTATCTCCAGTATGCGCCAGGGAGCTGCGCTGCAGCCAGGTGTTCTGAGGCCAAGCCCCTTTTTACACCTCTCTGCAACGCAGCTCTGTGGCGCTTACTGGTGGTACCTAGTGGTCTAGTTTGACCCTAGGGACCCTTAGGATTCAAGGGGACTTAATCTCTCAACTTAGAACAGCCACAGGGCGCGTTTACACAGTGGTGAAGGGAGGGGACGGGGCCTGAGGTGACGTGTGCAAACACGCACTATGGCACGTTTTAAATTGGGGATATAATTTCCCTTCAATACTGAGGGCCCCTGGGGGCTAACTAGCCCACCAAGTGCTTCCAGTAAGCGCCACTGAGCTGCATTGCAGAGAGGTGGTCCAGGCCGTGTCACTTTTTACACCTCTCTGCAACGCAGCTCTGTGGCACTTACTGGAGGTACCTAGTGGGCTAGTTGGACCCCAGGGACCCTCAGGATTCAAATGAACTTAATCTCCCAACTAAAAATGGACACAGGGCGTGTTTACACAGTGGTGAAGGGAGGGGACGGGGCCTGAGTTAACGTGTGCAAAAACGCCCTGTGGCCTGTTTTAAGAGGTAGTTTTAATCCCCATGCCCTCTTATATACTAGGGGCTTACAGAGGAGGTCATGCTAATCACAGGGGGACCCCAACGCATAATGTTTCCTAGTGTATGTAGGTGTTTTCACTGTATTCTAAGTGTCTTTTAACATAGCACTGGCTCTAGGACTGGTTAGTCAGGCTCAGTTACCACCAGTATCCGTCTGAAAAAGTTGAGGGTACAGGATGATTTTGCATCAAGGCTTCTTTCTGCTCTTCTTTTTGTTCTTTCTGCACGTTATCCTTCTTCCTGCACTTATCTTCGTATTTGAGGACTTCTGTTGCTTCTTTCTGCACTTCTTTTGTTTCTTTCTGTGCATTTTTTCTTCTTTCTTCACATGTCCTATCTCTGTAGGCATAGTTAGAAATTAGCATTTAAAAAACCTTTGAAATTCACTGAAAAAACCATAGGTTTCAGGGGTGTTATAGTTAGCTGGACTTTTCACTTGTACAAAACCATTGAAATTCCCCCGTTATAGTTAGTTCAGCTAACTATAACTCGGGCGCCCGCAATGCACTGCTGATGACGTCACATATTACATCACTCATGACATGGTCAGTGACATCACTCATGACATCACTGATGACATCTCAAATGACATCACTGATGACATCACTGATGACATCATCCTTGTGATAGAGCGGCAGACCTCCTCTCACCCTAATATAACCTTTGATACACACATTCAAAAATAGAGACTCAAATTTTCAAAACAATGGACATACCAATACCAGTTACAACAACCTCTTCAGTAATTCTAAGATCCACATACACATCCACTCATTCACCAACAGTCCTATACAGTCACTCATACATGTACTCACTCATCATATGTACTCATACACCTATACATCCTGTTACACAATGCCACTCATCCATAGAGTTACTCACACACATAGTCACTCATGCTAATAAAGAATCAAACATACATTTACTTGCATATACAGTTATACACACACCACCATACTTACTTCTACGGAAACTTACACATACTTAGTCTTTTAAACAATCACTTATAGAAACACATACTTATTCATACAGGAACTCTTTCAATCTCTCACTCTCACATATACTCACATATATACACCAATAGTCACATATACTAGTTTAAAACATATGTAGTTACTCATAAAGACACTATTGAGACAGTCATTCACTCACTAACACACCCATACACACACTCATCCACCCATACAGTCCTGCACACATGCTGTGTTCAACACATACAAACAGTGAGTCACTCATTCATGCACCTATGCACTACGTAATACCCCCCACCGAACCATGCAGACACTCAGACTGATACTCAAAAAACCAACTAATAACCTATATAGACACCCATGTAGCTACTCACCAACCCATGCAGCCACTTATACACAAAGTGAGAGACTGATACAGATATTTACATATTTAAACATTACTCACTAAGCCATGTATTCACTATGATACACTTAATCAGTCAGTTACACAATCAATTTTTCAAAAACAAATCATCCATTTAGACACGTATATACCCATTTATTCTTCCATCGACCTTGAGATATACATATATAAAACATATTTAATTTTCAGAAAAACACACATTCACTGGATGATGTCATCAGTGATGTCATCAGTGATGTCATTTGAGATGTCATCAGTGATGTCATGAGTGATGTCACTGACCATGTCATGAGTGATGTAATATGTGACGTCATCAGCAGTGCATTGCGGGCGCCCGAGTTATAGTTAGCTGAACTAACTATAACGGTGGAATTTCAATGGTTTTGTACAAGTGAAAAGTCCAGCTAACTATAACACCCCTGAAACCTATGGTTTTTTCAGTGAATATATATATATATTCACTTAAAAAACCATAGGTTTCACACATGTTATAGTTAGGTGGACATTTCACTCGTAAAAAACCAATGAAATTCCCCCGTAATAGTTAGTTCAGATAACTATAACTTGCGCGCCCGCAATCCACTGCTCATGACGTCACATATTACATCACTCATGACATGGTCAGTGGCATCACTCATGACATCACTGATGACATCATCCTTGTGATAGAGTGGCGGTCGCGTGAGTTATAGTTATCTAAACTAACTATAACGGGGGAATTTCATTGGTTTTTTACGAGTGAAATGTCCACCTAACTATAACATGTGTGAAACCTATGGTTTTTAAGTGAATTTGCAAGGTTTTTTAAATGCTAATTCCTAACTATAACGTGTGTGAAACCTATTGCACTATTTCTACCACGGGTAGCCAGTGGAGTGCTTTGATAGCTGGCTTGGGCGAGCACCGACTCTTGGTGTTGGTGAGGATCCGTGCGGCCGCGTTCTGCACCACCTGCAATCTGGCAGTGACTTTCTGCGGAACACCCAGACACAGTGCATTGCCATATTCCAGGCGTGACAGAATGAGGCCTTGGATAAGGAGTTTCCTTGATGGGAAAGGGAGTAATGGCAACATTTTTCGGGCGGATCGCAAAAGCCCATAACAAACCCCAGCAGTTTTCCTGGCTTGGGTGTGCATGGTGAGATTTTGGTCGAGCCATAGTCCGAGGCTTTTGATCTCGGTTTTAGGGGTAGGAGGCTTGCCCATGCATGGGGGCCATAGAGATTCTGGCCGGAAGTGAGCCTGATTCCCCATTACCAGTATCTCCGTCTTGTCGCTGTTGAGCTTCAAGTGCGAGCTATCCATCCAGCTGACTATGTCAATCAGAGAGGAATAGAGATTGGTGGTGGGGTTTTTCTGCTGGGAAAGGGAAACCACCAGCTGGGTGTCATCAGCGTAAGTAAGGAGTTTAATCCCGTGGGGGGTGACTATTTTTTCCAAAGGGGACATATATACGTTAAAGAGTGTGGGGCTCAACGAGAAGCCCTGTGGTACTCCGCATCGTACAGGGGTCTCCCTGGAAGTACAGCCACCCTCGATCACCTGGAATGAACGGTCGTGAAGAAAGGATTTTATCCAGGTCAGGGCGACACCTGTGATCCCGAGATCACTGAGTCGCCGGACCAGGATTTGGTGGTTGACAGTGTCGAAGGCCGCGCTCAGATCCAGGAGGATCACTGCCACTGAGCCTCCTGAATCCATGATCTTCCTGGCCTCCTCGACAACCGTCACCATTGCTGTTTCCGTGCCCTGGCCGGTGCGAAAACCCGTTTGAGATGGTTTAAGTAATTCATTTGATTCCAGGTAGTGGGAAAGCTGGACATTTATACATTTTTCTGTCATTTTACTGATGCAGGGGAGAAGCGAAATGGGCCTGAAGTTGCCTAGATTGAGGGGGTCTAGATTAGGTTTTTTTAGTAGTGCTCTAACCTTCGCCTTTTTCCAGCTGGGAAGAACCACACCGAATGCCAATGAGGCATTAATCAGGTGTACTATAGGTCCGAGGATGGTAGATGTTACTTGCTTTAGGATTTTGACTGGTGCAGGGTCAGAAGGTGAGCCACTTTTAAGAAGTTGGAGAATGGGGACCAAGGTTTCCTTACTAATGGGAGTGAGCGTCTCAAGTCTAGAGTTGAGGTTCTGGGCTTGTATAAGGGAGATAGGAGGTAAATCCAGGGGGATGGGTGGAAGTTGCTGCAGGATGTTTTGAATTTTTTGGTCAAAGTACGTGGCCAACTTATCACAGTGGTTGTCTGCGAGGACAGAAGGACAAGTGGACTCCGGGGTTTTCAGGAGAAGTTTTACAATGCGAAATGTCTCCCTCGAAGAGCAAGATGCATCATTAATTTTCTCCTGAAAAAAACGAGGTTTGGGCATTTTTCAAGGCTTTTTTGTAATTGAGGATAGCCAACCTGTATTCCATCTTGCTATTGGGGTCGAAGTCTTTCCGCCAAATTCTTTCAGCCCTTTTGCATTGCTTCTTAAGAAGGCGGGTTTCCTGGGTAAACCATGGGGCGGAAGTTTTTTGCGGGTTGTCTGATATGGTTTGTAAGGGAGGATGGTATTAAGGGAATTTTCTATCCAAGATGAAAACTCCGCATCCGCTGTTACGGGGTCGATGGCAAAGCTGGGCTTGGAAAGATCCAGGATGTATTCCCATTTTTCGGGGTCTAGTTTAGCCCAGGGACGTGCCGGTCTACCGGGAGATAGAGTGGAAGGAACGTTGGTCGAGATCTCCCAACTAAAGGGAATGAGCCTATGGTCTGACAGGGCAGAGGAATCGGAGCGTTCATGTGTTAATGTTACAGAAAATAGGGTCAAGTAGATGGCCATGGCTGTGCATGGGTTGGTCGTTCTGAAGATGAAGATGATGAGTGGCAAGGTCTAAAAGCAGCTCTGAAGCGGTGTTGTCCTCCCCCTTATCGAAGTGGATATTAAAATCCCCTAGGACAAGTAAGTTAGACAAAGTGCTTGTTATGGCTGTGGAGAATTCCACAAGAGAGCTACAAAATTGGCCCAAGGCTCCTGGGGGGCGGTAAATAAGGACTCCTGAGAGTGAATTACAGGGGGACAGTTGAATGCTAAAATGAACGTTTTCACAGTTCAATAAAGGGCTGTCCCGAAATCTGCATGGAAGATGTTCCTTATTGAAAATAGCTATCCCTCCCCCCTTTCCCTTCGCTCGATCCAGGTGTTGAACAAGATATCCCTGCAGTAACGCCAGCACCAGATCAAAATCTGAGTCTGGGGTGAGCCACGTCTCCGTGAGAAATAATATCTCAAATTGCTCTTCTTCTAGAAGCATGGAGATTTCATGACTATGTTTGGGCAGGGATCTGCAATTTAACAGGGCCATCTTGATGATGGTCCGGGGCGATTGAATTTTTGTCACCGGGGTGAATTTATAAAAACAGTGCGCACAATGAGTAAAAGAACTCTCACCATGAAAAATAGTCGTGCAGAGAGTCTGGAGGGGCCGGTGTAGTTGCAACAGAGAGTCTCTGGAATATGATATAGTGGGATGAGTGGAAGAGACCAGGGTGGCTGGCATTAGGCCCGTCCTGGCGCGGACGGGCGCAGACGGGCTTGCCTTAGGCGCGCCTTCGGCGCGCCTGCTGCGCTCGTCCACTGCGCTTCCTCCAAAGACGCATTTTATACGAGGAGGGGAGTTAGGGGAGGGGCGTGGCCTCAAAGGGGGCGTGGCCTCGGTGTACGCCGGCAATGGCGTCCACAAGTAGTAACTTGTTTCTGTCCTTGCCAACGCTAGGATACGCTGTGCCAGGAGTAGGAGTTGCTTTCTGCAGCAAAGTTGCCAGGTAGGAGAGTTGCTTTTTAAAAACAGAGAAATCTACATAACACTCAAATCTTAAAAGCATGTAACGCTCCCGGCTTCCGCCTCAGGAGTACTAATTCTAAGGAGGAGCTCGATCTCGGCGCTTTTAACTGGACGGGGGGGCGTGGCCTCAAAGGGGGCGTGGCCTCGGTACACGCCGGTAATGGCGTCCACAAGTAGTAACTTGTTTCTGTCCTTGCCAACGCTAGGATACGCTGTGCCAGGAGTAGGAGTTGCTTTCCGCAGCAAAGTTGCCAGGTAGGAGAGTTGCTTTTTAAAAACAGAGAAATCTACATAAAACTCAAATCTTAAAAGCATGTAACGCTCCCGGCTTCTGCCTCAAGAGTACTAATTCTAAGGAGGAGCTCGATCTCGGTGCTTTTAACTGGATGGGGGGGCGTGGCCTCAAAGGGGGCGTGGCCTCGGTGCACGCCGGCAATGGCGTCCACAAGTAGTAACTTGTTTCTGTCCTTGCCAACGCTAGGATACGCTGTGCCAGGAGTAGGAGTTGCTTTCCGCAGCAAAGTTGCCAGGTAGGAGAGTTGCTTTTTAAAAACAGAGAAATCTACATAACACTCAAATCTTAAAAGCATGTAACGCTCCTGGCTTCCGCCTCAGGAGTACTAATTCTAAGGAGGAGCTCGATCTCGGTGCTTTTAACTGGGCGGGGGGCGGGGCCTCAAAGGGGGCGTGGCCTCGGTGCACGCCGGCAATGGCGTCCACAAGTAGTAACTTGTTTCTGTCCTTGCCAACGCTAGGATACGCTGTGCCAGGAGTACGAGTTGCTTTCCGCAGCAAAGTTGCCAGGTAGGAGAGTTGCTTTAAAAACAGAGAAATCTACATAACACTCAAATCTTAAAAGCATGTAACGCTCCCGGCTTCCGCCTCAGGAGTACTATATATATATATATCCCAGCAAGAAAGTCGCGTTGCTCGAGCCTCTTGAAATGAGGAGTGTCAGGCGAGGTAGCATACCTCTATATCTCAAAAACAGCTGCCACGGTCTTCAAAACGAAGGAAGCATGAAGACACACACAGAGCCAATACTCTATTTGCAAAAGCGTATGTTTATTCACACAAGGCAACCAAAATTACAATCCAACGCGTTTCGGAGTTTCCTCACTCCTTGGTCACGGGTTAGGCAAATGCTGACTTCCTGACAAATTTAAAATGACAGGCAGTGCTTCATAACCAATATAGAAGAAATACTTTGCATAGTTTTGTTAAATAAAACAATAATGAAGTAGCAAGTGCATTTTATAATATTTCATCGTAATTAGTCAGCGTGAGTAAAATTAAATTAACATTTCTAGTCCAATTAATTTATGCTTAAACACAGACACATTTTCGGCAAATTGGTGGCTAAAAAAGGGGGCATAATAACCTCATGACTAAATCATATAGCCTGCATGGTAGCTTGGTGTTGTTATAACAGTGTTTAGACAGATTTTGCATAGCACATACGTGAAAAATTCCAGTCATACATTTGCTTCATTTTTTTTTTACAGAGGTTTTGTCAATAAAGTTATTCATGACAGCCAATTTTGCCATAATCCAGCCTTTGTGCGCATTGTGAATGCAGGACTAGCGCACATGAAACAATGTTTCAATACCAAATATTAGTTTGTACAATTCTGCCCAAGTGGGCTATCTAAGCACGGAGTCAGCATGCTACCATTGCTTAATAAAGAGAGCCACTACCCCAACAGTGAGGAAATGCCAATGTCTCAAAACAATAAAGCCCCAGTGGGCAGACCTGGAAATCTTAATATGTACGGACAACATTACCGATGTCTCCAACACGCGGCTATAGACTACAGATATCACAGCTCTTCAGCTTCTTCAAAATTTGTCTGTAACAAACAGAAACAAAGCATAAATTAAAAGCACAATATTTACATCACACTGTATTAAAAGGCATTAGCCTACACAGAAGAAAAAGAGGATTATGCAGAGAAAAACTCTATGTCACCCCAAGATGAACTGCCATTTCCTCATCCATATAAAATCCATTAGGATGCAGGGTATTATATTTTATTATCATTCTGGACTCCAGACTCCTGAGTTTGATAACTCGGTCACCTCTTCTCTCACGTTTAGGTACCGCATCGAATACAACAAACTTAAGTAAATTACAGTTCTGAAAGTGGTGAGTCTTAAAGTGTCGTGCTACAGGCTAATGTTTATCGTAATTCTGAATAGCCCGCATATGCTCCAAGATGCATTTCTTGGCTCTGTGAATGGTGCTGCCTATATAAGCCAGCTTGCACTTGACAGCACCTCTTGGCCCAGATCAAGACATCGGCATGCAAAGACATTAATGTGGATATAGCAGCAGAACCATTGTTTCGCTAGACACTCTGGCCTTCAATGTTTATATTGTTATCACTTAGTACATAATGTTCACCACACTGCTTCACTGAGCACGTTATGTCACATATTTACAAAGCACTTTAAGTATCACCTCTTGTTGACAGCAATTTTATCAACCCATGAGTATATATAAATGATGGAATTTATATAAAACGACCTATCACTCGTCATGCAGCATTGCTCTGATGTTTTTTTCTTTTATGTGTTCCGTATCATTTAAATTGTCCTAAGATTGAAAGCTGTGAATATTTAACCTCTCTAGATTTGTATTTTGAAAGGAACTTAACAGGATAAGAAATAATTGTTCAAACCCGACGGTACCATTGTTTTGCTTATATATACAACTCAACACTGACAAAACAGAAGTACTCATCATTGGCCCACACCCTGACACCTGGAACGACACCTGGTGGCCCCCCGCCCTCGGCAGCCCGCCCACCCCCACAGACTACGCACGCAACTTTGGAATAATCTTGGACTACGAGCTCAAAATGGACCGCCCGATCAACTCTGTTGCATACTCCTGCTTCCACACCCTCCGCCTCCTACGCAAGACCTTCAAATGGATCCCCCTGGAACACAGAAAGACCGTCACTCACGACCTCGTCACCAGCAGACTTGACTACGGAAATGCACTCTACACCGGAATCAACAAAAACCTCACTCGCAAGCTACAAAACATCCAGAACTCCTCCGCCAGACTAATCCTCAACCTGCCACGACACTGTCACATCCCCCTAGCACCTGTGCACACTCCACTGGCTCCCCATCGAGGCAAGAATCACCTTCAAGATTCTCACCCACACACACACAGCCCTCCACAACACCGGACCAGCATACCTGAATAGCCGATTCAAATTCCACGCACCCCAAAGGACCCTACGATTAGCCCAGCTCTCCTATGCCGTGGTCCCCCGCACCAGGAAGTCCAGAATGGTAGGCCGCTCATTCTCCTTCCTCGCGGCCAGATCCTGGAAAGCCCTCCCACTCCTCATCAGACAGACGACACCACTCCCCATCTTCACAAGAGACCTCAAAACATGGCTCTTCGACAGACCTCCTCCTTGATGGAGAGGATCCTGCACCTCCCCCCCACCCCAGCACCTTGAGACACTTCTGGGTGAGTAGTCGCGCTTAACAAACCCATGATTGATTGATTGATTGACCTGAGGCAATAAACATCCCACCAATTTTCCACAGGTTAGTTTCAGCAGATCAAACCAGCCTGAAATGGCTAAGGAAAAATGCCTGCTAATTACTGAGACAAGTAGAAATTGGTGCCCCGTGGCGTTCCATAAATACTGTCACTACCTCAAGGAATTTCGTAGTCAGGGGCCTTAGAAACTGCAGGAGTGAGTTGTTTAACGGCGTACGTTCCTGTTGGGCCTAAAAGGAATGCCATTGGATGCATAGGACATGTCACAACATGACTGATAAAAGAATTCCTACGCTGCATGTACTGTGGTTCGTTCTAAGGAGAGTGCATACCCGCAACGTCGCCATTTTCAAGATAACGTAAAGCCTGTTTAGACGGAAAGGTGGTAATGTCACGGTGTCTGTTTTTAAGAGAGCATCTGTGGCATGGCGCTGAAAATACACCTCTTATCAGAGCCGACCATTGTCCACTGCTTTGGAATCAGACTTTATGATCACTGCCGCCGCCAGTCCCTTCTATCACAGCTGTAAAGAGCTCACAGCTCACAAGACCTAGGGACGTTCTCTTGCTCCTGAGGCGGAAGCCGGGAGCTAGTCAGCTATTGTAACACATTTTAAATTGTTTTGCCTGTACTTTTAAAAAATAAATATTTTATCTGCTTATTTGCACCTGACGTTTGTATGAGTGACTGAATACACCCACCTAGCGCCACACCCTTCGGGGACCTCTTAGTTTCCTCGAGCCGAGTTGGGCACTCTGTTTACCGGGACCTAGAGGGGCCGAGCCACTACAGCGGCCATCTTGGGGAGGACGAGGTTGCCGCGCTAGTTGCTGGGAGGTAGGGCTGGACACGACGCGAGAAAGCGCATAAATTGAAACGTTCCATCTACACGCTAGCGTACGCGTTTGCGGACGCGCCTTAGAGCGCCGACGGAGCGCCTAAGGAAAGCTCGTCTGTGCCCGTCCGTGCCAGGCCGGACTAGGACGGGGCTCAGGGCCATATTAATGGAATCCCCACCTCCTAATACCCTCAGTTACAGTGGTGATCTGCTAAGGGCTCTTAGAGGTGATGTGAGGTCCATTTGTCCGATAGAGACCTTACCAGAGGACGTAATATCCTTCTGTCCCCATTGCAAGCCTTTAAAGCTAGTGAGAGCTAATATTACCCGTTTTGCATTCGCCCTGTTAAACTGCAGATCTCTCCCGAGGCACGCCATGGAGATCCATTTGATCCTAGAGAAACAAGGCCCAAACGTACTATTTTTAACTGAGACTTGGCTGACCGAGTTATCCGACCCGGATATAGTCCAGGCGCTCCCGTCCAATTATTCGATCATCAGACAGGATCGTCTAATAGGGCGGGGAGGAGGTGTGGCAATTATCTATAAGAACATCTTTAGATGTAGAACCTCTGAGAGTCCACTTACAGAATGTGAGAGTCTTGGCTTCTCCATATCCTTTTCGCCCACGTGTACTTTTTCAGGGATTTTGGTGTATAGACCCCCGGGTGATTACCGTGACTTCTGTAATAACCTTCTGGATAAGATTTTTCTCTCCATTAGCAGTGCCCCCAATTTCTCCATCTTGGGCGACCTCAACATTCACCTTGATGAAGTCGATGCAGCTGCATCGCAATATCTGCTCGATACCTTGGGAGTAGTACACTTGGAACAAATTGTGACAAGCTCTACTCTAGGCATCTACTAGATCATTGTTTTACTAACCTTGCAAACATTGTGTGTGATCAGCCCTACTTTGTTCCCTGGTCAGACCACGCCCTACTCTCCTTTGTGTGGTCTCCAGAAATACAGAATCATAGGGTTACCCTTTCAAAGAAAGTTGGCCGAGTTTGGTCTAGATTACCGGTCAGGGACTGGGAGGCAGCCTATTCCCCATGAGGATCCAGTGGTTGCTAATGAAGCCTTTGACAACTGGCTTAATTACACCTTAGATGCCACCCTCCCAAAAAAAGAGATGCGGCATCAGGAGGGTCATAATAAACAACCGTGGTACTCTGGAAAACTTAAGGAACATAAACAACTGTGCAAACGAGCAGAAAGGAAGTGGAGAAAGGACTTTGCACCTGTTGCAAAAACTGAATATAAAGCATCCCTCAGATCATACAAAAAATTATTGAAATCCACGCAAGCAGCATATTACCAGGGTAAAATCTCGGAAGCAGCCAATGCCCCCAGAGAGATTTTTAAAATCTTTCAATCTCTGGTTGCTACTCCTAGGGCTACCAATCCTGCTCCGGACCCTCAGAAACATTGCGAGGACCTAGCCGTTTTCTTCGCGTCCAAAGTGTCTAACATCTACTCTAGCTTTGTGACAACTCCATATACTCCAGACGAAATGGAGAGTGGTAATGAAAGGTCGAAGGGGGGAGCCCCTAACTTATTTGGAGATCTCAAAGCCTTTCCGCTGTTAGATCTTGCTATTGTTGAAAGGCTCCTTAACAACTTAAAATCGGGCTCTCCTCAGGATGTTGCTCCTCCGACGGTTCTTAAGCAGGTTTCGGAAACAGTATGCCCGGTGATAACGCAGGTCATCAACGCGTCTCTGGCCTCAGGAGTAGTACCCCCCAACTGGAAGAAGGCAAAGGTCCGGGCCCTGTTAAAAAACCTAATCTGGACCCGGAAGATCTGGCTAACTACAGACCTATTTCGCTGCTTCCGAGTCTCAGCAAAATAGCTGAAAAACACGTTAATCAGGCCCTCTCTTCATTTGTTGAGTCTACGGGCTCATTACATTCAACCCAGACTGGATTCAGAGCCAAGCAAGGAACAGAAACAGCTCTGGTGGCGGTGGTGGAGGCGACTAGGGGTATTGTGGATTCGGGAGGCTGCGCTGCGGTGGTCCTATTGGACCTCAGCGCAGCCTTCGACACTGTAAACCACTCTCTCCTGCTTCATCGGCTACGTCTTGCAGGGGTCTCTGGATTGGCCCTTAAATGGCTCCATTCCTTTCTATCGGGCAGATGCTTCTCCGTTTTTGAGGATGAGGTGTCATCGAGCCAGCTGCAACTGAGTCACGGCAACTGAGTCACTTTAGACCAATGTTTGAATTTGTTTATGTTAATGGGTAAATACCCTATGGCCAAGGAGTGCACGTTGAACCTTGCTTTTATGGACTTGTCCTCAGCTTTTGACCTGGTCAACAGGTCAAAGCTGTGGACAATTCTATTGGAGATGGGTCTAGATCCACCTTTGGTCTACTTTTTAGTAGATCTTCATCGTAATCTTACCGCATCGATCAGGTTATCTCGGGATGGTAGTTGTTCCAAGCCCTTCAAATCTAGAAGAGGGGTAAGACAGGGATGCATTATGGCACCTCTGTTATTTACCCTTTATATTAATGCCCTGGACAAAACCCTAGTCAAAGCTTGTTTGGATATTCCGCGTGTAGGAGATACTTTAATTCCAGTTCTCCTATACGCGGATGACGCTGTCTTACTGGCTAGGACGGCGGTAGGTCTACAGTCCCTACTCGATGCTTTTGGAAAATTTATGTCGTCCCTGGACCTAATTGTAAATATAGGCAAGTCACATGTCATGGTAATTGGCAGGAGAGCTAAAAAAACAAAAACCTTCACTTGTAATGGAGGACTAGTGTCGCACGTCCCCTCTTTCACCTATCTTGGGGTAGTTTTTGATGAAAAAAATACTTGGGTCCCTCAACAAAAATTAAAAAAGATCGCAGTAACCAGATCAACTTCTGTTGATAAGATTAACTGGTTGGTATATGTTAAAACTATGTTCGCCAAATTGGGACGTCAGGAGTTATATGACCATCCGGAAAACATCAGGAAGGATGATTTGAAATGGGTAAAAAGCAATTTTATAAAACTAAAGACTATGGAAAGGGAAGGGATTGAAATACAAAAACCTTTGGTGAGGGCTCATTCCCTATTAAAAACTACTTTGTTAATAGAACCATATCTGCTTATAGTCACTAAACCATTTCATTGCTGGCTACTGACCAGACTGCGATTCAATTTACTACACTTTATTTTGGGGGATTATCCAACTTGGTCGAAACCCGAGGATGCTGGGTTATGCTCTTGTGATAATTACTCCATCCAAGATACTCTACATTTTGTATTATTCTGTAAACACTATACGGGGGCCCGCAAGAAGTTCTTGGTTCCCTTGCTTAGACAGAAGGGTTTCTTCCAGGCCAAACCTGCCCTACTATATTTACAAATGCTAGCCAATACTTATGAAACTTTTTGTATAGCGTCTTTTCTTGTGGCCGCAGTTAGGGTGAAGGGTAGGATGATAGCCAGTAGGACCTTGTCGATTGATTAAAAAATGGCATGCACTTATGGCAAGGTTTTCCTTATGTGATTTTCTCTGTTTATGCACTATGGCTTCTCTATTATGAATTATTTTTAAAGCTGGTTTTATGATGATTGTAATAGTGTTATTTATTGTATTTTGTATGTATATATGAATGTATATGTTGTGTGCACTTTTATGATTTTAATTAATCGAATAAAGTGGAATGAAATGAAATGAAATGAATGAGTCACGGCGTTCCCCAGGAATCATCACTCAGCCCCACGTTGCTTAACATTTACATGAGACCTTTGGCTGAGGTGGTGCTTCCCTGGGGAATCCAGCTTATCACCTACGCCGATGACACGCAGCTGGTTGTTTCTTTAGTGAGGGACGATGCCTTACATCAGGGGATCAACAATCTGACCCCGTGTCTCACCAAAGTCCTTGAATGGATGACCTCGTCTTTTTTAAAGCTAAATGGGGCCAAAACGGACATTATGCTGCTGGGCTACAAAGCCCCAATTAACCTGGACCCCTGGTGGCCGCATTGTCTGGGACCTCCTCCGGTGCCCAAGACCAAAATAAAAAGCTTGGTGGTCTGGCTGGACTCCGCCCTGAATTTCCAACATCCGGCTAAGAAGGTGGCCGCGACCTGCTATGGATTGATGCGAGTTCTAAAAAAAGTCCTAGATCTTCTTCCATTTGAAGCCAGACGCGTATTGGTCCAGTCGTTGATTCTTTCGCGACTGGACTATGCAAATGCTATTTATATGGGGGCACTAGCAGCTACCATAAAAACTCTGCAATCTGTGCAGAATTGTGCAGCTCGCTTGCTTATGAAAGTCCCTAAACGATGTTCAGCGAAGGCCTCAATTCGGTTGCTTCATTGGCTACCAATTCAGGAAA
The DNA here is from genome assembly GCF_964204655.1 of Triturus cristatus. NCBI lineage: Eukaryota > Metazoa > Chordata > Amphibia > Caudata > Salamandridae > Triturus > Triturus cristatus. The sequence goes on from NC_140579.1 coordinate 336,011,709, forward strand.
GGATTGTGTTCAAGACTATGTGCTTGGCACATAAATCCATCCACAATGTTGGCCCGTCCATTCTGGACTCCCTGTTTCGTCGCCATCAATCGGTTAGATCTCTTAGATCCAACCAACGAAATCTGCTTGTAGTTCCCAGTGTGAAGTTGGCCCGGATGGGCGGCCGCCTGCTCTCTGTCCAAGCGGCCAAAGGATGGAATAAACTCCCCGACAACATCAGGCATGAATCTAATCATCTGGCTTTCAGGAAGCGACTAAAGACATTTTTGTTTCAATGATGTCTTTTAACGTTCTCTGGTCTTACAGCGCTGGTATGCTCTAGGATAGCCATGCGCTATACTAGAAAGTACTCACTCACTCACTCACAGCTGCTTGTTCTGCAGAAAAGGAAAACTGCACCGCGATGGTGCTAGACTTTCAAACAGAGCTTGCGTCTTCGACTTATTGAATTCGGTGAACTGTGACGAAGAGAAGAACGATCTAGTTTACTCTGCAAGAATACAAATAAAATACAACAGAATGGAGCTTGACATCCACCCCCATTAGTACACAGAGATATATGTGTAGTCCATAATATGCGACGCCACTTTTTATTTAATAAAAAAATCTAAATAGTTTGTAGTCCGAATTCTGACTATGATTAGAAGCACGCAAGCACGCTCGTGGAAAAAAAAAGCCTTCTGCTGAGGCTTTCAGAGCTATGTTAAGACTTCTTTTTAAGAGCACTAAGCCGTAGCGGGAACCTAGAGCCACGCGTGTACATGAACTTCTCAGGCAGAAACAGCACTGTGCATCACCTCTTGCCTGTAGAGGCCCAGAGGGAGGCCCCTGTCGAGTTTTATTACCCACATCTGGCACGTACGGGCTCCCACTGGGGCACTTCCTCCTCAGGCACTCACGGCAAAGGTTCCACATTTCGAAGAGAGCGGCGAACGGATTAAAGGAGGTAAAAGGGATTCCTCGCCCTGACAATCATCATCCGCGGACAGGTCTGCGTGGTGGCAGATGTCATCTAATGCACATTACATTGGACGCTTTTCTACTTTATTTTTTTCACCTGCTATCGCACTGAAATTATAAAACGGAAAAATGAAGGGAGACAGCGTTTGCTTTCGTGTTTGGCCAAGACAGCATTTTCAGGATTTTTTTTCATGCCCATTTCCCTTTAGAGTGACCTGATTCTGAAAACTAAAAACTGTGATATTCCAGAAACATAGAAGTATTACTACAAATTGCGTTGATCAAGCAGCATGACTTAGGACCTGATTACGAGTTTGGAAGTCCATCAGAATTGCAAACTCACGGTGGAGGTGCCGTGGCCGTTGCGAACCGCCACTCTGGCGGTCCACCTGCTTTATTACAACTACGGCATTTGGACCTCCTCAGGACTGCCACAACTGCCAGGGATCCACGATCCCTGGTGGTGGCACAGCGGTCAGAGTCTCCAATATGCTTGCCAGTGCCGCTGCGGCACCGCCAAGCTTATTTGGAGTTTCCTCACCACAACAGTTTTCATGGAGGTGAGGCCGCCATGAAAACTGTGACTGGAAGGAAACAAAGGGGGGCACACAGGGCTCCCTGTTGCCTCTGGGCCATGTGATGCCTGAAGGGGGGCACATGGTGTGCCCCCCTGTCTGTATGCACCCTCTTTCCTGCACGGCATGGAATGAAAAGTCAATGACGTATAGGAACGGGCTTTGGTGCTCCCATTGTGGTGCCTTTTTAATAGGCACACCGTGGGGACGCAAAAGGTGAGAATTGGCGGTGTCGGAGCAGGGCGGTGGCGTAGCGACCTGCTCCCACACTGCCAAACTCATTATCAGGCCCTTAATCGATAGCGCTCATCAACATAGAAATCACAGGTAATGAGACTCTTAAGGGAGTTAAATGTTACTTTTACACACAGTAGTAGCTGTGTTAACTAGAATAGCTAACCAATCCTACACTGAACCACATAAACCTAGCTTGCCTCTGTGTTCAGTAGACCCTTGATCCAGCGGGTTACCAGCTAGAGATACTCACAAACCACTTACTCACCAGGGCCCATTACACACACATTCACATGAGCTAGTAAAGTAGAGCTGGGGTCAATTTGTTTTACTAATACCTGTAAGATAAATTTACCTTATCATTTCTTACCAAACCTTTCTGACCGAATGTACTTTCCTCTGGTCAATGGACCTTTTAGTTAACTTTTCTTTTGTAGGTAAATATTGACATAGAATGAAATCTTTTAAATAACCACAGACTCAGGAGAGTTTTAAATGTTTATCTAGTTAAATTCATGTGAGCCAATAACCCAAATACAATTCGTACACCGTTTCTCTAAGGAAGAAAATCAGATTTAAGTCAGAATAATCGTTAGACAATGTTATTACGATGACAGTACCTGAATAGGGGGAAACAGCGAGAGCAATACAATGACATACTACACAGAATTATAGTTACCTAGGATGGTGTGGAAATCAACTCCTTGGCCAAGGAGTTGGGAAGGATCCCCAGGGACAGATCAGGTGACAAAGGTTCAGGACAAGATTCAGGGACAGGATAGATGACCTCTTCTAGATATGACGCCTGCGGCGCACCCCTCTCTGATACTATCTTCCTTCTCGATTCTTCTGCGATCTTCTATTATGTGCCTCCTCGATTCTTCCGCGATCTTCTTCCAATTAATTGGCTCAAATTCTAAGTCTGGAAATCGATTCTTTTTAACATTTATTCAGTTCTCGGACAGCATCCCGGTCTCTCAGCATCTCTGCAGTATGAGCCTAACTAACTAACTAAACTACCTCAATTATACCCTTCTAATGGCATGTACCACCCCTAAATGTTTCAAATTTATGAAACTTCTAATTCTGATTGGACGGGACAGGGGGATGATCATCACACCATGCTAAGGTTTAATAACTTTCTTTAGTCTATTGTTCAGCGTTCCCGCCCCTTAGATTTATTTTCCCAAGCTTTATTTCCCACCCGCATTTCACATTTTTATCAATAAAAGTATACTTTTAATAATTTTCTCATTCATCCTCCAGGAAGACTTCTGCTGTCCCAGGACATGTTGCGCTCGTGGCCCTGGCTGAAGTTCAAGTATATCATGATGGTTCCTGGTGGGTTACAAGTGTGCATACGTGGGGTATCACATGGCACATAGACTTTAGTATTGCTCTGAGGCCCAAATACGAACTAAATAGAAAGATACAAAGAAACATGTTAGAAATCAAAATAAAATGATTTCACTGTATACCACCAATCTCTACCCTAATCCTATTTACTTATAAAAAAGTTTGCATAAGCATTTTAATAAAGTTGCAGGGTTAAGTTTCAGCAAAAGCATGCGCTTTAACATGTTAATTTCAAGCGGCCATCTTGAAAGCGATTGCGCAGCTGCAAAGATTTCCCTCCAAGCAGACTCGTCATTACTACTTAGATGTAGTTGACGCATGCGCAGACAGATTTCTGCGTTAGCAGCCATTTTAAATCACGCTCGGGTTACTTGTTGGTACGACACATATGCAAGCTTCCCCTAAACTTAAATGTATTAACTGTAATGCACGTTAGTATTCACAAACACAATTATTACGGTATTACGAGTTATTTTGAGAAGATTGCATCCAAGCGAGTCTCTTTTATACGAGTCCTTGCTCCACCTACCCCCTCAATGATAGCATTTTATGCCATCACTAATTTCCCACCACCAAATCAGGTGCCAACTTTAACACATCTCAATTCCTTCTTCAACCTTTCCATTTCCTTCTTTTTCATTATTGAACTGTAAACTCTTCATCTTTTTATATAGATCTCCTTTCATTTCTTCTAATTGTATCTCATCGTATTTTCTTTTCTTTCCCTTTTTGGTAACTTCATATCTTTTTCTTTTCTTACAACATTTGAACCATATCATTATTGCTAAGACTAATAGTGCTATTCCAAATATTGGCAATATTATTTGACCTATAATGCTCTTACCTATGTTAGAAAACCAGCTCCCTATGGTAGTGATACTATTTGTTAATTTTTTTCCATACACTGTCAACTTCCAGTGGTTTCAAATCTTCCTCCAATTTCGTAATATTTTTAATATATCCTCCAATTTCAACACTTTTGTACTGAATGTATGTGCAACAATGTTGCGCTTTCAGCATTTTACAGACTCGCCCTCTTTTGCCAATAATATATTCAGAGCAAGTCGATTTTGCAAAACCATAGATCTAATTGCAACCATGTCTGTGTTGATCATCAAAAATCCTCCAGCATTGTCAGTAGATAACCGATCAACTACTGTAGATAGCTGACACATTTTTCGTGAATTCAGAATTACTCCCACTGAAAGTATCAATGCACTAAATATATCACCTACTATTTCTGGAAAAAATAGCTCTCTTTGTACGTGTTAGTTCTTTTGCGTCTTCATTGCTTCCAGTGATTCTTTTCACATGGTACACCTTTGGGAATATTATTCTAAAATAGCAACTTCCGTACTAATGATCAGGCAGCCTGAAATAGGCTTTATTGCCACACACGTAATAAACTCCAGTAAATACTGGATCTGTTCCACCTTTTAGTCCCCATTCCCCAATAACTAAAAAATGATGTTCACATTCACTGGAACCAATAAATGCATTGTTATATTCAGTCTTTAATCTATGGAGGCAGATCTTCCCTTTATTTTCAAAGTCCAAGGACATAGCAGCATGAGCCTTGCCAGTTGTATACATGTCTTCTTTTTCAGCCCATTGAGGTATTTGAGGTTTTGGTTCAGAAGCCCTTCTTTGGAAGTCGTGTCTCCTTTGCTCAACTAAATACAAAAATATATTTTCTTCTTCGTGTACTTTACATGTTAAATTGTGCTTGTGTGCTTCAGTTATATCTATTGTTTTCATAGATAGAAAATATTCTCCGATAAACTGTGCATCTTTAGTACTAAGAACTGGGTTCATGCTCTTTCGCATAGGAACCTCAGAGAAAATCACATCTGCATTACAATAATAATAATATTGCAACTTTCCTGTCCTATAAAACATACTTGCTAAAATACTACAGGAAATACCATAGGTTAATGGAATATGGTGATAAGTTACACCTTCTGCTACGGATAAAGGTAATTTCATACACACATAACAATCACTAACTTCCATAGTGTCTACGTATTGCACTAATAACTTTGTAAATACATTTAAAGCAGTGTTATTATTTGTCACAGTTTGTTGTACATCTAACTCATCTGGTGCTCCTAAATCTACTCTGTCTCTTTTAGTCTTAGAATCATCTGGTGCTTCTAATGCTACTCTATCTCCTTTAATGTAAGCTACCCTTTCATGTGTGTTTGTGTTATTCTTTTCTTTTGTAACCATCAAATAAGGGATGGCTACTGTTAGTACTAACCAAATTATAAGTACTAAAAATATACTACATATGCATATTCTACAACATCTTTTTACTCTATTTCATTTTGGTTTTCCAGCAGCCCTACCATCAGCCATTTCGGGCTAAGAAGATTTCTCTATTTTCGAATTATTTATGAAATATAAATTCTTGGGGAATTTTTCAGGTTGGTCTCACTTCTTCGACAATCTGTTCTACATTTATTTCTTCATCACTTTCTTCATTTAAATCTAGATTCTCAAATTCTTCAAGAATTACATATGTCCATTCAGGACCCTTGAACTTATTGTTCAATACTTTTAATCATTGACTTCTTCGTTTGGGCTTACCAGTAGATGTCCCAGAATGATACTTTAACCTTTTCACACCACCTGGCCAGTTATCACCTCTTCTGACGCTTTTTGCTTGCACTGCACTGTCACTGTCTCTGAGTGATCTTTTATTTTCATGACGTTTCTGCTACATTCCTGAACCCTGGATTAAACCAATCCTGCCTAAAGAGTCTGATCATAGCATCCCTGCCTATGTGGGTGGCTCTGTGATACATCCTAGCCAATTGTGAAAGTATACAGTCTGGCATTACTGGCCTGCCATCTGGGTAAACCCACACATCATCTTCTGACCTCTTTTGGTTCCCTACTTTCACCCATTCTTCTCTTTCTCTCAATTCTACCTCATCTTGTAGTTGTCTTACTTCTTCCCATGTTTCCAATCCTGAGAGTAGCATAAGTTGGCAGCTATTTCCACGTGTTTCAATTTTCTTGTTTACAGCCAATTTATTTTTGGCACAGTATTGGGCAATCTGGTCAGCATACCTATTACCAGCTGTCACATAGTCATCTCCTGACTGATGTGCTGCACACTTGACCACTGCCACTTCTTTTGGCAATTGTATTGCTTCAAGCAGTTCTTTTACGAAATTTCCATTTTTAATTGGGGATGCTGAAAAAGTCAAAAAATCCCTCTGGATCCGAAGCTGGCCAAAATCATGCACAACCCCGTAACCATACTGGCTATCATTAAAAATGGATACTTTCCAATTTTTCCCAATTTTGTAAGCTTTAATCAAAGCTATCAATTCGGCTACTTGTGCAGATTTGACTCCTGGTAAATAGGATGCTTCGACTATTCCAGCCAATGTACACACAGCGTAAACAGCACTTAGTCCTCCCTCCTCATGGTGCATACACGAGCCGTCTACAAATAGCTCATGTTCAGCATTCTTTAGAGGTTCTTCCTGTATGTCTGGACGGGGTTTGGTGCAAAGTTCAGTCACATCCAGTCGTGCTCAACTTCAACTCTCACCTCTTCTCCATATACATCTGGTAATATGGTGGCAGGATTAAATATGGTACACCTGACTATTGTCACATTTTCAGCACCCAATATGATTCTTTCATACTTAGTCATCCGACTACGAGTAAGATACTGAGTTCGAGTTCTTGTTAAAAGAATCTCAAATGTGGAACATGCACCTTTACCGGATATCCCATCACAATTGATTTGCTTTGTTCCAGACTCATGCAGGTTGCAGCTACTGATTTTAAACAACCAGGTAAATATGAGGCTACAGGGTCCAAAGTAGCAGAGAAGTATGCCACTGGACGTCGCATCAAACCATGTCTCTGGGTTAAGACTGAGAGTGCACAACTATTTCTTTCACAACAAAACAGTGCAAATTCTTTTGAGTAATCTGGCATACCTAAGGCAGGGACTTCACACAAACACTTCTGTAATTTCACAAATGCTTCCATACTTTCATCATCCCATTCCATTGGATCTTTTGCTCGTTTCTTGGTCATTTGTATTAGGGGTTTGGCTAGCGGAGAAAACCCTACAATCCACTGCCTTCGGTATCCCACAACTCCAAGGAACATTCTTATTTCTCTCTGGGTTTGTGGCAATTTCATTTGTCTTATTATTTCTATTCTTCAGAGGTCACTTTCCTTACTCCGCGTTCTATTTGGTGTCCTAGATATTTGACTCCAGGTTTGCAAAACTGCAATTTTTCTGGGGACACTTTATGTCCACCATCAGCCAAATGATTTAACAAGGCAATTGTATCAGTAACACAGTCATCTCTTATCTTAGACGCAACTAACAAGTCGTTAATATACTGTACCAGTACTGATCTCCTGGGTAGCACTAAGGTTTCTAAGCACTTTTTCAATATTTGATTAAAAATCGAAGGACTTTCAGTATACCCTTGAGGAACGAGATTCCAGATTTAAATACGGTCCTCAAACTTAAATGAAAAAAGATACTGACGGTTTTGGTGTAATGGAATGGAGAAAAAAGCATAGCATAGGTCGATTACAGTAAACCATCCTGCCTTCCATGGTATCTGGTACAGAATCACTGCTGGGTTGGGCACTAAAGGGCAACAAGGTACAACAATCTTGTTAATCTTTCTTAAATCTTGAACTATTCTATATTTCCCTCTGGGTGACTTAATGCCAATTATAGGGGAATTACAGGAACTGCTCATTATTTCTTTTTAGAATGCCATGTTCAATCATTCGATCAATTTCTGCTGCAACACCAGCTTTAACTTCGGGGCACATTTTGTTTTGTCGAGTGTTTGGATAGACTTCACCTTCCTTCACAGTTACTTTCACTAGGTCTACATTTGCCATTAACCCTACTTCTTTTCCTGTAAAATCCCACACATCAGGATTTTGACCTCATCTGGTAAATCGTCTTTTGATATCAAGGAATACATCTCGTCTACCTGTTTGCCTTGTTTAGCTAACATGATTTTGTAGACTCCATCTTCATCTGGGGATTGAATTGCAACACCGTCCGTCGTGAAAAATATTGTGCAGTTCATTTTGCACAGTAGATCTCTTCCTAATAAGTTTACGAGACTGGAGTCACACTCCACAAATGTGTGCATTTCCCTGAAATTGTCAATGCGTACCTCCATTGGTTCTGTAATAGTGGTTCTAATCTGTTTATTTGAAACGCCCACTACTTGGATCGCTTCTTCCGAGAGGGGTAGGTTTGGGATGTCTGCTGTTCTCATAGTAGAACGGGTAGCACCAGTGTCCAACAAAAAGGTAATATCTTTTCCTTCTACTTTACCATCAATATATGGAGCTGACTGATCTACCGGTAAGAATGTGACAAGTACGCACTCCTTTTCCTCCCCCCTCAGGCACCGTAATTAGTCGCTGTCCTCGAAATAAGTATCCTGTAAAAGAAATTGTGATGTTACAGAATTTTACTTACTACTTCCTCCTTGAAATCCAGTGTCCGCACCGCACTTGGCCTGGTTCACAACATTTGGCATAGGGGCAGGTGGCAACTGACTCTGTAGATTTACAACCTGCTGCAGTAGACTCATTATCACCTCATTCTGTGTCTGTGGATTTAAATTTTGATTTGGGCCATTATTATTCTGAATATTTTTACGTTTTTCTCATTTTTCCAGTGCTCCAATTTTCTGCACCCATGACAGGGAAACTTTTTCTTTGCCTCCTCTCTACTCATTCGTCCTTTTTGTTTTCCCCCATTATTTTCACTTTGGCCTTGCCCCTTTCCTTGATTTCCTGTCTGACTGTTTAGTTGGAGTTCCTGCTGTTCTGCTAATTTTACTTGGGCCCACATCACCTTTTCTTCTAACGTCTTTCATCTATTGTCAATTTCATCTCCACAATACTTTGCGTAGTTAAGAATGTCATCTATTGGTCTCACTTGCCAACACAACATGTGTTGATGAATCATATCTCCAATTTCTGGTTTCAATCTTGTCACAAATCGATACACAAAATGTCCCATATCTTTATATCCAACGTTCTCAAAACCATTATACTGTTTAAATACCTGCAGTAAGCGTTCATAATAAGAATGTACAGACTCATTTATATCCTGGGTCATTCTATCTATCTTTACCCAGTCTGTTTCTTTTGGAGGAATTTTCCCTTTCAAGAAAGTGATCACCTGGTAACATTTCTTCATTATCTCTTCTGAAGGGGCTCCTGTTTTCTCATCTCTCGGGTATTCATCACTGGGCCAATCGACAGTAATTTTACATTCTGTCCATAACTCAGCAGGTACCACTATGTCAAATAAGCTATCCAAATCTTTTAACAACACTTTAGAAACCTTCACAAATCTTTCAACTTACCAATACCATTCAACTGGCTTTTCTCTTAACTTGGGGAAATCATTAGTAAATGACAAAATATCCTGTCTGGTCCATGGAACATGTACATATCTTCCTCCCGGTACCTCTCTCATTGGACATAATCTTTCTACCTTTCCTGTTTCTTTCAACAAAAATTCAGAAGTTGTTCGATTGGCATGTGCTTCTTCCTTTTTTCTCATCCATCTAGCTTTCCATTTGTCTAGATCACCCCATTTTTGTAAAATGGTCATTAATTTTTTAACCTGTAATTTTCTTCCGGATACATTCATATTTTCCAAGTCCTTATCACTGAATTCTGCTCTGTATGGTTTCTCTAATACCTTGGATTTCCCTATTTCAACTCCCATTTAAGAGGCCTGATCTGTCAATTTCTCATGGAATCTCTTTGTATTTCTAGTGATACTTCTACAAACAGACAGTAACTCTTCTTCACTGTAAGTATTTAGCATGTCTAGTCCCACATTTCTTCCAATTCCACTTTCAATTTGTAAATATCTAAAACTTTCAGTGGCTGTTTTGGCTTGTCTATTCCCTGTGCCCATCTTTCTAATTCTTCCGGGGATACTATTGGGGTACTTTTGGTTCTGGTAGATGTTTCTAATCGTATTTCTTTTGAACAGCTAGGTGTAATTCTTCTCGGGGTTTAATTTATCTGTCCTCTTATTGGCAAATCCATTAATGATATCAATGAATCACATTTACTGCCTTGATCATCAATTATTATATTCTCTTTTCTGGGTGCAATTGTAGGTGTGGACATGACTGGTGGTTTGTGACCGATTGTTTTATCTCCATATAATGAAACCACCGGACCTATAGTCACTGGTATAGTCAGTGCTTCAGGGTGAGTACTCAATTGAGTTATTTTCTGTATTAATTCTTCTCTATTCTTATTTATTGCCTCTCTTTCCTTTTCCTGAAGTACCCTTCCATTCGTTGGGTCATGTATAACTTGTGAAACCAATGGTGTTCCCAAAACCGGGGCACTAGGAGTAGTTCTACTGGATCCATCTTGGTATGGCGGAGGGTTTTTCATTAAAATGTCCTCCATAAAATCATCTTCTAATTCTCCACTACCTGTCTTCGTTAAATGTTTGGTTTTCTCTGTGCACTTGCCTCCTGATTGTTCCTCAGCCATTAGTACAGGATATAATCCTTCAGCCACCATTGCTTGTCTCCATTGTTTCATCTGATTATCTTGTGATTCGCGCGGTAGTCTAGGATAAAACCCTCTAAAGCTTCTGCTACTTCTGGATGTATCGCACTCAAATGCTTCAGTCTCCCATTCTTCTAAAGCCTCATATTGTGTTAATCTTGGTCGGGGCTCTAATTCATTCATTCTTAATCTCAGATTATGTAGAATTCTCCCATTAAACGTACCATGCTCTGGAAAAGCTAGCACTCCATCACTTTTTGTATATTCTATCCAATTTTCCAACCATACACAAGTATGATAACCTCTTTCCATCATCATGTATGATGCGGGCATCTTCGGGGGAGGGATAAGAATTCTCTCTCTAGTCTTAATGGGTTTATCCTTTTTAAAATAAATTTTCTGCATAAATCTCATTTTTCTTTTTTCTTCGTACATTTTGGGTATCGATCCTTTTATATATTATTCTCTGGCAAATCCTAAATACCTTCTGTCTGGGCGATTCCCTATTAAAGTTGGATTGTGTCTTCACTTGCAAAGCCCACTGTCAATTATTATTGTAGCTTCTATTTTACTAACTAATTACATGTTCACTTTTACTCTAATACTTGACCAATACAATATTCTTTCGACCAATCAAATTCTGTTTCACGCTATGCATTTAGCCAATACTAGCACGGCTTTACTGTGACGTCAGTATCACTCCTTCCTACTGATCCCTCCTTTACAATTGCGCATCAGTCACACACCCGTTGTTCCAAACAATCCCAGCGCGGCTCTCTGTGACATCAGTGCAGCACCCACAACGAACCCCTCCTTTACAAGGTAACACAAATAACTTATTTTTATTACAATTTACATTCAAAATTCATTAAATGACAACAGAAACATTCGCTACTCTGTTTGCTCCGCTAAAATCAGAAAGTCGATTTACATTTACTGCGAGTAAAACCTTTCTGCTTACTCTTCACACACTACGAGTAAAAACTCTTCCGCTTACTCTTCACTCAAGAGCTAACGAACCTGCTACTCCTTCGGTATTACCCTTTCTAGGTGATATAAAACCAAAGTTTCACCAGCGAACTCTTTGTTATCAATCACTCTCACTTTTATTCAAATGAATCCCTAAATCAGCACTGTCGGCCTTGAATAGCCTTACAGAACTATCTTTAGCAAACGAGTAACCTCACTGCAGTGTGGTTTCTATTCACCACCAGCTATTCAATATTACTGGGAATTTCCAGACAACATAAAAGAAAATACAAACGGGTTAGTTAATACATAATCAATAATTCAGATTCAATATTTTCACCAAACTAGTTAATAAAAAACCATAGCTCTGTGTAGAAATGAAGCGAGGCCACCACGTGAGATTTAGATGAGTTTATTCAGTAAGAGTAAAAGGCCCTCGATGTACCCAGCACTGCTCCCAGTACAACTGCTCTCCGCTGCTCTCCGCTTACATTCTAGAATCCCCCCATGTGCAGTTGCTAGGAAATCAACATACTTGAAAGACAACACTTCATTAAAGTATGGTTATAACATATCTCCCTTCTAACAATAATAAAAAAACTTAACTATGCACATACCCCCTGCAAGAATAAAAACATTAACTTGAAATGTAATTAGCACATAAATACTAATCACAAATATAATCATTAAGAAATCTAGGTTTGACAATCGTACGAGAAGATTGACGAGTACTAACAGGATTGAAAATACATTTTCGTGATAAATCCATATCAGGAGTGGAATCACCATCTTTTCCGCGAATGGATTTAGAAGATGTACCTCTTAGCCATTCATTTTGTTCAGCGGAATTACATATGGACATCTTTCTAGTATTCCACCAATTCCCATCCACCAATTTTACACAATTGCCTTTGACATGTACAATCTCCTTGGGACATGACCATTTAAATGTGCTTTTTTTAGATCTGTCACCTATATAGACTCTAACCCACATTCCTGTCCTATAAAATCGAGGTACCTTGTGAATCTGAGAATTGTGTCTATGACCATAAGAATCCTGATGTTTCTTAACACGCACTCTAATGTCATCATGATTTACCACACTCTTGCGTGCTCTCTTCATCCACGCCGGCACAGCTACTGTGCAAGGTATTTTACCTTTGAGAATGCTGAAAGGAGTTTCTTTGGTGACTGAATGAGGAGTAGTCCTATAACTCCATAACATGTTTCTCACCTGTTGTTTATAATTTAAACCACTTTTGCTAGCAAGTTGTATACTTTCTACTAGCACTCTATTGAACCTTTCGACAAGACCGTTTCCCCTAGGATGATACAACGGAGTTCTGGTATGTTTAATTCCCCATGTATTTAGAAATTTTTTAAATTCAGCTGAAATGAATTGCGAACCATTGTCTGAGACAATTTCAGCTGGACAACCTTCCCTTCTGAAGATATCTTCGCAAAATGCAACTACAATACTGGATTTTACTTCTTTTACAAATGTTACTTCAGGCCACTTTGAAAAATAATCTATCATGACAATAGCGAATCTGTCACTGGTACCAAGAGTTTCAAATGGACCACATATATCAATGGCTAGTTTTTCCCAAGGTGATTCAGGTAAAGGTATAGGATCAATTGTGGACTCTTGGGTGGTATGTGATTTGTCACTCAAGGCACAAGCCACGCAATCACGTACAAATCTTTCTATTTGAGTATCCATACCTGGCCACCAGAAATCTTCCCTGATGCGTCTTTTCAAAGCAGACATGCCACAATGACCCTCATGCATGAGACTTAACAGTCTACCTCTTAGACTTTGTGGAACTACTAGATGACAACCTCTTCTCACCAAATTTTTTATAATGGTAAATTCAGACCATATAAGTTTGAAAGGCTCTAAGGATTCCGGATGCAACTTCCACCCTTGAATGTCTGTAAGAGCTTCCATGAGGTTCTTAAGAGTGATATCATCTTTGACAGAAGATATCCATTCTTCTTCAGATATAGCACTACACATGTCATTAATGTTAGCTATCATCCATTCATCGTCATCATTCACACTAATATTATCAATCGGCAATCTAGACAGACAATCAGCATTTACATTTTTTACACCAGGGACATATTTAACATCAAAAGAGTATTCTTGAAGTCGATAAAACCATTTGGCAATTCTGGGAGTTGCTTTAGCTGATCCTTTTGTAGAGAAAAGACTCACCAATGGTTTATGGTCAGTTCTTAACGTAAATCTAATGCCCCAAACATATATGCGAAAATGTTGGACACCCCACCAGCAAGCAAGAGCTTCTTTTTCGACTGTGGAATAAGTATGTTCTGCACCCTTTAAATTACGAGAGGCCAATGCTATTACTCTTTCTTTTCCCTCGTGTATTTAGATGAGGACAGCACCAAGACCATGATTGCTAGCATCTGTGGATATTATAGTCATGTCATTAGGATTAAATGGTTTTAAACAAACTGCTTTTGCAATGGCCTTCTTTATGCTCTCAAATGTTGTTTGGCACTCATTAGACCAGTTAAATTTTATTCCCTTCTTCATAAGATTTCTTAGGATTTGAATCTTGTCAGAAAAATGGCTCACGAATTTAGAGTAGTACTCAGCAAGGCCCAAAAAAGATCTTAACTGGTCTTTGTCTGTTGGAGAAGGAGCTTTTTCTATGGCATCAATTAAACTAATTTTAGGCTTAATCCCTTCTTTTGTTAAGGTGTGCCCTAAATATTCCACTTCAGGCATACAAAATTTGCATTTCTCAAGACCTATCGTAAGCCCCGCATTATCCAGTTTGCACAAAACTGATTCTAGTATGACATCATGTTGAGCACTATCACTGCCCCAAACCAATACATCATCCTGAAATACTAAGGTGTTCTTAAGCCCCGCTAAAATCTTTTGCATTACTCTTTGAAAGACTGCGGATGCTGAAGCAAGACCGAATGGCATCCGTATAAACTGGAATGCACCTTCAGGAGTAATGAAAGAGGTGAGATGTCTGCTTCCTTCATCTAAAAGAATCTGGTGGTATGCACTTGATAAGTCTAATGTGGTGAAATGCGTGCCACCCTCAATGCTGGCTAACATCTCATTTATTTTAGGAAGTGGCTGACGATCAATCCATATGCAATCGTTTAACCCCTTCAGTGCCCCGCCCTTTCCCCCTCCTGTGCCGGGCATTTCATTAGCGGGCGGGGTCCATGACGAGATAGTCTCGTCATGGGCACAGCGCAACCGTGCTCCATGACGAGACTATCTCGTCATGGGCATAGAAGAGGTTAAGTCCCTCAAATCAATGCACATTCTGATCTTGCCATTGGGTTTCTTGGCCAAAACTACCGGACTTAACCATTCCGATGCCTCTATCGGCTCGATTATGCCATCCTTACATAGTCTTTGTAATTCGTCCTTCAATTTCTGTCTCAAGATCATTGGCACGTTCCTTACTTTGGGTACTTTGGGTACAGCACTGTCCTTTAAGATGATACGGTGTTTACATTTTTTAAGATCTCCTAAAGATTCTTTAAAGAGATCTGGAAACTTGGTAACCCATTTGTTGTTGGAAGGAATTATGTTCAACACTTGATCGGGATGATTGGGATTTAAGATGATGTCTAAAGCTCGTTGTTCTTTCCATCCCAAAAGAGATTTTCCTTTTTCCACAATGTATAACTTGGCTAATGTTTTCTTGTTTTTGAAAATAATCTCAGTTGAGACATAGCCAATGACAGGTAGTTTATTGCCACAGTAACTCTCTGGTGTGACATCGGTGGGTATCAAATCTTTTGGATGAAAGCCTATTTTTTCCCAAATTGATTTATTAATTATAGAAAAAGGAGAACATGAATCCACCCACATATGTACATCTGACTCATTAATTTTCACTAGACCCTTGGGAGGACGATAAGAGTCTTTGGATCCTTCACAATTGCAGACTTGTGAAGAATCAATCATTAGCAATTCTATATCGTCATTTTCACTTTCACTTGAGACTTCATCTTCTTTTACAAAGTTAATAGCTTTCTTGTTCGTTTGAAAATTAGGCCCTTTGCATAGTCTAGAATAGTGCCCAATTTTCTTGCATCTATAACATCTGCTCCTGATGGCTGGGCAATGAGTAGCATCAGCAGTATGTTTAGGACTACCACATTTAAAACAGTATCTTGACTTAGATCTGGTTTGATCTAACTTTCTCTAGTCGACCTTTGGCTGGATTTGTTTATTGTAATGTTTGTTTGGATTATTGATACTGTGGATGGCTTCATCTTGCACATTTTTACTCGTAGAACTTTCATTTAATTCTTTTACGTATTTAGATGTATTCTCCATTCTTTTTGCTGTAGAAATTGACTTCTCTAATGAAGGATTCTTCATACCAAGCAATTTTTCCTGAATCTTGAGATTATACAATCTATTGATCATTTGATCCCTAATGAGTTCATCTCTCAGGTCTTTGAAATTGCAATTCACTGCGAGTTTACGTAACTTGGATACATATTGTTCAATGGATTCAGTTTGCTTTTGAGCTCGGGAAAAAAATTTGTGTCGTTCTACTACTATGCTGATTTTTCTTCCAAACTTTTCTTCCAGGGCTTTCAGCGCTATTTCGTAGACATCAATGTCATTATTATCACCACTGTCACCTGTTTGGTCAGCTGTTGCATTAATTTCATCCATTTCGGGTAATGTCTTTAACACGTTTCTTCCTTCTTGACCTAAAGAGTGTTTTAAAATGGCCAATTTCCTTTTGGAAATATACACATCCCCACCAATAGCCTCTAAATAAGTTTCAAAAGCTTCTTTCCATTCTTCCCATGGAATGTCTGGTTGACCAGGATTTTGTAGAAATGGTGAAGGAGCAGTTATTGTTGATTGGGAAGACATGCTGGAACTGAAGAAATTACGAAAATTTTCTGTCAGGTGAAATTACACTTAAGATCCACTGGGGGGCGAATATGTATTGCTTTTGAAAATGATAGGATTCTTCCGTTGCAGAAATGAATGAGAAGAAAGAATTTTTTTTTATTGTGAATGAAATATTGTCAGGTGCAGTATACGGATGTGATAGATGATCAAAAGTATTTACTTTAGTGTTAAAAACGCACAAAAATGTTTCTTCAACTTGCTAGAAGATATCTTTAACGTTGGAAACATGGTACTATCCTTCGATTTGTATCCCAATTCAAAATGGATACACGCACGCTGTACGTGACGTGTAACAGTGCAATCTATACCGTGAGCCTCAGTGTTCGTCAAAATCATTCATCTACAGAAAACAGGCTCGAGCAGCTAACGCGCGCTACCTCCACCAAGCGCGAGTCTCCTAATTAACGGTGAGCACAGCTAAACTAATTGTTTTAAAATGAAATCACACACCTTGTAATGGAGATGATCGGCAAAAGTTTGGAAGGTGATCTTGAATTCGAAGGCCTTATGTTTCCGTCTTGTTTAACGAGGTTGATATAATACGTTGATAAAGATTACTTGATGAGTGTCCCACGGCGCATCCAATAGGATCCCAAAATCGTCGCCACTGTAGAAATGAAGCGATGCCACCGTGTGAGATTTAGATGAGTTTATTCAGTAAGAGTAAAAGGCCGTTGATGTACCCAGCACTGCTCCCAGTACAACTGCTCTCCGCTGCTCTCCGCTTACATTCTAGAATCCCCCCATGTGCAGTTGCTAGGAAATCAACATACTTGAAAGACAACACTTCATTAAAGTATGGTTATAACACTCTGCTACCAGAAAAACTGATCCAGCGGGTTACCAGCTAGAGATACTTACAAACCACATACTCACCTGGGCCCATTACACACGCATTCACATGAGCTAGTAAAGTACCGCTGGGTTCAATTTGTTGTACTAATATCGGTAAAATGAAATTACCTTAACATTTCTTACCAAACCTTTCTGACCGAATGTACTTTACTCTGGTCAATGGACCTTTTAGTTAACTTTTGTAGTTTAAAATTGACATAGAATAAAATCTTTTAAATCTGTGAGATCCAGTTGCTTTTCACAAGCCTGGTATCCTCCATGGATAGTTTGGTCTCTTGTAATAGGACTATATCTCCTTTAGTTTTAGCTAAGTAGGCTAAGATCTTCCTGCGTTTAATGGTGTGGTTGAGCCCTTTGACATTGAGGGATACTATGTTTAGCCAGGCTGAGAGTATTACTGTGGGCCATTATGTGGGGTGAGGCATGTGAACTGCATGTGGAATGGGTGTCATTTTTGTGTGGTCAGATATGCTAGGTCTCTCAATTACGTAGGTTATCAGTACTGTGCCAGAACCCTTTTGTAGAGAAAAAAGAGGTGAAAGTGAAAAGGAAGATAGGGAATAAAGAAATAAAAGAACTGAGCGCCCCCCCTCTCTACCCTCCCGCCCCTCCCCATCACAAAAAAATCATGTGTTGGACATGCGTCGACAGGGTCGCCAACCCGTCTCTCGAGAAATAACTGACTTGTGGTTGTATGTCTCTATGTTCCCAAGAGAGTCTAGAATTATCTAGCTGCTTAATATTTTTGGTTGTATTATTTCTGAGTTTGTAACCCCCCGCCCTAATACATGTCCCTGCGCCTATACAGGATAAAGGATATGAAGATTGTCCCAGCTTCTGTACAGGATAAAGGATACGCAGATTGTCTCTTAGGTTGAGAGCCGGCATCGAGTGCCGGGTGTCAAGGTGCCGCCGCCGCGACAATTGTTCATCGGTCCGTAGGTCCTTGGGCGAGACTTGATGTGTACATTGAAGTAGGAGTGTGTAGCTTATTGAGGTAGCTATTAAGGTAGATAATGGTTGTTGAGGTAGATGTTTGTTGCGATTCTCTTGTGCTGGCTTTGATTTACTCACTCCCCAGCTCAGGCGAGGCTCTCCTTTTGCTGGATCCGGCTTGTGATGTCTCCATTTCTTGGGCTGTTGGGCCGTCCAGGTATTTGGCTAGCTCATTAGGGTAGTCGAAAATGTGGTATCGTCCGCTGTCGCTTATCCTGAATTTGGCGGGCCCAATAAAAGAGAATTGTATGTTTTTCTTCCTCAGTTTGTCTTGTAGGGCAAGGAACCCCTTTCTAGTGTCCACCGTGGGTTTAGAGTAGTCCTGCCCTTTCCATGGAATCTGGTGATTTTTACGTGCAAAGTTGAAGATGGCTTCTGTGTGCTGTGATCTCAGAGGCTTGCAGATTATTGGCCGGGCCGCACTAATTGTTGTAGATTTGAAGGTGGGGACTCTATATGCCCTATCTAGCTCAAACTGATGGTCGAATTTTAGGTTTGTGAGTTTGGGGACCAGATCTTCGAGAAAGACCAAGCAATAGCCCGCTGTGTCTTCAGCGCCCTCTGGGAAAGGAAGAAGCGAGTGGTCATTACACTGATATCTAAAAGATCTAATCTAACACTAGAATCGCAGTACCACGATGAAGAGAGTAGACTTTTGGTCACACATCTGAGAAGGGGAGAGGAGCTAATCCACGTGGCTAACATATACAGCCCAAACACAGATGACCCAACCTTTTGGGAGGGGGTTTCACACACGCTAGATAGTTTCCCCAGGACGACCTCATGGTGGTGGCGGGGGATTTTAATATACCACTGGACCATTTAATGGATAGACAGTCATCCTGCCAATACCAGCCCACGAACGCACACATCACACTCAAAAATATCTGCTCTAAATTCAAGCTTAAGGACTCATGGCGCCTCCAGTACCTGGACACTAGGGACTTTACATTCTACTCCAACCCACACAATTCGTACAGCAGGATAGACTACATACTAATTTCAGGGCCCCACACACATCTAATAGAACACTCTGAGATAGCGCCTAGATTAGTTTCAGACCATTCATGTATCAGTTTAAAACTGAGCGGCTGTCACAATGAAGCCGTACCCCGGAGGTGGCGGATTAACAGCGACATCCTAGCTGCCCCGCAAACAAAAAAAAGAATGAGGAGGCCTTAACGGACTACCTCAAACACAATGACTCACCGGGGACTTGTACTACCACACTATGGGACGCCCTGAAGGTGACCATCAGTGGCACAATAATTGAAATTGAATCCAAAATAAACAAAAACACAAATCTGCAGCTGACACAGCTCAAGCAGGACATTAAAAGCCCAGAAATGGTCAATGCCAGGGCCACACAAGATACCAAACTCCTAGCTGACCTAACAAAAAAGAAGTAAGAATACAACAAAATCCTGAGTGAGAGAGCGGGACTGTGGTTTAACAAATACAAGGCCCTTAACCCATGCGAAGCAAATAAAGCGGGGAAACTGCTTGCCTCCTACCTAAAACACAAACTCAACCAATTTACCGTCTCGTCCTTCACAGATTCAAACAACAAAACCCACACTAGACACAAAGACATCCTCAAGACATTTCAAAAGTTCTATCAGGAACTATACAAAAACGACCAGACCATGGATCTAGAGGCATGCACAAAATACCTCAACAGACTTGGCCTTCCACAGCTAAGCCAGGAAGACGCACAGAGATTAGGGTAAGAAATTAGCGTTGTGGAGATTGAAATGGCGGTCAAATCAATGAAAGATAACAAAGCCCCCGGGCCAGATGGGTACACAGCCACCTTCTACAAGACCTTCCTAGAGCAGCTGAAACCTACCATGTAACAGGTCTTTAACCACTGTGCAGACAGAGGGACTGTATCCCAATCCATGTCGAAAGCCAACATAATAGTCATTCCAAAGGAGGGTAAAGACCAATTGGCACCCAAAAACTACAGACCCATATCCCTTATTAATGTAGATTGCAAAATATACGGAAAAAATCTTAGCAGCCAGACTCAATTCTGTCCTACCCAACCTAATAAGCAACTCCCAGGTGGGTTTCCTACGTACTCGGATGTCTAACGACAATACCCGACTTCTCTGCCACATACTGGAGAATAAGGCCACAAAAGCAGAGCCAGCAGTAGCTATTACCTTTGATGCCAAGAAGGCCTTTGAGAGAGTTTCCTGGACCTTCCTTGAACGCTGCATGCAATCCTTCAACTTAGGGGAAGGTTATATATGGATGGTGATGGCCCTGTATGGGGACCCAAAAGCCTGTTTTGTCGTTAACGGGTCACTCTCTGAACCACTTACACTATAACAAAGCACAAGACAGGGTTGCTCACTGTCCCCCTCGCTATTTTTGCTGGCACTGGAACCCCTGATCCGTGACATCAAGATAAACATGAAAATAAAAGGGGTCGATATTAATGGCGTAGAAATAAAACTTGCCGCATACGCGGATGACATACTAATAGTAACGGAGCAACCGAAGAATTCAATTGAGGCCCTGATAGACACCATAGGAGAATACTCCGGGCACTCAGGATACAAGCTTACAGGAACAAATCAGAATGCAAACTGCTAAACATCCACTGCTCTAGGGGTATTCCTGGGGCGGTCAGGCCTAGTCTGGCAAACAGGATTTATCAAATATCTAGGCATACACTTTGGGAGTGACCTAATGAGTACACAAGGCCACAACGAGAAACTATTGCTAGAAGAAAAAAAGAAACTCCTGGAGGCCTGGTCCCCAAAATTCATTACTTGGTGGGGCAGAATTGAGACAATCAAAATGATGATCACCCCAATGATTAACTACCTGATCAGCATGCTCCCACTCCTACTCACAGATGACTTTCACCGTAAAGTAGACATCCTGATCTCTAAATTCCTATGGCGAGGGAAGAAAGCACGGATAAGAATCAAAAAATTAAGATTAGAGAAAAACCTAGGAGGGGTAAACCTAGCAGACTTCTGAATATTCCAAATAGCATTTCTGGCTAAACAGGGGTCTTACTGGATATCACCCCCTAACCGATAAACACCGGCTTGGCTACAAGTAGAGAGGGCCATCCTGAACAATCTAAACCCCATGGCTCTGTTAACAGCATATAGGCATAAACACGCCTCTAAATCCATTTTTAAAAACACAAAAATTGCCTTTCTAAAGATAGATAAGAAACTGGAGATCAGCATCAAGGGCTCTAAGTTGGAGTCACTCTGGGCCAATAGTAAGATCCTATACAAGGGGAAATGCCTAGCTTTCGACACATGGATAGAGAAAGGTATTTACCACCCATACCAACTAGAAGATGGTGCATACCCCGCTACTTTCGCAGACCTGAAATCTAGGCATAACCTAACAGACATTGATCTCTATAACTTTTTGAAACTATCACTGGCACAACCGTCAATCTCCCGGTACATGGCAAACAATAATAAACTAGGAAACCAGGTCTCACACCTCTGCAAACTCCTACGCCCGAAATCCACCAAACTCAACGACAAGACAATTAACTATTGGGAAAAACAAACCAAAAACACACTTAATGAACAAGAACTGGCCACACTATGGGCCTCTGCCTCACGCAATAAAATCTCCCCGGTGATTTCGCAAACAAAATTCTGGCTACCCCATAAGGCTTTCTGGACCCCTGCATGCCTATTCTCATTAGGTCTCAGGGAAGATGCACTATGCTGGAACTGTAGCAAGGAAAAGGGGGATCTAGCACACCTTATCTACCAATGCCCAACACTCAAAACATTCTGGGAGAAAATCTTTGTTTTTATAAATAGGGTACTGGGCTGTACGCTAACAAATTAATTTTCCTCCCTCACCACCGCATTTATGACCACAGAACTAAGATCAGAGCACGATAAAGACCTGCTGCTGACTGCGGCGGTGAAAATGGTCCTAGCCAATTGGAAAGACACAAGTAAGACCTCAGACAAAGGCTGGTGCAATTGGGTTATGCATCTCAGAGGTGCGGACAACATTGCACTACAGAACTCACCTTGGAGACCAGCAACCAGGGGGATGTGGAAATCCCTCGACATGTACCTAGACTTTTACGAACCCCCATGAAAACAATTCTTCCCAGTGACACACCCCCGATCCCCTTTATGTGCGGTAAAGTGAACGTAACTGAGCGCAACTACTATGGCCCTACGGGTCGGTAGGTGGATCAACTTGTCTCCCAATCTCTCAATAAGCAAGCCAGTGGTGTAGTGGCTTTGTCAGGCGATTATAAGTCTTATAACTACAGAGCCTTTCTTTGTGTCCTTCTTTCACCCCTTTCTTTCCTGCTTTTTTCAATCACCCTTTTTTTTGTTCTCAGTAAGTCACATCATGTGAGGTTAGCTAAGTATATTTGTCGAAGTGCCTGAAGACACTGTTGTACAAACTGCGAATGGCTAACCTTGTAACAGAAATGCTAATGTCTTTGCTGATAAAAACTAATAATAAAATACTATGAAATAAAAAATAAAAGAAATAAAAATCTTTTAAATAACCACAGACGCGGGAGAGTTTTAAATGTTTATCTAGTTAAATTCATGTGAGCCAAGAACCCAAATACAATTCGTATGCCGTTTCTCCAAGGGAGAAAATCAAATTTAAGTCAGAATAATCGTTAGACAATGTTATTACGATGACAGTACCTAAATATGGAGAAACAGAGAGAGCAATACAATGACATACTACACAGAATTACAGTTACCCAGGATGGTGTGGAAACCAACCCCTTGGCCAAGGAGCTGGGAAGGGTCCCTGGGACTGATCAGGTGACACAGGTTCAGGACAGGATTCAGGGACAGGATAGATGACCTCTTCTAGATACGACGCCTGTGTCGCACACCTCTCTGATACTATCTTCCTCCTTGATTCTTCTGCGATCTTCTTCTATTATGTGCCTCCTCGACTTTTCCATGATCTTCTTCTAATTAATTGGCTCAAATTCTAAGTCTGGAAATCGATTCTTCTTCAACATTTATTCAGTTCTTGGACAGCATCCCGGTCTCTCAGCATCTCTGCAGTAAGATCTTAACCAACTAACTAAACTACATCAATTATACCCTTCTAATGGCATGTACCACCCCTAAATGTTTCGAATTTATGAAACTCCTAATTCTGATTGGACAGGACAGGGGGGATGATCATCACACCATGCTAAGTTTTAATAACTTTCTTTAGTCTATTGTTCAGCGTTCCCGCCCCTTACATTTATTTTCCCAACCTTTATTTCCCACCCGCATTTCACATTTTTATCAATAAAAGTATACTTTTAATAATTTTCTCATTCTTCCTCCAGGAAGTCTTCTGCTTTCCCTGGACAAGTTGTGATTGTGGCCTTGGCTGAAGTTCAAGTACATCATCATGGTTTCTGGCGGGTTACGAGTGCGCATGCGTGGGATATCACATGGCACATAGAATTTAGTATTGCTCTGAGGCCCAAATACGAACTAAATAGAAAGAGTCAAAGAAACATGTTAAAAATCTAAATAAAATGATTTAACTGTATACCACCTATCTCTACCCTAATCCCATTTACTTATAAAAATCTTTCGCATTAGCACTTTAATAAAGTTGCAGGGTTTAGTTTCAGCAAAAGCATGCGCTTTAACATGTGAATTTCAAGCGGCCATCTTAAAAGTGATTGCGCAGCTGCAAAGATTTCCCTCCAAGCAAAGACTCATCATTACTACGTAGATGTAGTTGACGCGTGCGCAGTACAGAAGTCTGCGTTAGCAGCCATTTTAAATCACGCTTGTGTTACTTGTTAGTACGACACATATGCAAGCTTCCCCTAAATTTAAATGTATAAACTGTAATGCACGTTAGTATTCACAAACACAATTATTACGGTATTACGAGTTATTTTGAGAAGATTACATCCGAGCAAGTCTCTTTTATACGAGTCATTGCTCCATCACCCTCTCTGAAAACCCAGATATGTCCCAAATTTACTGAAATTTGCCAGAATAGATGGTGAAAAAATGACACTGTCCCAGCAAATAACGAATTTCTGGTCAACCCACCTGAGGCCCTTACAGAAGCGCTACTGAAGGGCATTGGAATAGTTACTTCAAGGGTCACTGTTTTTACCTAAGGACCTTGCCGAATCAACAGATTTAGTAGTATAAGGTATGGTTTGGGAAGACACCTAAAGCAAATTGTAGTCTGCATCAATTTGACTCCCCCTGAAAATAGCAACTGAATGGACAGTGCAGTGGCACGTTGGATCCCTGGCTTTGCTCTTGTTGCTAGAGAAGGACTAAAAGACAACATTAGGGTCAAATATCTGAATGCGTTATCCTTCCTGCCATCCCTGATATGAAGATCTGATATTTCACTGTTGAGGCCAAGGTTAATATCTGTTATATGAACCTTAGTGGTTCCAAACAAGGCCAGCTCACAAGGGATTAAAACGTTATCTGATGATGCCTAGTTGTGTAAGTGGAAATGAAGGATGTTCCATACCGACATAGCTGCCTGATAAGTGTTCACAGGCCCTCCCTGAAATCTTCAGAAGAATGACCATGGACATAAATAGCCTGATTTGAAAATGGAAAACCAAGGGTGGAAGCCTCTGTGCACACATAGATTCCCACATATGTCTAGGTGAACATATCCGCCAAGTTGCAATTCAGCAACATTGGGCGGAGTTTCACACCTAGTCACAGGAGCACATGCAACTGGTGCTATGTAAAGCACTCTGATATCCGATACCTTCGGGTCAAGTTTGCGCTATATAAAACTCCGTAAAATAAAATAAAAAACATGTCCTAACCTTTTCACATGAGGTTGTGGGAACAAGAACAACTCAAAACAAAACCATAAAATAACAAATAGTAACTGTACAGGCATATTTTAGGGATAAACCAAACAAGTAAAATTCTATACTGCATCGGCACATATCTCCTCTTAAATGTGTAGAACTACACTCAAAAAAAGAATAGGAAAATAGCCATCATCACAGATAAATCACACACACCTGATAAACATTATGAATGGAAGAACATAAATACATCCCACGCCTTGGCTCTATTATCTTTCAACAGTACCACTAGTCAAAATAGAGCCACACTTCAGCAAAAGCTGCCATGGTCCAGTCCATCCTACTCAAGAGGAAGAGGAACTTCACTCAGAAGGAAGCAGCTCTTGTAGTTAATGTTTGGTTTATTACTACACAGAAATGCATTGTCCACCTCCATATGTCATCAGTAAAGATGACAAGGCTGCTGTGTAACATGCAGTCACTGGCAGTGTGACTGCATTGAGGTCAAGGGACACAATGTAAAGGATACTAAAAAGAAATGGCGCCATTAAAGCAGTAGATTGAAGAATAATTTTTCCAGGATGAAGGGAGTAAAGGATCTGCCTGGTAGCAGCTCTCAATCAAAACTCTGTCTCACCACCCTTAGTGAGCATATCCTGTCCATTATGCCCTAGATCTGTTATATGGTCTGACTGTTCCACAAAATCTCAGAGCCAGACCAGGTAAGATCAAAAGTCTCAACTAGCTCCTGGCTCCAAACCCATGTCACAATGTCCTCAAACAGCAAGCATCCTGTACCATTCACATATAGAAATAGATACCACACAAGTCAAGCACCCACAGCTTGTATCTATAGAGAGTCCAGGTTCAATATTTTAGTGCTGACACCATCTAACATTTCCTTGTACACTCTCCACGTTGTTGCATTGCAAACAGTTGCAGCACCACCACCTCCCCAGTGGAAAGGTCTCTAGCAGGACTTGCATCAATATACATTCCTGTCAATCTGTTAAGAATGCCTAATTGCTTTCACTGTCACACTAAAAGTCATACTCCTGAGAAGTGTTCATCTCTAATTGCTCAAAACGTCTATAAATGTACCTTTTCTGCAAATGTTGTGGCAATGGCCTTACTATGTAGGGAAAATTGGCCTCAAATATGGACAGTCATACCTTGCAATTTTCTTATTTTCAGGTCCTGTGTTTCCAGTCCCTCTCTACCTGCCACTTCTTCACTAATACTGGAGTGCCTGCTTAGCCAACATCCATGTCAATCCATAATAGTCTGTGCAGCTTACACTCTTCAGAAGTGGGATGACAGTGAAAGTGTGAATTATTACCAAAGTAAGGACCCCTATAAGAATAATGGATGCATTACCATGGCTGATGTCTGCTGGTGTATATTACCTACGGGCGGTTGCCATTAGGTAGTTATAGTTAGTGTTTTATGTTTGGCCAATAACTTTGGTATCCAGTTTTGGGATGATCCGTCAAGCGGGTGCCAAGAGCCAGAGGGTGCTTAAAAGCACGTTTTCCCCATGTTAATTCCCATAGGACCTTTAGACATGGATACAGCCCGAACTGCCGAAATAAATTGCACCAAATTTGGCAGGAAGGTGGATGTTGGTTCAAGGATGTGCCTTTTTGTGAATTGGTGTAAATCCGTTCAGTAGTTGCTGAGAAATTTAAAGAAATTTCCAGTTATATACACAGGGACGCAGTGAATCCCCGACCCCTCACAAGCTCGTGCTGAGATCTGATTGGCTGCCAACACTGCAAACCAGGAAGTGTTGGCAGCCATTTTGTGACTCGGTAGAACCGAGTCCCAAAAAGAAAATGTTAGAAAAAAGAAAAAGGAGCAGGGTAGAAACACCCTGACCACATAGGCATTTTGGTGGGATGAAAATACAAACGTTACAAGGACATTACAGTTGGGAAAAGTAATTTTTTTAAAAACTTAGAAATTCACTGAAAAAACAAAGGTTACAGAGACATTATTGTTAGGCTCAGGTTCCATTCATACAAAACCTGAGGAATCTTTCAGTTGTTCAGTTATAGATAGCTTAGCTAACTATAACTCACACCCTATGCAATGCACTGCTTATGACCTCACATTCTACATCACTCATGACATGGTCTGTGACATCACTGATGACACTACTGATGACATCTCAAATTACTTCACCAATGACATAATCCACAGAATCTCTGACGCATACACTCACACCCCAATATAACCTTTCATACACCCACTCCAACTTCCACACAACCATTTCCAAAACCATTGACACATGCTAGTACTTACACACCCACTCATTGCTTCATAGGTCTACACACAGATCCGCTCTGTCACCCATAAAGCCACTCATACACCAACTAACTCACTAACACAGCCACTGATATATTCACTCATACACCCACACAGCCACTCACACACTGTCAGTAAGCCATAGAGCTACTCACACACCTACTCACTCACCCTTAGAGTCAATCACACAGCCACTTACCTATGCAAATATACACAGAGCCACTCACTTATTCAAACAGATACTAACATAAATTCACTCACCTATACAGTCCCTGATACAAGCACGCACTCACCCATACAGCCACTCTCAAAATCACTCACTCACACATAGTCACTCATATATTCCAAAACTCACATATACTGCCTTCACATATGCAGTTACTCCCCATACACCACTGACACATCCATTCACTCACAGACACAGCCATACACACACTCAGTCACCCATGCAGCCCCTCACAGACACATTCACCTACCCAGACAGCCACTGACTCACCCACTCACTCATCCATGCATGCAGTCACACACCTCCTCACCCACCCACACAGACACTCGCACACCCATACAGATACTCAGACAACCAAAGAATAACCCATACATCCACTCATGTACCCACTTACCAATCCATACAGCTACTTAGACACCAACAGACAGACTGATACAGACATTCACACAACCTAGTGACTCTCCCATAATATTGTGTAGTTCCTACTAAACCATAGGATCTGCGCATTGTTTGGGCAACATAAAGTAGGGGCTTGGTATCAAGACTTATTCCCGACCCCGCAGAATATGTTGGCCTATACCCCAGCTAGCTCAAAGTGCTGCCGTAAGCCCCCCTAACATACCAGGGAGAAAATGGTTTCTGGCAACCACTGAACATGACAACTCTACCTCCTCAGGGATCGTGGAAACAGTACAGAACTTTTCACTCAGTCACTAGTGCTCACTTATTCTCAGAGAAATAGACAGAGAGCACACAGTGGGATGTTTTCAAGAATATTTATTGAACCAAAGTTATGCTTGCATATAGTATATGTGCTGCAATGATTGGTAGACAGAAGCAGAAAAACGCGATTACAAGCACCAAAAGAGTAAATAGTAGATATAGTTCTACCACAGTGCTCAATCAATGTATATATGCAGGCACATAAAGCAAGGCATTAATCGAGCGTACTCCTACTTATGCAAACCCTACTCTAAGTGTATCTAGAGTGTTTGTAGGTATAGAGCCAAGAATCCCCTCAAAGTGATGATCCAACCTCATTCCCTGATGGGATAGAGTGTAGGACAATGTCTTGGTCATGAACTGGACACCCCTCACAAGATGTCAGACTGCTGCATGGTTTTCTCAGGGTGCAAGGACCTTCAGTGTCATTGGTAGTGTCCCCTCTGCTAATCTATTGGGATGATCATTTTTTATAATAGAAAGCAGCCTTGTGATCTGTGTATAGATTATTGATGTAATAGCTATGTAGATAGCCCTGTCACCCCATGGATGAAGATAGTGATGACATTTCCACATAGTGTGAAACGAGACCATGTACATGATGTTCAGTGCATTGTGATAATGTTGTGCGAAGCAAGATGTGTAAACAAGTTTAGTTTCAGGGAAACAAATCCAACATTGCCGTGCATGCAAATATATGCAAAAGGTCACAGCTGAAACTGTTATTTGTGAGGACAATGTAAGAAATAAGCTGCTTCGCTACATGGGCCTAACTTGGGAATGTAACACCCACTCCTCATACTAAGGTTCAATATCTAAAAAGCTATCTAAATAGCCAGCAGACAATTTTATAAACGTTAAAAAGCTACACTTAAAAGCATCTAAAAGTGGACTTCCCTTAAAAATATTTATTAAAAAATCTTTAAATCATTATGCCATTTGAGATCCCAAGCACTCAGAAAGCCAAGGTGCCTAGAAAAAGCAAAAGCCGTTAGGTTCATTCGGTTTAAAAAGAGACCAATTTGCTCCCACATGGAAAAGGCAAATTGTTTATGTGTTGCGAGTGGTAGGCGCAAAATTGCTGTTGCCCACATCCACAGACGTTCCAAGAGGCGCACCTCGTAGCATGTTTATGGAGCAAAGGTGATTCCATCCAGTTCTCACAGCAGCCGCTGAGGGAGGCATTGTTATGTTATGTTATGTTAGCTGGTGTTTTATTGAGCGCTCAGCTACTCAAGCAGAGTGTCCCGGCGCTATCAGACCCATAACGGCAGAGCCCCGGCGAAATAGAGGAGACTTATTGGCCTAACAGCCACGTTTTTAGCTCCTTTCTGAACGATAGTAAGCTCTCACTCTTTCGAAAGGACAGTGGGAGGGCATTCCAGGCCCGGGGCGCAAGATATTTAAAAGACCGCCCACCGATCCAAGCACGCCTAATTGCCGGGACCGTGGTCAGAGACAATGACGCCGAACGCAAGGCTCTGGAAGGCAGTTGAAAACCAATTCTCTTCCTCAAATAGAGGGCACCAGTGCCATGGAGTGCCTTAAACGCCATGGTGAGAGACTTAAACTCAATGCGTTTCTGAATTGGCAGCCAGTGAAGAGACTCCAGCAGTCCCGCAGCATGGGATTGATGGCCGAGGCCAAAGATTGCCCGTGCGGCGAGTTCTGCACTACCTGCAAGCATGAAAGAAGGTACTTCGGGAGACCCAGGTAGAGGATGTTAGCGTAGTCCAGCCTTGATCATATCATAGCTTGCACCGTGGTTTTCCTATGGGCAATAGATAGGAAAGAGAGGAATTTCCTTAGCATTTTCAGTATCCCAAAACACTGACCGACCAGGCTCAGAATCTGTGGCTTAAGAGTAAGACAATTGTCCATCCTAACACCAAGATTCCTAGCCACCGAGGCCACAGCGGAAGGAGGAAAAATATCCACCGGCCACCAGGACTTCCAACAGGGATTCTGAGGACAGCCGAAGAAAAGAACCTCAGATTTGTCCGAGTTGCATTTCAACTGATTAAGTTGGAACCAGGCAAAAACCGCACCCAGACATTGTATCCCATGAGTTTTCTGCAGAGCCGTTGTTCACATCACTAGGAGCTGAAGCATCACAAGGTGGCTCTAATAATGCAGTCATCATCAATGGAATACGCTGGGGACAGCATGGGCCCTTAAAGAGGTCAATCAGTACTTCAATGTTCGGTGGCGCAACCAAGTCTGATCCAGGACATGTATCCAGGATGCATTCATGGCTGCAAAGCAGACAGCAGAAGGCACTTTGTATGCAGTCAACCCAGACTGGCCTTAACAATAAGAACCAGTGCTCATTTAGTTCTTTAATGCTAAGTGTGTCGAAGCAGTGTACCATGCACTCACAGCAGTGCAGCCCTAGTAGTGCTGTCTCCATTCCATGTAGAACTGGGATACCCATTGCAGAGCCGGTAGAATTAAAACTAGGGTTTCTGCCACAAGTAGCGGGACAAGTGGGAGCCCTTCTAAATCGCTCCCCAACTCATAGTGTATGAAAGACGGTATAACTCCGAATATCATCTGAAAGTTCCTAACCAAACCAGAGGCGATACATTTAAAAAAGTGCACTATTCCTTTCTTATCAGACATGTTAAGATACGATGGACCAGCCCCCCAAAATGCAGCGGGAAGTTTGTGTGGAGAACCTTGCAAACTGAAGATCAAACATCACTTTGGCTGAAGTTAAGGCCACATCGTTTTGCAAATGCATGGCTTTCTGTGTGCTTAGGGAGAACAATTTTATGTTGGGAACATTTATTGAAGGCCATAGCACTGCCTCCCTAACTGTGCAGGCAGGTGGAAACAGTACTTGTGTACAACAAGTGACTGTGGAATTAACCGTCACTGGATGATGCCCGTTTCCATTCCGCAGCAATCTTGATCATTCAGCTTCAAATAGCTCCCATTCAAGAGCAGCCTGAATGCAGGATGAATCCTGGCAGCTGGGGAACCCTTCAGATAACAAGACAAGTTCGCCACTGAAGTCTTGCATGCCCCATGGACAGAAATGTCCTGCAAACCAAGGAGCCTCTTAAGGCATCTTCACAGTCGGAGCTACGAAAAAAACTTCTGTGTCCCCATTCCTGCATCTAAAACTGAACGGTCATTTCCAATACTCGCGCACATATCCTTCCCCTAGCACTTCATATCTGCCTACCTGTTGGTATTGGAGAATTTTAGAAATAGGATTTCTGGTTGGCTAGGGCATGCGCCTAAGCCATGCAGAAACTACCTCTCTAGTCAGGGTAAGGGAGTTACACACTGAAGGTAACCCCTGCTCACCCCCTTGGCAGCTTAGCAGAGCAGTCAGGATTAACCCATAGGCAATGTGTAAAGCGTTTGTGCAACACACACAC
Source organism: Triturus cristatus (assembly GCF_964204655.1). Classification (NCBI taxonomy): domain Eukaryota; kingdom Metazoa; phylum Chordata; class Amphibia; order Caudata; family Salamandridae; genus Triturus; species Triturus cristatus. Next base: position 336,043,603 of record NC_140579.1, read on the forward strand.
ACAACACCGTCACACTAGGCACACCACAAAAGAAACTCCACACAAGGTCATATAAAAATTGCCTTTGTATTACTCATAAAACACATTAGAATGTAATCACATATATACATATATACACTGTGCCACCTGGCACTTAGTAGGAGTTCACAGAGATTATACACACTATTTACACTACAGGACCAAACGGGCCACTGTCATAATCATCAGAACAATTAGCGAGGACAACCAGTAACTACTGGTAAGGGTACACTTAGCATGAACACATTAGGCCTTAACCATCAGTAGCAGTACCCAGCATAGCTCATTATGCATAACATCACAGTAGGCCAATCGGACCACTGTCATAGGTATCACCATTAGCACCACCCAGTTACTGTGAATTCACTCTGCAGTTCATTTACATCAGGGCATGCCACATTAGGTATGCACATAATCCACAGTGCACCCTATCAATGACCAGCCAGGTACCGTAGCTCAGAATTGCCAGGAACCCTCTTGGTCTTGCAGGCACTCCCCCATAGGGGTGGCAGTGATCCCCTTCGACACCCTTACCCACACAAGGCCTCCAAACTAGGGCTCATGTGCAGCCAGGGAACGTCATGGCAATCCCTACTGGGCTTGCCCTACGATGCCCCTCAAAAATGCCCGCAATATCAATCATATGTGCAGCTGCCCGCTGCCTTGTGCTGCAGCTTTGCAATGTCAGAAATGCAAATGAAAAGTCGATGCCACCACAGCACCCAAGTGAAAATTGCCAACCACAGCACAGCCCAGGACAAGGGACCCTCCGTCCCCCAAGGTACTCACCCGCTTTATCTGGGGCATTTTCACGGTGCCCATGAGGTTCCTTTGGAGGCACCACTCCTCCAATGACGAGCCCTAAGCTGCTGCTTCCCGCAAGACAGGAGCAGGACCTGGAGCGAAGTCTTCAGCGTAGTCGTCTGCGGAAGACAGCTCTGCCCACAACCAGGCAGCTGCTGCCTGACTTCTGTTTCGCAGTGGTAGGTTCATCCCACCACCAGGCTTAGGCAGCATGCAGAGTTCTCCCCTCCCTTACGGGAGACCCGCTCACATCCAGGCGTCCTCCGCCTGTCTGTCGCTTCACGATGCGGCTGCTCTAGCCGTTCTCGCCGCAAGACCCCCTCTCCTCAGTCTCAACAAACAGCAGGTGCAGCGCCCTCTACACATTTCAGGTAGAGGCACAGCAATGTGGGGCATCTGGCAGCCCCTTCTCACCCTTGGTTCCTGAGTCAGGCCACTACACCACGATCAGTGAGGGGAGCCAGCAGCACAGAGCTCACCTTGCGCTATCTCTCTCGAGACCAGTGGCAGGGAAACGAATCAAGCGCTCACCATGCGCTGGATGCCAGGCCACACAGGACAGAGCTGGGCCCAGGCAGGTCAGCTCACAGGGCCCTCCAGCAGAGGAGAAGTCCTTCATTGGGGTTCTTCCTGGTGCCCAGTAGTCCTCTAGTTCCAAGTAAGCACACACATATGAGGTCACAGCCCCAATATTTATATTACTCTAAGTCTTTCTTCTGCCCTGGCACAGGGCCCAGTACCTAGTCCAACCCAATTCTGGGGGGCACTTTACAAGTGCACAGCAGTCCCCATTGTTAGTGTAGGATCTGACCCCAGACACACCACAGGGGGGCAGAACCAGCATTGTGGAAGGCAGGCACAACCTCTATTCAGGGTCAGGTGCTACTCCTCCCACTACTCCAAATGCAGATTGGCCTATTCAGCCTAGCGCTGACTCATCCAGCCCCTCTGGAACCACATCCAGAGACAGACATGCAATACACAACAGGCAGGCACAAAGACACTTAGCACACAGAAATGCCCACTTCTAAAAGTGGTAATTCTAAAATAGTGATAATAAATCTGCAAACACCATTACGAAGCATTTATTACCACTATTCCAAACATACCAAACTTGATCACGCCACCCCTCTCCTATCAGGAATTACCACTGAAACACATATCAGGAAATCCCCAATGCATTCCTTTGAGAGGGCAGCCTCACAGTAGTGAGAAACCAAATAGGCTGCTTGTCACTACCAGGACATGCCACACTGTTAAGGCACATGTCCTACCATTTATCTACATCGCATCCTGCCCACAGGGCTAGCTAGGGCCTACCTTAGGGGTGACTGATATGTAGTAAAAGGGGAGTCACACAAGTGGCAACCACTTTATGTGCCGCGTCACAGGGGCAGTAAACTGCACGTGCAGGCCCTGCAATGACAGAGTCCTGAGACAGGTTTGAAAGGCTACTTTGGTGGGTGGCACAAGCAGCACTGCAAGCCCACTAGTAACATTTAATTTACTGGCCCCAGGTGTAAGAGATACCACTTTACAAAGGACTGATAGGTAAATTAAATACGCCAAACAGGTGTAGACCAATCTTACCAAAATTACCATAGAGTGCACATGCACTTTACCACTGGACAGCAGTGATAAAGGGCTCAGAGTCCTAAAACCACCAACACCAGGTCAGAGAAAATACCAGGAGGAAGGGAAAAAGTTCAGGGATGAACGTGCAAAAATGGGCTAAGTCCAACAGAGACAATATTAGAATTGAAAGGTTGTGACCGGTATTGTGATGTAATGTAGCAATGGATTATCCAGTCGCTGGATGGTGTCTCAGCCAGGGTGAAAGGTAATTGGTCTAATTTTTCAAAGTGCAACATGGTATACTTTGCATCTCTGTGTGCGATTATTATCTGTCTTTCTGTTAGATCGTATGCTGAAAACAGATTTGTATTGTTGATGTACCGCCATGGCACATGGCCAGAATGTAACGTTTGTAACGTCCAGTTCAATATGACAACTGTCAATAATTGTGACTGTCCATGTTGTAATATAGACATGTCTTGCTGTATTTTGTCAATTGCAGAAGACACTATTTTGCCCAGTGAATACATTCTGAAAGATAATGTGGTCATACCTTTGTCAACTACAGCCAAAACCTTTTCTAAATTAACCCTATCAATCTTGCGCAATCTCTCAGCAGCTTCCTGTTGAGAAATCTTCCATAGCTCATTGTATATTCGGTACAAAAATCGCTTTTGTCATAGATTCCAGGGGCCTAATAAAAACAAACCTGAGATCTATGTCATCAGAAAGAAGGGACAAGTGTTGCTTAACCTAAGAGATTATTGATGTTTGTAGCTAATCTAAGCATAACTTCCCAGAACTATATGACACCACCACCCGAGTGTTCTGTTTATATGTATCGCTGATAAGGCCTATTGATCCTAAAACCTTCGGTGTTATCCAGGAATCTAGATTTACATCTGTTTGTGCCTACATGCCAAACCAACCATCCCTTCCAATTGGGGTCTGATGAATCGAAAGAACCATTACATATCATGGTATCCAGTGTATCCTCACTGAAGTGTGTAGAGTGCTACCAATTCTCAAAACGTGAGAATGTGGGAATACGCAGTGAGTTCAAATCCTTTATTTTTGCTATAGCAAGACATGAAGTTTATTGCACTGTCTTGTTCAGGAAAATCATTTGATGTGGTATGAGGCATGCTCTAAATAATGCCTCCATTTCTAGAACCTGGCAATCTTTTGTCCCCTAGATAGATTTTGTGTCTATCGTTTCTTTCCAAAAGCAAAACCCTGTATAGACAGTTAGTAAATAAAGGAAGCTGAGTATATCAGCTTTGTGTTTGTTAACATTTTCTTTGCAGGCGTAGGTGCCTTCATATAGTAATACAAGGCTGGGTTTGAAATTTCAAAACCTGAAAAATAAGCAAATGTCTATGCAAAAGCATTTTTGAACTACCTTTTGACAGTGTTCGGCAGTGTTCCCATTGTGTGTAATTATAAACAGCGCGTGGGATACTAGCTTTATGTAAAAAATGGTGACCATACTGCTGGTAATAGAACATGTCTCCAAAATTACTTGTCATCACAAGAGGTGGCATGCACACCGCTGTTATTCACAATGTAATCCATATCTTTCCAACTGTACACGTTGCGTGCGAAACTGGGCCGTGCCTTGCCCAAGATGCATCATACGTAATATAGTGCTGTGGGGAGCGCGTTCCAGCGCTCCACTCCCAGTCGCACAGCATGATTGGATACTATGATCCTTTAACCATTTAAACATTTAACCTCACTAGAAATTTAGTCCGTGTAATCCACAACATTTTCCAAAGTTTCTTCATGTGATTTACTGATCCACATATGTCCATAATGCATTTTTTCTATGCTTCTCATAATCACGTGTGCCCATCCGAGCCTCTTCGGGAAAACGATCAAAAAATGCAAAGAATAGTTCGGAGCAGCAATTCTTTATTAAGACCCAATGCATTTCGGGCTTATTTCCAGCCCTTCGTCAGGGGTAACTGTGAATCAACAATTTGAAGAAAAACATAATTACTACATGATCCTCTTTGTTACATCTTTACCAAAAAACACGTGAATCTGTGTTTGACAAATGTGTCTTAGTGAACTCAAACAATACATATGAATTTCTATTAGAACCAAAACTTCCCATGTTGAACTCCCTCACCCAAACCTGACAAAATAAATTATCCAGATACGTTCCCATGTTCTCTCAAATATCAAACTTAGTTGTGCACCCCCTTCACATTTCTCCCACCCGTTTGCTAAATCATTACGCGCTTTCTATAAACCCGCCGCTGTTCAAATGTGATCACCTATGCATTCAAACTCACTCTCTCATCCCAACGTTTTCGTATTACCACATTCATGGACTCTCAAAACTACTAAACCCCCTTTCCCATATATCTTAATATTCCTGATGTCTCCCACCTTGTACATCCACGTATACCCCATATATCACGAACCCTACTCCTCACATACCTGCTCTCTCCACAATATCTCTTTCCGCACGGCGGGCGCCTGAAACAGCTTTGTATCACCCGTAACGGGCTCTCTGATTTAAACCCAGATGCTCCACCCCCCTGTGTGTGTGCTAATTAATCACCTGATACCCTAAATCTCCCGTTGGACCATAATACCCATAATACACTTTGTCCCAACCAGAGTCATGTACATCAGTAATTATATTAAATACCAAACAAAACAAAAATGGTTCCTATGTATACACGATTTCACGATTTCATCATGTGAAAAACATGTATAGACAGTTAGTAAATAAAGGAAGCAGAGTATATCAGCTTTGTGTTTGTTAACATTTTCTTTGTAGGCATAGGTGCATTCCTATAGTAATACAAGGCTGGGTATGAAGTTTCAAAACCTGAAAAATAAGCAAATGTCTATGCAAAAGCATTTTTGAACTACCTTTTGACAGTGTTCGGCAGTGTTCCCATTGTGTGTAATTATAAACAGCACGTGGGATACTAGCTTTATGTAAAAAATGGTGACCATACTGCTGGTAATAGAACATGTCTCCAAAATTACTTGTCATCACAACATCACAAGAGGTGGCATGCACACCGCTGTTATTCACAATGTAATCCATATCTTTCCAACTGTACACGTTGCGTGCGAAACTGGGCCGTGCCTTGCCCAAGATGCATCATAAGTAATATAGTGCTGTGGGGAGCGCGTTCCAGCGCTCCACTCCCAGTCGCACAGCATGATTGGATACTATGATCCATTAACCATTTAAACATTTAACCTCACTAGAAATTTAGTCCGTGTAATCCACAACATTTTCCAAAGTTTCTTCATGTGATTTGAGCCATTTTACTGATCCACATATGTCCATAATGCATTTTTTCTATGCTTCTCATAATCACGTGTGCCCATCCGGGCCTCTTCGGGAAAACGATCACAAAATGCAAAGAGTAGTTCGGAGCAGCAATTCTTTATTAAGACCCAATGCATTTCGGGCTTATTTCCAGCCCTTCATCAGGGGTAACTGTGAATCAACAATTTGAAGAAAAACATAATTACTACATGATCCTCTTTGTTACATTTTTACCAAAAAACACGTGAATCTGTGTTTGACAAATGTGTCTTAGTGAACTCAAACAATACATATGAATTTCTATTAGAACCAAAACTTCCCATGTTGATCCCCCTCACCCAAACCCGACAAAATAAATTATCCAGATACGTTCCCAAGTTCTCTCAAATATCAAATTAGTTGTGCACCCCCTTCACATTTCTCCCACCCGTTTGCTAAATCATTACGCGCTTTCTATAAACCCGCCGCTGTTCAAATGCGATCACCTATGCATTCAAACTCACTCTCTCATCCCAACGTTTTTGTATTACCACATTCATGGACTCTCAAAACTACTAAACCCCCTTTCCCATATCTCCTAATATTCCTGATGTCTCCCACCTTGTAAACCAACGTATACCCCATATATCACAAACCCTACTCCTCACATACCTGCTCTCTCCACAATATCTCTTTCCGCACGGCGTGCGCCTGAAACAGCTTTGTATCACCCGTAACGGGCTCTCTGATTTAAACCCAGATGCTCCACCCCCCTGTGTGTGTGCTAATTAATCACCTGACACCCTAAATCTCCCGTTGGACCATAATACCCATAATACACTTTGTCCCAACCAGAGTCATATACATCAGTAATTATATTAAATACCAAACAAAACAAAAATGGTTCCTATGTATACACGATTTCACGATTTCATCATGTGAAAAACATGTATAGACAGTTAGTAAATAAAGGAAGCAGAGTATATCAGCTTTGTGTTTGTTAACATTTTCTTTGCAGGCGTAGGTGCATTCCTATAGTAATACAAGGCTGGGTATGAAGTTTCAAAACCTGAAAAATAAGCAAATGTCTATGCAAAAGCATTGTTGAACTACCTTTTGACAGTGTTCGTCAGTGTTCCCATTGTGTGTAATTATAAACAGCGCGTGGGATACTAGCTTTATGTAAAAAATGGTGACCATACTGCTGGTAATAGAACATGTCTCCAAAATTACTTGTGCCATCATACAATTCATCATCTGAAAGCAAATTATGCAGTTTCAATGTCCCAATCATCAGAGAAAGTACTAGAGGTGATGATGTCATTTAAAGACATTTTTAACAGACAAAGATTTTTTAACAGTTCAGTAGGACCATATACATCATACGATAGCCTGTCCCATACATTTCCTTCAGGAACTTAAACTGCTGTAATGTTCACTAGGTGTCAAACTACGCAACTCGACCTCCTTAGGAGCAGATGATCTTACCCCAAATCCTCTCCACCGAAACCAGCGACAGGTGAAGACAACTGTCTCAGGCTTCAGCAAGGGGGAAAGGGGAAGTGGAAGACAAAACAAGAGAGACTGCTCGGCCACTACTTCTTCTTCAGAAAACTATTTTTGGAATCTTGGAGTTCCCTGCAAAATACAAGGGACAGTTATTTTACCCTGCTCTCTCACTCTAATGCTTATCTACATTACTCTTACTCTCTGTTTAATCTTGATTTTACCTGTTAATGACCAGAGACTAGCTTCTCTCTAGAATATCTGTTTTGTCTGCGATATTGTGGTATTTGATTGACTGTTAGAATCTTCAATCTCTAAAGAAAAGTGTTCCTTCTTAATTTGGTTAGAGACGTTACCATCACTTTTAAGTTCTTATGATATAAACTCTTTTGTGAGTGTGACAATATATCCTGCAATTCCTTCTGTCCTAATCTGCAATGAGTTGAATACCCAAGTCTCTGAATTGCAGTTATTACTTTGCTACACTGCAGCTCCTTTTACTCGATATGCTGAACAAAGGCAAGCTAAAATAAACAGTCTTACTTGAAAAAGCGGGAGTCGACTTCTCTTCACAGAAGTGGCTCCCTTGTTCGTGAAGCAAACACCTCTTACTCAAAACAAAGCTTCAGGACGGTTCTCTGGAAATTGACGAGATTACTCTTTTGAAGAATTACCCACGAAGTCTGTCAGCAACGATTGATGCCTTTTTCTCTGTCGAGAGAATTTAACAACGAGTAAACAATTATCACCGAAAACAGCATGAAACAAGTTCTCTGTACTTCCCTTTACATGCGGGGCCAGACACACACTTTACAATTATGAGAAATTCCTGACAAGGTGATGGAGCGCTGACGAAATGTTCCTCACAGAATTAGTCTTCAGTTGAAGTGCGTCGTGCGAAACTCGCGCAGACGCAATGGCAGCTCCGAATGTCTCGAGGGAAAAACAACTAGACCGCCAACCGCCACAGGAAGTGGTAGTGATCGAGTCACTCCCTTAATAAGCAGATTTGCTTAACTGGCGCAGTACAGTACATAGGGAAGATCTCCAACAAGGATGAAGTCTTCCTTTAATGCAACGGTATTTAACCCAAGGCCGCCTTAGTGGTGGGGAGAGAGCTCCTCTCAAACAATTACTGACATCAGATAAAGGGTTCCTGACAGTATACCCACCAAAGAGCTTCCTCCCATCCGAGGTTCAGTTGGAGTAACTTTGTGAAATTCTCGCACAAGTTTTGGAGCATGCACATTAGAAAAAGGCTCCCAAGATCGTTCTTCTGGACCACAATTCTTCCAGTCAATCAAATAGTACAATTTGCCTCTTCTGATTGTCGAGTCTAAAATCCCATGTACCTCAAACTCTTCTGCAGTGTTTACTAAGATGGGCATGGGTGGTGAGTGTAATCTAATATTGGGAGGATTCTTTTTAAGCAATGAAACATGGAATGTTGGATGAATCTTTAAGTATGAGGGTAGATGGATTTTAACTGTTACTGGATTTATCATCTTGTTCACCTTAAATGGACCAATGTAACGAGGTTGGAACTTGCGATTCTCTTTCAATTTCAGATTTTTTGTTGAAAGCCACACCCTATCACCTGAGTTAAAGATAGGATTAATTTGTCTCTTTTTATCAGCTTGGAATTTGTAAGAATTCTTTGCCTTAATCAGATTTTCATTGGCTTGTGTTAAGGTACTCTGCACCTCTCTAACCAGCTCTTCCACTGCAGGCACTGAAACCTCTTCTTTTCCTAAAATCAAACTTGGGTGCCGACCATTGTTTAAGTAAAAGGGGGAGTAGCCAGTGGATGAATGCTTAGCATTATTATAAGCAAATTCTGCTGCCCAAACTAATTCTGACCAATCCACTTTTTGTCCCAATAAATACAACTGGAGGTACTGTTCTAGATCTTGGTTGACCCTCTCAGTCTGTCCATCTGTCTCAGGATGGAAACTAGTAGAATAACGAGCATCTATCCCTAATCTTTTGGTGAAAGCCTTCCAAAAATGTGAGACAAATTGAGACTCTCGATCTGAAATCAAAATCTTTGGAATTCCATGTAATCTAACTATGTGTTGAGAAAACAATTGAGCTAATTGTGGAGCTTGAGGAATCTTTTTTAAGGGAACAAAGTGTGCCATCTTAGTAAAGGTGTCAACCATAACTAGGATTGTGTTAAATCCCTGGCTGGGGGGAAGATCAACAATCAGATCCTTTGAGACCGTGTGCCAAGGATGGGGGGGGTGTTGGCATTGGCATTAACAAACCTTGTGGGGCTTGGTGATCTGATTTCCCTTTTAAACACCATTCACAAGTGGAGACATACTGTTGCACCTTCCTGCTGCCTAAGTCCCGGCCACCAAAAATTTCTTTCCACCAAATCTATAGTCTTTTGTGCACCTTTATGTCCAGCTAAGATGTCATCATGGCAAGATTTCATGGCCTTTTCTTGGAGCTCCTTTGTTGGAAGATACAATTGATTCTCATAGTAGGGAAGGCCATTCTTGAGTTGTCTCCCCTCAGCATCTTGGACCCATTGGCTAATTTCTTGGTCTGTCATCTTGTTCTTTACTTCTGTTGGAAAGTCTAGGTTACTTATAGTTGAAACAATCTTTTCTTCTGGAATTATAGCCTGCGCTTCTGTCTTAGAATCCGAGGAATTGGAATTGATCTGAGACAATGCGTCTGCCTTGGTGTTACTTGAGCCAGGTCGAAAGGTTATTACAAAATCGAAATCTGCAAAGAACAATGACCAACGCAATTGTCTTGCAGTGAGGGTCCGAGCTGATTTGAGTAATTGTAAATTTCGGTGGTCTGTGAATACTGTGACCTTGTGTCTTGCTCCCATCAGATAATGTCGCCACTCCAGAAACGCACTTTTCACCGCTAACAGCTCTTTTTCTGCAATGGAGTAGTTACATTCTGGAGGAGTCAATTTTCTTGAGTAATAGGCCACTGGATGAAATTGACCTGTATCTTTGTGGTGTTGAGAAAGAATTTTGCCGATAGCCACAGCTGATGCATCGGCCTCGACAAAAAAAGGCTCTTCCGTTCTAGGATGCAACAAAATGGGGGCCTGCGTAAAGGTTCTTTTTAAGAGTTGAAATGCCTCTTCCGCAACATTGTTCCAAACAAATTTGACCCCTTTCTTGAGAAGACTAGTGATTGTACTCACCTTGTGAGAAAAGTCTGGGATAAACCTTCGGTAGAAATTAGAAAATCCAATGAAGCTCTGAACTTCTTTTACGCTTCTAGGGGAAGGCCATTCTTGAACCGCTCTAGCCTTGGCTGTATCCATACTAACTCCTTCCTGTGATAGCACAAATCCCAGAAACTCTACTTCTTCCACATGAAAAGCACATTTTTCCAGCTTGACGTAGAGCTGATTCTCCAACAGTTTTGACAATACAGATCGGACATGAGAAACGTGCTCTTCCACACTTTCGGAGAAAATCAAAATATCATCAATATAAACTACTGCAATTCTGTCAAGAAATTCTCCAAGAACATGATTTACAAAATGCTGGAACGCAGCCGGAGCATTTCACAACCCGTATGGCATTACTTGGTATTCAAACAAACCATAACGGGTTCTGAAAGCGGTTTTCCATTCATGTCCAGGAGCTACCCGAATCAAATGATATTCTCCACGCAGGTCCAGCTTAGTATAGATCTTAGCGTCTTTAACCTGGTCCAGTAAGACTGAAATTAAAGGAAGAGGGTAACGGTTTTTGATTGTTACTTGATTGAGGGCTCTAAAGTCAATACAAGAGCGGATATCTCCATCCTTCTTGGGTACGAAAAATAAAGGAGAGGAAACTGGGAATTGGGAGGGGCGTATAAAACCATTAGCCAGATGTTGGTCCAAGTAAGTCTTGAGATATTTATTTTGTTTCTGTGAGAGCATAAATTCGACTGCAAGGCAGAATAGCTCCAGGCTCTATCTCAATTTTGCAGTCGTATGGGCGATGAGGAGGAAGCCTCTCGGCTTCCTTTTTGTCAAAGACTGAGGATAAGTCCTGATACTCCATAGGAATTTCCTTATTCTCCAAGGTACAGATCTCAATGGGATATTGAGCTAAACTCCTTGAAGGGGATTCCCCACTTAATTTTGGTTGTTTTCCGAAACAGTTTTCCTTGCAGAATGAAGAATCCATTACCACAGAATCTCTTGTCTACAAATCTAATTCCAATTTGCCGGGCATACTTGATGTCACAAAAGTTTCCCGTAGCTCCTGAATCAATCATTACACAAACTCCATGAACTTCTACCTCACGAAATTTCACAGTGAATGAGACCACCAAGTGAGGAGCTGATGATTGCAAGGTGTTGGCGATTTTTTGAGAGACTGGAACTGACTTTGGTTCTACTTCCACCCGTGCAGTTCCGTCTACGGGTGAAGCCGACCTTTTAACGGCTGCACTGTTTTGGGTTTATTTGGGCACTCTTTTACAAAGTGACTAGATAATCCACAATATAAGCACAAATGTTCCATCCTTCGACGTTCCTTTTCCTCCTTTGTCAAGGGTCCTCGAACAGAACCTATTTGCATTGGCTCTTCAGAAGTCAACTTCTCAGACGTCTTATGCCCCTCTGTTCTGATTCTATCAAAACGAGGAGGTGGCAATCTAAAATCCTTCTTCTTCTCATTGCGACGTTCTCCTAACCGATGATCAATCTGTAAAACTAAGTCAATAAGCTCTGACAACTCAGTCGGTCTGTGTGGGATTTGCGCCAATGTATCTTTCAATTCGTCTTTTAATCCTCTGTAGAAGATTGCTCCTCTTTTTTCTTCTGGCCAATTTGTTTCGACGATCAATTTGTTGAAATGAGCCAAATATCCAACAAAATCACAATTTCTTTGCTTGAGTTCTAGAAGATCATTATATACTGCTTGGGAAGCAGAACGACGATTAAATATCCGTGCAAATTCTGCCTTAAAATCTTCAAAATTGAATAATACTGGATCATTTCTAGTGACCAGGGACATAGACCATGCAGCAGCATCTCCAGTTAGGTACGAAAGTATAAACGCCACCTTGGACTGATCCTCAGCAAAAATCACTGGCCTACACAGGAAGTGCAAGGAGCACTGGGTTAAAAATATTTGCGCCTTTTGAGGGTCCCCTCCATATCTTTCTGGGGGGGCCAATGGGATGGTTGGGGAAATGGCATGTATGACCTGAGTGGAAATATCTGAAGGGGAGGGGGCTGCAGAAGAACCATGGATTCCCTAAAAAGCGAACCTGAGGCTACATAATCATTTAACGTCTGTCGGGTTTGAAGGGACTCTTGACTCAATCTTCTAACCTCCTCTCGCAAAGATCTATTTTCCTCCAAGGTATTATCTAACTGTTTCTGCATATTCTCTAGTATGGAGGTTAGAGCCTTTAAATCAATGTTCTCTGTCATGCAATCCTAATGACTGAGGATTGCATTGAGTGACAGAACGAGTGATTGTGTGCAGTAAATATTGTTTTAAACGTAGGGCTCCGTGTGGTGCTGCTCCATTTTCTGTTACACTCTTGCCTGTTAAATTGATTTTAAACATTGTAAATGTTCCTATATTCCTATATTCCGCGATACACACCGCCCTGCCTCACTTACCCGCACTGTAAAAAATATTGTACACACGCTGCTTTAGCGTGACGACCCCCGTTCCTCCCGGCACCGCCATCTTGGGTGTGTAAACCGGCTTTGGTGCCACTACTAGCCGCCATCTTTAGAAGGCGCTCTAGCGGTTGGGGATTTCAGCGGTCACCTATTTAAGACGCCCAATGCAAGCGCGCAGCGCGCGCAGCGCGCGCGTGAAGCGGGCGCGCCGGTGGCAAGCCCGTCTGCGCCCGTCCGCGCCCCGGTCGCCCCCAGAGCCAGCAATGCTGCTCGGTCAAATTGCCAGCCAGAACGAGTGACATACAGCAGAGCACAACTATTACAGCTAAATCCATCAAAGGGTCATAAGCCAGTAAGCGCTAGCCTTTCTTGCGGCCTAATAAATAGCCGCTCGCTTGTTAAGCACTCCTCTGAAGTATTCAGCCTCCTGGAAGATATGGATTTAGACGCTCTTTTCATAACAGAAACATGGGCCACCACTGAGTCCACTGTTAGTCTGAGTGGGGCTTGTCCTAGTGGATTTAAAATCCTTCATAAGCCTCGTAGCTCGGGCAGAGGGGGAGGAGTGGGCCTGATTTTCGGGGATACCCTGGATTTCAGACCATATCAGATTGATGAGGTTGGCGGGATAGAAATTATGGGCTTTTCACTTCAATCTCCTAGTTGGAACCTACTCACGGGGATGCTCTGTTACAGGCCACCGGGCGCGACCACACAATTCCACCTTCTTGCAGACACTATCACCAATTTAAAACTTACTCACACCAACATGGCTGTATTAGGTGATTTCAACCTCAGTGAGGATGGAGGCCTCTGCAGTCAACTGAGAGACCTCCTGTACACCTGTTCCAACTTGAACCTCCATCAATTGGTGGCCAGCCCCACCCATCAGAAGGGACATATTTTGGACCTGGTTTTCGCCAATCCAGCTACAACAGAAGTATTTAATATATTGCCCCTGAATTGGACCGATCACTTTCTTATCCACCTGAGTATGGCGATGCCTTGCCAGAAGAATCTGCCCAGTCAGCAGAGCCTTTACAGGATGGACAGAGAATGGGCCAAACTGGCAAAAGCTGACCCTCCAACTACATCTTTCGATGCCAGTCTTTTTTCCCCTAATAAGTCCGTGGAGGAAAACTATAGATCTTTCACGGTACACATAACTAAGCAATTGGACCGCATTATTCCCATAAAGCCATTAAAGAAGGCCAGTAAAAGATCAGCGCCTTGGTATAACGAGAAGCTGCACCAACTTAGACTCTCTCGCAGACAAGCGGAGAGGAAATGGAGAAGAAACTACTCTGAGGAAGATAAAGAAGAGCTAAGACAAATACAACTGCAATATAAAACCCTCATCCTGAGATCCAAGGCAGATTTCTATGCCAACTCCATCACACAGGCTCCCAATGGGTCCAAAGCTCTTTTTAAGATTGTTTGTGACCTTTCTAACCCGGATTGTTTGAGCAATAGACTAGCCCCCTCGCAAACTCTATGTAGTGAAATCGCCTCCTTTTTCCAGGAGAAAATTTCGAACATTGTAAACAATTTGCAGGTCAGTACCCAGAAGGGTTCTGAGGAAACAATTAGCCCGATTGACGGAGATCCACAACTGACCGCTGCTTTGGACAGCTTTCAGCCACTTTCCCATGAAACTTTTGATAATCTGACAGAAAGTGTGTCGTCTGGCTCTCCCCTAGACCCTCTCCCCCATAGAATATGGAAGCGCTATGGTCGTAACACCTTCTCTTGGTTAAGGATGATCTGCAACCAGTCCCTGACGGCGGGATTTGTCTCAGACTGCTGGAAATTAGCAGTTGTTACCCCTCTGATAAAAAAAACGAATCTGGATCCTCTGGTGCCAGCTAACTTCAGGCCCATCTCTCTTTTGCCTTACCCGGTGAAAATACTTGAGAAATCTGTAAGCAAGACTCTGTCCCAGTTTCTGGAGGAGAACCTTTTGCTTGATAGGGACCAGTTCGGATTCCGTCCTGGCCAAGGAACCGAAACAGCTCTAACTACCATGCTGGACCACCTTTGTTTGCGAGCCGACAACGGGAATGCCATGATTTTAGTGCTTCTCGATATGTCGGCAGCTTTTGATACGGTGAGCCACCCAGTCCTGTTAGAGAGGTTGAGGCAAATAGGAGTAAAAGGCAAAGTGCTGCAGTGGTTTCAATCCTACCTAGAAGGTAGGCAGCAGGTAGTCACCATGGCACCCTTCTCTTCTTGCAGGTCCCCTGTTGCATACGGGGTGCCACAGGGATCCGCAATAAGCCCTATTCTTTTCAACATCTACCTGCGACCCCTGTTCCCGTTAATTAAATCTTTCGGCGTCAGCTTGGTGAACTACGCTGACGATACGCAGCTGGCCTTCTCTCTAGAAGGGGATGACGCACTTTCCATGGACCGTTTCCATCAATGCATGCTCCAGACTTCGGACTGGCTAAGAAGGAACTCTCTCCAGTTTAATAGCGGTAAAACTGAGGTGGTCTTCTGCTCACCATTTAGGATCCTTAAACACCTCCCTTCCGATTTCTGTCTCACACCTGAGGAAGGACCGATTACACCGGTCAGGAAGGTTCGCAATCTTGGGGTGATTATCGACGACGACCTCCAGATGGCATCCCAGGCCAGCAAGACCGCCAACGTCTGCTTTGCCCTGTTGCGGCTGCTTCGGAGTATTCTACCTCTGCTCCCTAGGGAGTCACGAGCTACAGTGGTACGTAACACGGTATTAAGCAGGCTTGACTATTGCAATTCCCTATATTTGGGAGCCCCACAGTATATCCTCCAAGGATTGCAGAGGATTCAGTCAGCCGCAGCCAAATTAGTGCTTGATAGGCGGCGCTGTGCCTCGGCCACCGGAGCACTGAGGGATCTACACTGGCTTCCTGTGAGGGAAAGGGTCTTCTTTAAGTCCCTCTGCATGACTTTTGGAGCAGTACATGGACTGGGCCCTGTCCCCTTCCAGGATAAGTTTGCTCGCCACTTACCTAGCAGGCAACTTCGCTCTTCCACAGCTGGTCTACTGGTGGTTCTGAGATTCAAGCGCACTAGGGTAGGCGGAAGAGCCTTCAGCATAGTAGCATCTGGCATGTGGAACAAGCTCCCTGCGAACTTGAGACATTGTAAATCCCTACTTGAATTTCGCAAGGGACTTAAGACCTGGCTATATCCTAAAGCCTAATCTAGGCAGGTTCCATGATCCTCCTTTGTCACCTTCTGACGCCGCTCTTCAGTCAAAAGCGCCAGGATGCCCGTAGGGCGACAGCCGCGCTATACAATTTTCACATCAATCACATCAATCAATCAATCATGCTGCCCAGGAGGAGGTCTAATTTCCTCAATTAAGAGGTAGGCACTTCAATCTGTCAAACTACGCAACTCGACCTATTCAGGAGCAGATGATCTTACCCCAAATCCTCTCCACCGAAACCAGCGACAGGTGAAGACATTTGTCTCAGGCTTCAGCAAGGGGGAAAGGGGAAGTGGAAGACAAAACAAGAGAGACTGCTCGGCCACTACTTCTTCAGAAAACTCTTTTTGGAATCTTGGAGTTCCCTGCAAAATACAAGGGACAGTTATTTTACCCTGCTCTCTCACTCTAATTCTTATCTACATTACTCTTACTCTCTGTTTAATCTTGATTTTACCTGTTAATGACCAGAGACTAGCTTCTCTCTAGAATATCTGTTTTGTCTGAGATATTGTGGTATTTGATTGACTGTTAGAATCTTCAATCTCTAAAGAAAAGTGTTCCTTCTTAATTTGGTTAGAGACGTTACCATCAATTTTAAGTTCTTATGATTTAAACTCTTTTGTGAGTGTGACAATATATCCTGCAATTCCTTCGGTCTTAATCTGCAATGAGTTGAATACCCAAGTCTCTGAATTCCAGTTATTCCTTTGCTACACTGCATCTCCTTTTACTCGATATGCTGAACAAAGGCAAGCAAAAATAAACAGTCTTACTTGAAAAAGCGGGAGTCGACTTCTCTTCACAGAAGTGGCTCCCTTGTTCGTGAAGCAAAACACCTCCTACTCAAAACAATGCTTCAGGACGGTTCTCTGGAAATTTATGAGATTACTCCTTTGAAGAATTACCCACGAAGTCTGTCAGCAACGTTTGTTGCCTTTTTCTCTGTGGAGAGAATTTAACAACGAGTAAACAATTATCACCGAAAACAGCATGAAACAAGTTCTCTGTACTTCCCTTTACATGCGGGGCCAGACGCGCACTTTACAATTATGAGAAATTCCTGACAAGGTGATGGAGCGCTGACGAAATGTTCCTCACAGAATTAGTCTTCAGTTGAAGTGCGTCGCGCGAAACTCGCGCAGACGCAATGGCAGCTCCGGAATGTCTCGAGGGAAAAACAACTAGACCGCCAACCGCCACAGGAAGTGGTAGCGATCGAGTCACTCCCTTAATAAGCAGATTTGCTTAACTGGTGCAGTACAGTACATAGGGAAGATCTCCAACAAGGATGAAGTCTTCCTTTAATGCAACGGTATTTAACCCAAGGCCGCCTTAGTGGTGGGGAGAGAGCTCCTCTCAAACAATTACTGACATCAGATAAAGGGTTCCAGACACTAGGGACATGTCCCTCAGTACACGGTGCGATGATGCTTGAGATTTAACCACCCACATCACGATTTGTACTGTGGAGCATTCTGGGAGAAAGGGTCCATTCAGAAGTAGGAAAAAGACAGTCACTATACCAATCCAAAGTACAAGGAAAAGTAATCTAATTGTAATCCAGAGATGTATCTAGGGATGTTGGAAATGCCCCTTTTTGCAGGGTTATCCCCAAACTTTTTGCCTTTTCCTCCTATTTTTTTCCTGACCTGTTTGTGTTGGTTTTAGGACTCTGGACACTTTACCACTGCTAATCAGTGCTAAAGTGCATGTGCTCTCTGTGTAAATTGTGTTATGGATTGGTGTTTCCATGATTGGATATTTGATTTACTTGTTAGTCCCTAGTAAAGTGCACTGAGTGTGCCAGGGCCTGTAAATCAAATGCTACTAGTGGGTCTGCGGCACTGATTGTGCCACCCACCTGAGTAGCCCTGAAAGGGTAACTCAGACCTGCCATTGCAGAGTCTGCGCGCAGTTTGTAACTGCCATGTCGACTTGGCCAGTGCACACACTTGCCAGTCCCTAACCTTCCCTTTTCTGACATGTCAGGTACCCCTATGGTAGGCCCAAGGTACCCCTGTGGGCAGGGTGTAGTGTATGGGAAAGGTAGGACATGCCCTGGTGTTTGTGGCATGTCCTGATAGTGAATTACGGCCAATTTTGTTTTTCACTATTACAAGGCTACCTGTTTCCCCATAGGACAAAATGGGGAGTTTGTTTATAACATCTTATAAACATAACTGGCCCAGGGAATTAGGTAGGGAAATAAAGTTTAGTATGCCTGAACTCAGAATCTAAAGATGCATCTTTTAGTGAAGGTGATTTTTACATTCTGTGTTTGCAAACACCACTTTTAGAAAGTATATATTTTCTTGCTCAGTCATCCCGTGTGCCTCTGCTGGAATGTGGATTGCCTGTCTGGGTTTTGGATGACAGAAGGCTGGGGAGCAGGAGTGGCTCCAGATAGTCTAGGTGGGTCAGGAAAGGGCTGAATAGACCTGGGCTGCAATTGGGGAAGGGAGAGGAGATTTCCTTGCACCTCAAAGGGCCTGGTCTGCCTCTGACAATGCCGTCTCCACCTCCTGCCAGGAAGTCACACCAGAGAAGGCAGAACTGGTTCTGGCTGGGCACAGACACTCTCTGCCTAGGAGATCAAAGGATTTTGGGATATAAATATTGGGGCCCAGACCCCTGAACTTTAGAACTCTTTTGGATCAAGCAGACTGCCAACAAGAAGAGCTGGAGAAGCTGTGAGGAGGAACTACCATTTGGCTGTGTGCTCTGCTGTGTTTGCCTTCAGTGGCTGCTTCTGTCTTGGGCAGTGAAAGGACTGGACTGAACTTTCTGCTATCTACTTTTGTGAGTTTCTCCAAGGGCTTGAGGTAAAGCTTGCCCCCTGTTCAAGAAGTCCCAGGAACAGCAAAGACTTCAAGCTCTTCTGCCCTGAGCACTGGAGACTGTGTGTTTTGTGCTACAAAAGGAGAAAAAGCAACCCGATGCCGTCTACGATGCCGCTGCTGACTCCGTGACTTGAAGGCACCGCAGAGTGCACCGCTGCACCGCGACCCTGGTCTCACCGACGATGCCTGCTGATGCCACCACTGAGCCGCTGCTCGCACCATGACCTGTGGGCAACGCACTCCGCACCGCCTCGCTTCACGACGGCGTCTTGGTATCCCTGACGATGCCGCTCCATGCCAAAATCTACCCTGCTCCTTGCACCGTGGTTTAAGGGCACCGCTCGTAAAGTTACACAATGCAACGCCCTCATCCCGCACCGCAGCCTTGGCGTACTGACGCCGGTGGCATCAACTCCAGTTCATCAGCTGACGACAGCACTTCAGCAAAGATGACGCAGCTGCTTGCACCGTGACCTACCAGCACCGCAACGAGCACCCCATTCACCATGCACTGCAACCCTGGTCTCACAGATGACGCCATCTGACGCCGCCACCGAGCTGCTGCTCGCACCGCGACCTGAGGGCACCACATGCCGCACCGCTGCACTTCGTACCACAGCACTGGATGCCTGCCGACGCCAGCGCTCCTGACTCCAACAGAGAGGAGATCGATCTGCAACACGTGTGACTTCGAGGGCCCCGACGACTCCGGTACCGACCTCTGTAACCGACACCTGCAGACACCGTGCTATCAGGAGTTCAACAAGAGGTCGCAGACGCTCTGTATTTCCAAAAAGGTACTGTTTGCGGGAATTCCCGACACCGTAGCTGGCCCGTGATGCCTCGGTCAGCCAGAATTGTTTGGTTCTGCTTGTTCACAACCCCGTGATAGCCCCGGACAAAGTTATCGACACAAAGGAACTTTCAAGTATTTTTTGATAACCAACGATTTTTATGTATTGTATTGTGGATTTTTATTGTATTTGGCCTTGTCCTAAGTATATAAAAATATTGGATATTTTTCTAAACTGGTGTGGTGTCCTTATGTAGTGCTTACATTGTATTACTGTGGGTTATGTGCAAATGCTTTATACACTGCCTCTAAGATAAGCCTGACTGCACGTGCCAAGCTACCAAGGGGGTGTGCAGGGGTTATTTTAGGAGTGTAACTCCCTTATCCTGACTGGAGTGGTGGTTTCTGTCCGACTTTGGCACATGCCCCAGCCGACCAAAAATTTCATTTCTAAAAAGGGAACAACAAAGTAAGTCTTTTTCAGCCAAAGATAGAAAGCATACACTCGCAGCTTGAAAGGGAGAGGCAGTGTTGGCAGCTCAGGTTCACCTGGATCTGATGAGAAATCGTCATAATGCATGAAGTAACCAAACGCCATCTGGTCTATTCTTGGCAACTCAGCAGGTTTTATAGAACTCATAGATGACTCAATCTGAGGCATGTTTACATGGACGTCGTCAATTTTTTAACGTGCAATTTCTTTGCTTATTGATTGTACAGTTGTTGTTGTTTCAACAGGGAGAAGTGTTAGACCTGGCATCCTTGGCGTGGTTTCCCCAGACTTTTTGCCTCAGCACCTATATTTTTGACACTGTGCTGGAATTTGTTTTGCTGGTTTAGATGCTCTGGGCACTTTGCCACTGCTGATCAGTGCCAAAGTGCAAGTGCTCCCTGGTTAAATTATTATTGTGATTGGTTATTCATGATTGGCATATTTGTTTTACCAGTAGGTCCCTAGTAAGGTGCACTGAGTGTGCCAGGGCTGGTGATTCAAATGCTACTAGTGGGCCTGCTGCACTGATTGTGTCACCCACATGAGTAGCCCTAAAATGGTGTCTCAGGCCTGCCACTGCCGTGCCTGTGTGCAGTTTGTTAACTGCCATGTTGTCCTGGCCAGTGTACACACTTGCCAGGCCTGACCCTTCCCTTTTCTTACACATTGGACACCCCTACGCTAGGCCCAGGGTACCCCCCTGGGCAGGGTGCAGTGTATGTGAAAGGTAGGACATGTTCTAGTGTGGGTAACATGTCCTGATAGTGAAATACTGCCAATTTCATTTTTCACTATTGAAAGGCTATCGTGCCCATAGGATAACATCGGGAATGCTGTGTAACATGTGTACCTGCATATCTTCCCATAGCAGCAAGATAGACAGTTGGAATCTGGTATCACTGACTTCAGAATTTAATAACACATATTTTAGTAAGGATGGTTTTTAAATTCTAAGTTTGGAAATAGCACTTTTAGAAAGTGGCTATTTTCTTGTTCAGCATTTCTGTGTGCCTCTGCCTGTTTGTGGTTTGACTGTCTGGTTTGTGATTGACAGGGGCTGGGGTGGCTCCAGGAGGCTGGGTGAGTCAGCACTAGGCTGAATAGACCTATTTGCATGTAGAGTGGTGGGAGGAGTAGCATCTGGGTCTGAATAGGGCTGTGCCTGCCTTCCACAATGCTGGCTCCACCTTCTGCGGTGCGTCTGATGGCCCTGGCTCACACTCACAAAGGAAGAAGATGTGCACTGGCAGATTGCACCCAGAACTGGTTTGGACTGGGTCCAGGACCCCTCACACATGAAGAACACAGACTTTTGGGGTATAAATATCTGAGCTGAAACCCCTAGAATTTAAATTAGGAAAAACTTTGTAATCAAGAAGGAATTCCCGCCAAAGAAGAACAGCAAGGAAGTCTGAGGAAAAGTGCTGCCATTGCTGAGTGTCTGGGAGCTGACCTGCAGTTGCTGTTATTGCTGAGGAAGAGGACTAAGGGACTGTCTGCTGTGTGATGTGTCCCCCTTGCTTGAAGAGGAGCTGTGCTGTGTGCTTTGCCCCCTCTGAAGTATACCTGTCTCCAAGGGCCTGAGAAGAGCTGGCCTCCTGTTGGAAAATCAGGACTGCAAAAGTTTCTGCAAAGAAGACAACATCTTGTCAGCGCTGAGTGCGTGTTGCTGCACACTGACTGCGGCCTTGTGAACTTTGCCCTGCCTGCCGTGTGTTATTGACTCGGTGTGCTTGTCGGCACACAGAAGAGATCTGCGTAAGGTCTGCCATGCCTCTAGCATGTATCCCCTGAAGGACTGTCTCGGCGCTTGAGAGTGCGTGCCATTGCACTACCCGAGACCTCAAACACGGGGCCAAGATCACCGCTGCCGGCCCGGTACAAGGAAGGAGAAGAGAAGCGCTGTGTGCGGAAAATCACTTTCGCCGGCCCTGGAGCCTCGCAAGCACCGTTTCCATTCATCGCTGACGTTGGGGAAAAGTCGTGCTGAGATTGGACTCAACGCTGGGTGTCGCCTAGCAACTAAGGGGCTCGTCCGGACGGAGCCGCCCTGTGATTGGAGGAAGCGCAAGGCGTGTCCCAGTGACCAGGCCCCCACGCTCCTCGACGACAACGAAGCTGTGTCTGAAGCTGGGGAGCACCACCAAGAAGGTAGCTGCTTCGCCGGGGATCTGCACGGACTGAAAAGTCCACCTCTGAATTTAAAAGGCTCCGATCTGTGACCGAAGCTGGCGCAAGGGAAAATGTGTGTGTTAACGTGCTGCTGGCAGCCCGCCTAAAGAGCAGTTCAATCTTCTGGTGACTGGCACACACCTGCACATGTACGCCAGGGGGTAACTTCCTTCTTCTAATCTGAGCACACGAGTATAGCTCATTCCGTGCTACAGCAGGGGCATTTTATCGCTAAGGGCACTGTTTTCACAGTGATTTTCCCTACGCCAGGAGCGTCATTATTGAGGAGCACCTTATTTGCATTTTTTAAGTAACTTCCACACGCTATCAACAAGGGCTCACAACCATACTGAGCCTACAAGTGTTTTTATTATTACAAGTACGTTTTACAAGGAGAACATTGCCAAAGTGAACTTTTTCCACAAAAGAACATTTTTATGTCGTTTTGATCTGCCTAATCTATATAAAGATAACTTTATTTTTATAAGCAACCTGAGTGGTGTCCATTTATGGTGTTTCACTATAGTACTGTGAGTGTTGGTACAAATACTTTACACATTGCCTTGGGGATAAGCCTGCCTGCTCTTGCCAAGCTACCAAGGGGGTGAGCAGGGGTTATCAACAGTGTGTATCCCCCTTACCCTGACTAGAAGCAAGGGTCCCTATTTGGACAAAGGTACCTACCTCTGCCAACTAGAGACCCCCCAGATCTAACAAGAAGTTTCATTTCATTTTGGTTTACAGCTTCTCTTAGGAAAGTGGAGTCTTCTGTCATTATTAAAACTTCCATCTGAACTTCTTGTACAGTAGCAGAAGCAGTGTGGTGGCTGCCCAGTGGCTCCCGTGGCCTACTGTAGAGAATCGTCCTCATAGTGTGGTTTGATCAGATCAATTGAGACAAACCTTTTGTCTCAGCAACCGGCAAGTGGTAGCAGAAGTACAGTTCTCGTACCTTCGAAAGCAAGTACAAGTACAGGCCCAAATTGTTTTTTGTCCCCAATTTTCTCTCTGACCAGGTTCCCAAACTATGGAACCCATGCAGGTCACTTGCTCAGTGGCTGCACGTTTTACTTGGACGTTGCTTTGTAAAGGACAGTATTCTTTAAGGTCCTGTAAAACATCCAAATGACCATTGATGTCAAATGGGATTTCATCCGCCACTGTGCTGACACTATCGAGGTCGGGTACCCACATCCTCAACTCAAACAGGAGTTGATAATGTGTAGGATCCTCCCAAGAATTTTATTTGCATGTTGTTAAGAGCTCTCTAGACCCCATATAGATGATTGACCCAACTTCCACCTGACCCTAATACCCTCACTGTCGAGGATTGCTTTAAGTCACTGTTTTTCCTGTCAACGACTGAATTTCCCTCTGGATGGTATGGGGAGGAGTACCGCAAGGCCACACCCAAACTTCCGCTGGCTTCTTTGAAAGCCCGAGAGCTATATGCCGGGCCCTGGTTGGAATGTAGTGTGCTGATTGCGCATATGCAGATAAAGACTCGCAAATTCTTTATGACAGTTCGAGTGTCAGCCGAGTGCTTGGGCCAAACCCACAGGAATCTGGAACATTAATCTAGTGCCACCAAGATGTACTCTAAGCTCATCCAAGTGTAAGGGGCTGAAGTGATCCAAATATGCACGGTGTTGTTGCTGGGTGCGCGCGCAAACGCTTTACACATTGCCTCAGAGATAAGCCTGACTGCTCGTGCCAAGCTACCAAGGGGGTGAGCAGGGGTTATCTTTGGCGTGTACCTTCCTTGCCCTGACTAGAGTGGTGGTTTCTGCCTGGCTTTGGCGCAAGCCTCAGCCAACCAGAAATCCCATTTCTAACATTGGTGATCAGCGGTGGGATTTGGACTTGCGTTTGCGCTGTACCGCAGCGGCAACTGGCCGCACTACAAAACTCTGCATTTAGATAAATCACATGGTATAGGGATTATTGTTTTAAAGTTTGTTTTTAATTGTCATTTCTTTGGAAATGTGTTTCTTGTGCACTGTGAGTTAGGTGTCCCTAGCTCGGGAGGGTAGATCATCCCCCTTAGTGCATTGTGTTTTCTGGATTCACCAGAGGGTGGGATCCAGTGGTGGCAGCGTAATAGTGTCCAGTACATTTGTCCCCCGCCCTGCGCCCAGAGTTGGTACCTGTGTCACGTGGTGGTCAGGTTGAGAAATCAGGGGCGGTAGAAACTGTCTTACCAGTCTTAGGAGGGGTTTGGGGATGAATGTGTAATGCGCTGGATGAATGTGAATGTCCCATTCCCAGTTCCCAGAGTAATAGTACCTGTGTCACGTGGTGGTCAGGTTGAGAAATCAGGGGCGGTAGAAACTGTCTTACTAGTCTGGGGGGTGTGTGAGTGTGGATGAATGGTGTGAGTTCTCTGAAAGAAGGAGCTTGCTGAATACTTTGGTGTGAGTTCTCTGAAATAAGGAGCTTGCTGGTTGATTGAGTGTGAGTTCTCTGGGATAGGGAACTTGCATTGGGGAGTGATTCCAAAAGTAGTGGCTGAGGTGTCTTCCAGCCCAGCGTGGTGGAAGAGGTTCAGAGTAGCCCAGCTAGGTCTCGGTGTAGGGGCTCACGGCCTGTCTCTGCGGAGAAGGAGTGGGTGGGACTGCGTGTCTCCAGGTGCCCGAAACCCAGTGTCAGGGCCTGGATGGTTTCTTTAGGGAACATCAGGTCGGGGGCCTAGGCTGTACCAATAGGTCACTTGAGGAGGATCTCCCAGTGTCTAGAGGACGTGGAGCGTCTGTAATCAGAGCTCCAGTAGTCCTGGTGTCTGGTGGTACCGCTCCAGTTGGGAGGGTGCAGAAGTCCAGAGGGAGGGGTGAGAGGGGGAGGGATTCCCCAGTGGGAACCAGTAGGTCAGGGACCAGCCCGGATGGCTGAGTCGCCACTGAGTGACCGTGGTGTCGCCACTTCTGTCCTGGGGGGTCTGCACGCACTGTCAGATGGACAGGAGGTCGTGAGATCAGCGCCAGGCAGACTGTCACACGACCCATTAGGTATGTGTCACCCTCGTTAAGTCCTGGTTCGCCAGGCATCTGACCAAAGGGTACGTCCCTCGGTTGGGGAGCCAGTAGTCGGTGTTTCCGGATCTGGACGTAAGGGCAGCTGTAGTCCTGAGGGCAGGTGGGGCTCATCTTAGGTGAAGAGACCCTGCTCTACAGTGGAAGGGGGTGCAGAGGGAGGGAGTCCTCGCCTCTGACCCCTTGGATCCCAGGTGGTAGACCAGTTGGTGGAGAGAGGTCCTGAACTGGTGGGAGAGTTGTGTTCTGGTGGGTGCTTCCCTGGGAGGGTGCGGAACCCCAGAAGTAGAGGTAGGGTGGGGCATTCTTGCCCGTGACCTCTGGTCAGCCTGAGGGTGCAGACCCTAGGTTGAAGGATCAGTGGTAGTTGGGAACTACACTGAGAGGGAGAGTGGAGAATGGCTTGTACGCCAGGGGTTACTACCCCCCACTCTGGGTTTGGAAAGGACCAGTGGTATCTGGGTGGCCTAGGGCCTGGTCCTGGCCGTGGACAACTAGGTAGTACCAGTGGGGTAGCCTAGTTGGGCCTGAGTTCTTTTCGGTTGTTTTTTTTTAAGATGGAACCATGTTGATTGAGAATGGCGTAGAACAGGAGAGTGTCCCTGCAGTGCGGGCCTGCGTCCGTGTTCTATCGCCCCAAGCAGGGAAGACCATCACGGTGGTGATTGGTCTGCCCTGCGTTTTGGCTGGAAGGGGGTTGTGTTGGACTTGGCCCTTCTGGCAGGTTCACCCCTGAACTTTTTGCTTTTTATTGGTGACTTGGTGTGGTGATTTGTTTGGTTCCTGCGCACTTTCCCTGTGTCCCAGGGTAAAGTGCGTGCACACTCTGAGTGCATGTGGTGAGATAGGCCTGCCCTCCCATAGGAATGCATGGGGAATGTATGTGTCCCTAGTAGTTCCTGATGCGTGGGGTGTGCAGGCCCGAGTTTGGTATGTGCGGACTCGTGGGAGTGAATGCTGCGCGATGATGTGTGCGGCGTGCATGTACCTAGTGTGGAAGTGCCACTTCTAGAAGTGGGCACTTCTGTGTGCAGTGTGTCTGTCGCGTGATTGGCTGGTCATGTCATGTGACGGGCTAGGGATTCCCCAGAGTCAGGATGAGTCACCCAGTGGTGAATGGGGAGATCATCAGCTAGATGGGTGGGAGGAGTACACCTGGGTCCTGAATAGGACAGGGTTTTCCACACACAATGCTGGCCCCGCCCCCTGTGGTGCGACTGACGACCCTAGCCCTGCCAATGAATAGAGTGAGGGGCTGAGCACATCAAGGGTGCTCCCCAACCAGCTGCGACTGGTTTTCCCCCTCACCCTGAACCCAGACAAAGGGATTTGGTGTATAAAAAGGGGCTGTGTCCCCTTACAAAATGTTCTTGTTCTGTCTTGAATCTACCAGGGGCGTGCTGCTGCTGGGGCCCAGGGGAAGGCTTGCCTCCCTGGGCCCTGCCCAGCCCCTGGATGTCCTGGATATTGGAGGACTGTACTTCTAGCGCCTGGTGAGCGCTTTATTGCTGGTTCTCTCCTTTGGATCCTGACTGAGGGGGGCTTGCTGCTGGTGGGGCCCAGGAGGGACCGCCATGGGGGCTACCTCCCTGCTGGAGGGCCCTGTGTGCTGGCCCCTGGGCCCTGCTTTGCCCCCCTGGACTCCCCCAGGACTTTCCATTGACCCAGCGCCTGGAAAGCGCTATCTTTCCCCCCAGGAAGGAGGAACCTGTGGGCCTTGGCAGCGCGACGCTGCATGAGGAAAAGGGATTCCCCTCTGGATGCCGAATTGCGGGTGCCCACCCCGCTCATGTCCGCTTATTTCATTAGTTGTTTGCGCGGGTGCCCACCCCGCGACTTTTGCGGTATTTATGGTGCGCGGGTGCCCACCCCGCTGTGGAAATGTGGATTCTCCTGATCAGTTATGTCCCCTATCTTGGACCCCAACGGTTCTATATGCATGTTACAAATACATGTATGTTCCCTCCAGTTCCAGTTTCTAAGAACGCAAATATATGTGTGTCTACCGTCGACATGTTCTCTGTCAGATCCGCCATCAATGGGCTGGATATTCGATTCCTAAGTATGAAAGGCCACCGACTTTATATGGCTAAGTTACTCCATTTTTACAGTTCAGGCAAGTAGGCCCGATTCTGTCCTCAAAGCCTTTCCCTGCTCTCTGTCTCTGACAGCTTCAGCTTGAGCTCGCATCTGTATCCATGAACTTTGTCCTACTCCCTGTGCAGCTAACGGTGCCTGCCTCGGCCAGTTTTCGCCTGCCTGCCAAGAAGCTGTATTTCACCTTCGAATTATCTATCTTGCTCTTCAGCCGATGCATTCCTGTCTAGTGATTTAGGTAAACATTTCCTTTAGCTCACAAGCAAAGGACTCAGCCTTTCCGTCCTCCTGCAAGTGATTCATAGCCCTGCTGCCATGGAAAGTTTTCTGCCTCTCGCATCTCATATAGACACTTAGGCGTTTGTGCACGCACACAGTCAGTATAGACTAGATTCTGTCCGAGAGTCCTTCCTCGTGGATAACATAGTTCTTTAAACATAGGATGTTAGATATGATTTGGGATTAGGTTGACTTGACCCCCCAGACTTCTCGTCTCCACATGTAGAGCTAAATGTCAAGTCCCCTTCACCCCCTAGTTGCACGTTACTCACACGTCATGCTGCTGCGCGCGCATCTATGCCAAGTATTATCTTATAGATCCACCTATGTCTGATAATCCTAACCAATCATGTTTCTTTTATTCCTTATTACGCCTAGTTTCGATTACGTACCTGTTATGTCACTTTTCTTATCAAATGTTACGCCTTCTACATTCGTTTCATTGTAATGTACTTATTATAAAAATGCATGTCTGTCAATAAAGTATTGTACTTCACTTCCTGAACCCTCGTGGTGACGGAACCTGAAGGCCGCGACTCGAGTCGGCCATTTTGAGTGGAATAAAGCCCATTTAGAAAACCTCTTATACCACGGATTCTGCCTCTTGTTATTTTGAGCTATTTTACTTTATTTTAAGATTCCGTATGAAATTCAGTCCGGTAAAGAAGATTTTATTTACCACATAATGGCGCCCGAATAGGGACACTTTCTCATCTCACGCGCCGGCGGTGCGTTGCAGGCCCGGTCTCCTGCCACAGCTGGACGGACCATAAACGCGTACCAGCAGGATTTCCTGTAAGCTCCCTCCGGTCAAGCGGGGGCGACTGAGGCTGCGATCAACCCAGACGAGGCGGTGAGAAGTGCGAAGTATCCCGACCAGAGCCTAGCTGAGAGAGCAAGATCCGAGGTATACAGAGGCCCACCAGATATTTCGAAATCCCGATGTCCAGAGGGTCCGCTGTCCGCAGTCATCGAGTCCTGTCCATTCTCTGAGGCCTTCCGTTTCAAGGAGCTACTCGGTGAGTACCATCGCCGGGGAGGCGTGTTGACGCGCACATAGGTTGTGCCGGTCAAGACGGATTTGGGTACACAAATCCGGTCTGCACTGTTTAGCAGTGTATATGTACTGTTTAGCAGTATATCAAGTATTCCGAAGTATGCAGTTATTGTCAAGAATTCAGCGTGGTGATTAGTTAGGCAGACTGTCATCATTGTCGGTCATTGTTAAATGTTTAATGTTTAATGTTTTCAGAAATGTCTTGCATATTGTGGTATGAATGATTGTTCATTGTTCACTGTTCATTATTGGGGTTTTTTCGTATTAAGTAAGTTCAAGAGTAAGTATCAGATCAGTTGTCAATATGCCGCTCTTCTCGAAGTTAAGACAGATTACTACCAGAAAAGGGGTGCTTGAAGAAGCAGTTCCTATTCCTCCTAGGGACACTCCAGGGCATTTTATGTACCATAAGCATGGCTTAGATGCCATATTGTTTCTTGATCTATGGGTAGATTATACCAAGGGATTGCCGGAAAGTCAAAGGTGGCCCGTAGCGGGAACCTGGGATGCAGAATGCATCATGAAAGTGGAGGAAGAGTTATGGAAAAGAAAGGTCAGACAATCACAGAAAGACGCTGTTGAGTTATGGCGTAAAGAATCTCATAGACGAACAGAAAAAGCACGTAGACAAGAAGAGAGGAGTAAAGAAAGTTCAAATAAAGTTCAAGAAAATCTATTAATTAAGGAAGGTATCCGAGTGAAATCAGAACAAGTAAATAGACAAAGAAATGCTCTTATGAATGGTATGTATCCCCTTCTAGCCGAAGGACTACCTAAGGCTGCTCCAGAGATGCCAAAAGACTTGCCACCCCCATTATTTCCAATTAAGGTACATCCAAAAGGGCATCCCAGAACCGCAGAAGATGTTTTTCTTTCCTCATATCTAGACGACGCAGCTCCCGAGTATGCTAACGCCGCACCACATAGACCGTCTGGTGGAGGGGTTCAACGTCAGGATCAGGTATCTGTCCCCGTGCAACAGCAAGTCCCGACACAAGCTTCGGCAAGCACATCTGTTTCCGCATCTGTCTCCGCAGTCGACTCTACAGAGGTATCGACACCCATAGTTGCTGTGTCACGTTCAACGAACCCATTCACACCCGACGCCCCAGATGGGGCCACGGGAGGTGCTAGCATTACCTTTACACCACCTAGAATAAATAAACTTGTCTTTCAAGAGTCAGCACATTCACGTACACCTAAATTCGTAAGTGAACGTACGCTTAAGGAACTCCTTGTAAATTGTAGATATGACCCGGTGGTTGGTAAAGAGGACGAAATGGTCCTGGCATCATTACGTATCAGGCGAGCCGCAGAGTATTTAGCAAGGTTACCAGGAATGACTACGCATCTAGATAACATATATCATTTTGTTCAAACAGGACGAGATCCAGGATGTATTAACAGAGCTATGGAATTCCAGAAAGTAGAAATACAGGGGGAACTGTTACGTTTCCTCATAAACTGTGTGATCAGAAATCAAGACCGCCCGGGGGTAGACCCGAATGCAATGCTTATTCTTACAAGATGGAGTCAGAATATATCAGAAGGGAGACACGATAAGCAAAATTGTATAATAGCCATGTGCCGAAAAATCCGTAAAGAAATAGAGCGTATTCATGAAGAAAGATTGGGAACAGACGAGTTTGAGCAAGATGAAGTGTCCGAATCAGGGAATTCCGCAAGACAGTCAGAGACCATAGCCTATGTAGGCAAGGAGGATCCTGTGATAATGCTAGATGTTTTTCTGATCCCATACACTCTGTATGCCCAAATAATAGCAGAACGTATCCGACGCCTATAATAAATCTGAAGTCTCCTGAACATTCGTTTCAAGCCGCAGATAAAATACTACGAGAACGAAGGGGTTACCACCTCCTCGATTCCATGGATGAGCAAGAATTAGCCAGATCAGCCGTTCACTGGATTGACAGTCCTGAAAAATACGGTGATGAGACCGTAGCACACACGTTTTTTAATCTCAGTACAGATGAACAACGTTTAGCTGGAATCTATATGATTCAGCAACTCCTCATATTATATAAGAGCCAACATGCTGACCCTGGTCCTTTACCTGATATATTAACGGAACTACTCACGAACAGATGGAGAGGTTCTAGTAACAAGCTAATTAAAGAGATATTAGTGTCACGTAAGCAGTATGTCCTTTTTGTAAGTCCGGATTCTCTCTCGCTGCCCCGCAGAGAAAGAGCGCCGTACTATATGGATAGACAAAATCCCCTACGAGAAGTGCACCCAATAAAAGGCGAAGACAATGAGTTTCACCGTGTATTTGTTTACACACCCATATCAAAAATGGAATTATTAGAAATGAAAAAAGTAGTACCTAGTCATGACAAAGACCCAGCGGGTTTCCACCGAGAAATTAAAGACATGTTACTGATGGGAGAGTACACCTTTCCTGATATTATGACGATATTAAAGGTGCTTTTGCCTGCTGGCATTTATGAAAAACTGAAAGAAAAAGAGTGGGAAGTGGGAGACCAAAAGATAGACTGGACAGCATTAGCAGAGGAAGAAAGGGGCCGAACTGCAGGTTCAGGGCTCGGGGATAAAGTTAAACTGTTACCAGGTTTACTAGTACAGGTACTGCCACGTTTATTAACTACAAAAAAGGAAGATTGGGGTGCAATCACAGCCTGCAAACAAAAGCAAGATGAAGACACAAGCGATTATTATGCTCGATTTGAAAAATGTTTTGGTATAAATAGTGGTATAAAAGCAAGTAGTGACTCATATCCACATTTATTTGTGACAAAATTAGTGGAAAATGCATTGCCTCCAGTAAAGAATAGAATATTGAAATTCGAGAGTACCTGGCAAAGTAACACTCCGTCGCAAATGCTACAAATGTTACAGTATCATCACAATAGAATTAGGAATGAACAAGAACACGAGCATAGACGCATGAAGGATACAAAAATGAAAATGCTAGTTTCTCAGACAGTACCAGCAGATGGTCACAAAAAGGGTGTGACACATTCTGGTGATTCTGCAGTTCCTGTAAAGGGAACCTGCAATTACTGTAAACAACTGGGCCATTATGTACACGATTGTCCAGTCCTGAAACGTAATATAGCTACAGGTATTGCAAAAGAGAGACCACGATTAGTTAGACAAGATCAGAATGAACAAGGAGCTATGCAGCATGGACAGTCCATGCCAGTTCAACAACAGTCCATGCCAGCCTCACAACAACCCATACAGTTTGTGCCAGCTGCACCACCGTTGCCTGCTACTGCCACACAAACCACAACACGACAAATGTATCAGACTGCACAGTATGAATACCCTGAGTATCAGCGTTACGCATGAACCAGCCTAGAGAGGGAAGTTGACTTACCGCTTATCGAGATTCCTGTAGATCAAGAAGGACCTTATGTACATAGTGAATTATTAGGTCAAGATAGAAAATTCTTACTCGATACAGGGGCAAGTCGAACAACCATAAAACGTAGTGAAGTTCCAGGGGCACCCCTCTCAGGCTCTCAAAATGTTTCCCTTGGTTTTTCAGGAAAACCTATTGTTAATGAAGTATCACAGCCTCTACCACTTACGATAGGACCTTTGACACGAACTACAGATTTATTGCTTACTAAATCATGCCCAGAAAATCTGTTAGGAATTAAAACTCTGAAAGCACTAGGAGCCATAATATGTTGTTCTCCGGAAGGAGTAAGGTTGTTTTTACGTGATTTTAAAGGTCACTATGTGTCTAGAGACATGGATCCCCGACTACAGACTTTACCAGTACATCTATGGGCACAAGGCCCTACGGATGTTGGCTGCATGAACATTACACCCTATCGAGTCACACTGAAAGCAGGAGTGGTACTACCACGAATGCGACAATACAAGTTACCGCATGATGCTGTAGTGGCTTTGCTGAAAATCATTGATGAGCTGATTGCCCAGGGAGTAGTTGTAGAAACAGACTCCAATGTATGTAATTCACCGATAATTCCGATTCTTAAACGAACTGATCCTACTGCCCCACCAGTGTACCGATTGGTTATTGATTTGCGTGAACTAAACAAGTGCATTGTACCACAATTCCCTGTGGTCCCTGATATATCATCATTGTTGACAGCAATTGATTCCGAAGCAACATTCTTTACTGTAATCGATCTCAAGAATGCCTTTTTCAGCGTCCCAATAGATCCGGAAAGCCAATACTTGTTCGGATTCAGTTTAAATGGGCGCAGCTTTAAATTCTCACGCGCTCCCCAAGGATTCACAGAAAGCCCCAGCATCTACAGCCAAGCACTGAAACGAGAACTTGACAGTATCCACATGCCAGTCAATACTGCACTGCTTCAATATGTCGATGATCTGCTGATCACAGCGAGAAGCGAGCCAGAATGTGAAAAAGCTTCTCTGACAGTTTTACATTTCCTAGCCGACAAGGGGCACAAGGTGTCTCCTTCTAAGCTGCAATTCTGTGTCCAGCGAGTTATTTATCTTGGTCACTCGCTGTCCAAGGAGGGAAGGCAGCTTACACCAGATCGCATCCAGTTAATTGCTAACATGTCAATACCCCAGACACAAAAGGAGGTGCGGGCTTTCATAGGCCTCACTTCATATTGTAGGCAGTGGATCCCTCAGTACGCATTTCTAGCAAAACCACTCATTAAGTTAACCACACAGGAGGCAGCCACATCGACTGTTCTCCCTTGGACTCAGGAACATACACAAGCTTTTGAAAGCCTAAAGGAAGCTTTATGTCAAGCACCTGTTTTAGCAACACCATGTTATAGCAAACATTTTACACTCTTTGTTACAGAACGCGAAGGTACTGCCTTGTCAGTACTCACTCAGGATCAAGCAGGATCACGCAAGCCATGTGCTTATTTTTCCAGTACATTAGATCCCGTAGCTCAGGCTTTGCCTGCATGCCTGAAATCAGTGGCAGCGACAGCTTTAGCAATCAGACAAAGCGATGCCATAGTATTAGGACACCCATTGACAGTACAAGTACCACATGCAGTAGAGGTTCTTGTGAACCGAACACAAACACAACACTTGACCATAGCAAGACTTACCGGTTATGAACTGACATTGTTTCAACCACACATAGAGATCCGACGGTGTAATACATTGAATCCTGCTACACTATTACCTGTAATTGGAACAGACCCACTAGCTCATGATTGTGTTGAAATCATTGAAATAAAGACGAAACCTAGACAAGACTTGACAGACGTTCCATTGTTAGATCCAGACCTGACGTTGTATGTAGACGGATCGTGCATGAGAACAAATACAGGAGATTTAGTGACCGCGTATGCAGTCACAACAGACACTGAAGTTATTGAGACAAATTGTATAGATACTTTGTCAGCCCAAGCAGCAGAACTTATTGCTCTAACACAAGCCTGTATTCAAGCCACAAATAAGAAAGTTAATGTATACACTGACTCACGTTATGCATTCGGAGTTGTACACGACTTCGGCGTGCTGTGGCGAGAGAGAGGTTATTTAACCTCCCATGGTGCCCACATTCAGCACGGACCCCTCATTCATGCTTTGTTAGACGCAATACATCTACCCACTGCTATATCGATTATGAAATGTAAAGCACACACGAAGGTTACTGATACCATTTCTCAAGGCAATGATTTAGCTGACAGAACAGCTAAACAGACTGCTCAGAATCGCACATTAGACATGACAAAGCCAATAGTTCAGACACCAACACAGTGTATGACAATTAAGGATCCCGCACTTGACGTAATTGACATACAGACACATGCCACAGCAGAAGAAATAAAGAAGTGGACTGAACTAGGAGGGATCCAGACAGATCAAGGATGGATGACGAAGGAGAAATCTGTATGGTTTCTCCCTGATTCCATGGTTCAAGCCATTATAGCTACAGTTCACAGTCCAGCACATTTAGGAGAGAAGGCTATGCTAGACAGCATTCAGCACATTTGGTTCAACAAACATTTACGAGCAGCAGCTAAACAAAAAGTTCGTACCTGTATGATATGTTGTCAGTTTAATCCAGGAAAGAGTGTTCCCGTAGAGCAGGGTGGATTTCAGCCTCCTGACCATCCTTTTGAAGTCCTCCAGATGGATTATATTCAGATGGAACGTTGTCGAGGATTCAAATATGTTCTCGTAGTTGTCTGCGCTCTCTCCCGTTGGACAGAGGCGTATCCCGTATCAGATTACACTGCCCCGACTACTGCCAAGCAGCTAGTTCGAGAATTCTTCCCACGGTACGGTTTACCACGTGTTGTATATTCAGATAACGGCCAGCCTTTCTCATCCGAATTAATGAAACATGTCTCACTTTTGTTGGGATATCAGTGGAAATTCCACTGTGTCCGACACCCCGAGGCAGCAGGTCTCGTGGAACGACATAATCAACTTTTAAAAATCAGACTGTCTAAAATATGTCAGGAAAAAGGTGTGGACTGGATAGTAGCTTTACCAGTTGCGCTATTTTACATGAGGATGGTAGCACACTCTCGAACAGGGCTATCACCTTATGAGGTGATCTTTGGTAGACCACCGAATATGTGGGGGACGCCTATACCCCGTAAAATAACTGATGTTGACTGTAATATGCTGACAGATTACCTGGCTTCCTTGATGTCTGCACTACAATCTTGTCGTTCACAGGTAGTCGCAGCTTTTCCCGACAACACCGAGGTGAAACCTCATGATGTAATTCCCGGCGATTATGTTCTCGTCAGGAATTTTGATCGGAAAACCCAACTGGAGCCAAGGTGGAGGCTTCCTGAGTTGGTCCTGCTGACAACCAGAACAGCTGTGAAGATCGAAGGGAGAAAAGGCTGGGTGCATTCCAGCCATATAAAGAAATTTCATGGACTTCCTCCTGACACAAACAGTACTCCTCGTGTGTCTTCCCCCATTGACTCAAAGCTACCTTTGGCTGAAGCCAGTAGCACCGAACTCTATAAGCAGAAACTCAGGTCCAGATCCAAACTGTCGGACGATTTGATTGTTTAAGTCCTCTCCAAGGTGAAGCGGTTGAATCTGTCCCGACATGTATCCCTTAGGTCTGAATGATGTAGAGTCCAGAATCATAATAAAACGACATGCTTATTGTAAATTACTGCGTAGCCACTGTATTGTGACTTTATTAATTTTGTTTTCCTTGAGTTTTTTAATAGTTACTGCAAGCATATTGTTGCATATGTATTATCCTGTTTCTAAACGTGCTTTCAATATAACTGATGAACATTCTTTTAGTGAACTACCCCCACATGAGTTGTCCTATAGACTTGCGCTGCGCAACAACACCTTCATTAGTATGTTACATCATTCCCATCAGACTAGTAATGCCACCAATTGTTGGGTGTGTGGCCGACTCCCTCCCTATCAGAATAACAAAGGAGTTCTGCCTTTCTTTCCACATCCGTTCACACACAATGGCTCCTGTGGAGCATGGTTTAGTTTATTAAATTCCATAGACCCAGACACAGCAGTTTATCAACAACATTGGATATGGGGAAATCTGAATCTAGTTTTATTCAAAGTCTGTCACCCTAATAAGGAGGGTCACCCCAGTAGAACAGGAACTGATTTAGAAAATGAAGTGTATAAATTAGGTAATTTTACGCCTAATCTTATGATTTTGAATGTCAAAACCGAAGTTGAACTAATTCTGCCCACTATGTCAGTATTTCCAGTTAAGGGTGAATTATGTGTAAGAAAAGTTGGTTCCATACACATGGGCCATAGCCAATGCGTTACTACAGTAGAATATAGTGATCAAGGTAAATCTTCATTTAGAGCTTCTCGCCATTCTTACTTTATATGTGGTCAGACTGCATATATGCGTCTGCCTCTAGATTGGGATGGTACCTGTTACATAGCATTCCTTTTGCCACCTGTTTTTCTAGCTCCCCCTGATTATTATCGAAATGTTCATTTAGTACACAATAGAGAGCGAAGAGATCTCCCAGTTGTCGATTATACTGAGACGGCATGGGACAAGTATGTAGATTTCAATAAAGGTATCTTTCCCTATATAGGTACAATATCAAATAGTAAGCTGATACGCAGACTAACCAAGACTCTTGAAGCTGTAGTAAACGAGACTATAGCCGCCCTAGGCAATCTGACAGAAGAACAATCAGTGATGAGAATTGTTGTTCTCCAGAATCGTCTTGTCCTTGACGTCATCCTGGCCGATAGGGGCGGAGCTTGCAGGGTCATCGGATCCAGCTGCTGCATATTTATACCAGAAAATTCGCCATCTGTATATAAAGCTATAACACGCCTTCATAAGATTGTGAGCCAGATACACGAGAATCCAGGCACTTGGACGTGGTCCGGGTGGTTTTGGAGTGTGATATCAGCCTGGGGATGGAGAGTTCTATCCTTCCTAGGTATTGGCCTTCTTATGCTTTTCAGTTGTTGTTTATGCCTGCAATGTGGACCAGCGATTTGTGGTCTGTGTGCCACATCATGCATTCCATATCACAGTTCTCGTTCAAAACACCGGAAGAAGAAGGAAGAAGAAATGATGCTCCATGAGCAAATCGATGGAATGATGAAGATTGATATCTCTTAAAGGGCAAGTAGGGGACAAGGAGGGAATGTGGAAATGTGGATTCTCCTGATCAGTTATGTCCCCTATCTTGGACCCCAACGGTTCTATATGCATGTTACAAATACATGTATGTTCCCTCCAGTTCCAGTTTCTAAGAACGCAAATATATGTGTGTCTACCGTCGACATGTTCTCTGTCAGATCCGCCATCAATGGGCTGGATATTCGATTCCTAAGTATGAAAGGCCACCGACTTTATATGGCTAAGTTACTCCATTTTTACAGTTCAGGCAAGTAGGCCCGATTCTGTCCTCAAAGCCTTTCCCTGCTCTCTGTCTCTGACAGCTTCAGCTTGAGCTCGCATCTGTATCCATGAACTTTGTCCTACTCCCTGTGCAGCTAACGGTGCCTGCCTCGGCCAGTTTTCGCCTGCCTGCCAAGAAGCTGTATTTCACCTTCGAATTATCTATCTTGCTCTTCAGCCGATGCATTCCTGTCTAGTGATTTAGGTAAACATTTCCTTTAGCTCACAAGCAAAGGACTCAGCCTTTCCGTCCTCCTGCAAGTGATTCATAGCCCTGCTGCCATGGAAAGTTTTCTGCCTCTCGCATCTCATATAGACACTTAGGCGTTTGTGCACGCACACAGTCAGTATAGACTAGATTCTGTCCGAGAGTCCTTCCTCGTGGATAACATAGTTCTTTAAACATAGGATGTTAGATATGATTTGGGATTAGGTTGACTTGACCCCCCAGACTTCTCGTCTCCACATGTAGAGCTAAATGTCAAGTCCCCTTCACCCCCTAGTTGCACGTTACTCACACGTCATGCTGCTGCGCGCGCATCTATGCCAAGTATTATCTTATAGATCCACCTATGTCTGATAATCCTAACCAATCATGTTTCTTTTATTCCTTATTACGCCTAGTTTCGATTACGTACCTGTTATGTCACTTTTCTTATCAAATGTTACGCCTTCTACATTCGTTTCATTGTAATGTACTTATTATAAAAATGCATGTCTGTCAATAAAGTATTGTACTTCACTTCCTGAACCCTCGTGGTGACGGAACCTGAAGGCCGCGACTCGAGTCGGCCATTTTGAGTGGAATAAAGCCCATTTAGAAAACCTCTTATACCACGGATTCTGCCTCTTGTTATTTTGAGCTATTTTACTTTATTTTAAGATTCCGTATGAAATTCAGTCCGGTAAAGAAGATTTTATTTACCACACCGCTCTTGATTTAAATAAACGAGGGTGCCTACCCCTCAGTTCGCGGAGAAGAGCTCACCGTCCCGACCGAGGGCGGAAGTCAGGCATGGTCGGCCTGGGACAGGGGCGGAGCGAGGAGAGGAAGTCCCCGCCCCGCCGGCAGAAATCGAGACGGAGCCTCGCAGGCTCCATGAGGAAGTCCCGGGTCCCATGAGAGGGCCCGGGCGAAACAAAGGAAACCGCCCCCAGAGCCGGTGAGTGAGGGCTCAGGGGGGCGGGGAGGTGCCGGTCGAGGCACTGATTCCGAGCGGTCCCGCCCGGAGAGCGGGCCGCTCCACCGTTGTGGGGATACCGATGTATCCAGGCCCAGAGGGGCCGCACTGAGTAAAGCAAACAGCGCCTCTTCATGAGCGGACCCGCCGTCGCGGGCCGCTCCAACGTTTGGCATAATGTTTATCGAGCCTACGTGGCTCCATCGTTTTGCCCCAGTATTGTTAAGAGTCACGGAGGGGGGGGGCTCCCACGGCACGGGTTGTGCCTGTACTTGCTTTTCCTGATGGGCTGAGTCACAGCTGCACCGCACCAGCGCGGGCAGCTGCAACATTCCCGCATCTGTGGTTGGAGGGCACAGTGGTGCCAGGCTTGATTACCTCCCAGCTGCCCAGCAAGTCGTGGGCAGCTGCGTCATTTAGGCCACAGTACGGGGGGGACATGTTGTTTTAGAGCCTAGGTGGCTCCAACGTTTTGGATATTGTTTTGGGAGGCACCGTGGTGCCCACGCTCCTTTTCCCAGCTGCCCAGCACTTAGTGGGCAGCTGCATCGTGTAGGTTGTGCCCTCCACGCTTTCAGCTTGCGCAGCTGGCGCAGCTTGACTAACGCAGGGCGTCCTAGCCCCTACCAGGCCAGTTGGCCCAGGGACTGCCACAGATAGTGGCTGATGTGAGTTTTTGCGCCATTGTTCCTTTCCTGCACCTCTGAATGTGTTTATGCGTCATGTGCTTTGCTTTACACCTCTGAATGTGTTTTTATGCATCATGTGTTTTCTTTCCCTGCACCTCTGAATGTATGGTTATGCGTCATGTGCTTTGCTTTACACCTCTGAATGTTATGCATCATGTGTTTATGTGCTTAGACCCCTACAGGTATAGTGATACTTAGGTGGTTGTTTTCTCCCTAGTACAGGTGGTGCTAGTGAGGTCCTGAGTCCCTGCGCAATATTTTCCTAAGGTGGTTAGGGTTGCGTAGGTGGTACTTACCTGATACCAGTAGTGACTGGTTGTGTGCTAGGTGTAATTTTGTGCAACAGTAATTTTATTTCCTCTGTTCTAAGCGCTATGTTCTAAGAGTGCTAATTCCTGACAGTGGTCCATGTGGCCCTGTCCCCTGTATATATAATCCCTTGTAAATTCTGCCCGTGCCTGTTGGCACATTGTAGAGTGTGTGTTTTTATCTAATGTGTTGTGTATAATACAAAGGCTATTTTTATAGAATACCTTGTGTGGAGTTTCTTTTGTGGTGGGCCTTGGGTGTTGTTGCTGGGTGCGCGCGCAAACGCTTTACACATTGCCTCAGAGATAAGCCTGACTGCTCGTGCCAAGCTACCAAGGGGGTGAGCAGGGGTTATCTTTGGCGTGTACCTTCCTTGCCCTGACTAGAGTGGTGGTTTCTGCCTGGCTTTGGCGCAAGCCTCAGCCAACCAGAAATCCCATTTATAACAGTGTCTCTTGGACCAGGATACCAAACACTTGTGGTTCTACTCTGAATATCTCATCTACCATGACTGTCAACTCACTCTCTGTGAATTTCGGCATTTTCTGTGTTGCCATGGTGTGTGATGTGCAAAGGGGTTATAGGTGCAGGGGAGTAAGTGGTGGGGGTGGTGGTGATGTGCATGGTGTGTGATATGCAGAGGGGTTAGAGGTGCAGATGTGGAAGTGGTGATGGTGCTGTGTGTGGTGTGAGTAGTGATGGTGTGTTGATTTGTCTCTCCTTTGTGCTCTGGT
Organism: Triturus cristatus; assembly: GCF_964204655.1. Taxonomy (NCBI): domain Eukaryota; kingdom Metazoa; phylum Chordata; class Amphibia; order Caudata; family Salamandridae; genus Triturus; species Triturus cristatus. Next base: position 336,084,129 of record NC_140579.1, read on the forward strand.
GTTGGGCCCTTCAGTTGTGGAGCATTGCAAAGGATTCTGGTCAGAAAAGGGGCTGGTTGTATACTCAGCTATGTGGGTGTGTCCAAATGGGGTATTGCTGTCAGGTGTGTAGTGTGGGTTGTCCTGGGATTTGTATTTTTGTAGTTGTCATGTGGTTGTGTCATTGGTCTGTGTTATGTGTTTTTGGGGCATGGCTAGTTTGCTGTGTGCACTTTGTGGCCTTGTTGTGAGTTTTTTCTGTCGAACGCCATATTTGTCACGGAGTGTCCGCAGCGGTGGCTATGCTACAGTTCTTCCGCCGGCTCTCCCATTCATCACTGTTAGCGACCGCGCGGTTGGAAACAGCGGAACGTACCGCGGTCACATCAGGGATATCCTAATTTTCCGTGCGGTGTCTCTGCTGCCATGGCGGCGGTTTGGTGATTTTCCGCCGCGAATACGACCGCCGCAGATGGATTTGAGCCTTTTCTGCCCGCTACGGGCGTTTTTTCGTTGCCTCGTTCCTCCACGGTCAGATTTATTTGGCGGTTGATCATAATTGTACCACAGTTTTTTCTGCGGTACCGGCGAGCGGTTGATTTACGATACCATGGCTGTCGGGGTGGTTTTCCGACCGCCATCCTACTGGGCCCGAGTGTGTGTTTATCCAGGAAGAAACTTTTCATCCTGCTTGCACCCTTTTATAATTGCACATGCCATGGAATGTTGTTGTTTCATTCCTATGACCAGCTGGGTAGATCCATCAGTATAAATGATACATTCATATCAATCTAGAGGCATTATTTCATTTGGCAGAGGATATTCTTGTTCGTACTGCAGGAATGATTGTGTTTGGAATGTAGAATCAAATCTGCAATCTACATCTGTTGTAGTGAGAGGGTTAGCCCATGAAATCCATCATGGATGTAATGCTTTAGCATTTGGGATTCTTGCCTTTGTTACGGCCTCTAAGGTCAGTACCGGTGCCACAACAATGATGTATTTCCCCTGAGCTTGTGCTCTCTCACTACAGCAGTATGCACTGATGTGAGTATTTTTTCAGTTGGTGCAAAATGCATATTAGCCTTCATGTACAAATGTGATTTGAATACAAAAGGGACTATATCACCTTCATTGAACATGATGTGTGTGTACCCAGTTGGACCAGCAACTATGCGGATCACCAGGTTAGTTGTGTTAACATGTGTGTGTAAATGTTTGGAAGCTATCATGTCAGCTTGTATGTAACGCAGAATATCCGTATGTTCCTGTGTCCAATATTGTACTGGAAAATCAGGTCTAAATAAGCTGTAGAAAGGTTTCTATCTTTCTGCGTTAACAAAATATATGTCCTGCTAAAATTAAGAAATCCTAAAATGGATTGTAGTCTATTCAGATTAGTTGGAGGTTGGAGCAGTGCACATTTTTCTAAAAATTGTGTCGCCAGGCATTTGCTTTCACTTGATAATTTCTACCCTAAAAATAGGACACTGAGGTGGGCAATTTTTGATTTTTTTAAATTAAATTTGTATCCCAGTTGGGCAAACCCAAGAATTATGTGGTTCACCCTAGACAAGTGTTCCATTAATTCATCGTCCATCAGATAGATGTCATCTACATAGGACAATGCCTCCTCATTAAAATGTTCTAGTAACTCTGTGACCCTGGCGAATACAATCCGGGGCTATTCTTATACCCCTGGGGTAATCTTCATCATTGGTGTTGCGAGCCTAGCACCGAAAATGCTCTTAAATAGCTCCTCCCATGCCCTACATTTTGTCCAAAAAATCCATTTGAGATGTCTAGTGTTGTTTTCCATCTTATTTTTAGACCAGATGATATGAATTGTTGGGTTTCATTACAGGAAAGAGGGGTTATTCATAGGTGAAGTGCATCCCTAAATCACACCCTGGTATTCTAGTTGATTTAGGATCTCATTACCTTGTTTCTTTGCTTCATGCTTTATTAGGGTATTGTCTCTGTGGTTGAGGAATTGATTTTAATGGTATTTCATGATGAGGTGACTCATCATCCTACCCAATATGATTGCAGTAAAGTGCAGGATCCAACGCTAATGCCCACTCCTGCATGCCTGAATTCTTATTTATTTTTTTGTCCTCATTTATGCGATTGTTAAGGTATTGTTAGACAAGATCGCTTTAACATAAGAACATTTCTGATATTAGAGAAATTTTCTCAGTTTTCCGGTTTTCCGCCTGAGTCGAGACCGCCCTTCTGTACTGAGTTAGGATCATGTCTTAAAACCTCCAAATTCTTTCAAGTAATGAATCCCGGAGCCACCGTGATGATCCTCCTGAATTTGTTATATCGCGTAGGGTAAAATCATTGGACATCCCTCCCTACCCTACATTATGTTCTTATCCCATAGTTCCCAAAATCTAGTCCTATTACTCTTCCCTCTAGACTTATCCAAATTCCTAAACTTTTCTACCCAAAAACGCAATTCAGCTACACTAGGAGGGGTTGCAAGTATCCTTTTTTTTTTTGCATATCTCACGTCTGGCCAACAAAATTAACACAAATAACAATTGTTTTTGTTTTTTTTGCATAACCCCTTCGCCGCGGCGCTGGGGGGGGTTCGGGGTCAGCGCGGCGCCGCCATGCTCGTGACGGAACCATTCCGTCATGAGCCACGGGCGCGCTGTGCTCATGATGGAGTGGTTCCGTCACGACTCCGCCCGCTCGCATTATTCGCCCGCACAGGCGGGCAATCAGCGCCGCGTGGGCGGAGTGGCCGCAGCGGCCGCAGCATCACGGAACCACTCCGTCATGAGCACACGGCGCCCGTGGCTCATGACGGAGTGGTTCCGTCATGAGCACGCAAGGGGTTAATACAAGGGGTGAACCATTACTTTCCAAAATACCAAAAATAATAATAAATGTGCTTACCTTAATGTTCGCTTCTAATACTTTATCAATAGTCTTACCCACTTCTTCCCAGAATGTGTCAAGTTGCAAACATTTATGGAACATATGAATGTCATTCACTTTTGGTTCCCTGCATTTTGGGCAGCTTTCACCACCTGTTTGTTCATTTTGGTTAATTTTTCTGGTGACCAGTAAGACCTGTGCAAAGTAAATAGATGATTTTTCCTAAGAGGTGCAGAAACTATAATTTGTCATAAAAGAGTGCATGACACTTGCCATTGATGTTGCAATGCTTGTGCTGTGAAGGTTCTTTTCCATACATCATCTGGAACGGTGAACTCGTCATCTCCAGTTTGTATCAAATGCCAATACCACTTCGATATTTTCTTTCTTAATGGGTCCCCTTGTATTTCATTCTCCAATTCTTCGGTTTTGTCTGAAATTTTCTCTTGGTCCTTTGCCCAACTTGCCAACTCATAATATTTAAACCTGGATAATTTTCCATTTGTTTCTTCAAACAAAGAGTCCCAACTTTGCAAGGCTTCTGATATAAAAAGTTGTCCCCATTTTATTATTCCTGCCTCCTTCAAGGGACCTACTAAAGAGTCTTTTAGACAGTCGGAGTTTCCAGGTGACATCCAAATAGGTTCTTGCCGGCTATATTATGGAATCTTCCATATTCTTTTTAATTCATACCTAAATTTATAAGCTCTGTGCAGATACTTTTAATTTGATTTTCTTGAAGTATTTTGGATGTCCATATTTGTATGGACAGTGATCTTCGTCTGTGACGGCTTTCCAATAAGAGGAAGAAAAAGGGTGAACTCTGAAGAGAATTCTTATGTTTTGAATTGAAAAGCTCTATAATAAGAAAGAAAATCTGGACTTGCTAAGCCACCTTGGTTCTTTCTCCTGCATAACTTTTTCCAAGCTATCCTCACACCTTTCGAAGCCCATATAAACTCATTAATTTCCCCTTGGATCTTTTTAATCCACTGAGTTTTAAATTCCAGTGGTATAGTGTTAAATAAGAAAGTAAACTTAGGTAGGATGGACATTTTTATAACATTAGATCTCCAGAGAAAAGAGAGAGGTAAGCGCTCCAGGATCTTAGTAACTTGCTCATTTCCTTTGCTTTTAGATCCAAATTTACACGTGCAATTTCATCGATATTCTTTAGGAACTCTATCCCCAAATATTTAATTCTATTCTGTGTTCCCGCTATTTCCGATTTTGGATTCCACTGTATTATTTCAGTTTTTTGATGATTTACTTGGTAACCAGAGATCTTTCCAAAATCAATCAACAACTTGATAATGGGGAAGGATTTGTTTAGATCACTTGTATACACCATTTAAATTTAAAGGGGATAACTTATTGAGATCTCCTTATTGTATTGGCTATAAGTTCTATGTATAAGTTAAATAAGTGAGGAGAAAGGGGACAACCCTGTCTCGTCCCTCTCTTAATTTGAATTTATTTTGATAAGTTGCCCTTTATGAGTATTTTTGCCACAGGAGCTGTGTATATATTTGTTATTGCTCTTAAAAATTTTCTCCTAGACCATAATACTATATATTTCTCTGCAAAAACAACAAGTTCACTCGGTCAAATGCTTTTGCGGCGTCAAATGTGAGGACTGCAAGTGGAATATTCTCTTGAGTGGCAATGTTGATGGCTCTGATTAACTGGTGGGTGAGATCAGGCAGTTGTCTCCCCTTAATAAAGCCTTTTTGGTCGGTATGAATGAGTATATCTGTTATATTCCCTATTCTTGTGGCCAAAATCTGCGTGTAGATTTTATAGTCCTTATTTAAAAGGGATATGCGTCTATACGACTCACATTTTAAAGGGTCAATTCCTGGTTTCAAAATCATGCTAATGGTAGCATCATTCCACGATTTTGTGCTTGGCCTTCCAAGAAAATGGAGTTAAAAAGATCCACAAGTCTGGGAGCCAGTATTTCTTTTAAAACTGTGTATAGTTCATTTGGAAGGGCATCCGGGCCCACTGCTTTCCCTTTCTTCAACCTTTTTAATGCACTCAACACTTCCTCAATTGTTATTTCTGCATTTAACCTGTCACATGATTCATCCTCCAACTTTGGAATCGCCGATTCCCTGAGATGAGAGTCAACTATAAAGCTGGGGGGTTAAACCAGATTGGTCGCACACTGCTACACCTACCAGGCGTGTTCCCCCAATGAAAATGGTCCCTGAAGGTCAGCGTCGGCGGATACACCTATGCTCGAGTGTGAATGCAAGTATGCGTGGCGTGTGCCATCCCTGGACACGTGTTTCGAGGTAGTTGCCTCTCGTCAGCAGGGAGTAGGAAAATGTGTGGGGTTGCTGTGTAAGCTGCTAAAATCGTTATCAGGTCTAGTACCTCTCGTAGCGCGCAGGTGTGTAACCATGAGTCCGTCGACTCCACCGGCTCAAGGGAGCCTGAATATAAAGTTAAACCAGATTGGTCGCACACTGCTACACCTACCTGGCGTGTTCCCCCAATGAAAATGGTCCCTGAAGGTCAGCGTCGGCGGATACACCTATGCTCGAGTGTGAATGCAAGTATGCGTGGCGTGTGCCATCCCTGGACACGTGTTTCGAGGTAGTTGCCTCTCGTCAGCAGGGAGTAGGAAAATGTGTGGGGTTGCTGTGTAAGCTGCTAAAATCGTTATCAGGTCTAGTACCTCTCGTAGCGCGCAGGTGCGTAACCATGAGTCCGTCGACTCCACCGGCTCAAGGGAGCCTGAATATAAAGTTAAACCAGATTGGTCGCACACTGCTACACCTACCAGGCGTGTTCCCCCAATGAAAATGGTCCCTGAAGGTCAGCGTCGGTGGATACACCTATGCTCGAGTGTGAATGCAAGTATAAAGCTGGGGGGTACCAAATCCTCATCATATAGGGATTGTAAAAAATCTGTAAAAGCTTTTTCTATCCCTATCCTGTCCTCTACCTCCCCACCCACAGAGCTTCCTTGTATTGCCATAATATTGTTTTTCTGTTAGAGTCAGTCTTAATTTTCCATGCGAGGATTTTCCCACTACCTTCCCCATATTGATAGTTAGACAGACTACTGGCTTCCCACCTTCTTCTTACTCTTCCCTACAAATAATTGGACAAATCACACTTCATTTTGGCTATTTCTTCTTTTACTCTTTCTTGTTCTGCATTAGAAGCCGTTTCTTCATAGATCTTATATTGTTCTGAGATGTCTAACTCCTATTGCCTTATTGTCTGTCTGATCTCCTTATTTCTTGTTACTGCTAGGCCAATCAGACCTCCTCCAATAACCGCTTTATAAGCGTCCCATACTACTTGGGTAGATATTTCTCCATTGGAGTTAATTTGAAAATATTCTTCCTTCATAATTATCAGATTATCAATAACCTGTTCATTCAAAAGAAGTGTATGTTCTAAGGTCCATCTTACTTCACCCTGAGAGAGACCCTGGCTTATTTCTATATAGACTAGGGAATGGTCGGATAAGTGTGCAGGAACATGTTCTACTTGTGTTACCTTTTTGCTTAGCATTTTGTCAAGAAAAAATCAATTCTTGATGCGTGACCATATTTATGATTTTTATAAGTAAATTTGTTATTTTAGTTACCTTTACTTTTCCTGATGTCCACCAAACCCAATCTTTTGTAAATCTATTCAACCATTCACTTATCTTAGGAAGGTTTAAAGCTCTCCCTGGGGGTGGCTATCCTTTTTGGGATCTAATAGTAAGTTTAAATCTCCTCTCAAGATAATTGGAATGGATACATTGATTAGTTGAGCATATAAAGATTGAAGTGGAGCTGGGTCATCTGGATTTGGGCCATAATATCCCACAACTAAATACAAGTTGCCCTCTAATTTCATTTTAGCAGCTGCCCATCTACCCTTTGGATCTACAAACTCCTCTATAATAACTAATTTTGATGTTTTTTTAACTATTATTGCCACTCCCTTGATACAACAAGCCTGATTTGTACAAACTTAGCTTTCCATCCATTTTTGGTGTTTTATAAATTCAACCCACCCAGATTTTAAAAGATGTGTTTCTTGTAAAATTATAACATCACTTTTTACTATTTTTAAATATTCTAATATTTTTTTACGTCTGCTCTTTACTCTAAGCCCATTTACATTCCACGTTAAAATCTGTATCTTTTTTTTGTCCGAAGGTTCAATCATCTTGACTGGTTCTTTCTCCCTCGCCCTTCTTAATAATTACAGCAGTATTGTGCATTTTGTCTCTATCTTGGCTAGCCTTACGTCTTGCATATTGGACAATTATTTATTTTGATTTTTTCCCTTATGCTCCCCACCAAAGAAACCAAAAAACTGTGCTCTTAAAAAGTAAACTTGTACCCCTCACCCTCCCCTGGAGAACCCTCCCTACTAACATTTTGGGCAATACTAATTCCCCTATTTTGTGTTCCGTTACAGTGAGGCTCTATTTTACACATAAATAGCCCTTATTTTTGTATTTTAATTAGCTCTAACAGTTTATCCTCTTTTTGTTGGTTCCTTAATGTTGTGTGTTTGATTATTCCACATGATCCTTAATGAGGCTGGGAATTTCATTTGAACTGTTGCTCCTAATGACCTCAACTCTTGCATGTAATTCCCCAGCACCCACTGTCTGTCTTGTGTGGTTCTAGATGTGTCGGAACGGATTTTAAAGCTATAATCACATTTGGAAAAAGTGCTTATTCTTAGGGCATTTTTCAAAATCTTTTCTTTCAAGATATAACTTTTGAAATTTACCAGTATTCTCCGGGCATTTTTTCTCATTGTATTTAGTCTAAAAGGGTCTCTATGCACCCTTTGAATGTCTTTGTCCAAAGTTTTCTCTTCTAGTTCTGGGAAAGATTCTTTCAATAAATTTACTACTAAATTGTTTATATTCTGCCCTTCTAAACCATCCGGAATATTTAGTATTCGTAAGTTGTTTCTTCTTGAGTTGTTTTCCAAGACTTCAATTTTTTCTCTAAGCTCTTTTCGCCTATTCTTAAGATAACAATTTCTCCCTGGCAGATTTCACCTCTTCCTTGGTTTGTTCAACTATATTCTCCATTGCTGACACTCGGTCCAATAAAACATTAACCTTAGTCTACAAAGCTTCAGACATTTCCTGAATTTTTCCCTGATTTTTTTCTGATTTAGCAAAACTCAGTTTCATTTCTTTCATTAATGACCCTACAAAGTTCTCCGTGCCGACCTTCGAGGGTGACTCTGAATCCATTCCCTGGTCATTTTCAGGCGTAATTTGATGAGAATTAGCTTCTATCTCCAGGCTTCCCTGAGCATCTAGAACCCCCTCTTCTTCACAATCTCTCGACATTAGGATTTTTAATTGATTTTGGGGTATATTCACAAGAACGTGTGATAACTACCTCAAGAGTAGCTTAACGCAACTCTCAACATCGCAGCCTGTCATGAGAAAATGTTGCCGTGCCAACCAAGTATTCACAACGCGGCGGTAGCATGCGATAGTCACCAGATAATGCGTGAAATGTCAGCGTAAAAATCAACGCCACGCCGCAAAAATGCCAATCGCGGTATAAAAATCAGCAAAAACCAGCCACAGGCCTGCAAATCCCACGCGTCTGGTGGGGATATGCACTATAAAAGAAAGAAAAAAAACACCAAAACCAATTTAAACTGTGTAGCACCATGGATGCACCCGGACCGAGTGCAGAGGACAAGCCGAACTCCACAAGCCCCACGGAGGACCAGCCAGGAACCCTGTGTACGGGGAAGGGCAAGGAGAAGAGGAAGAGGAAGACGGGGTTCAGTCCCCAGGAAGACTGGATCATCATCACGGAGGTGATAGAACACCATCAACAACTGTTCGGCACCTCCACTGCAGCACTGGCAACCCAAATGGAAATATGGCTGGCCATCGTCACCAACGTCAATGCAGTCGGAGTGGCGAGAAGGTCACTGGAGGAGGTCAAGAGGCGCTGGCATGAAGTGCACAGCCAAACTAAACAGAAACTCACTGCCAACAGGAAGGCAGCAACGGCGACTGGAGGTGGGAGTCCAGCGACACAGGAGTAGCTGGATGAGCTGGAGGAAATGGTGGCCACAGTCAGCAGTGTGGAGACGGTGGCAGGATTTAGGGGCCTGGACACAGCTCGATACGACCTGACCCAACAGCAACAGGGTGAGTAACGACCAGGGACTGGGGGGACGGGGGATAAGGGCACAATGGCACACATGCACAAATATTTGTAGCACACAGCACACCCACAATGAATGAGGAACATGTCCCTGATAGCCTTGGCACACTGCAGCTCACATAGAAACACCAAGTAGGCCCCCATCCACAATGTGCACAAAGGGGCCCTCCTCCCTATCACCAATATCACAACCGAACCATGCACATGTGCTGAATGCAGCAAAGCAGCGGCTCTGTGACCCACACTGACTACACAAGTAACACTGCATGCCTGATAGCATGACAGCAGCCAAAAAACATGACATGGGCCACAAATCGACATGGAGGTGGCCCAGTGCGGATCACATCCGTAAAGGAGCAGGTCACACTCTGACATATCCACGTGCACCCACAACCCATGCCGTACAATATACGCATCAGACGAACAATGCACCAGGCCACAAAATCTGTCCCAGAGCACATATGACCCAAGTCAAAAACAATCCAGCCTCCGAAAAGCACACAATTCAAAGGCACCCCGCATCAAAGGGAGAAGGCTACACGAAACCAGAGGTGCAGGAGCAACTCCCCCACAATGCAGCACATACACAGAGCAATCACAGGACATCAGCGATGACGGCAATGTGGTACAAAGTGCAACACCAACACCACAGGACAGGGCTCACAACAGGTTCCGCACATGACTAGTAACTGTCCACTCACATCTGGCATTGCCTGACACTGTGTGATAAGACTGTTCAGGTACTACCACACATCCGTCATGTAGTCGAAAAACACACTGACTGCCATCAAATAGCCAGCTTCACCAAAACAGTCACAATGTACATTGGCATGCAATCTGAATGTAAACATCTGCAAATCTTCAACATACATGTGTGACTCTGTTAACCTACACCTCCCCTTTACATTGCAGAGGAACAAACAATACCTCCTGCAGAGCACACCACACTTCCCATCATTGATGATGAAGAGGACAACCTGCACATATATCAAGACATCCTCCAACGGATAATGGACAGCCTCCGCGCCCCATCCCCAGAAGCAGGGCAAGCCAGCTGCCCTAAGGTGACCCCACCACCTGCACAGACCACACAGCAGGAAACACACACCACCACGGCTGTCTCCCAGGACCCCCGACCAATACATGGAGTTCCAACAGCATGTGTGGGCTTGCCAGGTGGAGTTGGCTGAACAGCTGTGGGTGGGTTTCGTGCTCGTGGCAGCCAAACTCAATGCCATACGTGCGTGTCTGAGTCCCATCAGGGACCACGTACAGTCCCTATCGGACACCTCCTGTACGCACCATGCTCCACCACAGATCTTGGCTGACCTCGCTGGGGCCATTAATCAAATACAAGAACTGTCTGGTCAGACAGGCACCAGCGATGACAGCACAGAGTTGGCACAGATGCGGAGATCAATGGAGACCATGGAGCAGATGCAGGCTGGAAGTATATCTGCCACGGCTGGACACCAACGAGTAGTAGCTGAGAACTTCAATGCCCTGCAGTTCATCATCTTGCCATTGCTGCCACTGAGCCTGTCCCAGATGACTGAAGCGGGAACATCGACACACACAGCTCCGACCCCTGATGTGTCAGTGGCACACAGTGATGCTGCCCCATCACCCTCGCAGTCTGATGTGTCAGTGGCACACAGTGATGCAGCCATTACCCCGCCACACACATCGGACACACCGGACACAGATCCTGTATCAGGGGAGTAAGATGGGGATGGTAATTACTGTGTGAGGAAGGAGGCAGTGGCATCCATCACTGCCATATGGTCTGTCCCTGCCTGGTTCTGACCTATGCATCATGCCCTGGGACAATACCTCCCACTGACATTTACCCGGACCCCGACACGGACTGCCATATCTTCACTGCTGGACAATTACACAGCAATCCTGCTGCGGACTGAAATCTCCCTCTACCTAATTACTTTTCAATCCCCAAAGGACTCTGGTTTGCCCACCACTGGGCTTCCATGTAACGTGGGCTTGGATGGCCATGTACAGCTCCAGCTCCGTCAATCACCTGAATGTGAGTAAAACATTCTAAATCACACAGATGTGTCATGACTATGGTCACTCACGTATGGAAGTATGGTTGGATGTAGGGAAAATGATTGCACATGAAGGTACACCCTGGTAACTGACATCTATGCGCATGTGTATCCCTGAGACATATGGCCAATTGGATGACTGAGAAGGTGAGTACTAGCTGTGTCCCCATTGCACATCAACAACAATCTCATAACCCCCCAACACAGGCACACATCCATGTATTGAATAGGGCTGTGTGTAGGAATTAACAAATCAGTAGCAGGCCAGGAGTGGTGTCCTACATCACATGTGGCAACAGGACTTCACGTCACAAACCTAATCACACACATCTGTGTGGACCCATTCTGTTATGATATATGACATTGCTCCACATGGTCAGAGGTTTGTGGTAAATAATTTAATTACCGGGACTTAATTTGATACAGAAACATAATAAAATAGCTCAGTAAATAAGAGGCAGAATCCGTGGTATTAGAGGTTCGGAATGGGCTTTATTCCAATGGTCGATTATAATCGGTTGCTCCAGGTTCCATCACCACGAAGGTTCAGGAAGTGAAGTACATACATTATTGACAATCAATTACTTTTATACAATAGGCATTACAGTGAAGTAAATGCAAGAGGCGTAACAATTGATAGCAAAGATAACATATTCGTGCGTAGCAAAAATAGGCGTAACTGGGAGTGATTTAAAGAACGTCATCAGATGTGATGTCATAAGAGGGCGGTTACATGAAAGAATTTCGCAATGTCAGCAGAAATACTTGACAGAAATGCGCGCGCAGCAGCATGACGTGTGATTGACGTGCAGCTAGGGGGTGAAGGGGACTTGACATTTAGCTCTACATGTGGCGACAGAAGTCTGGAGGGTCAAGTCAACCTAATCCCAAATCATATCTAACATCCTATGTTTAAAGAACTATGTTATCCAAAAGAGAGGTCTCTTAGAGTAGAATCTTATTCTATACTGACTATACTGACTGTTAGTGCGTGTACAAGCGTCTAAGTGTCTACACTAGATGCGAGGGCAGGAATCTTCCATAGTAACAGGGCTATGAATTACTTGCATGAAGACAGAGAAACCGGGCCTTTGCTCGGTAGCTGGAAGAATGTTTACTTAAACTACTAGACAGGAATGCATTGGGCAGGGATCGGAGCAGATAATTTCGAAGGTGAAATACAGTTCTTGGCAGGCAGCAAGCTGATGTCAGGCTTCGTGAGCCGCGCAGAGAATGAGACAAAGTTCATGGTCACAGATGCAGGCTCGGACTGGAGCTTCAGAGGCAGAAAGCAAGAAAAGCTTGATGACAGAATCAGGGCCTACTTGCCTGGACTGTAAAAATGGCATAAGTGAACCATATAAAGGCGGTGGCCTTTTGTACTTAGAAATGGAATATCCGGCCCATTCATGGCGGATCTGAAAGAGGACATGTTAACGGTGGACGCACATGTATTTGCGTCTTCATAACTGGAACTGGAGGGAACATACATGTACTTGTAACATGCACATAGAACCGTTGGGGTCCAAGATAGGGGACATAACTGACCAGAAAAATCCATATTTCCACATTCCCTCCTTGTCCCCTACTTGCCCGTCAAGAGACATCAATCTTCATCAATCCATTGATCTGTTCATATAGCATCATTTGTTCTTCTTTCTTCTTCCGGGATCTTGAACGAAAATCTTGATGTGGAATGCACGATGTGGCACACAGACCACAAATCGCTGGTCCACATTGCAGGCATAAGCAGCAACTGAATAATATGAGAAGGCCAATACCTAGGAAGGATAGAACTCTCCATCCCCAGGCTGATAACACACTCCAAAACCAACCGGACCAAGTCCAGGTGCCTGGATTCTGGTGTATCTGGCTCACAATCTTATGAAGGCGGGTTATAGCTTTATATACAGATGGCGAATTTTCTGGTATGAATACGCAGCAGCTTGATCCGATGACCCTACAAGCTCCGCCCCTATCGGCCAGGATGACGTCAAGGACAAGACGATTTTGAAGCACAACAATCCGCATAGCAGACTGCTCTTCTGTTAAATTGCCTAAGGCGGAAATAGTTTCGTTCACTACTGCTTCAAGGGTTCTAGTTAATCTACGTATCAGCTTACTATTAGTAACGGTACCTATATAGGGAAAGAGACCTTTATTGAAATCTGTGTATTTTTCCCATGCTGTTTCAGTGTAATCGACTATTGGGAGATCTCTCCTTTCTCTATTGTGTACTAAATGAGTATTTCTGTGATAATCAGGAGGAGCTAGAAAAACAGGTGGCAAAAGAAATCCAATGTAGCAGGTACCATCCCAATCTAGAGGCAAACGTACATATGCCGTCTGACCACATATGAAATAGGAATGGCGGGAAGCTCTAAATGTAGACTTGCCTTGATCACTAAATTCTACTACAGTGGTGCATCTACTATGGCCCATATGTATGGAACCATTCTTTCTTACACATAATTCACCTTTTACTGAAAATATTGACATAGCGGGCAAAATTGGAGTAGCTTCGGATTCGACATTTAGGATCATAAGATTAAGCGTGAAATTACCTAATCCATATACTTCATTTTCTAGATCAGTTCCTGTTCTTTTGGGAAGTCCCTCCTTGTTGGGGTGGCAGACTTTAAGTAAAACTAAGTTCAGATTTCCCCATACCCAGTTGTCTTGATAAACTGCAGAATTTGAATCTAAGGAGTTAATTAAGCTAAACCATGCTCCACAGGAGCCGTTGTGTGTGAACGGGTATGGAAAAAGAGGTAGAATTCCTTTATAGTTCTGATAGGGAGGGAGTCGGCCACATATCCAACAATTTGTAGAATTGCTAACCTGATGGGAATGATGTAACATACTAATAAAAGTGTTATTGCGAAGCGCAAATCTGTATGACAATTCATGTGGAGGTAATTCACTAAAAGAATGTTCAGCAGTAACATTGTAAACATGTCTAGAAATAGGATAATATATGTGCAACAATATACTTGCAGTAATTATAAAAAGACTTAAGAAAAACAAAATTAATAACGTCACTATGCAATGACTCCGCAGTGATTTACAGTACGCCTGTCGTTTCAACATTTTTCGGGTGTTATCTCTATTCAGGTCCAAGGGATACATGTCAGAGACAATTCAACCGCTTCACCTTGGAGAGGACTTAAACAATCAAATTGCTTGACTGATTGGGCCTGAGTTTTAGTTTATAATGTTCGGAATTACTCCTTTCAACAAGAGGAAGTTTTGAGTCAATGGGTGAAGACACACGAGGTGTGGTATTCACATCTGATTGTAGTCCATGAAATTTCTTGATATGACTTGAGTGAATCCAGCCTTTTCTGCCCTCGATCTTCACGGCTGTCCTCGTCGTTAATAACACGAGCTGAGGCGACCTCCACCTAGGATCCAGCTGAGTCTTTCGATCAAAGTTCCTTACTAAAACGAGATCCCCCGTAATTACGTCATGGGGTTTCACCTCAGTGTTGTCAGGAAAAGCTGCAGCTACCTGTGAACGACAAGATTGTAGTGCAGACATCAAGGAAGCCAAATAATCTGTCAGCATATTACAGCCAATATCAGTTATTTTTCGTGGTATAGGCGTCCCCCACATATTTGGTGGTCTGCCGAAGATCACCTCATACGGAGATAGCCCTGTTCGAGAGTGTGCTACCATTCTCATGTAAAAGAGCGCAACTGGTAATGCTACTACCCAGTCGACACCTTTCTCCCTGCATATTTTGGACAATCTAATTTTCAGGGTCTGATTATGTCTTTCTACGAGACCTGCTGCTTCGGGGTGTCGGACACAGTGGAATTTCCACTGATAGCCTAACAAGAGTGAGACGTGTTTCATTAATTCGGATGAGAACGGCTGGCCGTTATCTGAGTGAACAACACGTGTGTTAGACCTGGCACCTTGGCGTGAGTTTCCCTTCCACTTTTTGATGGTGTGCCTCGACTGTTTTTGCTGGTGTTGTCCGCTCAGGGCACTGCGCCACGGCTAATCCGTGCCGCAGTGCAAGTGCTCCCAAAGTAAAATGTACCTGTAATTGATGTCCATGATTGGTTTATTGGATTCACTGTCAGTCCCCAGTAAAGTGCACCAGGGGTGCCAGGGCTTGTGAATGCCGATGCTGCTGGTGGGCTTGCAGCGCTGGTTGCGCCACCCACGGAAGCGGCCTTGTAAAGTGTGTCTAGGGTCTGCCACCGCAGACCCTGTGCGCGGTCCGGGACCGTCGCGCTGACTGCGCAAGTGACCCCACTTGCCAGTCCCTAAACCTTCCCTTACCTACATATTAGCCACCCCTCTGGTAGGCCCAAGGGCAGGGTGCATTGTAGGCATAAGGTAGGACATGCCCTGTGTGTGTGGCATGTCTTAGTAGTGAATTACAGCCCTTGTCGCTTTTCACTATTGAAGGCTACCTGCTCTCCATAGGCCAGAATGGGCTGCCGGGATCACGCCAACGCTGTGACCCCAGTGGACTCAGAGAGCATGGTAGAAGTGTCAA
This sequence comes from Triturus cristatus, assembly GCF_964204655.1. Lineage (NCBI taxonomy): Eukaryota > Metazoa > Chordata > Amphibia > Caudata > Salamandridae > Triturus > Triturus cristatus. The sequence continues at coordinate 336,099,753 of NC_140579.1, forward strand.
GTTTAGTATGCCTGAACTCAGGATGATAAAATACTTCTTGTAGTCAAGTTTATTTTAATATCCTGGGTTTGTAAATACTACTTTTAGAAAGTTAGTATTTACTGACCTGACCATCTCAGTCCGCCTCTGCTGTATGTGTGTGTGTTCTGCCCGGCAACAGTAAGGAGCAGGGTTGGGGAATCCCCAGAGACAGGTTGGCTGCCAGGTGGTGGGTAGAGAGATTACACCTGGATGGGTGGGAGGAGTACACCTTGACTCTTGAATAGACCTGTGCTCTGCCACCACAAAGCCGGCGCCACCCCCTGTGGGGCAGCTGATGTCTCTGCCCTGCTGCTGAAAGGAAAGAGCAGAGTCACCATAACAAAGTGCTCCAGAACTGGACTGAGCCAGGCCTAGGCCCCCTGGCGCTAAAGAACAGAAGAATCATGGTATAAAAGTAGGAGCCTGGCTCCTAAGAAATCAGAATCCTGTTTACCACAAAGAACCTCTGCCCGACTAGAAGGAGAAGAAGACGCTAGAGGAGCTGGCCTGCTGCTTGCCTTGCTGAGAAAGGAGAGGAAGAGACTTACTGAAAAGACTTTGCTACTTTGTGCTTGAACATTCTCCAAGGGCTTGATCTGAGCTTGCCCCCTGAACTGAACCCCAGGAACAGTGGGTTCTCTGTGCTTTTGCTCGTCCTCCAATTCGAGCCGTGTGTGCATCCCGCTGGAAAGAGACTGCGCCCCTCATCGCCCCTCCTAGGGCCGTGACACTCAGAAGCTCGCCTGCCTCAAACCCGTGAGAGCCCCGCTCCGTCCCGAGCCGCTCTCTGTCCCCGGGCCAGGCCGCCTGCATCCCTGTCACCGCCTGCTACTGGAGCGCGCTGACCGCGCTATCACCCCTCCCGCCGGAAGCCGTCCGACGACTGTGATCTACGCCGGGTCAGCCAGCTGCACTGACCGTGCCCTGTGACCCCGCTTCGCTATCCCCGGACATCTCAGGCCGCGCCGCCCCCGCTGTGGAGACCCCCCTGCACCGCCGTGCTAAAGGGTCGCTGGCCGCGCCTGCCTACTTGCCCACACCTGCTGATTGAGGACCCAAGAACACTTCCCAAGCTGAGAGTCGCACCGACCTGTGCCGACTCTCCACATCACGAAAGAAGTTCCAGTATCGGGCTCGGGGCCCGCAACGCCTTATTTCCCCGTTCGCCGGAACCGATCTCTGTGAGTACTGGAAACTACAAGTAACATTTGCCAGAGACTACGAAGTATCCATTTGAAACTACGAACAAAGGACATTTGCCTGCTTTATAACCTGGTGGCATAGCGAAAACGTTATTGGTCTTGTGTTAAGTCTGCTGAGATATATATACCTATTTTTACATAAAGAAGCGTATTTTTATATATATCCAAGTCTGGTGTCCGTTTCTGGGGGGATTGATGTATTTACTGTGTGTAGGATTGTAAGTGCTTAACCAACAACGCCTGAGGAATCGCCTTGGCTGCTCACGCCACGCACCTAGAGGGTGAGCAAGGGTCATTCGCGAGGGGTTATCCTGCGCCCTGACGTGGAGGAGAGGGTTCCTGCTTGACACAAGGGCAACCTTGCGCCAACCAGAGATCCCCGACTCTAACATTGTTGGCAGCGGGTGGGATTTCGGATTTGCACTTGTAATTTGCATACAGTGAATTATTAATCACCAGATAGTGAGAGCAGACCAAATAACGCAGCCACAGGTTTGTAATTGTTGAACTTTGTTGAGACATCTGCCATTACTGCAACCATGCCTGGCTCACACTCCGCTGGGAGAGCACTCTCTGTGATTTCTGGAATCGATGAGGTGGATTGGGAGAGACTGGAAGGCTACACGATAGAGCAATTGAAAGGCTACAGTGTAAAATTCCGAGTCCCCCATGCTGGATTCAAGAGGAGAACCCAGTACGCCAAGGCGCTGAGAGCCTGGAAGGAGTCACGAGACCCACGGAATGCGGGGGACATCGTTCCACCCGACAACCTTGAGGAGCCCAGCAGAGTCCGGTCGCCAGAGGAGCTGGCAGACAGGGCAGCAGACAGGGCGCATGCAATGGAGATGGCAAAGTTGGCAGGACAAATGGAAATGGAAAAGCAGAAGTTGGCCCTGGAGGCACAACAACGCCAAATGGATCATGATATCAGATTGAAGGAGTTGGAGCTGAAGGCGAAAAGTTTGGACACCGCTCCTTCTGGTGGCAGCACTCCACCAGCGCAGGTAGAGTCCAAGGTGTACATCCCCAAAGATGTAGTAAAGGAGTATTTTAGAAAGGATGACATAGGGCAGTGGTTTAGAGCCTACGAGGTGGCCATGTCCTCACACCGGGTCCCTGAGAAAGACTGGGGAGCGGGGTTGTGGGGAAGGTTCCTTGCTGAAGGGCGTGACACACTGTTAGATTTACCCTTAGATCTCCAAACCTCATACCCCCATATGAAGGAAGCTTTAATGACCAGGTATGGGTTAACTCCGGAGCTATATAGACAGAGGTTCAAGGAGACCAAGAAGATCCCTGAGAGTACGTATGTGGAATATGTGACCTTTTTCTGCAGAGCGCTGGATGGTTGGGTGAAGGGTAGCAAAGTGAATGATTATCAAGGGCTGCTTGATTTAATTGCATGGGAGCACTTGTCCAGTCAATGTTTTCCTGAGCTATGCCAGCACCTGATTGATAGCAAGCTGTCCAACCCGAGGAAGCTTGCTGAGGAGGCGGACCGCTGGCTCAGCACCAGGGTCCACAAGGGTCAAGTGGGAGACTCCGCCAAAGGTGGGCAGGGTCCCCAGCAGAAGAGTGGGGGGGACAAGGGTAAACAGAAGGGGTTCCAAAAAGGCCCCCAAAGTAATTCCCAAGGGAACCAGCAGAAGGGTTCTCAGCCTCCCCCACCCCCGCAGCAGAACGGGGCCCCGACAGGTAGACCTGTTCCAAAGGGGCCCTTCAATTGTTATAAGTGTGGTGACCCGGGTCACATTGCCTCTGATCCTAAGTGTCGCCTGTTTGGTAAGACCGCACCCACTGGTGCTCCCCCCCGGCAAGTAGCTAGTGTTAACTTTGGGGAGGAAGTAGCAGTCCAGGAGGGTGGGGGTCCCGGGCAGATGACCCTAGTCTCGCTAGGAGACAGTGAGATGGTCCCTGTAACCTACCTGCCCTCTAACACTAAGAAATATGGGCAGGTGGTGACCATCAATGGAAAGAAGGTTGAGGCTCTTAGAGATACAGGAGCCAGCGTGACCTCGGTGAGGCAACACCTGGTGTCTCAAGAGCAGATTGTACCCAATGCCTACTGTAGGGTTGTCAATGCTGACAACGTAGAGAGTCGTTGTCCAATGGCTCAAGTTCCCTTTGAGTGGGGGGAGGTCTCTGGTACTCTACAAGTCGCTGTGAGAACTGACATGCCTGTAGACTGTCTGCTAGGGAACGACCTGGAGAGTTCCCCTTGGGAAGAGGTGGAGAAGACCACACATCTGAGGATGGTGGGTCTACCCGACTGGGCGTGCGTGACCACCCGGTCCATGGCAGCCAGTAGGGGTGTTGAGAGGGTCCTGGAGCCTGAGGGAGAGGTCCAGGAACCGGCCTTAGGGAGAAGGCGCAGGAGGCGCGGGAAACCGGCCCCCAAAGTTCCCACGGCCCAGGAGGAAGTAGACCCTGAGGAGGATGCTCTGGAGCCTACCGGGGAACAGATTGCCGAACTGGGAGACTTGCCTGAGCTGACCCATTGGCAGCAAGAAGGAGGTCCCTCCAGGGAGGAATTCTGCAGGGAGCAGAAAGAATGCCCTTCTCTCGTGGGTATGCGGCAACAGGCTGCAGACCAGGCCAATGGTGTTCAGGCCAAAACACACTACGTGTACTGGGAGAGTGACCTCCTGTATTCCGAGCCTAAGGCTGCTGAACCTGGGTCAGCCCGTGTGCTGGTGGTACCCCAGAAGTTCAGAACCTTCCTACTGGGGCTGGCTCACGATGTGCCTTTAGCAGGACATTTGGGGATGGACAAGACCTATGACAGGCTTGTCACCCACTTTTACTGGCCCCAAATGCACAAGAATTCCGATTCCTACTGCAGAACCTGTCAGACTTGCCAGGCAAGTGGTAAGAGCGGAGGGAAGCACAAGGCTCCTCTGCAACCTTTCCCTGTGGTCGGTACGCCATTCCAACGAGTGGGTATTGATATTGTGGGGCCTCTGGACCCCAAGACAGCCCTGGGCAACAGGTTCATCCTGGTCTTGGTGGACCATGCCACCCGGTACCCTGAAGCCATCCCTCTGAGGACAGTGACGGCCCCCGTGGTGGGACGGGCACTGATGGGAATTTTCTCCCGAGTGGGATTCCCTCTAGAGGTGGTGAGCGACAGGGGGACCAATTTCATATCCACATATATGAAATCCCTGTGGAAGGAGTGTGGGGTAACGTACAAGTTCACCACTCCTTACCATCCCCAAGGAAATGGGTTGGTTGAGAGATTCAACCAAACCCTCAAAGGCATGATCATGGGCCTGGACGGTCCGATGAGGCGTAAGTGGGACGTCCTCTTGCCATGCCTGCTCTTCGCTTACCGAGAGGTGCCACAGAAGTCTCTAGGATTCAGCCCCTTTGAGCTTCTGTATGGTCACCCGGTAAGAGGACCTCTGAGTTTGGTAAAGGAAGGCTGGGAGCAATCTCCCAGGAAACCTCCCCAGAATGTATATAGTTACATGCTGGCCTTCCGAAACCAGACTCGGCGTTTCAGGCAACTTGCTGAGGCAAATCTGGAAGCCAGCCAGGAGGAGATGAAGCGGTGGTATGACCGGAATGCCACTCTGGTAGAGCTTCAACCTGGACAAAAGGTGTGGGTCTTGGCCCCAGTGGAGCCGTGTGCACTTCAGGATAAGTGGACAGGTCCATTTGAGGTTGTGGAGCGCAAAAGTCCTATCACCTACTTGGTGGACATGCAGACTCCCAGGAACCCTTTGAGGGTCCTACATGTTAACCGCCTTAAGCCCCACTTAGAGAGGACCGAAGTGGGCATGCTGCTGGCCACTGATGATGGAATGGAAGAGGAGACCGAGCCTCTTCCTGACCTCTTAGTGGCCTCGGAGAAAGATGGGTCAGTGGATGGAGTTAACCTCTCACCCACCCTGACGCCCGAACAACAGGAAGACTGCCGCCACTTGCTGGGACAATTTTCCGACCGATTCTCCCTGGTTCCTGGTGTCACAGATTGGTGCGTCCATGATGTGGACACAGGAGACAGCTTACCTGTGAAGCACAAGGCTTACAGGGTAACTGACAGGGTCAGAGCTTGCATCAAGGAGGAGGTCTCCAAAATGCTTGCGCTAGGGGTGGTTGAGTCCTCCAGCAGTCCTTGGTCCAGCCCCGTGGTCTTGGTCCCAAAGGCTGCTGCGCCGGGAGCCACACCTGAACTCCGGTTCTGTGTGGACTACAGAGGACTCAATTCAGTCACGAAGACTGACGCGCACCCCATCCCCAGAGCTGATGAGCTCATTGATCGGCTGGGGGCTGCCCGGTTCCTCAGCACGTTTGATTTAACGTCTGGGTACTGGCAGATCGCCTTGACCGATGGGGCCAAAGAGAGGTCAGCATTCTCTACACCAGATGGACACTTCCAGTTCCGAGTCATGCCATTTGGGATGAAGAATGCCCCTGCCACCTTTCAGAGGTTGGTCAACCAGGTACTGGTTGGGCTGGATGCGTTCAGTGCCGCCTACCTGGATGACATCGCCGTGTTCAGTGCCACCTGGCCCGAACACCTGCGCCACCTCTGGGAAGTGTTGATGGCGCTGCGCCGAGCAGGCCACACGATCAAGGCAAGCAAGTGCCAGATCGGGCAGGGTTCCGTGGTGTACTTGGGACACCAAGTGGGGAGTGGCAAGGTGGCCCCCTTGCAACCCAAAATTGAGACCATCCTGGCTTGGGAACCCCCCAAGACGCAGACCGCAGTGAGGGCCTTCCTGGGGCTCACTGGGTACTACAGGAGGTTTGTCAAGGGCTATGGAACGATCGTTGCCCCCTTGACAGAGCTGACTTCGAAGAAGCAGCCCAGGAACGTGATTTGGACTGACACCTGTCAGAAAGCTTTCGACACCCTGAAGACTGCCATGTGCACGGCGCCCGTGCTCTTGGCCCCTGACTTCTCCAAGGAGTTCCTAGTGCAGACAGACGCTTCAGAGCATGGTGTAGGGGCTGTTCTTTCACAGATGACTGAGGAGGGCTGGGACCAACCCGTAGCCTTCATCAGTAGGAGGTTACTTCCACGGGAAAGTAGGTGGAGTGCAATTGAGCGAGAAGCATTTGCTGTGGTCTGGGCGCTGAAGAAGCTAAGACCCTACTTGTTTGGGTCTCACTTCCGGGTTCAGACGGACCACAGGCCCCTCAGATGGTTGATGCAAATGAGGGGTGAAAACCCGAAGCTGTTGAGGTGGTCCATCTCCCTACAGGGTATGGACTTTACGGTGGAACACCGTCCTGGTACAGATCACGCCAACGCTGACGGTCTGTCCAGGTATTTCCGCCTTAGTGACGAGGAACCCCCTGGGCAAGGGTAGTTCTCCCCACATTTCAGCTGGAGGGGACACGTGTTAGACCTGGCACCTTGGCGTGAGTTTCCCTTCCACTTTTTGATGGTGTGCCTCGACTGTTTTTGCTGGTGTTGTCCGCTCAGGGCACTGCGCCACGGCTAATCCGTGCCGCAGTGCAAGTGCTCCCAAAGTAAAATGTACCTGTAATTGATGTCCATGATTGGTTTATTGGATTCACTGTCAGTCCCCAGTAAAGTGCACCAGGGGTGCCAGGGCTTGTGAATGCCGATGCTGCTGGTGGGCTTGCAGCGCTGGTTGCGCCACCCACGGAAGCGGCCTTGTAAAGTGTGTCTAGGGTCTGCCACCGCAGACCCTGTGCGCGGTCCGGGACCGTCGCGCTGACTGCGCAAGTGCCCCCACTTGCCAGTCCCTAAACCTTCCCTTACCTACATATTAGCCACCCCTCTGGTAGGCCCAAGGGCAGGGTGCATTGTAGGCATAAGGTAGGACATGCCCTGTGTGTGTGGCATGTCTTAGTAGTGAATTACAGCCCTTGTCGCTTTTCACTATTGAAGGCTACCTGCTCTCCATAGGCCAGAATGGGCTGCCGGGATCACGCCAACGCTGTGACCCCAGTGGACTCAGAGAGCATGGTAGAAGTGTCAAGTTTAGTATGCCTGAACTCAGGATGATAAAATACTTCTTGTAGTCAAGTTTATTTTAATATCCTGGGTTTGTAAATACTACTTTTAGAAAGTTAGTATTTACTGACCTGACCATCTCAGTCCGCCTCTGCTGTATGTGTGTGTGTTCTGCCCGGCAACAGTAAGGAGCAGGGTTGGGGAATCCCCAGAGACAGGTTGGCTGCCAGGTGGTGGGTAGAGAGATTACACCTGGATGGGTGGGAGGAGTACACCTTGACTCTTGAATAGACCTGTGCTCTGCCACCACAAAGCCGGCGCCACCCCCTGTGGGGCGGCTGATGTCTCTGCCCTGCTGCTGAAAGGAAAGAGCAGAGTCACCATAACAAAGTGCTCCAGAACTGGACTGAGCCAGGCCTAGGCCCCCTGGCGCTAAAGAACAGAAGAATCATGGTATAAAAGTAGGAGCCTGGCTCCTAAGAAATCAGAATCCTGTTTACCACAAAGAACCTCTGCCCGACTAGAAGGAGAAGAAGACGCTAGAGGAGCTGGCCTGCTGCTTGCCTTGCTGAGAAAGGAGAGGAAGAGACTTACTGAAAAGACTTTGCTACTTTGTGCTTGAACATTCTCCAAGGGCTTGATCTGAGCTTGCCCCCTGAACTGAACCCCAGGAACAGTGGGTTCTCTGTGCTTTTGCTCGTCCTCCAATTCGAGCCGTGTGTGCATCCCGCTGGAAAGAGACTGCGCCCCTCATTGCCCCTCCTAGGGCCGTGACACTCAGAAGCTCGCCTGCCTCAAACCCGTGAGAGCCCCGCTCCGTCCCGAGCCGCTCTCTGTCCCCGGGCCAGGCCGCCTGCATCCCTGTCACCGCCTGCTACTGGAGCGCGCTGACCGCGCTATCACCCCTCCCGCCGGAAGCCGTCCGACGACTGTGATCTACGCCGGGTCAGCCAGCTGCACTGACCGTGCCCTGTGACCCCGCTTCGCTATCCCCGGACATCTCAGGCCGCGCCGCCCCCGCTGTGGAGACCCCCCTGCACCGCCGTGCTAAAGGGTCGCTGGCCGCGCCTGCCTACTTGCCCACACCTGCTGATTGAGGACCCAAGAACACTTCCCAAGCTGAGAGTCGCACCGACCTGTGCCGACTCTCCACATCACGAAAGAAGTTCCAGTATCGGGCTCGGGGCCCGCAACGCCTTATTTCCCCGTTCGCCGGAACCGATCTCTGTGAGTACTGGAAACTACAAGTAACATTTGCCAGAGACTACGAAGTATCCATTTGAAACTACGAACAAAGGACATTTGCCTGCTTTATAACCTGGTGGCATAGCGAAAACGTTATTGGTCTTGTGTTAAGTCTGCTGAGATATATATACCTATTTTTACATAAAGAAGCGTATTTTTATATATATCCAAGTCTGGTGTCCGTTTCTGGGGGGATTGATGTATTTACTGTGTGTAGGATTGTAAGTGCTTAACCAACAACGCCTGAGGAATCGCCTTGGCTGCTCACGCCACGCACCTAGAGGGTGAGCAAGGGTCATTCGCGAGGGGTTATCCTGCGCCCTGACGTGGAGGAGAGGGTTCCTGCTTGACACAAGGGCAACCTTGCGCCAACCAGAGATCCCCGACTCTAACAACGTGGTAAACCGTATCGTGGGAAGAATTCTCGAACTAACTGTTTGGCAGTAGTCGGGGCAGTGTAATCTGATACTGGGTATGCCTCCGTCCAACGGGAAAGAGCACAAACAACTACGAGAACATATTTGAATCCTCGACATCGTTCCATCTGGATATAATCCATCTGGAGGACTTCAAAAGGGTGATCAGGAGGCTGAAATCCACCCTGCTCTACGGGGATGCTTTTTCCTGGGTTGAACTGACAACAGATCATACAGGTACGAACTTTTTGTTTGGCTGCTGCTCGTAAATGCTTGTTGAACCAGATATGTTGAATGCTGTCTAGCATAGCTTTCTCTCCTAGATGCGCTGGACTATGGACAGTGTTAATAATGACTTGGACCATTGAATCAGGAAGGAACCATACAGATTTTTCCTTCATCAACCATCCTTGATCCGTTTGGATCCCTCCTAATTCAGTCCATTTCTTTATTTCCTCTGGTGTAGCATGTGTCTGTATATCAATTACGTCAAGAGTAGGATCTTTAACCGTCATACAATGTGTTGGCGTCAGGACTATTGTCTTTGTCATGTCGGATGTTTGAGTTTGAGCAGTCTGTTTAGCTGTTCTGTCAGCTAAATCATTGCCTTGAGAAATGATATCAGTAACTTTCGTATGTGCTTTGCATTTCATAATCGCTATTGCAATGGGTAAATGTATTGCATCTAATAAGGCATGAATGAGGGGTCCGTGCTGAATGTGGGCGCCGTGAGAAGTTAAATAACCTCTCTCTCGCCACAGCACGCCGAAGTCATGTACAACTCCGAATGCATAACGTGAATCAGTGTATATGTTGACTGTTTTATTTGTGGCTTGAATACAGGCTTGTGTCAAAGCGACGAGTTCTGCTGCTTGAGCGGACAAAGTATTTATGCAATTTGTTTCAATAATTTCAGTGTCTGTTGTGACTGCGTAAGCGGCTACTAACTCTCCTGTACTTGTTCTCATACATGAGCCATCTACATACAACGTCAGGTCTGGGTCTGACAATGGGACATCGGTTAAATCTTGTCTGGGTTTCGTCGTGATTGTAATAACTTCAATACAGTCATGAGCTAGTGGGTCTGTTCCATTTACAGGTAAAAGTGTGGCAGGATTCAATGTGTTACAACGTCTGATTTCTATATGTGGCTGAAACAGTGTTAGTTCGTACCCTGTAAGTCGTGCTATAGTCAAGTGTTGTGTTTGCGTTCGATTCACAAGAACCTCCACTGCATGTGGTACTTGTACTGTCAATGGATGTCCTAACACTATGGCATCGCTTTGTCTGATTGCTAAAGCTGTCGCTGCCACTGATTTCAGGCACGCAGGCAGAGCCTGAGCTACGGGATCTAATGTACTAGAAAAATAAGCACACGGTTTGTGTGATCCTGCTTGTTCCTGTGTGAGTACTGACAAAGCAGTACCTTCTCGTTCTGTAACAAAGAGTGTAAAATGTTTTCTGTAACATGGTGTTGCTAAAACAGGTGCTTGGCATAGAGCTTTCTTTAAGCTTTCAAAAGCTTGTGTATGTTCCTGAGTCCAAGGGAGAACAGTCGATGTGGCTGCCTCCTGTGTTGTCAACTGAATGAGTGGTTTTGCTAGAAATGCATACTGAGGGATCCACTGTCTACAATATGAAGTGAGGCCTATGAAAGCCCGCACCTCCTTTTGTGTCTTGGGTATTGGCATGTTAGCTATTAACTGAATGCGGTCGGGTGTAAGCTGCCTTCCCTCCTTGGACAGCGAGTGTCCAAGATAAACAACTCGCTGGACACAGAATTGCAGCTTAGAAGGGGACACCTTGTGCCCCTTTTCGGCTAGAAATCGTAAAACTGTCAGTGATGCTTTCTCACATTCGGGTTCGCTTCTAGCGGTGATCAGCAGATCATCGACATATTGAAGCAAGGCAGTGTTAACCGGCATGTGGATACTGTCGAGTTCTCGTTTCAGTGCTTGGCTATAGATGCTGGGGCTTTCTGTAAATCCTTGAGGTGCGCGTGAGAATTTGAAGCTACGTCCATTTAAACTAAATCCGAACAAATATTGGCTTTCCGGATCTATTGGGACGCTGAAAAAGGCATTTTTGAGATCAATTACAGTAAAGAATGTTGCTTCGGAATCAATAGCTGTCAATAATGACGAGATATCTGGGACCACAGGGAATTGTGGCACAATGCATTTGTTCAATTCGCGCAAATCAATAACCAATCGATATACTGGCGGGGCCTTCGGATCTGTTCGTTTAAGAATCGGAATTATCGGTGAATTACATACATTGGAGTCTGTTTCTACAACCACTCCTTGGGCAATGAGCTCGTCAATGATTTGTAGTAAAGCCACTACAGCATCTGGTGGTAACTTGTATTGTCGCATTCGTGGTAGTACCACTCCTGCCTTTAGTGTGACTCGATATGGTGTAATATTCATGCAACCAACATCAGTAGGGCCTTGTGCCCATAGATGTGTAGGTAAAGTCTGCAGTCGGGGATCCATGTCTCTAGACACATAATGACCTTTGAAATCACGTAAAAACAATCTTACTCCTTCCGGAGAACAACATATTATAGCTCCTAGAGCTTTCAGTGTTTTTATTCCTAACAAGTTTTCTGGACATGATTTAGTAAGCAATAAATCTGTAGTTCGGGTCAAAGGTCCTATCGTAAGTGGAAGAGGCTGTGATACTTCATTAACAATAGGTTTTCCTGAAAAACCAAGGGAAATATTCTGTGAGCCTGAGAGGGGTGCCCCTGGAACTTCACTACGTTTTATGGTTGTTCGACTTGCCCCTGTATCAAGTAAAAATTTTCTATCTTGACCTAATAATTCACTATGTACATAAGGTCCTTCTTGGTCTACAGGGACCTCGATAAGGGGTAAGTCAACTTCCCTCTCTAGGCTGGTTCATGCGTATCGTTGGTAATCAGGGTAGTCATACTGTGCGGTCTGGTACAGCTGTCGTGTCGTGGTTTGTGTGGCAGCAGCAGGCAACGCTGGTGCGGCTGGCACAAACTGTATAGACTGTTGTGGAGCTGGCATGGCCTGTGCATGCTGCGGTGCTCCTTGTTCATTCTGATCCTGTCTAGGTGGCCGTGGTCTTTCTTTTGTAATACCTGTGGCGATATTACGCTTCAGGACTGGACAATCGTGTACATAATGACCTGGTTGTTTACAATAGTTGCATGTCCCTTTTACAGGTCCTGCTGAATCACCGGAATGTGTCGTACCCTTTTTATGTCCTTCAGCTGGAACTGTCTGGGAGACTAGCATTTTCATTTTCGTGTCTTTCATGCGTCTTTGTTCATGTTCTTGTTCTTCTCTAATTCTATTGTAATGGTACTGTAACATTTGTAACATTTGTGATGGGGTATTACCTTGCCAGGTACTCTCGAATTTTAATACTCTATTCTTCACTTGGGGCAAGGAATTTTCCACTAATTTTGTCACAAACAGATGTGGGTATGACTCGCTACTTGCTTTTATACCACTATTTATACCAAAACATTTTTCGAATCGGGCATAGAAATCACTAGTGTCTTCATCTTGCTTTTGTTTACAGGCTGAGATTGCACCCCAGTCTTCCTTTTTCGTGGTTAATAAACGTGGCAGTACCTGTACTAGTAAACCTGGTAGTGCTTTAGTTTTGTCCCCAAGCCCCGAACCTGGGCCTCGGGCCTTTTCTTCATTTTCTAATGCTGTCCAATCTATCTTTTGGTCTCCCACTTCCCACTCTTTTTCCTTGAGTTTTTCATAAATGCCAGCAGGCATCAATACCTTTAATATGGTCATAATGTCGGGATAGGTATACTCTCCCATGAGTAACATGTCTTTAATTTCTCGGTGGAAACCCGCTGGGTCTTTGTCATGACTGGGTACCACTTTCTTCATTTCCAACAATTCTATTTTTGATATGGGCGTATATACATATACACGTTTAAACTCATTGTCCTCGCCTTTTATTGGGTGTACTTCTCGTAAGGGATTCTGTCTGTCCATGTAATACGTGGTTCTTTCCTTAATGGGCAGTGAGACATGTTCTGGGCATATAAAAAGAATGTACTGCTTTCTTGATTCTAGTATTTCTTTAATTAGCTTAGTACCTGAACCTCTCCATCTATTCGTGAGTAATTCAGTCAATATATCAGGTAAGGGACCAGGATCTGAATGTTGGCTTTTATATAGTATAAGAAGTTGTTGAATCATATAAATCCCAGCTAAACGCTGTTCATCTGGGGTGAGATTCAAAAATGTGTGTGCTACTGTATCATCATCATACTTTCCGGGACTATCAACCCATTGAACGGCTGACCTGGCTAATTCTTGTTCATCCATAGAATCGAGAAAATGATAACCCCTTCGTTCTCGCAGTAATTTGTCAGCGGCTTGGAACGAATGCTCGGGGGACCTTATATTTATTATAGGTGTTTGAAAATTCCTGTTATTTTCTAGACATATCGGACGTATCGGGTCAGTAAGACATCTGGTACTATTACAAGATCTTCCTCTACCTACATAGGCTATAGTTTCTGACTGTCCTGTGGGCAGTCCTGATCCTTCTTCCTCGCTTTGTTCGAACTGGTCTACCGCTAATCTTTCTTCGTGTAAGCGTTCTATTTCTTTACGGATCTTTCTGCACATGGCTATTATACAGTTTTGCTTATCATGTCTCCCTTCTGATATATTCTGGCTCCATCTGGTAAGAATCTGCATTGCTTCCGGGTCTACCCCAGGTCGGTCTTGATTTCTGATCACACAATTTATGAGAAAACGTAACAGTTCCCCCTGTATTTCCACTTTCTGGTATTCCATAGCTCTGTTAATACATTCAGAATCTCGCCCTGTTTGGACAAAATGGTATATATTATCTAGATGCATAGTCATTCCTGGTAACTTCCCTAAATACACCGCGGCTCGTCTGATACGTAATGATGCCAGGGTCATTTCGTCCTCTTTTCCGGGCACAGGGTCATATCTACAATCTATAAGAAGTTCCTTAAGCGTACGGGCATTTATGAGTTTGGGGGTACGTGAATGTGCTGACTCTTGAAAGGTAAGTTTATTTATTCTGGGTGGCGTAGAAAAAATATTGGTAGCACCTCCCGTAGCCCCGTCTGGGGTATCGGGCGTGAAAGGATTCGTTGAACGTGATACAGCAACTATAGGTGTGGACACAGCCATAGAAGTAGCTGTAGGAACAGATGAGGAAACAGATGTGCTTGCCGGAACTTGTGTCAGGATTTGGTGCTGTAGAGATACAGATACAGGATCTTGGCGTTGAACCTCCCCGGCCGACGGTCTATGTGGGGCGGGGTTAGCATACTCGGGAGCTGCGTCATCTAAATATGAGGAAAGAAAAACATCTTCTGCGGTTCTAGGATGCCCCTTAGGATGTACTTTTATTGGAAATAATGGGGGTGGCAAGTCTTTTGGTATCCCCGCAGTAGCCTTAGGCAATCCCTCGGCCAGAAGGGGATACATACCCTTCATAAGGGCATGTCTTTGTCTGTCTACTTGTTCTGATTTCACTCGTGTACCTTCTTCAATTAATAGATTTTCTCGGACTTCATTTGAATTCTCTTTACTCTTCTCTTCCTGTCTACGTGCTTTTTCTGTACGTCTATACGATTCTTTACGCCATAATTCAATGGCGTCTTTCTGTGATTGTCTAGCTTTCTTTTTCCATAATTCTTCCTCTATTTTCACGATGCACTCTGCATCCCAGGTCCCAGCTGCGGGCCACCTCTGACTTTCTGGTAATTCCTTAGTGTAGTCTACCCATAAATCAAGAAATAATATAGCATCTAGGCCATGTTTATGATACATGAAGTACCCTGGAGTGTCCCTAGGAGGAATAGGAACAGCTTCTTCGAGTACCCCTTTTCTAGTTGTGATCTGTCTTAATTTCGAAAAGAGCGGCATATTGAGAACTGATCTGATACTTGATCTTGAACAAACTTAATACAATAAACACGATAATGAACAGTCATTCATACCACAATATGCAGAACGTACTAAACACATTTAACATTTAACATTTAAATGAGCAAACAATGATGATGACGATCTAAGGAAAACTTAATCACTAAACATAATACTCGACTTGAACTGAATTATTCTGAATTTATATACTTGGTATACTAGATATACTGCTAAACAGTACAGATACACTGCTGAAACAGTGCAGACCGGATTTGTGTACCCAAACCCGTCTGGACCGGCACAACTTATGTGCACGCCAGAACGCCTCCCCGGCAATGGTACTCACTGGGTAGCTCGGAATGGAAGGCCTCGGAAACTGAACTGAACTTGAACCGGACTGGACTCGACTCGAACACCTCGGAAACCGGACTCGACTTGGGACTTCGGAAACTGGTGGGCCTCTGTATACCTCGGATCTTGCTCTCTCAGCTAGGCTCTGGTCGGGATACTTCGCACTTCTCACCGCCTCGTCTGGGTGTTGATCGCAGCCTCAGTCGCCCCCGCTTGACCGGAGGGAGATACAGGAAATCCTGCTGGTACGCGTTGTTGTCCGTCCAGCTGTGGCAGGAGACCGGGCCTGCAACGCACCACCGGCGCGTGAGATGAGAAAGTGTCCCTGTTCGGGCGCCATTCATGTGGTAAATAATTTAATTACCGGGACTTAATTTGATACAGAAACATAATAAAATAGCTCAGTAAATAAGAGGCAGAATCCGTGGTATTAGAGGTTCGGAATGGGCTTTATTCCAATGGTCGATTATAATCGGTTGCTCCAGGTTCCATCACCACGAAGGTTCAGGAAGTGAAGTACATACATTATTGACAATCAATTACTTTTATACAATAGGCATTACAGTGAAGTAAATGCAAGAGGCGTAACAATTGATAGCAAAGATAACATATTCGTGCGTAGCAAAAATAGGCGTAACTGGGAGTGATTTAAAGAACGTCATCAGATGTGATGTCATAAGAGGGCGGTTACATGAAAGAATTTCGCAATGTCAGCAGAAATACTTGACAGAAATGCGCGCGCAGCAGCATGACGTGTGATTGACGTGCAGCTAGGGGGTGAAGGGGACTTGACATTTAGCTCTACATGTGGCGACAGAAGTCTGGAGGGTCAAGTCAACCTAATCCCAAATCATATCTAACATCCTATGTTTAAAGAACTATGTTATCCAAAAGAGAGGTCTCTTAGAGTAGAATCTTATTCTATACTGACTATACTGACTGTTAGTGCGTGTACAAGCGTCTAAGTGTCTACACTAGATGCGAGGGCAGGAATCTTCCATAGTAACAGGGCTATGAATTACTTGCATGAAGACAGAGAAACCGGGCCTTTGCTCGGTAGCTGGAAGAATGTTTACTTAAACTACTAGACAGGAATGCATTGGGCAGGGATCGGAGCAGATAATTTCGAAGGTGAAATACAGTTCTTGGCAGGCAGCAAGCTGATGTCAGGCTTCGTGAGCCGCGCAGAGAATGAGACAAAGTTCATGGTCACAGATGCAGGCTCGGACTGGAGCTTCAGAGGCAGAAAGCAAGAAAAGCTTGATGACAGAATCAGGGCCTACTTGCCTGGACTGTAAAAATGGCATAAGTGAACCATATAAAGGCGGTGGCCTTTTGTACTTAGAAATGGAGTATCCGGCCCATTCATGGCGGATCTGAAAGAGGACATGTTAACGGTGGACGCACATGTATTTGCGTCTTCATAACTGGAACTGGAGGGAACATACATGTACTTGTAACATGCACATAGAACCGTTGGGGTCCAAGATAGGGGACATAACTGACCAGAAAAATCCATATTTCCACAGGTTGGACACCATACTCACATTGCTGAAGTCATGTAAGTGCACAGGTCAGCCAGCACCTATCCCAAAACAATGTCTGGCTCACAGAGGTGGAGTTTGCAAAAGGGAGCCACTCCCATTGTACATGCATCAGTCAGTTCCTCCCTGTGTAGGGATGATGCTCATTGTGGCACACAAGTGGACAATCTAATCAACAATCATCACAGTTAGACACCAGTGGAGTTGCATAGACTTTATTGGCATGTGCGTGTCAGTACGGATGAGGCAATGGCCACAACAGACAGGGACATGCTTAAGACACTTACACACGGCATGGGAACATGTCGAGGTGCAGAAAATGGTGAGGAAAAAGTGGACAACAATCATCACGGATGGCAATGGTCTCAGCCATCTTGCCGTGCTGGACGAGTCATGTGTTGTTTGGCGTCTGCCCATTGCCCCGTGTGAGGGGGCAAGACTTACTGCCCATGGGATCTTCATAATGCACTGCCACTGGAGTGTGCCGACTGTCTGCTCTGCTGACAGTGATTAGGTGTAAGAGTCTGACAGGTTCAGACGTTGTGCTACATTGACATGTGTGTAATCTCCCCCAGCAGTGTGTCCGAATTCGTAATGTTGCCAAACGACGTTGTGTTGCTCCGACCATGGACCTGCATCACCTTGCACAGGTGTGTGCACACAGGCGTAGTTCCACGCACATGCATCCAGAGTCCTGACGAAGGCAGACATGTCCTCTGTTGTGGTGGGATATGTGAGCATTCCCCACGATGCAACAAGGTGTTAAGACCTGTGCTGTGGGTGACAATCCGATGTGGCTGTAGGAACGTAGTTACTCGTCCATGAATGCAGCTTCATGTGCAATGTGTTCCAATAGTACATCGTTGTCATGTTCAAGGAACACCGGGGTGAGCCAATCCATTAACTGGTCCGGGCAGGTGTGCTCAGCCCACGCCGTTTCACCAATCCGCAACACAGCCCAATAGGGGAGCGCCTCGATGTGGTCACTGCACACGAGGAATTGTGCAATCTCCCATGCACAACTGCCAATACATACGCAGTATGTCAAGGTATGCCATGCATGTCTGTCTCAGTTACACTCCTGTTCGTGATCCAACAGGGGGCGCACACACAATTCATCTACGGTTGTGTTGGATAGGCAGACATCTATGGGACACTCGAATGTGCATGTTTGGCAGTGGAACCAGGGCTGGATGCAGGTGACGTAAGCAAGGCGAAAGCTCAGCCGGTAACTGATCCGCAGCACTGCCAGTGGCAGTGCGCCCAGTAAATGCAGCATACATACACAGTACTGTTCCACGCAACGGGCGTTGTGCATGTGCCCGGGATGGCCTGCCATTGCGTTGATGCGTCTCGTGGAACCGGCACTCTTCTAACTGCGGCAGTTGTGTGGAGGATATGCCACAGCTCTGGGCGATGATTCAAATGTTTGTGCAACGTTGAGGAGAATGGGTTGCTGTTTCCATGAGTGTCAAGGGCATCCCATGCGGTGGTACCTCAGGAAGGGGCTTCTCTGTGTGGGGTGTGGATAAGTCAGATAGTTCATTTGCGCAATGCGTGGTGTGGGAGTCGTCTCCATCTGCCATGGCATCTCTCTCAGGGTGTTCCAGCAGCATTCTGGACCAAGGTCAGAGGTGCAGGTGCCCTCCCGCCTTCTGCATTGGAACAAGGGAGCTTTCATCCCTGATGTTTGTCTGACTACTACTTGCGTTTTCGGAATGTGATGTGGCTTTGGCGCTGAGACTGGGACAAGGCCTTGGGCTCATGGTGTACGGATGGCGATACACACACGCATGTTGGCATGTGGAGCCAGGTGCCCGAGAGGCCTTGCGCTGCTTGTGCAATCTCACTCCGTCTCTCTTCCTCGCTCTCTCCCTCTCTCTTTCCTTTGTTGGGCACATGGCACACCTTCTTCTCTTGGATTTTGTCTTCCAGGCTGTGTCCTACAGATTGTCCCGCTAGGACTCATCCGAGTGGTTGTTTTGGCTTTTGTTTGAATGGTGTTTTGTGTTAGTGATTGCATTGCTGTATGACTGATTCTTCATTTTCTGGCCAGGCATGTATGTTGATTTTACTGCTTGTGCGACATCAGGCAAAATATTTGTATTGGGATTCGTGGTGTTGGTGTGCTGTTTCTTTGTCCGGGGTTGGGGGTGGGCCCGCGGGGGGTTTGCGGGCCTTGGTGTGGTGTCAGTGGGTGTTGTGGCCCTCTTGGGTGTCCGTGCTGCATGTTCAGCTGCTATGGGGCATCCGTTGTTCTTATGTGTGGCTATGGGCTGTGCTCCCTTGTCTGGTGCAGGTTGTGGCCCGACTTTGCACCAGGTCTGAGCAGGTGTTAATTTCCTGGTGCTAACGTGCCTTATTGCCTGTTTTGTGTTCTTATCGCAGATCTGGCTGGTTGTTGAGAATTTTGTGGAGTGGTGGTGTTGTGGCTTTTTGCTCGGGAACGCCTACTCTGCATCTCAATAACAATAGTTGCCGGGGTCATCCGTGGCGATGTGTGTTGCAGATGCTAACACGGGAAAAGTGGTGCTGTCGGCTGTTTGCACCGGCTTGTGAATGGGGAGGTAAAGTGCCGTTAAATCAGAGATAGCTCCTATGAATATCCCCCTTTGTGTTTCCAATCCTTAGGAGGAGATATCGCCTTTTGCATTTTTTGCACCTCTTTGTTATCATTTCCTTCCTTCAGGGTGGACTTTTTAGTTGACAATACTTCTTGTACTCTGAAGAAGGAGTGGAGGGAGGGCGCCACTTTAAAGTTAGCTCCTTTCTTTGTTTGTTCAATTTTTGCAGCTTTAGCAGTTCTAGTTGATACTACAATTCCGCTCTTTATTTTCTGTGCTTTCTGTTTCTTATTATTTTTTATTATGTCTACGTTTGTGATAGTTACTTGTTCTTCCACCAAGGGGGTTTGACTTGATTTGTTTGCATGGCCAAATACCAAGTGTCTATTCCTTAGGGCATAACTTATACCTTGAGTTCGATTTTTGTTAGTATCTTTATCAGGGGCACTTTTTAAGTTGATGTCAGTGCTTTTTATGGGGTCTGATAATAGTGCTGGTGACTGTGCTAGGTCTTCTTGCGGCAAATTGTCTACAGCATTCAAAACAGACAATTCCCCTCTCTTTCCCCTTCCCCGCCTCCTTACCGGTTTCATACATGCCGATTTTTCCGATGGCTCTTTCTCTTTCTGGTCTCCCCTTGCCTCTCCACGACTCCCCGACCTCAAGACTCGGCCACAACACTCGCCGGGAGGTGCTCTAAAAGTCACTCTCGCAAAACCTCTCCGACGTGTTTGTAATTCAGCCGCAGCTTCCGACCACACAACTTCTTTGCTCCTGCATGCCCTCGGCAGGCAAGGATACAGCCTCCCGAAGACTCACACCTCCACCTCCACTCCAGCACTGTATTGGAGACGGAGCCATTTCTGCAGTGCCGGCGTTTCTCTCATGAGGAGGGCCCAGAGGCACACGGTTCGCACACATGTATGAGAGGACCAGTCTTCAAAATGTTTCTGTCCGTATTTATGTATTTGAGCCTTAAATCTGACCCAAACCGACACAATCCTGGACTCTGCGGGCCGCTACGATCTCATTTACACGCCTCACTAACGGAGCTCCCGACCGGACCTCCTAACCGGCCGCCATGTTTTCCCAACAGTGGTCATGCTTGAATTTGTAACTAATTCTGGTACAAGGTCGGAGAAAGCAGGTACAATTACTTCTTCCCCCATTGGGCAATGCATTATAATATCAGGTGGAAATCCTTTTCTGCCAAAAAAATATCATAACCATATGTCAGGTAATCCCAAAAGAGACCCTTTACTTGCCAGGGTATGTACCCCTCCATTTGGTGCGTTATTTCGTATAAACGGTGTGGGACACTTACACTTGTATCAGGTGTTTCCACATTGATATGCTCATTCAGCGCTACTACCCCCAGATAATCCATCAGGTTCTGGTGAGCTATTGTGGCTTCTGTCGCGCTGTCCAGCATCATCACTGTCTATTCCCCATTCAGAATCAGGGTCCTCAGTAGTCTGGACATTCCTAATTTTAATCCTCACTACCTTCTTCTTTTTAAATTGAGGTTTTTAAGTCTTTTATTTGTCTTCCTGTTTAATGATGTAGTCTGAAGTGCGATGTGTCACCCTCTTCGGCTTGGCTCACTTTTCCGATCTGTGCTCTGACCATCTGTCTCTCTCTGAGCATTTTTCAGATGAGTCCTGAAAGGAACAATAAGGATGTGTATCAGTATCCTGATACCTGTCAGGTGTTCTAATATTGTCACCGTTTCTCAGATTGTATTTTCTTTTGGTGTGTTCCTGTTGAGGAGACCCACCCTGTATCTGCGATTTGTTTTGTTAATTTGTTTTTTTCATATCTCATTTTCTTTTTGAAGAAATGGGTGCTTGCTTAGAGTTATTGTTAGACTTGGGGGTCTCTAGTTGGCACAGGTATGCACTTGTGACAAATAGGGAGCCTCTCCTCTAGTCAGGGTAGGGGGGTACACTCCTGAAATAACCCCTGCTCACCCCCTTGGTAGCTTGGCACGAGCAGACAGGCTTATCAAAGAGGCAGTGTGTAAAGCATTTGTGAACACATACAGTAACCAAGTGACAACACTACAAATGGACACCACACAGGCTTTATATCAAAAATAAGTATTCTTTATATAGATTTACCACAAGACCATTAAACGACAAAAACACACAATACTATTACTTTAGATGGTAGGATTTTGCTTAGTTCTCTTAAGTTCTTAAATGCGACACTTTCAGTCAATGTACCTTTTAAAGGTGACACGCAGGGCAACGAAAGTGTTGCAACGGTGTTGATGCGATGAAGTTTTTGGTGCAAAGAAATAAAGACGTGAAGACCTTCCAGATGCGGTACGCTTCTCCGATGTTGCGAGAAGACTCGACTCGATGCTTCAGCTGCAGCGGCGTCACCCTTTACGTGATGCGACGACAGCGGCCTTGGCAGCGACACTCATCTCCGACGTTTGTGAGACGCTTCCGCTTGATGCGATGTTGCAGCGGCGACACCCCTTTACGCGATGCGACGACAGCAGCTCCGACGGCGGCACGCTTCTCCGTGGATGCGAGGCGCTTTTCTTGATGCGGTGCAATGCGACAACTATGATGGCTGCGATGGCGACACGCTTCTTCCTCGATGCAAGACTCTTCTCTTGATGCGGTGCAATGCGTCAGCTACGATGGTTGCAAGGGCGACACGCTTCATGGGCGTTGCAAGACACTTCCTGGATGATGCTCGATGCAATGTTGCAGCGGCGACACACTTTACGAGATGCGATGACAACAGCTCCGACGGCGGCACGCTTCTCCTTCTTGAGTCGCGCTTCCAGCTCCTTGCGACACGCAGTCCCTCAGAAGGCCAAACAACTGCAGCAGGCACTTCCAAAGAACTCTGGGGAGCTGGGGGGTGACGTCTGTTGTTCCTGAGACTTCAGCAGGAGGCAAGCTCTTTTCCAAGCCCTTGAAGATCCTTCACAAGTTGAGCAAAAGTAAACACTAAGTTCCTTTCTCCTCTCTTTGGCAGTAAGGCAACCACTGTAGGCCAATCCCCCAGGTTCAGGGATAGTTTCCTCCTCAGCTTCTTCTGGTTCCTCCCTGAGCAGAGGTTCTTCTTGTTTTCCCAAAGGGATCTAAGTTCTTGGGATCAGGGTCCCAATATTTATACCCAGAAATCCTTTGTCCTCTGAAAGCAGAGGGGCCTTTGCCCAGTCCAAACCAGTTGCTGAGAACTCTGTTTACCAGACTTCTCCTTTCCTTTCACAGTGCAGGGCAGAAACATTAGACGCCCCACAGGAGGTGGAACCAGCATTGTGGAAGGCAAGTACAGCTCTGGAGCACTTTGTTGACAGGATTCCTTCTCTTCATTCTCTGTGCAGGGCAGAGACATCAGCCGCTCCCCAGGAGGTGGAGCCAGCATTGTGGAAGGCAGGCACAGCCCTATTCAGATCCCAGGTGCAACTCCTCCCACCCATCTGGATGCAGATCTCTCTATTCACCACTGGAACACCTCACCCTGTCTCCTGGAATTCCCCAGCCCTGTCACTCAAACTCCAGACAAAGGAATACACACAGCCTAGCAGAGGCAGGTTTTAATGGTTGGACAAGAAAATGCCTACTTTCTAAAAGTGGCATTTTCAAACACAGAATGTTAAATCCAACTTTACTAAAATATGTATTTTATCATCCTGAGTTCAGGCATACTAAATTCGAATTTCTACCATGTTCTCTGAGTCAGTTAAGATTATAAGATGTAATAACCAAACTTCCCATACTGGCCTATGGAGAACAGGTAGCCTTGCAATAGTGAAAAACGAAAATGGCTGTAATTCACTATTAGAACATGCCACACACACCAGGGCATGTCCAACCTTATCCTTACAATGCACCCTGCCCTTGGGCCTACCATAGGGGTGTCTGATATGAAGAAAAGGGAAGGTTTAGGGACAGACAAGTGTGAGCACTTCGCCAGTCAGCATGACAGTACCAGACTGCACGCAGGCTCTGCAATGGCAGACCTTAGACACATGTTTACAGGCTGCTTCTGTGGGTGGCACAACCAGTGCTGCAAGCCCACCAGCAGTATTTGGATTACAAGCCCTGGGCACTCCTGGTGCACTGTACTAGGGTCTGAAAAGTAAACCAAACCAACCAATCTAATTCGTACAATAATTTACAATAGGGAGAGCATATGCACTTTAGCACTGATCAGCAGTGGTAAAGTGCCCAGAGTCATAAAACAGCCAACAACAGGTCAGAAAAAATATAGGAGGAAGGCAAAAAGTTCAGGGATGACCCTGCAAAAAGGGCCACGTCCAACAGTTATCCTTTTCAGAATTGGTCTTAACTATTGGTTTTTCATGTCTGGCTTCTAGATTATCTCTATCAATCAAATCATATTTATTGTTTATAATCTTAGTAAATTTTCGCTTCTGCTGCGCAGGAATGAATTCCCTCAGGTGTTGGCGTATATTCACTGCTGCTGCCTCCCCTTTTATGTTACTGAGCAAAATTGCCCATAAGTTTCATCCCCAAATCTATGACAGGCTCTGCCCTATACTCATTCTGAATCTGTTTCAGTACATGTGGTATGACTGCTATTGAAGACGTACCATGTGTTCCGGTAAATACAGCAGCAAAGATTTTACCCCAAGTGGCACAATCTTCTAGCAGGGAAGCCATCTCCATTGGAAAGCAAATTGTCACTATTCTGTGTTTTTCCTGCAGACCCATATGTGCTATCAAGAAAGGGATTGTAGTGTAGTTCCTATATCCCTGACAGGCTCTGCTCATTGGAATAATATACACTTTAGTTTTGACATAGGACTGAGGTCATTATGTCTCTATCGAGTACATTAAACTTAATGACTTGTGTGTGCCAGCTAACTCAGAGGTCACTAGAAACTTCTCAAATAAACAAGAAGGGATTAGTTTCTGACAACCGCATAAACATGACAACTTTGTTTCCCTTAAAGTCGGAACAATCTCAGAACCGTGGAAACAATAGATAACAGTTTCAGTCAATCGTGCATGCTTCGTTTCTACAGAGTTGCACAGAAATAGAGAGACAGGCGTTTCAATAAAAAGGGGTTTATTGAACAGTCTTATTTCTCATGCAAGAGATATGAACTGCTACAATCGTAAGACAGGATGCGAAGTACAATACGTACAGGGTTAGCAGTAAGATAAAATAATACTGCAATAGCATGGTTTGTAGCTATGACATATATTCATAAAACTCATACATAAATAACACAGGCTAAAATGTGAATACTCATCTGATGCTTCTAAATAGTTCTACCCCAGTGCACCTAACCTAAGTATAGTACGAGGTAGGAAGTAGGTGCTGTTTCCTAAAGTATAGCTAGCTATAGTTTTAGTTTTGCCAAGGGTTGCCAAAAGTTTCTCTAAGTTCTAGTCTGCTCCAAACCTTAGAATGTGTGAGGTTGGAATCTATTTCCAGGACTCGATATCTAACACCCCGCAAGGGGAGTCAGAAACACTGGATAATCTGCGAGGAGGATGACAGCGTCTGGTCAGTGAATCAGGCAGGAACTCGATCTCCTTCCGAACTCGCTGTGGTGAACCGCAATTAGACAGTCGAACTGGACCGTACCGGAAGCATGGTTTGCCAGGGCAAGTGCAGGTATATTTATACCTTGAAGGTGTTTAGGAATGACTGTATTGACATAAAAGTCGGGCATCGGAACTTCATGAATGAACCCCTAAGGAATAGATGTTCATGCATAATAAATGAGTTCTTGGAGAAATCAATATCTAAGCAAGGGAAATTCCTAAAGGCTTAAGAGTCTGGTTTTCCAAGAACTCGTTGTGACATGGATTGACGGATGTAGGAGACCATGCCTGTATTTGGTTAGCATGGACAATGCCTAAATAAGGGCTGGATTTTCTATGCCTAAATAATGGCATTATGAATTGTACCTATATAAGGGCATAAATCGGGAAACCTATATACTAAATCTACACACAACAGGATTTGCTCACAGCTGGTGGGAACCTTTCCCAATACAGTGTTTAGTGTTTGTGGGCTAATAACTGTAGTAACCATGTGTGGTTGTGTAGCCTGAGCAGCTCCTGCAGGTTTAGCTGTCAATGTTCTCACTAAATATTGTTTAAACTTTTTTTACATTTTGTATAAATCTCTGTAGAGTATACCAATTCCCGCTGCTGATAATGCCTCAATGTCTGGACGCAGTGTATATGAAGCAAAGACCAGCCAAGTCGCTCCTTCTCTGCTGAGCAGACTGAGTCTCACGTATTCTGTGGTATGGGGTAGGGCGCCTTTCAACCCATTAATATACTCTTGGTAAATTAAAGGGACCTCTAAGTCCATGTATGGCAAATACTCATCAGGTAGTTCAACTTCAATGTATTTATGAAACAACTGCATCTGCAGGCGGGAACTTAACCCAAGAATAGAATACCTCCATTCTGAATGTTTTGTGTGCCTCAACCACACAGGTATCATCTCCACCCGTTGCCGGGAGACCATGTTGTAATAATTTTATGTTAACTGCCTGTTTGCAATTTTCTGAAATATTTAGTCCAACTATCTGTTCTTCAACATCCTCAGCTTGTGTGGTCATTGTCACAGCAGTAGTATTCAGCTAATATTTTATAGATACAGGGTG
Source organism: Triturus cristatus (assembly GCF_964204655.1). NCBI lineage: Eukaryota > Metazoa > Chordata > Amphibia > Caudata > Salamandridae > Triturus > Triturus cristatus. The sequence continues at coordinate 336,125,571 of NC_140579.1, forward strand.
TCCACACTGTGGAAACTTCTAATTCTCCAACCTCGATTTAACCTACAGTCAATACATAGGGTATACCTACTCAGCTCAGGCAGATTTGTTTCCCTTCCCACTATGGACGTATCCAGCTAAAATATGAGATGAGGTCTCTGACAAAGCACAACTGAACTACTCACTCACCTTTGCCATTAAATAAGAGCCTAACCAACATTGGGCACCATGTTGTGTAGTTGCTACTAATCCGTAGGATCTGCGCACTGTTTGGACAACCTAAACTATGGGTTTGGCCTCAAGACTAATTCTGGACACACCCGCAGGATATGCTGGCCAATAGACGATGTAGCTGGCAGTGCCACTGTAAGCCCCCTAACCTTCCAGGGAGCAAATGGTCTCTGGCATCCACTGAACATGACAACTCTGACCCCTCAGGGATCATGGAAACAGTACAAAACCTTTTGTTCAGTCACTCATGCTCACTTATTCTCAGAGAAAAATACAGAGAACACACAGTGGGACGTTTTCAATAAAATGTATTGAACCAAAGTTATTCTTGTATAAAATATGTGTGCTGCAATGATTAGTAGACAGAAGAAGATAAACATGATTACAAGCACCAAAAACGTAAATCGTAGATATAGTTCTACCATGGTGCTAAAACAATGTATATATGCAGGCATATAAAAGAAGGCAGTAATCGAGTGTACTCCTACTTATGCAAACCTTGCTCTAAGTGTATATAGAGTGTAGGTGTAGAGCCAAAAATAACCCCAAGGGATGAGCCAACACTATTATCTGATGGGATAGAGTGAAGGACCTCGTCTTTGTCACAAACTGAACACTCCTCAAGAGATGTCAGACTGCTGCGTGGTTTTCTCAGCATGCAATGACCTTCAGTGTCAGCGGAAGGGTCTCCTCTTGTAATCTATCATGTTGCTTACCTTTGATAATAGACAGCAGCCTTGCGATGTGCGTATAGATTAGTGATGTTATGGATATGTAGATAGCATTGTCGCCCGTAGATGAAGATAGTGATGACATTTGAACAAAGTGTGAAATGAGACCTTGTACATGATGTTCATGGTATTGTGATAATGTTGTGCGAAGCTAGATAGATAAATACCTCTTAGCAATCCCACTGTGTGGCTACACAACCACACATGGTTACTACAGTTATTAGCCCACAAACACTAAACACTGTATTGGGAAAGGTTCCTACCAGCTGTGAGCAAATCCTGTTGTGTGTAGATTTAGATTCCGTATATAGGTTTCCCGATGTATGCCCTTATGTAATTACAATTCATATTGCCCTTATTTAGGCATAGAAAATCCAGCCCTTATTTAGGCATTGTCCATGCTAACCAAATACAGGCATGGTCTCCTACATCCGTCAATCCACGGCACAACGAGTTTTTAGAAAACCAGACCCTTATGCCTTTAGGAATTTCCCTTGCTTGGATATGGATTTCTCCAAGAACTCATTTATTATGCATGAACATCTATTCCTTAGGGGTTAATTCATGACGTTCCGATGCCCGACTTTTACGTCTGGTTGAAGTGTTGGCAGCCAATCAGAGCACTGCATTTCCCTGCACAAGCTCCTCTTTGTTTGCAAAGGCTTCGCGGCTGGAGATATATCTATACGTTTAAACTTAAGTTTCTCAACAACTGCTGAACGGATTTACACCAAATAAGCAAAAGGCTCTTCCTTGAATCAACATTTACATCCCTGCCAAATGTGGAGTAAGTCCGTTAAGCGGTTCGAGCTGTAGCTTTGGCAAAAAGTTCCTACGGGAATTAACATTACAATTGCAATCTTATTTTGTGCCCCAATTTCTCAGTCCCCACTGCACAGATCACTCCCAAACTTTCCATGTCACAGAGAACCTACCTTGACACTTTTAAAAAATATTTCATGAAGATTGGTCAGATGACGAAAAAGTTATAGCCAAGTCCAAAAATGTTTTTCCTATGGAAACTATGTTCTAGCTATAACTACCTACTGGCGATATATATTACCTACTGGCAGTCGCCAGTAGGTAGTTATAGTTAGGACCTATTTTCCATAGGAAATCCGCAACATTCTATTTGGAATAACGTTGGCGTCGACTGATGAATCTTCGCGAAATTTTCCAAACTTTTGGCCAGCTCCAGTCCGCTCCTATCCTGAAAATTTCACGGTGATTCGTCAAGCGGGGGCTGAGAAAAAAGGGGGACCCAAAACCCGTTTTCCCCATGCATTTTCCCATAGGACCTGTTGACGCAGCTACAGCCCGAAGTGCTGAACGGAATTACACCACATTTGGCAAAGAGGTAGTCCTCAGTTCAGAATCGTGCCTTTTGCTCAAATGGTGTAAATCAGTAGTTCCTGAGAAAATCAAAAGTAAAATCACATATATATCTGGGCGGAGCCGAACCACACATCTCATCGTGAGATCTGATTGGCAGTCAGCACTTCATCCAAGAAGTGTTGGCAGCCATCTTGGGACCAATATACATGATAGCACCTCATTAAAAAGCATTGCAGTTAATAGAAGGTTTTAAGACTTTAGTTACATTATAAATCATTTGTTGATGGTACCATACTCATTTTAGGAATTGTGGTGTGTTCTAAGGTGATTTTACCATGTGAAAAACCCTTCTGCTGTGATATCATGAATCATGTTTGAGAGAAAACTATTTTCTCATGCTTTTCCCACAGAGGTTTGGAAGGTGATCTATAAGCTAAACTGAGAGCATATTTTCTGTAAATTCACATTATCTTTCTCAGTCATGTGAAAATGAAGTCTGACATTCTCAGTAAAACATGTACATCCAACAAGGGCAGAGACTGTCCGTTGATTCCTTTGTGTTCTACTGCAGCTTCCCAGAGTGTTCTAAAGAACAACTAGAGCGCTAACAGTCCTACTTATGACAAACGTATGGCACACCTGAAGCCATCTTGGTTGGAATAAAGTGGTAACTCTTAAAACATTTAATTTAAAAAGGAACAAAATGAAGGGGTTCATTTTGACATAGAAAGTATGATTAGTGCTGCAGAAAGAAAAATTAGGGCACGTTTTGAGTGACTTCTCAAATCCTCTTCTATTTCATTAAAAAATTCTGACATGCAGACTGAAACATGCACTTTCAATACCAGCAGCAGACTTCCCTGGTGAGCAGTAGCTTTACTACAGTGATCTAATAAGCAACTAGAGTGCTAACATTCTGAATTCATGGCAAATGTGTGACACATCTGAATGCCTTCTTGATGGAATCAAAGTAAAAAACTGAAAGTATTTCCTACTGAGGAGAATGTAGTAAATGAGGAAATTAGGAAACATCATAACAAATAAGTCTCCCAAAATGGCCACCAGAGACAAAAGAGCCCAAATGTAGCCCAAATATCACCCAGATGTAGCCCAAGTATAGCCCAATGACAGAATGTCCCAGAGTGTTCTAACGAACAACTAGAGGGCTAACAGTCTTACTTATGACAAAAGTATGGCACACTTGAAGCCATCTTGATTGGAATAAAGTGGTAACACTTAAAACATTTAATTTACAAAGGAACAAAATGAGGGGGTTCATTTTGCCATAGAAATTATGATTAGTGCTGCAGAAAGAAAAGTTAGAGCACATTTTGAATTCTCAAATTCTCTTCTATTTCATAAAAAAATTCTGACATGCAGACTGAAACATGTACTTTAAATACCAGCAGCAGACTTCCCTGGTGAGCAGTAGCTTTACTACAGTGATCTAATGAGCAACGAGAGTGCTAACATTCAGAATTTATGGCAAATGTGTGACACATCTGAATGCCTTCTTGATGGAACCAAAGTAAAAATCTGAAAGTATTTCCTACTGAAGAGACTGCAGGAAATTATGAAATTCATAACAAATAAATCTCCCAAGATGGCCACCACAGACAAAAGAGCCACTTATGTTTTTGTGTATTTGCAGTTTTATATAGTGCAGACTTGTCAGGTATTAGAGTGCTTTACATGAGCATTAGTTACATCACACAAGATCAAATTCATTTTGGTTTTAGACATGGGGAGATTAAGTGATTTGACCAGAATCACAGAATGTTGAGCAGAAGCAGAAACTCCAACCTGGTTCCCCAGTTGCAAAGTCTGCAGCTCTGGAAGTAATACCACATCCTCTCCCCTAGGTGCAACATTTAATCAAGTGGTCAACTGGATAAAAAAACATTTAAGATTACAAATAATTTAAAAGTTCTTTGTCGCTATTTGAAAACTCAGAAAATATGTCCTCATTTTAGTTTTTTAGAGCACTAACCATAATTCTGATGCAAATAAGACCCTCTCATATATGTAACTTCTAAAGGAAATACTCTAGGTATTACAGTTTTGATTACATCAAGATGATGTCAGGCGTTCCACACTTTTGTAATAAATATAGAATGTTAGCAATCTAGTTGTTCATTGGGATACTGTTGAGAGGCAGAGGCCAGGGGCACGGACTCTGAAATTTGAAGGCAGATAGGAGAGTGCAGATGCAACAATTTGACCACACTGGGCTGGCAGGAAGGGCAGTGGCAGCACAAAAGACTATGGAGGGCAGTGGAAAGGGGGGCAGGGGCAACAAACCAACAATACAGGACTGGCAAGAGAGGCTGTGGCAATATAATAGACCATTGTGGGCAGAAGGAAGAGGCAGTGGTAGTACAACCATACATGCCAACAGACCCGTTTCAGCCAGGAAACGTCCAATGTTTTTAAGCTCAAATTGGCTTTATTTGATCTGTCTCCTGTCTATAATCTCCTCTTTTTCAATGTAACGCAAAGGGAAAAATCAATACCCCAGTTTTTTTTCAAAATCTCCCTCTTACCAAGTTCAAAATGTTCGCAAGTATGGTACATTGAATCATGGTAGGCAGGAGGAATTGGGGTAGGGACATGGACTCGGATAACAGAGGACAGGAGGGACATGAAGAGGTGCATCAAACTGACCCTACAGGGCAGGCATCAGGGTTTGCAGCAGCACAATACACCACACAGCGCATGCGGGACGGGAGTGCAGCACAACAATCCATAGAAAGCAATAGGGAGGGGACAGGACCATGCACATGGACAACAGAGAACAGAGGGGAAAGAGGCAATGGTAGCTAGCTGACCATAATGGACAGACAGGAGAGAAAGCTGCAGCATAACAGACCATAAAGGGCAGGAGGGACGGATCAGGGGCATTACAATGGAACAGACAAGCCAGGAGGGAGGGAATAGGGGTCTGCACATGGAAACAGAGGGCTGGGGGTAAGGGGGCAGGGCAGGAGCAGCAAGATGACCATGGAGGTCAGGCAGGTTGGGCACTAGAAACAAGACACACCATGGAGAGCAATAATGAGACTATGATGACATACACAATGACCATGGAGGGAAGGTGGGAGGGGGTCAGGGGCAGCTAGCTGACCACACAGGGAAGGTGGGAGGGGCCATGGCAGCACAGAAGACCATGCATGGTAAGCGGGAGGGTTAGTGGCAGCACAATGGCTATGATGTGCAAGAAGGAGGGTGCAGGGCCATGCACAAAGGACCATTTAGGATAGAAGGGAGGGTCAGGACCTGGGCACAGACAAGAGAGTTCAGGGGAAGGGACCTCACAACAGACTGCGTGGGGCAGGCAGGAGGGGCACTAGAAACAAGACACACCATGGAGGGAAGGGGATAGGGGCATGGCATGTGGACAGGCAGGGTGGAGGTGGCAGAGACAGGTTACAGTCATCTGACAATGCTAGGCAGGTGGGAGGGGAGTGGTAGCTCAACAGAACACTCAGAGTAGATAGGAGTGGCAGGTCCATGGAACATGGTGCGCAAAAAGGATGGAGCAGGGACATGCACAAAGACATCGGCGGGCAGGGGGAAGGAGAATAGGGGCAGCAAGCTAAGCACAGAGGCTAAGCAGGAGGTCAATGATGGGCCATAGAATTGGGCAATGGAGGGTAGGAGGAGTGGACTGGTAAATCATGCTAAATGGAGGGCAGTGGCAGCACATCAGACCATGCATGGCAGGAGGGAGGAGGCTAGTCCATGGATTCAGACAACAGAGGATAGGGAAGAGGTGGATGGGACAGCAAGCTAACTGTTCAGAGAAGGTGGGTATTAGGAACTTTATTGTTTTTAAAATGTGTGTCTGTGCGAACTACTTAAAATATGAACAAGTATGCAGCATAATCTCACTTTTATTCAGGATGAAGAGGACGTTTGTGACTGTGACTCCGGGCTCACTTGACAGACACACCCCCTGACCCTCCACCCCATCACAAAATGTAATGCCCGTGAAAAGGGTAGGTGGACGCAGTGTTATATAGAACATAGTCCTGAGAGCACGATTGAAAATGAAAACTAGATATAGTATATGGTAAAACTATGCACCAAAAAAGTGTGATATAAGATTAACCAGGGTGTGAAATATAATATGCAATACATTGTGCGCAATGACAGATTCATTGGAGAGTGCGAGATAGCACAGGCACTAGCGCGTGCTATGCGATATGCGCCTTGGAGTGTAATATGCACAGGGCAGTGTTGTGTAACCTAACTAGTCTCTAAAGATGTAATATAAAATATGTGCTGGGGAGTGTAACGTTGCATATGCACTGTGACAAAGATATGGATCCCAGATTGTAATATGTATGGCATAGCGCTGTGCGTTATAACATAGGCATCGAGGAAGGCACGTTAGATGGGGCAATATAATCCGTGCAAAGGCAAGTGTGGCATGACATAATCACGGGGTGGTGTTACAGTGCACATGGGCTAGAGAGTGTCATAGGATACGCACTAGCTGGTGGAATACAACACAGAGGTGTGTGGCACTCGGCGGGCACTGGTGGGTGTAACACAGCATTGGGCTCTGCCAGGAGCACGCTGTGACTCTCAAGTGAGGTTCGTCTGCTTTCCAGAGAGTAAAATAAAAGGTATTACACATCCGGCGGTGGCTGTGTGTTTTATTAACCATGAGGGGTGTTTCTTGCATAGTTTGGTCGAATTTTTGTCGAATCCCCTTTGAATGGCTTGGTGTGCGTGTATATTAAATGTGCCCGTCAATAGCTACCCATGTTTGTATAAATAAACGACAAGGGTGTCTACTTGGAGAGTACCCACCGGCGGGGGCGCCGGGATTAGGCACGGTAGGGCGTCAGACACGTCAGAGCTTCACTAGCGGTGTAAATACATTCCATGTGGATTCATTCTATGCATAGTCGCCTTTTAATGAATATCACGCAAATCGTCATGGTGATAGGTACATACGGTTTGTCCAGCATGTCCTAGGTGTCTCTATAAATATATATTTTTTTAAAATAATAAAAAACAAAGGACGGCCCCGGGGGATGGGGTCCCCTGGGCCATAAGTGGCCTGAGGACGGGGGCAACGCAGCCCCCTCCTAAAGAATAAAAAAAACCGGGGGTTGGGGTCCCCGGGGCCGATTAAGGCATTGGGAGGGCCAAATGTATTTTTTTCAACAAAAAAAATTAGGGTGCAGGCACTGGGGGATGGGGTCCACAGGGCCAGTAAATTAGAAAAAGAAGGGGGACCACACAGCCCTCCTTCTTAAAAAAATAAAATAAATAAAAGACCGGCATCGCGCCGGAGGCCATGCCCCCTCCTTGCAGCACTCTGCAAACGCGCCCCCTGGCCAGTTGTAAGTTGGGTAATTAATTCCCTTTCAATACTGTGGGTCCCTGAGGGCCAACTAGCCCAACAGGTATCTCCAGTATGCGCCAGGGAGCTGCGTTGCAGACAGGTGTTCTGAGGCCACGCCCCTTTTTACACCTCTATGCAACGCAGTTCTGTGGTGCTTACTGGAGGTACCTAGTGGGCTAGTTTGACCCTAGGGACCCTTAGGATTCAAGGGGACTTAATCTCTCAACTTAGAACAGCCACAGGGCACGTTTACACAGTGGTGAAGGGAGGGGACGGGGCCTGAGGTGACGTGTGCAAACACGCCCTGTGGCGCGTTTTAAGTTGGGGAAATAATTCCCTTTCAATCCTGAGGGACCCTGGGGGTCAACTAGCCCACCAGGTGCTTCCAGTAAACGCTACTGAGCTGCGTTGCAGAGAGGTGGTCCAGGCCGTGCGGCTTTTTACACCTCTCTGCAACGCAGCTCTGTGGCGCTTACTGGAGGTACCTAGTGGGCTAGTTGGACCCTAGGAACCCTCAGGATTCAAATGAACTTAATCTCCCAAATAAAAATGGCCACAGGGCGTGTTTACACAGTGGTGAAGGGAGGGGACGGGGTCTGAGTTAACGTGTGCAAACAAACCCTGTGGAGCGTTTTAAGTTGGGGAAATAATTCCCCTTCAATCCTGAGGGACCCTGGGGGCCAACTAGCCCACCAGGTGCTTCCAGTAAGCGCCACTGCACTGCGTTGCAGAGAGGTGGTCTAGGCCGTGCCCCTTTTTACATCTCTCTGCAACGCAACACTGTGGCACTTACTGGAGGTACCTAGTGGTCTAGTTGGACCCTAGGGACCCTCAGGATTCAAGGGGACTTAATCTCCCAACTTAAAACGGCCACAGGGCGTGTTTACACAATGGAGAAGTGAGGGGACGGGGCCTGAGGTGACGTGTGCAAACACGCCCTGTGGCGCGTTTTAAGAGGTAGTTTTAATCCCCTGCCCTATTATATACAAGGAGCTTACAGAGGAGGTCATGCTGATCACAGGGGGACCCCAACGCATAGTGTTCCCTAGTGTATGTAGGGGTCTTCACTGTTTCTGAGTGTCTTTTAACATAGCACTGGCTCTAGGACTGGTTAGTCAGACTCAGTTAAAACCAGTACCCGTCTGAAAAAGTTGAGGGTACAGGATGATTTTGCAACAAGGCTTCTTTCTGCTCTTCTGTTTGTTCTTTCTGCACGTTATCCTTCTTCCTGCACTTTTCTTCGTCTTTGAGGACTTCTGTTGCTTCTTTCTGCATTTCTTTTTTTTCTTTCTGTGCGTTTTTTCTTCTTACCTCACATGTCCTATCTCTGTAGGCATAGTTAGAAATTAGCATTTAAAAAACCTTTGAAATTCACTGAAAAAACCATAGGTTTCAGGCACGTTACAGTTAGGAACTAGCATTTAAAAAAAACTTAGAAATTCACTGAAAAAACCATAGGTTTCAGGGGCGTTATAGTTAGCTGGACTTTTCACTCGTACAAAACCATTGAAATTCCCCCGTTATAGTTAGTTCAGCTAACTATAACTCGCGCGCCCGCAATGCACTGCTGATGATGTCACATATTACATCACTCATGACATGGTCAGTGACATCACTCATGACATCACTGATGACATCTCAAATGACATCACTGATGACATCATCCTTGTGATAGAGTGGCAGACCTCCTCTCCCCCTAATATAACCTTTGATACACACATTCAAAAATAGAAACTAAAATTTTCAAATCAATGGACATACCAATATCAGTTACAACAACCTATTCAGTAATTCTAAGATCCACATATACATCCACTCATTCACCAACACTCCTATACAGTCACTCATACATGTACTCACTCATCATATCTACTCATACACCTATACATCCTGTTACACAATGCCACTCATCCATAGAGTTACTCACACACATAGTCACTCATGCTAATAAAGAATCAAACATCCATTTACTTGCATATACAGTTATACACACACCACCACACTTACTTCTACAGAAACGTACACATACTTAGTCTTTTAAACAATCACTTATAGAAACACATACTTATTCACACAGGAACTCTTTCAATCTCTCACTCTCACATATACTAACTTATATACACCAATAGTCACATATACTAGTTTAAAACATATGTAGTTACTCATAAAGACACTATTGAGACAGTCATTCACTCACTAACACACCCATGCACACACTCATCCACCCATACAGTCCTGCACACATGCTGTCTTCAACACATACAAACAGTGAGTCACTCATTCATGCACCTATGCACTACGTAATACCCCCCACCGAACCATACAGACACTCATACTGATACTCAAAAAACCAACTAATAACCTATATAGACACTCATGTAGCTACTCACCAACCCATGCAGCCACTTATACACAAAGTGAGAGACTGATACAGATATTTACATATTTAAACATTACTCACTAAGCCATGTATTCACTAAGATACACTTAATCAGTCAGTTATACAATCAATTTTTCAAAAACAAATCATCCATTTAGACACTTATATACCCATTTATTCTTCCATCGACCTTGAGATATACATATATAAAACATATGTAATTTTCAGAAAAACACAAATTGGCTGGATGATGTCATCAGTGATGTCATCAGTGATGTCATTTGAGATGTCATCAGTGATGTCATGAGTGATGTCACTGACCATGTCATGAGTGATGTAATATGTGACGACATCAGCAGTGCATTGCGGGCACATAAGTTATAGTTAGCTGAACTAACTATAACGGGGGAATTTCAATGGTTTTGTAAGAGTGAAAAGTCCAGCTAACTATAACGCCCCTGAAACCTATGGTTTCTTCAGTGAATATATATATATATATTATCTACTGGTGGTCGCCAGTAGATAGTTATAGTTACAACCTAGTTTCCATAGGAAATCTCAAAATTCTATTTTGAATAACTTTGGCGCCGGTTGAAGAATCCTCGCGACATTTTCAAAACAAATGGGGCGCTCCGTTCAGCTCCTACCCTGAAAGTCTCGGGGTGATTCGTCAAGTGGGGGCCGAGAAAAAGGGGGTCCCAAAACGCGTTTTCCCTATGCATTTTTCCATAGGACCTTTAGTCGCAGCTACAGCCCGAAGGGCTGAACAGAATTAAGTGAAATGTGGCAGAGAGGTAGCCATAAGGTCAAGGAAGTGCCTTTTGCAGGTCTGGTGTAAATCTGTTCAGTATTTCCTGAGAAAATAGCATTTAAAAGCATATCAGTATCTATACGCGCGCACCGTGCGCGCACTGTGCGCTCACCCTGCCGTGCATGAGCGCAATTCTGATTGGTTGTTAGATGTCGGTAAACATTCGAATCGGTCGAAACCAGGAAGTGTCGGCTGCCATTTTGTCTCTCGCAGTCTGAGGGGGTGAAAAAAAAAGGCAGAGAACGTGAAAAGGGGGCAGAGTGGACAGTTCCTGACCCCCTAGCCTTGGTCAGGGGGTCACAGAAGGACCCCCAAGGGAGAAAAAAACTATTTTATTTTTTTTAAATCGCGAGGTGCGCGCACTGCGCGCGCACGCCACGCACAGCGAACCGTGGGTGCTCGGTGCGCGCACGGTGAAAAACCTGAAAAAAAAAAATTAATGAATACATAACTTAGCATTTAAAAAAACGTACAAATTCACTGAAAAAACCATAGGTTTCACACACGTTATAGTTACGAATTAGCATTTAAAAAACCTTGCAAATTCACTTAAAAAACCATAGGTTTCACACATGTTATAGTTAGCTGGACATTTCACTCGTAAAAAACCAATGAAATTCCCCCGTTATAGTTAGTGCAGGCAACTATAACTCACGCGACCGCAATCCTCTGCTGATGACGTCAGATATTACATCACTGATGACGTATGTGTCTTTATGAAAAATAAATATTTGTAATATATGTATAGCTAAAGATTAATGGAAGAAGAAATGGGTAAATAAGTGTCTAAATACAGTGATGTAATATCTGACGTCATCAGCAGAGGATTGCGGTTGCGTGAGTTATAGTTGCCTGCACTAACTATAACGGGGGAATTTCATTGGTTTTTTACAAGTGAAATGTCCAGCTAACTATAACATGTGTGAAACCTTTGGTTTTTGAAGTGAATATATATATATATATATATATATATATATATATATATCATCTAAATAATTCTCCCTTCTCACACTCCATACAAATCCTATTTTACTTGCTGTAGATGTATCATCAATGCATTTCAGCTGTACTGTTCAGCCTTGGTCATGATTGAGATGGCATTTTTAATATCTACATTTAAATCAGTCATAATCCATTAACACAGACAAAGGACAATTGAGTCAATGAAAATGGGGGTCCATCCTGCAATATATAAATCTGTTGCATTTCCTTATATGAAATGTATTATAAATTCTAATACATCATAATTAAAGCAGAAAAGTAGAAATTCATTCAAATTAATAATACATCACTGATGTCACCTCCAAATCATTTATGATTGATCATACTTTTCTTCATATTGCCAAAATATGAAAAAGTGTTCTTCTAATACTAATTCATGTCCTGTGAATAATATCAACTCAATCATTATTTTATTCTGCAAAATTTACTCTAATATTGAGAAGTCCAATTTCATTGGATTTGATGCTGCATTTTCTGGGCCCAGTTGCTTACCATTGGTCCTCCGAGGGACCTTTTTCTCCGACTGAGAGGTGATAGGAATTAGCGTTAATATCATTGAAAATGTAAAACTACAGTGCAACCCATCTGGTTACACAAAGAGGATTGGGAATCAGTAGCTTGGGTTAAGAAGATTTATTAGAAATTCAGTCTCAAGTTCAAATACACTACTTGCAGCACCATGCTATAAATATGTAGAATAACAACTTGGATTCCTAGACACCTGAAAAAGTTGTACTAGTATTAAACAAACAGACAATTCTGTGACCGCAATACAGAATAGGAGCATCAAAATCTGGTGCTCCAATTATAATCTAAAACTCTCTCTCCTATAAACTAGTGATTTAGGATTTCAAAGTCCTCAGGACGGTTGAGAAATAAAAGTGTTGCAAATCAGGGAATTTCAAAAGTCAGAACGAAATAAATCAAGTAGGGAAATGTTAGCATCTCAGAAGCTCAGTAAGGAGTCTTCTGTCGGTCAGGTATAAATGTTAGCCTGCGCCTCACTTAAGCAAGAATCAAAAGGAAGCATTGAGGTATGAAACCTCTCAAAGTCCATTCAGATAATAGGGGATCAGGAAAGGTGTCTGCAAGGAATCTGAGAAGAATCGACAAGAGATCTGTGTATAAATTTAGGGTTAACATTATATTATAACGTGCGAAGTCCACTAGACAACACCCCTTTTGATCACACCATCAGGGGTCCATTGTCCTCGTCAAATTCCCAAGTTGCAGACTGCAAAATTGATGGGTTATCCTACACTGGACATGGTAATGACAACTCTCCTTCGGACACACGTGGATTGTAACATTTGTTAAAAAGTCCATTCAGTTAGCGCACTGCTTCTCTGTGTACCTTCGTTAAGGTCTTCTTCTCAAGCTCTTTCCCCTATCTCTAGTACAGTAATGTATCTGTTCTAAACTAACAATGCATGTGAATACCTACAAGAAACATCGAGTTAGCAGGAAATGAAATCAGCTTTACGCAGCATGGTGAAATTTCAATGGTGCACATTTAATATGAGTGTGCACATTTACACACAAATGAATATAAGTTTATGATGCATTAGGCTTCACGTTACAAGTAATGTTCAGTACGCTGTTAAAATAGTCAGCTGTAAGCATGGATGAGAACTACATTTAAATCAATTATGTGGAGTATTAATATACATGTTACATAAATTTAATATTGTTTCTAGTAGGATCACATTCTACATACATGAGGATAGTATTAAGCACAGTTATAATCATTATGTGTTATTTACGCAGTATAGCACACACATTAGAAAAGTCACATTTCATCTCAATGATGAGTACATTATCTACTAAATGAGGATGGTCCTTTATTTATCACACTTAGTTATGGCAAAACATTTATGTGACTTAGTTCTCTAATCCTACAGTGAAGGTGCTCTTTAATAATATCAAGTGCAGCACTTACATTAATTTGTTAAACCATACATGAATCATGAGCTAACTGTACTTTCACATAGTGTGTCTCCTAAGTGTCTGTGATGTATACGGGGGAAAACCTTTATGTTGCACTACATTTCGCAGATCAATTGCTCACATGTAGCCCCCGTGGGCATTTAATTTAGTGAAAATCATGCACTATTGCATTTCCCTATATCGAACTTAAAGTCTCAAACTTCAATCCATTGCATGATGTATAATAGCAGAACCAAAATGTCAAACAAATGATAATTATATTAAACCAATTCAACTCAAGCAGTATAGAGTCCAATTTCATTTTATTTATCCACATCTCAAATCAGTTGAAGTTTCAAAAATATAGTCCCAGTAAGCATTCAAGCCAGAAATCCAAGTTATGCCCTTAGCTGCTTTAATGTCTGAAATGAACAAAAAACATCAGTTTTAAAAGGACAATAACAAGTAAGTGTTTCATATACCTACTTCTAACCTCACTAATCCATGTGTTCCTACTTAGATCCCCTACATAAAGGCATCTCCAGCCCAGCGGGAGAGCTGGCAGCAAGTATGTCACAAGTATGAATGCAATTCTTCAACAGTATTTAGACCATGACGTTTAATGCTGTCCATATCTAGGATAAACCTGCCTCTAATCACCTAGTTTGCGCTCTCAAGCACCTCCCCTCATATTCTTTGATACTTGTGCTTAGATTCTATACTTCAATGGGTATTCTGCACATCCATGAAATCTACTAAATTGTCTAAAGCAACTGGGTAACTAAAATCCCTATTCTTGATCGGAATAAGAAGTTGCAAAATTCCCTTATGCACTGGTAGCATGGTTGTATCAAAATATGATTTTGGGCAAGGGCACACCAACTGATATACCACATGTATTTCTGAATGTCAATCTTCCTCTAACCTTAATATTCCTATTAAATGGTGTTTTTACATGGGTTATATTTACTCCTTGCCTACATGCCTTGCATTTATTACATTTTGCAAACCCCTCTGCAGGTGAAATCCATGTGTCTTGCTTCTTATCGTATTTAATATCACTCTTCACCAAATGGTCTTGCATATACTTAGCACATCTGTAAGTAATAAGGGGTCTCCTGGAGATCTCCTGCCCAATTATGGGCTCACACCTAATGAGGTGTGAGACCCTTACTTTCAACTTCTTATGATTATAATGTGTAATGAATCTATATTCATTCATTACTTTCTTCTCTTAGCCATTAAGTGGGCTGTTTCTCTCTTACACTGTTTTGCTCTATTTGAAGCTGCTTTCAAGATGTTTGCATTATACCCTCTTGCCTCAAACATTGTTTTGGTACATGTTTCTATTTCATGGTGCTCTTCATCAGTTCTGCATATTCTCTGACTCTATAAAGCTCTCCAAAGGGTATACTTTTTATCGGCGGTGCAGGGTGAAAGTTTCAGGCATGCAGAATGCTACTCCCCACTGTTTATTTTCTATATAGTGTGCTCACTAAACTGTGACTCTCTATACACACTAGAACATCTAAAAATTCCAACTTAAGTACGTTAGCTATAACCCGGCATTCTACCATGCACTGTGTTCTCAAAAATCATGTCATTGAAGATGTTATAAATGTTGTATGAATGCTATAATTTCACCTATTACATGTAATATAGAAGGCTATACCCAGTGCATGTAGATGCCTTGAGTTATAGCTAATGTAGTCTGTAGTATAGAGTCAGCAGAATGAGTACAGAGATGCATTATTTATAGTTATTTGAAGGTGGTGCGTACATTATGAAGATAAGTATAACTATGAGTTATAGTAATTTGAAAGTGGTGTGTGATTTTAAATTATAACTATAACTTCAGAATTTCTAATGTTTCTGTAGTTTAAGTTGGGGTTGGAATAAAATATGACCTGCTAACTTTAACTTCTCCCTAACCTTTGGCTTTTTCATGGATATATACGTATATATTTATATAAATAGATTTTTTGGTTTGCTAATAACTTTGGCCCAGTTTGCAAATCTGCACAAAACTTCCTCAAAAAAATCTCATCCATCTCAGCTCTTTCCTGGAAAATGTGGGGTAATCTGGCAAGTGGGGGCAGAAAAAAAGTGTAAGTCACAAAATGTGTTTTCCATGTGCAATTTTCCAAATGGAAAATTAGACACAACTACAGTCTAACTATCTGAACGGAATTACACCAAATTATAGCAATAGGCTGGCTCTTGGTCAAGAATGCTTGCTTTTTGGGACATTGTGTAAATTTGGGGAGTCGATTTTTTAAAATTAAGGTTAAAAAATAAATATATATTTCATTCTGTGGAGGATCTGCATATTTAAATCATGCTATTTAAATCAAGCAAAACCGCCTCAATTTACAATTCTAGTTATCTCAAGTAACCATAACTTGTGCTCTAAAGTTAATATAACTCGAACCCCCACCATGGAGAGTGTTGCCATCAATGATGTAATTTCAGATATTACACTGATGTTCTCAATGATGTCATAGAACATGTCATGAGTAATTTAATGTGTGAGGTAATTAGCAGTGCATGGCATGGGCATGAGTTATAGTTAGTTTAGGGCACTTGAGATAACTATAACTGGTGAATTTCAATGGTTTTGTTAGTTTAAAATAGTGTTCTTTTTATAACGCATTAACACAAAACCTGCAGAACGTAATTACACCACATTTGACAGGTAGCTAGATCTTGGTCCAGGAAGTGTACTTTTTGTGAATTGCAGTAAATCGACTCAGTAGTTTTTGTGACATCTATTCCTTAGGGGTTTATTCATGACTTTCCGATGCCCGACTTTTACGCAAATACAGGCATTCATAAACACCTTTAAGGTATAAATATACCTGCACTTGCCCTGGCAAACCACGCTTCCGGTAAGGTCCAGTTCGACTACCTACTTGCGGTTCACCACGGCGACTTCGGAAGGAGATCAAGTTCCTGCCTGATGCACTGACCAGACACTGTCATCCTCCTTGCAGAGAATCCAGCTCCAGTGTTTCTGACTCCCCTTGCGGGGTGTTAGATATCGAGTCCCGGAAAGAGATTCCAACCTCACACATTCAAAGGTTTGGAGCAGACTAGAACTTAGAGAAACTTTTGGTAACTCTTGGCAAAACTAAAACTATAGCTACCTATACTTTAGAAAACAGCACCTACTTCCTATCTCGTACTGCACTTAGGTTAGGTACACTAGGGTAGAACTATTTAGAAGCATCAGATGAGTATTCACATTTTAGCCTGTGTTATTTATGTATGTATTTTATGAATATATGTCATAGCTACAAACCATGCAATTGCAGTATTATTTTATCTTACTGCTAACCCTGTACGTATTGTACATCGCATCCTGTCTTACGATTGTAGCATTTCATATCTCTTGCATGAGAAATAAGACTGTTCAATAAACCCCTTTTTATTGAAACACCCGTCTCTCTATTTCTGTGCAACTCTGTAGAAACGAAGCATGCACGATTGACTGAGTGAAACTGTTATCTATTGTTTCCACGGTTCTGAGATTGTTCCGACTCTAAGGGAAACAAATTTGTCATGTTTGTGAGGTTGTCAGAAACAAATCCCTTCTTGTTTATTCGAGAAGTTTCTAGTGACCTCTGAGTTAGCTGGCACACACAAGTCATTAAGTTGTATGTACTTGATAGAGACATACTGACCTCAGTCCTATTTCAAAACAATAGTGTGGGGTCCACAAGGCCCCCCCATATTGTTTTAATAAGCCCTGGGGAGGTGGCGGTCCCCAAGGCGGGAGTGGTCTCTTAGGCCACCCCACCATAATTGGAAATAGCCCCAGGGAGGTGGTGGTCCAAATGGGCCTGGTCACATTAGTAATGAAAAGTTCCCCATGGAAGTGGCTGTCCCTGGGACTTTGATAAGCCCTAGTAGGGGGACTCCATGTGCCCCCTCCTATATTTAATACATGCCACAGGGAACTGGTCCACCCGGGAGTTATTTAAAAGCAAGCACAGAGCCTGCACCTGCTTTTTTTTTTAAATGTTGCCTGCAATTTTCTTTTTTTAAATAAAAATGCTTTTATGCTATGGTGGGGTACCAGGGGGACAACAAGACGATGGTTGGGGATCAGGGTATTCCTACCCTGCACCCTTTTCTTTATTTTTTTCGGGACTCAGTGAAGCTGAGTCCCAGGACGGCTGCCAACACTTCCTGGTTGAAGTGTTGGCAGCCAATCAGAGCACTGCATTTCCCTGCACAAGCTCCTCTTTGTTTGCAGAGACTTCGCGGCTGGAGATATATCTATACGTTTAAACTTAAGTTTCTCAACAACTGCTGAACGGATTTACACCAAATAAGCAAAAGGCACTTCCTTGAATGAACATCTACATCCCTGCCAAATGTGGTGTAAGTCCGTACAGCGTTTGAGCTGTAGCTTTGGCAAAAAGTTCCTATGGGAATTAACCTTACAATTGCAATCTTATTTTGTGCCCCAATTTCTCAGTCCCCACTGCACAGATCACTCCCAAACTTTCCATGACACACAGAACCTACCTTGACACTTTTTAAAAATATTTCATGAAGATTGGTCAGATGACGCCAAAGTTATAGCCAAGTCAAAAAATGTTTTTGCTATGGAAACTATGTTCTAGCTATAACTACCCACTGGGATATATAAATATATATATATATATATATATATATATTCACTGAAAAAAACATAGGTTTCAGGGGCGTTATAGTTAGCTGGACATTTCCCTCATACAAAACCCTAGAAATTCTCCTGTTATAGTTAGTTCAGCTAACTATAACTCACGCCCCCTCAATGCACTGCTGATGACATCACATATTACATCACTTATGACATGGTCAGTGACATCACTGATGACATCACTGATGACATCTCAAATGACATCACTGATGACATCACTGATGACATCATCCAGTGAGTATGTGTTTCTGTACAGTTTTAATATGTTTAATATATATAGGGAAAGACCTGTTGAAGAATGAGTGGGTGTACAAGTGTGTGAATGGATGATTTTCTAGGTGCGTAACTGACTCTATAAGTGAGTCATTAAATGTATCTTACTGCAGACTAGTGACTAAACTGTGTGAATGTCTGTATGTAGGTGTATAAGTGGCTGCATGGTTTTGTAAATAGCTATATGAGTGTCTATATGGGTTATTGATTGGTTTTCTGAGTGGGTGCCTGAGTGTTTGTGTGGGTAGGATGTGTGTGACTCTATGCATAGATGTGTGAGTGGGTGATTCTATGGGTGCATGGTTTTAAGAGTGCATCTGTGATGGACTGTATGGTTGGGTGAGTGTATGTATGGGTGTGTTAAGGATTGAATGTATATCTCAGTGGTACATGTGTGACTAACTACATATGTGAAAGGCAGTATATATGTGTGTAAGAGTATATAAGTGGGTATATGTGAGAGTGTGTGATTGTGAGAGTGGCTGTATGGATGTGTGTGTGCTTGTATCAATGATTGTATAAGAGTTTAAGAATGTGGTACTATTTTTATGAGTAAGTGAACTTGAGTGTGTTTAACTGTATAGGTGAGTAAATTGGACTGTGTTTATTTACTTGCACGACTGACTAGGTGTGTCAGTACCTCAATGGATGATTGGCGGTGTGTGAGTGTCTATATAGGTGTATAAATGCATATGATAGCCTCGTACGGAGTGACTGTAAGTATGAGTGACTGTACAGGTGAGTGAGTGGAGGAGTATGTAGACCTAAGAGTTAATGAGTGGGTATGTAGTTATTGGTATTGGAGTATCTATGGTTTTCAAAATGGCTGTCTGAAATTTTGAGTCGGTGTATCAAAGGTTATGTTAGGGTGTGAGAAGATGCACTAATTTATCACATGGATGATGTCATCAGTGATGTCATCAGTGATGTCATTTGAGATGTCATCAGTGATGTCATCAGTGATGTCACTGGCCATGTCATGAGTGATGTAATATGTGACGTCATCAGCAGTGCATTGCGGGGGCGCGAGTTATAGTTTGCTGAACTAACTATAACAGGGGAATTTCTAGGGTTTTGTACGAGGGAAATGTCCAGCTAACTATAACGCCCCTGACACCTATGGTTTTTTCAGAGAATTTCTAAGGTTTTTTAAATGCCAATTCCTAACTATAACGCCCCTGAAATCTTTGTTTTTTTCAGTGAATTTCAAAGGTTTTTTAAATTTCAATTCCTAACTATAACGTGCATGAAACCTATGGTTTTTTCAGTGAATTTCAAGGGATGTTCAAAACTTTATTTTATATATATATTTTCCATGTTTTTGGATCCGCGCACCCTATGCGCACCGTTCTCGATCCCGACGCGTTAGCATCCGCGCATGGTACGAGTTGGGTACGTGTTTAGTGCACGATCGCAATGCGACTGGTACGCGTCTCCCAGCCTATACGCGACACGTTCGATGTACGTAACGCAACGTTTACGCGCTTCCGCGATGCGTCATGTGCGTCTATGACGCAGTAGGTGCGCAGATCCCACGAAATATTTAACATTTTAAAAAACATATATCTATGTATTTCATGTAAATATTAATTGAAGACAAACTCTAAACTAGTCTTAAAAGTAATATATTTTTACATCTAATCCTATATTTCTTTTTAATTCAATTTCGCGGATGCGCGCTGGGTGCATGATGCGTAAGCGCAGGGTGCGCAGATCCCATGTGACCTGCAAAAAAAGAGATTTGATTGGTTCATTACATTTCCTGTTCTAACTATTGAAAGACCCCACCCAATTCCATCATTCTTCTTTGACCTTCTTTGGAGGAGCATCTCTTTGCAGAGAAGAAGATTTTTTAGACTAAGTTTACACTTAGCTCTAACTTTTTTCAACTAAAAATGGCTTCAGGGCAGCAGGCATCACCTGCATCTCCTCATACATCTGAGGATGAATTTTTGGAGGAGGCACCACGCAAAGAAAGTTTTTCTTCAGTGGTGTGGAAATTTTGTACTTTTCCCGAGGGGCAGAATAAGAGCAATGCCACCTTGGTCACGTGCAAGATTTGCAAAAGAGTGCTGTCGCGAGGGGATCCTAACAAGAAATACACGTGCGGCACGGCAAGTATGATGAAACACCTGAGGACCGTTCATCCGAACAATCTTGCACGAGAAGAGTGCCAACGGATGAGAAACACTCCTGCTCCTGCGCCTTCCACCTCATCGCAGCCGAGCACTTCAAGAGTGCATCCATCAGCCCAAAACTTGGACATCCGTCCTCAATTTCAATATTTAAAAGTGCTCTGCACTAAGTGCAATGCGACTTTGTGCTACGGTGAGCAGTCGATCGATCTGATCTGCCGCCGGCAATAAAGTCACATTTGCTAGTCTTTTTTTTTTGTTCACTGATGTTCATTGTTTGGTTCCTCCTGTTTTTGTTTTGTTTTTTGTTTTCCAGAAAAGCCAAAAAAATCACAAAATTGTTAGAAAAAACCAAAAAAAAATATAAAAGAAGAAAGAAGAAAAAAAAAGTTCTTGTAAGAACTAACTTTCCTGGTTTAAAAAAAGAGCTACATTTCTGTGTTAGTGTGTGAAAGTTTAGATGAATGTATGTGTAGTACGTAATTGAGTGAATGAATGCATTAGTAGCATATGGTGAATGTATAAGTGCAGAACTATGAGGAAGTGCTGCAGCATCACACAGTAACCTCTTTAACTACAGTGTGCTGTAGTACTTCCAAAGCACAGGGATGCAACATATGTACATAAATATGTTGCAAATCTATGCTTCTCTCTGCACGGCTGCTTAAACTGCAGCCATGTGGTAACACAGGCACCCTTGCATCATAGTGCAAGGATATCTGTGTCATGTGCTGATTGTTTTTCTGCAGGAAGACACACCTTCCTGCACAAAAACAATGAGAAAATGCATTTTTCTCCTTCAATGTATGCTGAACATTTTAGCATGCATTGAAGATCTAAAAATGTGGAGAAATAAAAATAATGTTCCTTATTGTGCTCTCCTACACCAATTTTAGAATGGTGCAGCATTCACATACATATCGAGATTTATGATTTCTGATAAATCTAGAGATGTATCTTGTTGTATGAGTATTCAGTGCAATCATGCACAACAACACCCTTTCAACGCAAAGTGGTGTGTATGATGAGGTTGTATTTACATGGAGTAGAAAAAGTACACAGAGTGCCTTTTCCTCTCTTTGTAAATATAAAAGAGTGTCTTGCGCAATAACTATGTTACAAAAAGTGACATATTTCTGGTTTTAAAATTCCTTGCGAATGATAGAAGGTAAGCACAGAGTTTTGTCTGCAAAGATGCTCAAAGAAGAATAAATGAAATGAT
Source organism: Triturus cristatus (assembly GCF_964204655.1). Taxonomy (NCBI): domain Eukaryota; kingdom Metazoa; phylum Chordata; class Amphibia; order Caudata; family Salamandridae; genus Triturus; species Triturus cristatus. The sequence goes on from NC_140579.1 coordinate 336,147,645, forward strand.
TGCGGTCCTTCAATAGGTACAATGGGAAATATTATGAACCCCTCAAATCTCTTTTTTTGCAGGTCACATGATATCTGATTACGGTCAGATTTCAAAACTACATAGGTATAAACAGAGTGTTTTTAGAAACATGTTTCAACTTGGTAGCTTCTTGCAGACCTCCTCATTCTGCATATTTGAGACTTAGTTAAACTTACCTTCACAATAATAGGAATAACAAATGGTATACATTTTTTTCAAATTTTCATTGCAATCTAAATTCATATAAAATGCTTATTTTAAAATTTGGATCTGTGAAAGAAAAGAAAAAAAAATTATGACATGTAATAAGAATTTTTTTACTACACAGCATAATTTCCACAAAGTAATTTGTTTGCCTTTTTTGCTGTTCTCAGAATATATTGAATTTCACTAGAAATAGTGATTTCAATCGTACTCATCACTTAACAGCGGACAAAAAAAAAACAATCAGAAAGATTGTTAAAAAAAAACAGCATACTATTCTCAGTAAAATACCAGAAAATACAAATCACACATATATGAAATGCTTACAGCTTACAAAATTTTATAACTTTAACTTAGAAAAACTGTAAATATTGCCGCATTAAAATAATCACCGAATCAATGACCACCAAAAAGTCCATAATTCAAAAATATACCTTTCCTTGAGGCCAAATGGTATTTTTGCACTCCTTCTTTATGTAAATTGTCCAATGGTAGTCCTATTAAATTATAATAATAAAATCCTCAGAGAGTGAATTATCTTCCTAAAACTTTGGCTATAAAAATATTAGGTAGGAATTTGGTAATTCACTAGGCAAACATTGTTTGAAAACCAACTGGGCATCATTACAAAGTGTCCAGCCTTTGTCACATTTTAGATAGGCAGTGTAATGTCCAGATGTTGTGGAAAGACCATCATGGAAAATTACTGCAATTGCTACAAAAGTCCTTCCTGATATTGATAGTTGTGCTGCTACAAATTGTTTTATTAAAGTATCCGATTTTCTTCCGTCAGCTGTACAACGTTGCATCATTAAAATTATGTATTTTCCATATTTTGTTAAGAATAATGTGGATAACTTTTCTCATTTACATTGGCTACACTCCATGTTTTGAATTGCACCTTTAACTAATTAATTGAAAGACACTGATTTACAGTCTGGTAATGTTAAATACAGAAATCTCTCAGTTTCTACATTGGTGCTACATGTATACATGCAATTTTCACAATAATGTTCCCATTTGTAAGAAAGGCCAAAAATATTTTCTATTTCTACACCTTCATTTTCAAAATGGTAAGCATATACATAAAAAATTCCTGAGCATCTTGCTGGATATTTTGTGTAAATTGTGTAGAACCAGAACACACATCCAAAAGACTACGAACATCTGAAACAGATTGTATCTATCTGTTGTTCTTGTAAACCTTCAAGATAAAAAACAACATTGACCACTACATTAGCATAGCAGTTGAAACCAGAACTATTTTCAAACTGATAACCAACAATCTCTGCAACAGTGTCCAATTTCTTTTTACCTGCAATCACAACATTATCTTGTTCTTTTCCTTTCTTGACACCTTCAGAACAGATATTCTCTAACCTTCTTTTTCGACCAACCACACGCTTTCCAAATACAGGATATTGACCTAAATTTGGAGCATACACCCTTCTTAACCTATTATACTCTTTTATACAGTTTGCATCTGCAGTAACCTTTGTCTCATCAAAATCAATCAAAAACAAACCAGATAATGTTCTGACTCGCGACAAAGCAACATATGCCATACCCTCTTTAAATACGGTAGATCCAATGTTCACCAATGCACTGTCTACACCTAAACCTTGAGATTTATGAATTGTCACTGCATATGCCAGAGAAAATGGAAATTGTTTCCTACGGACATATAAATCTTTAACAAGCAAAAAATGAACTGAACAACGACCAATTTCTTTAACTTCATCAATCTGATCAAATTTAATTATTAAAAATTCAATTCCTTCTTTTTTCTGATAATTCACAAAATCCACCACTTTGCCCATTGCACCATTAACTAAACCTTTCTCTACATCCAAATTACGCCTTAAAATTACCCGACAGTTTACACACGCATATTGTGTCTTTTCTAAACCAGCAGTTTTAGATATTTTTTTTTCTAAACAATCCAGTTTTGATCTCAACTTTCCCTTCAAAATAATAGTGATTCCTTCATGCAGTATTTTATCAATGGCTTCCATTTTTACAATTTCTTCATTTTCCAGTTTTAATAATTCTTCGTTGAATAATGAACACTCGCGCAGTGTTGGCATTAAGCAAATCACTGACTTATTTTTAGCAATTTCCACATACACTTTTGCAGGAACTGCATTTTCATTTGGAAAGACATTGCAAAGTAATCGACTCTCCAAAGCTTCTCTCCCTTGTTTTGAAAGAATTCCAATTCTTATATCTTGAAGAATACTTCCATATTCAGCATCATTTGCCTGTCGCATATTTGTTGTCAGTTCTTTGTATTCAAAAGTACTCCAAATGTTCACATTACCAACACTGCCAAGAGACTTTCTGGTATCTTCATGGGCAAGTGTTTTAAATACCGGTTGTCCTTTTACCGGAGTCAGTTGCAGTAGATCTCCAAAAACTATGACATGTTTTCCTCCAAATAACACGTCATACTCTGTTTTAAGAATTTGCTGCATTCTTAAATGCACAAAGGCAAGCATCAAGTTTGAGACCATGCTCACCTCATCAATAATGAGAAGTTTCATTTTCTTCAGGACTCTTGAAACTTCACAACAAGCTTCTCCAGATAGCTTGTGGTATTTCAATTTGTTCTCATGCTCTACTGGCAGCATTAGTAAACGATGTAAAGTAATTCCTTTAATGTTATGGGCTGCCTACCCAGTTGGAGCAGTGACAACACAAGACAAATGCGAATCAATTGTTTTCTGCAGATAACTTGTAATTACTTTAATCAAAAAACTTTTTCCTGTTCCAGCTTGACCACTCAGATACATTCGGATACGTTGATATGATGTACATGAGCACCCTCTCTTTTCATGAAGTAATCCATGGTCAATCTGCTCTTTCACTTGCTGATATATTTGTTTCTGTTCAACATTTAGTTGCTCTTCCAAGTTTCCTAACTGTATTGCATCTTCTTGTGCTTGATACATTGCTGTTTCCACCTCATTAATTGCAATCGCTGCTTCATTTTCAACAATTAGTTGTCCTAGTGGATCTTGACTCAGTGCAGCAGAACTTTGACTGTCTTGAGAATTGTCTCTAGCAATCTCAGCTGCAATTATAGCTTATCAATTTCATCATTCAACATTTTGACATAATTTGCTAAAGCACTGCATTGTATGCTATCTTTACAAGCATTAAATGAATCTTCATAGCTGGGAAAATCTCCAAGTAATTCCAGTTCTGAATGCCATGGTTTGAACATTTGCAAAAGGGCTAAATAGTAAAATTCCCTTTTTTCAGCAGTTTCGCAACTCAGTCTCCTGTGATTAATTAAATTTCCTTTCCTTTGTTTCACCAGACATCCTTCGGAACCAATCACTCCATATTTTCCATCATTGATGTTCTCTGTAGTATTCCGTTTAAAAGTGTAGTTTTGCAGCACTTCATAGAGACACATGTTCTCAAGATGATGACTTCTATTTGGATAGTATGGTGCCGATTCAGATCCTGGAGAAACCGGGTACGAACCGTCGGACGGAGCATTTTCTCCGTCCGACTCGTACCCAGTGAAAAAACATTACAAAAATGCAAGTACGATTCGTATGGAAACACCATTTCCGTACAAATCGTACAAAACACCGACCGACGAAAATATACATACAAATGTGATCCGGGAATGCTCCGACGTGACGTCGGGACGCCTTCAGGCTGCGTTTCATGAACCAGGACGTACGATCCGCACCGACGTCACCCCGCACGGATTATATTTTCCGGCTGCCAAAAACTGCCGGGAAATCAGGACGACGTGCACAAGGAGCACCTGTACGCGACGGACAGCCATGGACCCGAACCTACGTGTCATCCCGGCCCTCATAGCAGTCCATCTGCTCTACAGGTACTGACGCAGACGCCGCAGAAGGTCAGAACCACACCCAGGGGCAAAGGGGGTGGGGCAGGGGCAGGAAACCAAACCCCCACCCATGCCACAAGTCATACATGCCCTGCACATACCTGACCTCCAGGGCCTGGTCACCTCGTTTCATGTCTGCCCAGACACAGGAGGGGAGGGTGAGAGTCCTCCCAGCAGTGCCCATACATAGGAGGGGTGGGTGCCTATCACTCCCAGCAGTGCCCAGACATAGGAGGGGTGGGTGCAGAGGACCCCGAGCAGTGCCCAGACATAGGAGGGGTGGGTGAGAGTCCCCCCAGCAGTGCCCAGACACAGGAGGGGTGGGTGCAGAGTCCTCCCAGCAGTGCCCAGACATAGGAGGGGTGGGTGCAGAGTTCTCCCAGCAGTGTCCAGACATAGGAGGGGTGGGTGCAGAGTCCCCCCAGCAGTGCCCAGACATAGGCGGGGTGGGTGCCTATCACTCCCAGCAGTGCCCAGACACAGGAGGGGTGGGTGAGAGTCCTCCCAGCAGTGCCCAGACATAGGAGGGGTGGGTGCAGAGTCCCCCCAGCAGTGCCCAGACACAGGAGGGGTGGGTGAGAGTCCCCCCAGCAGTGCTCAGACATAGGAGGGGTGGGTGCCTATCACTCCCAGCAGTGCCCAGACATAGGAGGGGTGGGTGCAGAGTCCCCCCAGCGGTGCCCAGACACAGGAGGGGTGGGTGAGAGTCCCCCCAGCAGTGCCCAGACATAGGAGGGGTGGGTGCCTATCACTCACAGCAGTGCCCAGACACAGGAGGGGTGGGTGAGAGTCCTCCCAGCAGTGCCCAGACATAGGAGGGGTGGGTGCAGAGTCCCCCCAGCAGTGCCCAGACACAGGAGGGGTGGGTGCAGAGTCCCCCCAGCAGTGCCCAGACATAGGAGGGGTGGGTGCCTATCACTCCCGGCAGTGCCCAGACACAGGAGGGGTGGGTGAGAGTCCTCCCAGCAGTGCCCAGACATAGGAGGGGTGGGTGCAGAGTCCCCCCAGCAGTGCCCAGACACAGGAGGGGTGGGTGAGAGTCCCCCCAGCAGTGCCCAGACATAGGAGGGGTGGGTGCCTATCACTCCCAGCAGTGCCCATACATCGGAGGGGTGGGTTCAGAGTCCCCCCAGCAGTGCCCAGACACAGGAGGGGTGGGTGCAGAGTCCCCCCAGCAGTGCCCAGACATAGGAGGGGTGGGTGCCTATCACTCCCAGCAGTGCCCAGACACAGGAGGGGTGGGTGAGAGTCCTCCCAGCAGTGCCCAGACATAGGAGGGGTGGGTGCAGAGTCCCCCCAGCAGTGCCCAGACACAGGAGGGGTGGGTGCAGAGTCCTCCCAGCAGTGCCCAGACACAGGAGGGGTGGGTGCAGAGTCCCACCAGCAGTGCCCAGACATAGGAGGGGTGGGTGCAGAGTCCCCCCAGCAGTGCCCAGACATAGGAGGGGTAGGTGCAGAGTCCCCCAGCAGTGCCCAGACACAGGAGCGGTGGGTGCAGAGTCCCTCCAGCAGTGCCCAGACATAGGAGGGGTGGGTGCCTATCACTCCCAGCAGTGCCCAGACACAGGAGGGATGGGTGAGAGTCCTCCCAGCAGTGCCCAGACATAGGAGGGGTGGGTGCAGAGTCCCCCCAGCAGTGCCCAGACATAGGAGGGGTGGGTGCAGAGTCCTCCCAGCAGTGCCCAGACACAGGAGGGGTGGGTGCAGAGTCCTCCCAGCTGTGCCCATGGAAAGAAAGGGGTGGAGTACCCACAGATACAATGCCCACAATTGTCAGTCAGGTGCTCAAAGACCCAGCAGAACACGAAACACATGTGTGCGAGGCTGGGAGTACACACATGCATAGTGCGGAAAAGGTAACATGTACACATGAAGTCATGTCAATATACTCAAGTCACAAGTACAGTGACCCCCAATGCTGCACAAATGATGCAGGTGGAGACCTTGCCCAGCATGCATGGCCAAAGTTGAAGGGGTCCGTCACACACCCAGCAAATGTAGACACAGCACTGCACAAATGTCTTCACAACACATTGCAGGGAAGATGTCAGGGTCCACAGAGGAAGGTACACACCTTGGGACAATGTCACCATGCAGTAACAGCTTACATGAGCAAAGTTTGATAGCAAATACCGTGTGATGGCACACAGATAACAGGGTCCACTCCACGACCAGCACACTACAACATATCCCAGACACCTAACACATTATCGCCACCCCAAATCATGGAGCAGCACCACCAACAGCAATGCCAGAAAAGCAGTAGTGTGCCAAGGAAAATAAAATAGCTTTATTCAGCAATGTTCTAAAATGTATTGTATGAAAAGTTCCATATGCACAAGGCCCATAGGGCAGTCCATAGTTCCAATCCAGGTGGGGGACACATTGGGATGCATGTCCCCTAGCTTGCCTGCATATTTCAGACTACCTTGTCATCCACAGGGGGGGGCATCAAGTGGGGGGGAAGGACCAGGCACCGCAGGGACAGGAGGGACAAGGGTAGGTGTTGTGGGTGCAGGGACGGACGACTCCAACACAGGGGGTGGGGCAGCGCCAAAGGTGGATTCGATCACGGCGCTGCACACTACTGCCAGGTCGCCCAGCGTCTCCCTTGCACCCGAAGGAACCACAGGCCACAAGGAGGGGGGGTCGGAGGGATGGGTCGCAGCGCTACTGGTGGAGGGTGTGGACAGGGGGGGGACTCAACTCCCCTGCCGGTGTCCTGCCTCCACCGCTTGCGGTGTGGTGCCACATTGGGGCTGATGGACACACTGGGCAGGACTGACCCTGTGTCCGACTCTTGGCCAGGAGAGCTGAGGGGAGTGGATTTGGAGGGTGGTGGTCGTGAGGAATGTGGACTCCCACTCTGGCTGCGTGTCTTCCGTTTCCCCCCCGACCCAGTGGGTGTGCCTACTTCACCCTGTGTGTGCGTGCCACGAGGTGTGCGCTTTGCCTTCCCTGGTGGTGTGGTGCCTGTGTCTGGTGGGGTGCGTGCATGGGGACGTCTGGGTGTGCTTTGGCCAGGCATGGGAGTGGGAAGTGTGGATGGTTCAGGGGTAGGGGGGGACGTAGTGCTGCAGGAGACCCACTGCTGTAGTCAGTGTCGAGTCTATGGACCTCAGCAAGTTGCGTTGGTCAGACTGCGCAGCTGAAATGCCCTCCATGTATGCCTCCATCTGGTTGAGCACTCAGCTGTGGCCATGGAGGACATTACGCATCGCAGTCTGACCAACCTGCAACTGCCGCAGGATGTCCACAGACTCGGCATTGGTGGCAGCAGTGGAGACAGGGGCAGGGGGTGCGGTGCCTGGCAAGAAGGAGACACGTGGTGACCTAGCATGGCGGGAAGGGACACAAGCAAGTGGGAGGCCGGTGATCGGAATGGAGGGGGCGGGTAGTGATGGAGTGCTGCTGGCAGCTGTGGGAGCAGCCTCCGCCCCCTCGGAGAGCTCAGCCTCGGACCCGTCAGCATCATAGTCGGTGGTGGTTTGACTGGACAGGTCCTCCACTGCACTCCCGTCGGCCCCCGTGCCACTCGATGTGCCAGCCAACTCAGCACTGCTGGCACTGGTGCTCGCTCCCTCCTCACGGTCCGTACCAGTGTCTCCCTCGTAGTCCCCCGACGATGCTGTGGGCAAGGTGAAGAGACAGGAGAAATCAGACACCTGTATACATAAGTCACATGAGTCAACTCTACATAGGTCACAGTGCATAGCCTGAAAAGCAACAAGAGTAACATCTACAATACAAGGTACATATGTAGTCCCTGCAACACACAGTTTGTTGACCCACCATGCCACTGTTAAAATATGGAGAGCATGACACAATAGCAAATAACTTGATATCAAATTGTACAGAGGAGCCAGGCTCTGGGGACAATCTAGCACAGCATCTGCGACACACAGCGTAGCCAAGAAAGGGATGAGCAGGAATCATGTCTATCAACTCTTGGGACATGCTGCAAAGGTAATACTGAAAACCATGGCCAACATGACTGGGTCACTGCACCTTGAGTGTTTGTCCACACAAACATCACACACTGGCCAGACCGAGCAAGGAGACTTCAGGTTTGGACATGTAGGCCTTGCCCGCACCAAACCCCCCCTACCTGAGACAATGTGATTGAGACAGAGAAAGTACTTACACCTCTTAGTCTGGGATGAAAACACATGGCCTGCAATAAATCCTGATCGTACACTAACTACCCCTGGTGCACCTGTCCACATATATCACTGACAAACAACCATCATCAGATAGTTGTACCAAGACACACAGGCACTGGCCCCTGTGAGTATGCACCAGCTAAATTAGGTCACCCTGTACAGTGGACACATGTAGAACAGTATACGTGAATACAAATGAGGCCAGGGTACTATGCCACAGGGCCAAAACTATGCTGAAGACACAGAGAATGTCCACATTGTCTGATGAAACACATGATACCTAGGAAAAGGTGCCCCAGGGGACTGTAGTGGCCACACTACTCCATGGCCCTGGATGGATATGACTGGAACACAAGCCACCATCCCTGCACTATGCATATCTCACACTCAAGCACATCATGTCAGAGGGCACAACATTCGACATGCAGGCAGTAAGGCAGTACTCATGAAACACACACTCCCATGTCGGGACTCAGCATCAGTGCCAACTAACATGGACCCCACAATGACAGAACTCGCCAGGGCACAGGGAACGTCCAAAAACCTGTTACACACCACCCCCACACATGATGCTGCAAGCATTGGGCACTTGGATTAACTGCCTGCCTAGATGACTTTGTGCAAGAGTGACTACACACAGACCAGGGAACACATGGCAAGGAGGGAAAGGGAGGAAGAACAGCACCGCTTTACTTTGGGGAACAGGATATGCACTTCACATTTAAACCCTGGCAGTGTATCCATGCAACTGCGCACTTCCAAAAGCTGGTCACACACAACAAACACACATGTACCTACCCCCTTCCTGCTGCTGCTTCTCCAGCAAGCGCCTGTCCAAGTCGGGGAAGACCACTGCCAGCACACGCTTATGGATGTGGGTCAGACGCCGGCGCCCATGGTTTTTGTGGCTCTCAGGTGAGTCCCCCAGCAGGACCCGTGCGATCCTCCGCGTCCAGCACCGGATATCCTGCCAGCGTTTCCTCACCTGGGCTAGGCGCCGCTTCCGACCCTCCGTCCTCCTCACAGCACTGACGGCTTGCTTCCAGATCTCCCCCTTGGCACAGACGCCTACCTGTGAGGATGCAAAAGTGACAATACATCAATCCACCTTATCAATGATACAGAGACACACATATTACAAATTATGCATGTTTGAACTGGCCATAGTATGCAGCCAACTCATTGCACCTTTGTCATAGTGACATCATCCTCCTGAGAATGGGCATATGCAGTAGGTGCTATTGAAAGTACACAGGTGGCATGAGGGGTGCAACACAATCAATGATGCAGGCTCACACTGTGCATCCCAAGCTACACCAGGAATCTGAACAGTACCCCTAAGCAGTCACATGCCCCAGCCCACTTACGCTGCCTCAGCAGAGTACACAGACACACACAGGCACTGAACAATCATCTGGCATTGGCAACTGCCACTACAAACCTCACTCTGCACATGTGCCACTAGACTGGGGGTGTCACAGATGTGGGGCTGTCTCAGCACGGCAGACATCCAGCACAGCTCCCTGCTCACATCAGATGGGCAGGGTATATCCATCCCACATGCAGCTGGGGTGCAACACTCCACATATGCACACACCCATATGACAGGGGACTCACACACACACACCAATGTCCAGGGGACGACCACATCATTTGGGCACTCTCACCACAGGTACACTGAACAGACACACATCTGTGGGTACTGGCACCTGTCACCCTGGGGGGAGCACAGACTCACATCAGGACTGTAGAAACAACATTTCCAGGAGGATTAGGCAGTCCGAAAGCGGCATGCACCATGCAGTGATCGTCACAGTAAGCACTATGCAAGTGCGTTGTGCACACAGGAACTACAGCATGCTCTGCATGGGAGACATGAGCCCTTCCCCCCCCGGGAACCACTAAGAAGAACCCTGCATGTCTGTCACACCTGGACACAATTCCAGAAGTCACAGTCACAAAAAGGGGCACAGTTTAAGGTAGTGGAGTCTGCACTCACCTGCTCCCCTGGTCGACCATACAGCATGGTGTACTGTGGGAGGATCACATCCACCAACGCCATATTCTCCTCCATGGTGAATGGCTGGGCCCTCTCCACAGACCTGGACATGGTGCCAGAGGACTCACAAGCAGCAGCAGTGTTGTGGAATGAAAGGATGTGCAGGCAAGTGCTCTCTCAAGGGACCTGGCTGCCTTATATCTTCCTTGCTGGCCTGTTTCATTTACAGGAGTACAGAGTGATTGGCTCAGTCACATTTGCATCCTACGTGTCCTCCAATCGCTTTAAAACTACCCCAGTGGCAGGCTTTGTATGGTTCAAAAATTGAGCATGATGTAATGTCAACAACCTCATTGCAACAAAGTATATTGTCTCCAACCGACTTCTGCTGGCCACATGATGCAAAATTCAAACATGAAACTCGGTCTCCATGACAACCAGCATGCATTTAGGCCCCTATACTTGTCCCTCATGTGTCCCCTATGTCAATCCTATGTTACAACACAGGTACGGTGCGTTCCACAGCCCTAGGGCACCCCAAATGCATTGCAACGGACCGGACACGCGTGTGTATGGTCCCAATCACTATGGGAGTGCTCGCGTATGCGTACGGCACAGTGATACAGACCGTACAGGCGTGTGTAGGGTCCCTATCACTATGGGAGTGCTGGCGTATGCGTACGCCATAGAGATACGGACCGACCCTACACACGCGTGTGTACGGTCTGAACTACTATGGCCTACACGTACGCGAGCACCCCCATAGTGATAGGGACCATACACACACGTGTGTACGGTCCGAACTACTATGGCGTACACGTAGGCGAGCATCCCCATAGTGATAGGGACTGTACACACGCGTGTGTACGGTCCGAACTACTATGGCGTACACGTACGCGAGCACCCCCATAGTGATAGGGACCGTACACACGTGTGTGTACGGTCCGAACTACTATGGCGTACGCATACGCCAGCACCACCATAGTGATAGGGACCGTACACACGCGTGTACGGTCTGAATCACTATGGCGTACGCATACGCCAGCACTCCCATAATGATAGGGACCCTACACACGCCCTCAGAGCGTATGTACGGTGTGTTTCACACCCAACAGTGGTGACAGGCGGCACACAGGAAGGAATTGAGCTGTCACATATGGCCAAGGCTGGACATCAAGGCATTGTCTGTTTAGTACTACATGTGTCGGGCACAGGTGGGTCAGGCTGTGATGTGGCACCATACTCCTGAGGTGTGAAGCTAATTAAAGTATGATGAGCTGTGTACACATGTCACGTGTGATGGTGCCCTATGTGCCACACATCCCCTTCACTCCTTTGACATGTGTGCATGTAGTACAGACTTGGTGGGCCATGCGTCACTGGCATGGCACAGTCACCGACACCCGCAAATGTCCCCTGATGCCAGGTACACGGAATGTTACCCCTGACAAGTGAATGCCCGCGTTGCACGCTATAGCTATGTCATGTGTGTGTCATGTGTTCCCATAGGTTTGCTGTAGGTGTTTGGTCAAATGCATCTGCAGTTGCTGCAACCAACATGTGTCTGTGTGTAGATGGGTATGGCACACTGTTACGCACACCAGCACACATGTGTAATCCGACGTAAGGTGTGTATGTATGCATCGACACGGAGTTCCAAAACAAGGACATATCTGCATACTCTCAATGTATGTGTGATCAGTCTTGACATGTAATCCTTCATGGCAAGGTGTGTGGTCTGTCCTTATTCTATAACATGTGACCTGTGCCTCTAGTGTTCTGCAACCTGTCTGTACAATAAACATCCTTCTTCTGCACATATTAGGATGTCTGTAACTCCTGTAATGCGTCTGCCTGCTCACTTACACTGGCCCACAGCTAGTTTCATGGCATGGCATATTGAGGTTGAGAATCAACGTTTGTAGCTGGCTCTTGGTAGGATTGTCACATGCCTGGCATACGTGTCCAGGGCATATTGCACAGACCTGACTCTGTATGTAGCATATGTGTATTGCCTGTTGAGCATGTGCTCAGTACATTGACATTGGTGGTGTACTGTACTCACTCTTCGTTGTCCCTTCTAATTCACTGCAGGGCTCCGCCTCTCCCTCGAGCAATTCCAGACGTGGCTGACCTGAGGGAACATGACTGTATACGCTGCTACCGCTTCCCCCAACGTTTGATTGAGGACTTGACGACACGGCTGGCACCACACCTCCAACCGCTACACAGGTATCCTACTGCACTGACACCCAAGATGAAGGTGATGGCAGCCCTACATTTCTTGGCCACGGGTACCTTTCAACATACCATTGCCCATGTCGGTGGCATGTCCCAAACCATGTTCAGCCGTGTTCTGCATGATTTTTTAGAGGCCATGTTGGAGCACCTGGATGAGTTCATTAAATTCCCAACTCCTGAGCAGTTGACAGGTGTCAAGCGTGAGTTCTATGCCCTGGGAGGGATGCCCCATGTCATTGGGTCCATAGATGGAACACATGTGGCTTTGGTACCACCACAGGCACAGGAGGTAGCGTATAAGAACCGCAAGCATTACCACTCCATTAATGCCCTTGCGGTGTGTCTTGCCAACATGGTGATTTCACATGTCTGTGCTCGTTTTCCAGGATCAGCACACGATGCCTACATCATGAGGCGTAGCAGGGTGCCTGAAATGATGCTGCAGCTGCGCAACGAACGAGCATGTATTGTTGGTGGGTATACTCTGGCAGTCCTGTATTTAACGTCATCTTCCTGTCTTACTGCTTCTCCTGACCCACTCTTGTCCATGATGTTTCCATGTAGGGGACGCTGGCTATCCCAACATGCCATGGCTGATCACGCCTCTCCGCAACCCCAGCACGGCTGCCGATCACCGCTACAACAACGCCCATGAGCGGACCAGGCGAGTGATAGAGAGGACATTTGGCCTCCTAAAGAGCCGATTCCGTTGCCTCAACAAGACCGGTGGCGCACTCCCATATGCACCGGTGAAGGTCTGCAAGATATTCCTCGTGTGCTGCATGCTGCACAACATGGCAGTGGAGAAAGCTGTGCCACTCATCCTGGATCCAGATGAGCAGGACCATCCACCCGTGGAGGATGAAGGGCTTGGTCACGAGGCAAGTGATGTGGAGGAGGAGGAGGAGGCGGTAGAGGACATGCGGAGTTGGCTCATACGCAACATCTTTGCTTAGTGGTGAGTTCCAGTGTCTGAGTGTGCACGCATTGGGCCGTGTGTGGCAAGTGTTGCAATGTGTGTGTGTCCATCTGCATGTCTGCCAAGTGAGTCAGAGGTGTGTTTGGATGTGTCACTCGAGTGATGGTGCAATAGAAGAATGTTTATCCAGAGTCATCATTGTCACCTAGCATGTTGACAACCTTATACTTGTCGAGTACATGCACATGCATGCATATGTGCTTCTTTTGGCTGACTTCTGGTGTGTCTCCCATGCACAGGTACTTGCGCATGCTGTCTGCTGGTGGCATTGTTGTGCTCCTGCTATTCCTCATGAACACAGCAACATGTGCTGAATCAGCGTTACATGCACGGACAAGTTCGAAAATCTCCTTCGGGTAAGGAATGCAGCAAGGCTTTTTGGGAGTGGTATTTGTTTTGAATGTGTGTGCACTGCTCCTGTTCATGTTTGGATACTTTACATACATGTAGAATCACCATGGGGCACATGACATGGAGCTGAATTCACCTGAATTGATGGTCAGACTTAGTGACACTCATTTGTAATGGGATTGTGGATTGTGATGGAGCCATCAATGTGTGTAACACTGCCCTCGGAAACATACGGGTTGCACCGGGTTGACATGGTGTGTGAATTCCCCATTAGGGGCTCAATGGTATATAGCAGCCTCTCCGTGAGCAGCAGGGGGTGTTTAGCTGTAACCCGTCACTTGTGTGCCAGTGCCATGGATTTCCAGCATCTGTGGTGGTAAGGGGGGTGCCAGTGTTGGTCCCACGTGTTCATCCACATGAGCTGTGCATGTGTTGACAGAGTTGCATTAGCATTCCGACACACATGAGTAATAAAGGTGTCCCTCTGCCTCCAAGGTGCCTCATCTCTGTCAATGGTGGGCTGTTGCCACTGTGCATGCGGCATGTCTGGCATTGTTCTCAGAGATGGTGCATATGAGTCTTTGTGTAGAGTAGCAAGATGCAAGCTGTTTGTCAGGGATTAGATTCTTTATTGTGCATGATGTCCATGGCTGTGTAGGTATTGTGGCATGTCAGTCTCCACGACGGCCACTGTGCTGCATGTGAATCCATTGTGTGTGTGTGTGCCATGTTGAACCTGACATTCATTCCTTGACATACACCTTTTGCATAGTTCCTTCCTGAGATCCTTGTCTTTGTGTGCTACTTGTGGCATTGTTTTCTTGACATGGCGCATGCTGCTGCAGGCCCTGCAGCAAGGGCACCCAGTGTCCACGCAAACGAGCTGGTGTTCATCATGGATTGTTTGCTGACATGTGCTATGCTGAGCAGCAGCATCTGTGCCTCATGCGGCAGCACACTCTGCATTATGCACAAGATCCCCAGTTCCATTAACCTCAAGGCAAGAGGGAGACCATCCCCAGGTCAACTACGACATCCGTGTCTAATCCTACCCTGCACTCTACGGACATGTGCGTTAGAAATCCCATGATACTTGTCCACATCCAGGGTGCATCTGCACAGCTCTGCTACTACATCCGGTGACCAGGCCACATCAACGTCCAACAGAGATGGGGGGAGTGGATCACTGCCAGATGCAGGATGACCTTCTCAATCCACGCACACACTCAGGATGCAGCCCACAACCACAACACAACCTTGTGGCACTGTGATCCAACACCCAATTGTGCCATCTCCATGCATCCAACCTTGGCTGGCCCACCATTCTCCACATCCACCTGACTCAAGCATGCAGGACATGGTTCTGCCACTTGTCTAAACATACCTGGGACTCCCACCCCACGACACTCCACATGATCCCTGACCTCTGCGCATGACTGTTGCTCTTCTAAATAGGTCGGTAGCCACAGTTGTGCGGGCACCCCCTCAGCTGGTTGGGCCCATCACGGGTGAGTATGGTGCTCCATGTCTGTCTTGGATGGTACATTGTGACCCATATGTGTCCTGTGCCAGACTCAGACCCCAGGGTATGGATGTTTTGAGTTACTTCTGAAATCAGGCATGGTTTGACTTTACAACACACACATGTAGTGGAATAATGCAAACTGACGGCATCATCTTGTGATTGTGATGATTTTTATTGGTGCTGGGGTACGTGTTTGGGGGGGTGACAAGAGGTGCTTGGCGGGAGTGTAGAATCCAAAGTTCACAGGGGGAGTTGGTATCCTGCCATTGAAAATCATCAGAGTCTGTGCCACAGTCTTTGTCAACATTGGTCAGACAGTGACCAGCAAGGCCATGTGGAAGAGAATGTCAGTTGCTGCTGTGCTGCTGTTGGGCCAGAGGGCCAGGTGCCAGGCCAGGTGACCTGGGAGATGGTGATGTTCCGCTGACTCTCACGGTCTTTTGCGTGGACGACCACCTTCCTGCGGGGACCCTCAGAAGCAGGCCTTGACGATGCTAGGGACGCTCCGTCAGATGAATCCTCCTCCTCCTCCCTCCCTGTTTCTGGTGCTGGTCTACGCCTGGTGGCACAGGGAGGGTTTGCCAGGCTTTCGGCGATCTGACGGAGTGATTGGCTCACGTCCCTGTGCACCACCAGGAGCTCAGCCAGTCTTGCCTCCATCCGTCCATGGTGTTGTAGATGACTGGCATGATGCTCGACCTGCAGGGTCTTCATCTCATTGAGGGTCTCCACTACCTGGTCGATGCCTCTGGAGTCACGCCGGTATGCATCCAGGATGTTTCTGACGTGTGACATTACCGGTTCCTGAGCCAACTGGTCAGGTTCACGCCTCCGCCGTCCTCCACTCCCACCACCCCTGCCCACTTGCGCCTGGCCTGCCGTTGTGGGGACATCGGGTCTCCGGAGCCCCTGAGGGATGGCATTTGCGGTGTCGCCTGCCTCCTCCTGGGTGCCCGGAGAACCTTGTCCCTCCTGGACAGACTGGCTGTGTTGTTGTGTGCGGGCAGGGCTCCTACGTGTCTCCTGGGATGTGGCAGGAATGGGGGTGGTGGTTGGCACAGTTGTACCTGACGCAGGTGCTGCAGGTGGTTGGACACCAGAGGGGCCAGGTTGGTCTGGGTCATCCACGGAGTGGTGAGAGTCGTCGCTGCCGGTGGGGTCCTCTTCACGCAGAGCCTGGTCCTGTGAGTCTTCCCCCCCAGTGTTGGGGGGAGATCGACGACGTTGACCTGTGTGTGAGAGAGACAGTGTTCATTGTGTTACATGCGACATCCATGTTTCATTCATTTTTGAGTTGGCACAGTTCCTCTGGGTGGTTGGATTTGGCTAGCATTCCTCTCACAGTGCACTTGTGCATGGGTATGTCCCTTGGCCACAACTTTCGACACTTTACCTATGTGTGACACAATCTTAGTTGATGCATCTTTTGGGAACGCAGTCAGCAGTGTAGCAAGCCATGCAGAGCCACCTTACGTGTTGCACTGTACGTGGCCAAATGGTGTTTTTTCCATGCTATTTGAGAATGCAGGTAGGTAAGTTAACAATTTGAGACAGGGTCCAGACAAACACAGTGGGTGGGTATACTGGGTGTAAGGTTGTGTTTGTGCCTGCAGCACGGATGTACTTTTGCACAGATTGACACATGGCCCAGTGTTTATCAAAGGTTGAAGGGGGGGTTCACGCAGTGCCAAACCTTGTCTACATGCACACAGTCCACCTGCTGACGAGCGGACATGGCCACACCACCCAAGGGTGATTTGGTCTCCCTCTGTCTCCCTTTCTCCCTCCCTCTGTCAGCCTCCTTCCTCTGTCCGTCTCCCTTTCTCCCTCCCTCTGTCAGCCTCCTCCCTCTGTCCGTCTCCCTTTCTTCCTCCCTCTGTCAGCCTCCTCCCTCTGTCCGTATCCCCTTCTCCCTCCCTCTGTCAGCCTCCTCCCTCCCTCTGTCTGTCTCCCTGTGTCCACCTCTGTCTCTGTCCCTCTCTCTGCCCCTCTCCCTTCCTCTGTGTGTCACCCTCTGTCACCTCAGCCCAGCTTCCTGGGCACACACAGTTTGCAGGTCGTTCAAAGGCCATTGGAATGTTCATGTGGGTTTGTTTCTTCTCTGCCGGCACCCATTGGGCGGAGTGTCTGAGTCTGCGCTGCTGCTGTGACGGTGTGTGCTGACACTCTTTCATTGTGATGCGTCTTCATTAGCTGCTGTTATGTGCAAATTGTGCCTTCATACCCATGTTGTCCTGCAACGCGGCCACCATTAGCAGGCAAAACAGTACTGTGTGGGGACACACTGTTTGTATGGCTGTGCCCTAAGCCATATGGGCTGAGGGCATTGTTGCGTGCTTCAGAGTTGCTCTATGTTAGTTTTGAGGCCCACCCTCCCGGCATCGGGGACATCCTGTCTTGTGTTTGTGTTTTGTGTGGCCTGTGACTTGGCATGGCCTTGCTTGGGGCATGGGGCATGGAGGCGCTAGTGGCATGTGTGTGTTTTTGGAGTGTGGTTGTGTATGGTGCTGGCTTTGGGGGGGTTGCGTGCATGATTGGTATTTGGGTTGTATATGGCGTTCCCCCCATGTGAGGTGAGTTGTTTGTGTACTCACCAGGCTCTCGGACTCCTTCTAGTCCGTCTACTCCCACCGGCGGCAGCGTGGCCATCACCTTCTCCTCCCAGGGACAGTAGTGTACCGGTCTGCGGGACGGACCTCCTCCAGTGATGTTGGCCTGGTTGTGGTCGTCCGTCATTTTGCGGCGGACCGTCCTCCGCAGATCGTACCACCTGGCTTGGCACTCATGCCTGGTCCTTCTGGTGGCCCCAACAGCATTCACGGAATTGACTATCCTCTCCCACATGGCAGATTTTTCGGCTATGCTCGTCCGTCTGACCAATGTTCCAAAGAGCTGTGGCTCGACTCTGACGATTTCGTCGACAAGGACCTCCAGCTCCTCCTTTGTGAACTTTGGATTCTTGTTAGTGGGCATGGTGTGGGGTGTGGGTGTGGATGGTTGTGGGGGTGTGGGGGTGGATGGTTGTGGGGGTGTGAGTGTGGTTGTGCAGGTGTGTGTGTGTGAATGTGATGTGGGTGTGTTTGTGATGGTGGTTGTGTGAAGGAGTGCAAGTGTAAGGTGTATTGATGTATGTAGTATGGTGCAGTGTGTTGTCTGTGTGGTCTGGCAGTAGGGGATCTGTTGCAAAGGATCATGGTTTGTGTGTGCTGGGCCTTTTTATTGGTCTATTTGTGGGTGTGGCTGTGTTTGAACTTTGGGTGGGTGTGTTATAAGGAGTGGTAGTGGTTTGGGCCTCTGTTTAGCTGTTTGTCAGTTGCAGGTCAGTTGCAGGTCAGTGTATAGGATGTATTTGGCCTTGTTGGATATGTTTTGTGGTGTTGTGTGCCTCGAATTGACTCTCCTTGTGTTTTTTTGGTTTGTCCTGGTTCAGTACAAGTGTTTTTTGCGTCTGTACGGTGCGTACATGGGCCATGTTGTTGTACAGTGCTGTCCTTTAGTACGACTCGTACATGCACGATGTTGTGTGAGAGTGCTGGTGTGTGGGCCTGGGGTAGGGTGCGTACGAACACGGGCAGGGTGTTGGTCAGCACCGTCCATCGGTGGTGGTGTTTCGCACCGTATATACAGGGGGGGCTGGGTTTAGGGTCCGTACATACACGGGTGGGGAGTTGGTACGCTCCATGCATACACGGGTGGGGGTTCGGCACGTACATCCGCGGCCAGGGGGCGTTTTGCGCGTACATGCGGGGTCTGTGGTGGGGTGTTCGGCGCGTATGCGGGCACATGTCTCCATGGTTGCTATGGGAGTTCGGTCCGTATGGTGTTTTTTCCACACAGTTGTGAAATCGAAAGGACGGGAGTGATTGTACTTGCGCAGTCGAACTTCATTTTTCCGATTCGTACGGTAAATCGTCCGGGGATGTGTCGGACACAATTTCCGACCCGAGGACGTGTGGGGAAATTTTCCCGATGTGATTCGTGTGGAGTTTGTACGCTACTTGTACGATTCGTACGAAAAAAAATCCGGATTCAATTCGGACTGGGGAAATTTTTCCAGGATTGGAATCGGCCCCTTAGTGTCAAACATATTCGTTTTAAAAATATCTGTACTTTCTGGGTCATTTTCTGCTAAATATTCAATTTCTTGAACAGATTTCAGTACCCGATTTCGCATTCCTGCAAGAAGTAGACTCACCCAAATGATTCTTCTACTTTTGGAATATAGACTTGCAGATGATAACCGATCTAAACATTCATATGCTCCAATTTCACGATGCGATAACATCTTCAAACTGAAACTGTATAATTTCTTACTTAGAGTCTTCTCGTGAGAAATCTCTTCCCACATTTCTTTCAATTCAGTCTTTTCTGATTTAGTAATGTAAGACGTTACATATCGAGCAACAGCAATGGAATTGTCCGCAACATACTGAATATCCATGTTAGCGTTCCACATGGATAAAATAACTGGATTGTAGTCATTTATGTATTTTGATTCTTCGCTTCTTCTTAAGTTGTAGGTGTTTTTCGGAGACTTTCTTGTGATGGTATGTCGTATAGCTGACATAAAACTGTTCACGCTTCCTTTGGATAATACAGGACGTGGAAATCCAAAACGACATTTGGTATAGAACTTATCCTTTGACTTGTAATTTCGTCGACAGTATTTTCCACACCTGTGGCTTTGAAATCATAAGACTTGTTGTTTTACGTTTTTGTCTTCTCTGCTATTTGGAAGAGCACATGTAGCATAATCTTCAATGAAAGACAAAACAGTTTCATCTGAATCTGTTCCAAATTTGGGGGCGTCCTTGACCCATAACAACATATGTATGTGAGGAGCACCTCTTGCTTGATACTCCTTTCTCCAAAAGAAATCCACAACTTCTCCAAGAGGAGGATTCTTTTTATTGCAGATGAAAGACATCATAGCTTTAAATCTATGTTTGAAATATCTGCATACATTGACAGGATCCAAAGAGCACAATTCTCCAGGTGTCTTGTATTCAATATTTTTTATATTGGAATTTGCCTCTCGAAGAAATTCAAGTAAATCATCCCAAGCATACTCAGCACAGCTTAGTGTAACAAACCATGTACGAGTTCCCAAGTTCCGTAGCATACATTTCAGTTCTCCATGTCGACGGTACCAATATTCATTAGTCCCACGCTGACATGCCATCAGATGAATCAACTGAGATTCTAAATGATCATCTCTCTTATGCACTTTATCCATAAAATCCTTTGCAGTTACATTTTGAAGATGCATTCCAGTTTTTAAAATGTGATTTACTGCATACGAAAGTCCAGACAAGTCACTTTCAAACAGAAGATAAAAAACATATAAGGGATACATTGTCGAAATCTTGGATCTTCTGCATATAATCTTGTTGTCCGATATTCAGATGCAGGAATCTGCACAGGACGTTCATCATATCGTCCGCCTTTCCTGTTGGAAACAATTGCGGGAAACAACGGGCTTCCAAGCTCTCTTCCCATACACTCATGGGACTTCCTGTTGCTTTTTTCATTTGAAACAACTCAATTGTATTCGTCATCACCTCTTTGGAATGAAGTGGATGTACACTGTAATGTTCATAGATTTCTTCACATCTGGACATGTCCACTTTTTCTATTTGTCCACTTAGGAGTCGATTCCGATCCTGTAAAAACCCGGGTACGAATGGTCGTACGGAGCGTTTTTTCCATCCGACTCGTACCCGGGAAAAACACCTTACAAACTCGCAAGTACGATTCGCACAGAAACACCATTTCCGTAAAAAACACCGACCGGCAAAAAAATACATACAAATCTGAATCTGGAGGACGCATACGCGACGTCCGGACAGAGTCAGGCAGCGTTCTACGGTCCAGCAAGTACGATTCGTGCCGACGTCACTCCGCACGCAGCAGTTTTTACGGGAGCCAAATACTGCCCGGAAATTGAGGACGACGCGAACAAGGAGCACCGGTACGCGACGGACAGCGATGGACCCCAACCTACCCGTCATCCCGGCCCTCATAGCCTACCACCTCGTGTACAGAAACCGCCGCAGACGCCGCAGAAGGTCAGAACAACCCCCAGGGGCAAAGAGGGTGTGTGTGTGTGTGCAAGGGGCAGGAAACATAACCCACATCCCACAAATTACTGAAACATCATGTACATTAATTACCTCCATGGTCTGGTCACTTCGGGGGGCGTGTCCACCAATCCCACGTCCTGCCACAACAGAAGTGGACGTGGACGCGTACCCGTCACCACCACAATGGTGGTACGGGATGTACCCAAGGCCCCCAGAGCGTGGGTACGGATCGTACCACACCTAACCCTACGTCACACCAACAATGGTGGTACGGCATGTACCCACGTCCCAAAGGCATGGGTACGGGCCGCATCCCCAAAGTTGGGTGCCGTAGGGGTACGGGCCGTACCCAGGCCATCAGTGCGTGGGTACGGTGCATACCACGCCTACCCCTACGTCACACCAACAATGGCGGCACGGCCGGTACCCACATCCCAAAGGCATGGGTACGGGCCGCACCCCCAAAGTTGGGGTGCCATAGGGGTACGGGCCATAAACAGGTCATCAGCGCGTGGGTACGGCACATACCATGCCTACCCCTACGTCACACCAACAATGGCGGTACTGCCGGTACCCACGTCCCAAAGGCATGGGTACGGGCCGCACCCCCAAAGTTGGGGTGCCATAGGGGTACGGGCCCTACCCAGGCCATCAGCGCGTGGGTACGGCTCGTACCACAACAGTGGACACATACATAGGGGTATGAGCCTATCACATCCAGCAGTGGCCAGACATATGACGGGTGTGTGCCTATCACTCCCAGCAGTGCCCAGACATATGAGGGGTGTGTGCCTATCACTCCCAGCAGTGCCCAGACATATGAGGGGTGGATGCCTATCACTCCCAGCAGTGGCCAGACATGTGAGGGGGTGGGTGCCTATCACTCCCAGCAGTGCCCAGACATATGAGGGGTGTGTGCCTATCACTCCCAGCAGTGCCCAGACATATGAGGGGTGTGTGCCTATCACTCCCAGCAGTGCCCAGACATATGAGGGGTGGGTGTAGAGGACCCCCAGCAGTGGACAGAGCCATGGGGGTGTGTACATCACCCTGCAATGAGCAAAACTGTATGGGTGCATGAAGGCATACACAATGTGCGACAATGTTGAGAGTGCCATGACAACACATCACTGACTGCAGTGTCCCACTCCCATGAGGTTGGATGTCCTTCCCCCACTGCATGACACACCTCATGTGGGTGTGATGACAAATTACACATGCATACCCACCCCTGGCGGAGGCAGCACAATACACACACTGAGATCATGCAACAAGACAGTATCCTCATGTCAAACACCACTAAACTAAGAGTGCCTAAGGGAACACACACTGTCACCCACATTCCAGGAATGATAGGAATGTACAGGTGCCGGGGCAGCCAACAAGTTGTAGCCTCCCATGGAAGGAAAAGGGTGGAGTACACACAGATACAATGCCCACAATTGTCATTCAGGTACAAAAATACCCTGCAGAACACGTAACACATGTTTGTGAGGCAGGGAGTACACACATGCATAGTGCGGAAAAGGGAAAATGTCCACATGAAGTCATGTCAATACACTCCATACACAAGTACAGTGTCCAGCAAGGATGCCACAAACGATGCAGGTGGAGACATAGCAGAGCATGCATGGCCAAAGTCGAAGGGATGTGTCACACACCGAGGAAATGTTGACACAGCTCAGCACAACAATTGGGAAACACCCTGCAAGGAAGATGGCAGGTGCCACAGAGTAAGGAACACACCTTGGGACAATGTCACCATGCAGTAAGAGCTAACATCACCTAAGAATACATGCAGTCACCTTGTGACGGCATACAGATACCATGGTCCACCCCATGAGCAGCACACTACAACATTTCCCAGACACACAACACATCATCACCACCCCAAATCAGGGAGCAGCAGCACCAACAGCAATACCAGAAAAGCCATAGTGTTCAAAGGAAATCAAAAAACCACATTCAGCATTTCGAAGAAAAGTAGCTACAGTACACTATTCACCAAGCCCATGGGCCACGCCAGATTCGAAGCCCTTGGGGGGGACACGTTGGGACGCGTCTCCCCTAGCTTGCCTGCACAGTGCACTGTACCATATCATCCACAGAGTGGGGGTCATCATTTGGGGGGGAAGAACCAGGCACCGCAGGGAAAGGAGGGGCATGGGTAGGTGTCGTGGGTGCAGGGACGGACGACTCCACCACAGGGGGTGGGGCAGCACCAAAGGAGGAGGTCAGTATGGCGCTGCACATGGCAGCAAGCTCTTCCAGTGTCTCCCCTGCACCCGAAGGAACCACAGGCCCCAAGGAGGGGGGGGTCGGAGGGATGGGTCGCAGCGCAACTGGGGGAGGGTGTGGACAGGGGGGGAATCAACTACCCTGCCCGGGGAATCCCTCAAACGCTTGCGGGGTGGTGGCTGGGGACGGACTGGCCTTGAAGGACTCTCTGTCCGACTGTTGGGCAGGAGAGCCAAGGGGAGTGGTTTTGGAGGTAGTGGGTCGTGAGGACTGCGGACTCCTACTGTGACAGCGTGGCTGCTGTTTTCCCCCCGACCCAGTGCCTGTGCCTTCTCCCCCCTGTGTGTGCGTGACAGGAGGTGTGCGCTTGGCCTTCCCTGGTTGTGTGCTGCCTGTGTCTGGTGGGGTGCGTGCATGGGGACGTCTGGGTGTGTATGGGACAGACATGGGAGTGGGAAGTGCGGATGGTGCCGGGGTAGGGGGGGGACGGAGCGCTGCAGGAGACCCACTGCTGCCGTCAGTGACGAGTCAATGGACCTCAGCAACATCCGTTGGTCAGACATCGCTGATGACATGCCCTCCATGTACGACACCATCCGTGTCAGCAGTCTGGTGTGGCCATGGAGGACACGCAGGAACGATGTCTGACCAACCTGCAACTGGCGCTGAATGTCCACAGACTCTGCATTGACGGCAGCAGGGGAGACAGGGGCAGGGGGTGCGGTGCCTGGCACGAAGGAGACATGTTTGGTGTACCACAAACTCCCCTCAGAACACAGAACCCCTTATCCGACTAGCTTAGTGTCCCATTCATTAGCCGAGGTTGAGCTCGGCGGTCCCAATGTATAGACAACCCAGAACAAGCGCATGACAATATTCTGACGAATGGTGGGAATCAGACATACCTGTTCGCCATTATTGTCAGATCAGTCCACAACAGAATAGACACAGACACGGTAAAGTTGAAAGAGTTCATTCAATGAACCTCGCGTCCTAAGATGCAGTACTGTGGCTAACATAAGCAGACAAATGGTTAAGGTCAGAAGCATCAGCATTGTTGCAATATCATAGACAATGAAAGGAGCAATCATGAGAAAATGACAGTGGAAACAGCAACCTTCCTGTCGCCAGTAAACCAATAGTAGTATCATTAGACTAATAGAAGGTCTCTAGGCTTGAACGGGGGACCCCCCACCGTACAGATCAGCTCAGTGGTATCACATCACAGGATCATCTAGTCTCTTCTCCTGCGAAAGTTCCCCATCACAATGAAACTCAAACGTGCTGCACTGCAATATGGCAAGCATTCGTCTATCAGGTATCTGCAGCTGCGTGCATGTAATGGCTAAATAGTGGGCCGACCAACCTGCACACAACAACATGCACCGTCTAGTCACCCAGACTGTTTGTGTACACAATGTACAGTACAAGCTCGCTGCTCACTGTGAAGGATGTCAAACAACAGACAGTCCTCATGTGAAGCAAACTCGATTTTAAAATTGATAACACGCAACTACAGTGTCGCGTGCAAAAGCAGCAAAATTGGCAAGATGGCTCACTAACAACTAACGCGGTGGTGCCAACTTAGCATTGTACATAGGGAGATAGGAATCATGACTACACCCCCCCTTGTTCGTACCACTAACCACTAGGGGCGCAAAATCGAGAACGCAGAGTTCAAGTTTGATAGAACGGAACC
Organism: Triturus cristatus; assembly: GCF_964204655.1. Classification (NCBI taxonomy): domain Eukaryota; kingdom Metazoa; phylum Chordata; class Amphibia; order Caudata; family Salamandridae; genus Triturus; species Triturus cristatus. Next base: position 336,173,022 of record NC_140579.1, read on the forward strand.
AAGGGCATGAACTGGAAGTCCATAGAAGGGAAGCGAAAAAGTCAGAAAAGAAATGTCAATGATGAACGATGTTGCAGGGAAATGAACCATGTAAAAGGGGAAAAAACATAACATCGATGGATGCACCATGAAATGAGCAGGGCTAAAGTCAATCCATCAAGGTATAAGCACAATAAGTTGCAACAGCTTCCAAGAGGAAATCGTTAGAACGTTCCGCAAAATTATCTGCCATCCAGTTCAGCATGGGGAAAGAACACACGTGTTCCTCAACAATCGGGGCATCCAGCACAATTTGTGGACAACAGGTGGGGACATCAAGATAACTTCTGGATAAGAATTCAGTTACAGCCGTTCCGATGTCCCAATTCCCGAGGACTCCATGTGCTGCAGCACAGGCCATAATCCTGACGCCAGAACAGTCCAACTCATGAGCCACTAAGGGGCTCATCAGTCGATCATAATCCGGGTCAGGAGACACCGAGTTACACAGGCACAAATCCAGAGCCCATTCGAATGGGCAATCTAGGCAATGAAAGACAGGTTGCACGCAGGTAAAGAAGGGAAACCGGAAGGACAATCCATAGGCACTGCTTAAGATCGCCAGCGGCAGAGTGCCGTAGAATTCAAGCATCTGTTTCCGAAGATGGAGCAGCCGGTGCATGCTGTCTTGTAACGCAAGTTGTGAAGCCACAGCGTAGTACGCAGATCAATAATAGCACCCCAGCCACGAGTGCGAGAAGCAAAGGGAGACCTCCGAAGACGCTAGAAAAAATCGAATGATGAAATGCGGGGATCACACCAAACAGAGTATGGAAGGAGGTCACGAGGCCGGAGCACACAATTTAGAAAAAAAACATCCAGGCCACTTGTTGACGAGGCATGAAAGATAGTCTGAATCCGAGTCCCAAATATGTAGTGGGAGATCAGTGTGAGCTACGTGAAGGACAAATGTTTCTCGGGATGAAGTCAACACGACTTGTTTTTGAGACAATAGAGCCCTTATTCTGCTCATCTTGTTGAACTCTGCTTTCAAGGTTGGAATGGAAGGCCAGATGGATACATCGAGCCGGCCATGCGGGGGTGGGAAAAGGACCTAATGACAGAAAACCACTCGTAGTGATACAGTCACGATGTGAGGAATTCCCGGAAGCATCCCACAGCAAGCTTCATCATTGAACAGCACATAATTACCGTTATCAAGCAGCGTACAAGACGGGGTCATAACTGGCACACAAATCCACCTCAGAATACAAGCTAAATCATGAGCATGCATATGACAAGCACCATGCAATTGAATCTGCCTACACACCACAGAATGATCCGGAGTGGAAGTGCACCCTTCACCTTTTAAATACACCTTCTTGCCGTCTCTCACACACCTGTTGTCACCTAGCACGGACACAAGAGACCCGAGCAAGTGGGAGGGCAGTGATGGGACTGGACAGGTCCTCCGCCTGACTCCCCTCGGCCTCCGTGCCACTTGCTGCACCAGACTCCCCAGCACTGGTGGCCCCGGTGCTGGATCCCTCCCCCACGTCCGTGCCAGTGTCTCCCTTGGTTTCCCCCGACGATGCTGTGGGCAAGGTGAAGAGACAGGAAATGATCAGACACCTGTATACATATGACACATGAGTCCAAACTACATAGGACACAGCGCATAGCATGAACATCTACAATACCACAAACATATGTAGGCCCTGCACCACACAGTTGGTCTACCCACCATGCCACTGGGAAACAATGAGAGCATGACACAACAGCAAATTTATTTGATATCAATTGATACAGAGGAGCTACTCTCTGGGGACAGTCGAGCACTGCATCACTGGCATGGCACAGTCACCTACACTCGCAACTGTCCCCTGATGCCAGGGACACGGATAATGACACCTGACTTGTAACTACCGGCGTTGCACGATTTGACTATGTCATGTGTGTGTCATGTGTTGCCATGAGCTTGCTGTAGTTGTTCTGTGACATGCATCTGCAGTTGCTGCATCCAACATGTGTGTGCGTGTCGATGGGCATGGCACACTATTACGCACACCAGGCCACATGTGGAATCAGACGTAACGGGTGTATGTATGCATTGCACATGGCCTTGCGAGACAAGGACATATCTGCGTAGTCTCAATGTATGTGTGATCATTCCTGACATGTACCCCTTCATGGCAAGGTGTGTGGAGTGTCCTATTTCAAGGACCTGTGACCTGTGCGTCTAGTGTTCCGCAACCGGTCTGTATGATGAAACATCCTTCTCATGCACATATGTGGTTGTCTGTCACTCCTGTAATGCGTCTGCCTGTTCACTTACACTGGCCCACAGCTAGTTCCATGGCATGTCATGTTGACCTTGAGCACCCACGTGTGTAGCTGACTATTGGTAGGGGTGTCACCTGGCTGGCATACGTGTCCTGGATGCATTGCACAGTACAGACTCTGTATGTAGCATATGTGTATTAGCTGTTGAACATGTGCTCAGTTCATTGACAGTGGTGTAGTGCTGTACTCAATCTTCGTTATTCCTTCCAAAATTCTGCAGGGCACCGCCTCACCCCCGACCAATGCCAGACTTGGCTGCCATGAGGGAACGTGACTGTATACACCGCTACCGTATCTCCCAACCGTTGATTGACAACTTGACCACAAGGCTGGAACCACACCTCCAACCGCTACACAGGTATCCTACTGCACTGATAGCCAAGATGAAGGTGATGGCAGCCCTACATTTCTTTGCCACGGGTACGTTTCAATTGACCATAGCTGATGTAGGTGGCATGTCCCAGACCATGTTCAGCCATGTCCTGCATGATGTGTTAGAGGCCGTGTTGTTACACCTGGATGAATTAATACATTTCCCAAATCGTGAGCAGTTGACAGGTGTCAAGGGTGAGTTCTATACCCTGGGAGGGATGCCCCATGTCATTGGGGCCATTGATGGAAACATGTGGCTTTGGTACCACCACACGCACAGGAGGTAGCCTTCCATAACCGCAAACATTACCACTCCATCAATACCCTTGTGGTATGTCTTGCTAACATGATATCCCATGTCTGTGCCTGTTTTCCAGGATCAGCACATGATGCCTACATCATGAGGCGTAGCAGGGTGCCTGAAATGATGCTGCAGCTGCGCAACGAACGTGCATGTCTTGTTGGTGGGTATACTCTGTTAGTCCTGTATTTAGCGGTATCTTGATATCTTACTGCTTCGCCTGACCCACTTCTGTCCATGATGTTTCCATGTAGGGGACACTGGCTATCCCAACATGCCATGGCTGATGACGCGTGTTAGACCTGACATCCTTGGCGTGGGTTTTTCCCCTATCTTTTGCCTCTGCTACCTGGATTTTTGATGCTGTGCTGAATTTCGTTTTTGCTGGTTTAGATGCTTTGGACACTCTGCCACTGCTAATCAGTGCCAGAGTGTCAGTGCTCCCTGTGTATAATATCATATTGATTGGATATACCTGATTGGCATATCTGTATCACCATGAAGTCCCTAGTAAAGTGCACGGTGTGTGCCAGGGCTGGTGATGAAAGATGCTACTAGTGGGTCTGCAGCGCTGATTGCGCCACCCACCTGTGCAGCCCTAAAATGGTGTCCCAGGCCTGCCGCCGCAGGCCTGCCTGCAGTCCCCGGACTGCCATGTCCTCCTGGCCAGTGTCCCCACTGGCCGGGCCTAACCCTTCCCTTTTTGTGCACATCAGTCATCCCTATGGAAGGCCCAAGAGCATGTACTAGTGCAGGTACCATGCTCTGGTGGTGAACAGCGGCCATTTTGTGTGTTCACTGCTGCAAGGTTATCTTGTTCCATAGGCTAACATGGGGGAGGCTGGTGCCAATGGCTATCAGCCTATCTTCTCATAGGAACAAGATAAGACATGAGTGTTTGATATCCCTGAGCTCAGCATTTAATAACACATCTTTTAGGAGAGGTTGTTTTTAAATCCTGAGTTGGAGAATAGTACTTTTTAGAGAGTAGCTGTTCTCTTGTCTGAGCCTTCTGTGTGCCTGGGCATGCTTGTGGATTGACTGTCTGGTTTGAGAGTGACAGGGGCTGGGGATCCCCCAGGAGGTTGGCTGAGTCAGCCCTTTGCTGAATGACGACATTTGCAAGTAGAGTGGAGGGAGGAGGTAGCACCTGGGAGTGAATAGGGATGTGCCTGCCTGCCACAGTGCTGGCTCCACCTCCTGCTGGGCAGCTGACGACTCTGCCCCTCACTCTGAAAGGAAAGACGAAGCCAGGAAAACAAAGTGCTCCAGCAACACCCAGAACTGGATCAGAGCGGGCTCAGGACCCACTTGCACAAAGACTTCAAAGACTTTTAGAGGTATAAGTAAAGAACCCCTGACAACAGATTTTTAGATTCTACAATCAAGAGGAACCTCTGCTGAAAGACGGACTGCGGAAGGACTGAAGGAAGATTGCCTTGCTGTGTGCTCTAAGGGCTGTTCTGCTGTGCAACTGAAGCTGAGGAGGAGAAGGGGCCTTGCTGTGTGCTCTGCCCCTGCCTACTTGACCTAACAAGACTTTGCTGTGTGCTGTGTCTTCAACTCTGAATCTCCAAGGGCCTGAGAAGAGCTGGCCTCCTTTTTTGCAACCCAGGGAGAGAAAGGTTGCCAAGAATATTAAGTTTCTGCTGTGTCCCCTCTGTGCTGCTGTGTGCTGCAAGGACCGTGGACTGTTCTACCAAGCGTCTAACCATCTGCCCCGGGAAGTGCGCTGGCTGCTCTCTGTTTTGCTGGAGAATGCCGCGCTGATTCTGGCCTGACACCGGCTGCCGCCCTGAGAAGACCGACGTGCTCATCGGCACGTGTATTGCTGTGGCTGCAGGATTGAGGGCGACCCCCGTGCTAACTAAGCCACTGCGAGGCTTGGCGGCGTCACGATCGACCCGCCGACACGGGGCGCCGAGGAATACCCTGCCCGCTATACACCGCCGCGGCCCGGGGGCTTGAAACTGATCGAAAGCTGCACTTCCCCGCTCTGTGAAGACGAGGAGCAGAGAACGGGGAGGCCGCGACCTGATTGGCTGCTGGTAGGAGGCTTGGTCAGAAGAGCCGCGCTGCGAGTGGCTGACTCCGGTAACGTCGACATCGTCACTGGGGGCTCGTCGAGGGAGCCGCGACCGGATTGGTCCATCGCTCGGGAGCTGTGAAAGCCCTGCACCGAGCAGCCCGAGAGGAGCGCTTTAGTTATAAGCGCAAGAGGCACCGCTGGAGGAACGTGGGTATTTAAATACTGAAAGCCTACAAACTTATTCTTTTTCTTTGAATACGAAGTCACACGAGAGACTAGAGACTACCTTTTTATGCTCCTAACAACCTAAGAAAACGATTAATGTGCAACGCTATGATAATTGATTTCCACTGCTGAAACTAGATAAAGTTATATTTTTGATATACTTACCTGTGTGGTCTACGTTTGTGGTGTACTAGGGGGGGTCATTGTAGATGTTAAGTGCGAATACTTTACACATTGCCTTGGGAATAAGCCTGTCTGCTCGAGCCAAGCTACCTAGAGGGTGAGCAGGGGTTATCTACCGTATGTGTCCCTGTACCCTGACTAGAAGCAAGGGTCCCTATTTGGTCTAATGTGCTTACCTCTGCCAACTAGAGACCCCCAGATCTAACAACGCCGCTCCGCAACCCCAGAACAGCCGCAGAACACCGGTACAACGACACCCATGGGCAGACGAGGCGCGTGATCGTGTGCACAACATGGCAGTGGAGAAGGCCGTGCCACTCATCCTGGATCCGGATGAGCAGGATAATCCACCCATGGAGGATGAAGGGCTCGGGCACGGGCAAGTGAGGATGACGATGAGGATGAGGACATCCGGAGTCAGCTTATCCGCAACTTCTTCTCATGATGGTGAGTCCCTGTGTCTGAGAGTGCATGCTTAGAGCCTTGTGTGGCATGTGTTGCAATGTGTGTGTCGAGCTGACTGTGTGCTAAGTGACTTGGAGGTGTGTTCTGATGTGTCATTCAAGTGATGATGTCATTCCCCAAATTTCAGCGGGTACACAAATTTCATTATTAGCATGGTGACAACATAAATCCTGTAGAGTGCATGTACATGTCTGCGGATTACTAGCTCTTCTCTGACTTGTTGTGTGTCTGTCCTCCCCATGTTCCTGCGGCTGTCGTCTGCTCATGTCATCATTGCACTCCTGCTATTCCTCATGAGTATTGCAGTGTGTGCTGGATCAGAGTTACATGCACAGACATGGTGAAAAGTCATTTTGGGTAAGGAGTGCAGCAAGGCGTTTTGTGGGTGGTACGTGTTTGTGATATGTGGGGACTGCTCCTGTGCATGTTGTGTTACCGTGCATACATGTCGACTCACCATGGGCCACCTGACGTGTTGCATGGCTCCCATGAATTGATAGTCACCCTTCCTGACAGTCATCTGTCATGGATTGTGGATTCTGATGAAGGTATCAATGTGTGTATAACGTCCCTCGGGAACATACGGGATGCCAATGGTGGACATGGTGTGGGACATCCCCATATGAGGCTCAATGGGGAATTGTACACTCTCCGTGTGCAGCAAGGGGTGTGAGGCTCAACCCCTTCACTTGTGTGCCAGCTCAGTAGGATTTACCACATCTGTGTGTTGCAGGGGGTGTCCAGTGTAGGTCACACATGGTCAGCCGAATGACCTGTGATTCTGTTCCAATGGATGCAATTCCTTTGGTGTGAGGCTGAGTAATAAAGGTGTTCGTCACACTCCAAGGTGCCTGGTCTCTGTCAATGCAGGTTTCTTGCCACTTGGCATGCAGCATCTCTGGCATACTTGCTGTCGATAATGCATAGGAGTCTATGTGTAGTCTAGCGACATGCATGCAGTTGTTCATGGATTAGGCTCTCTATTGGGCATGAAGTACATGGTCGTGTATGTTTTTTAGCAAGGTCGACCACACAATGGGCCATCACCAGCTGCTGAGGGTGTGTCTCCTGTGCGCAGGTCGCCCTTCAGTTTCCTGATCCGGTGTAATGACTCTTTGGTGATTGTGCATGCATTGTCTCTGGGTGTGCCATGTGACACTGGACACTCCTTACTTTACACACGCGCCTGTTGCAGTTGTCCATCTGACATCCTAGTCTTTGTGTGCAAAATGGGTCATTTTTCAGGGAGATGGTGCCTGCTGCTGCGGGCCCTGCACAAGCACCCAGTGGCCACACACACAAGATGGTGTGCATCATGTTTGGCTCGCTCACATATGCCATGCTAGTCCACAGCATCTGTACCTCATGCTGCAACGACCTCTGCATTATGCACATGATCCACAGATAGATCCACTCCAAGTTACGACAGACCATCCCCCAGGTCCATGACAACATCCGTCTCATATACTGCCCTGCCTTCTACGGTGCAAGTACATCCGCACTCCCAGGAACCTGGTCCACTTCCAGGGGGCATCTGCACACCTCAGCTTATACACCCTGCGCCCCAGCCACCTCACCGTCCTCCATAGATAGCTGCAATGGATCACTGTCTGCTGCAGGATGACCTCCACACTCCCCACCCACACTCAGGAGGCAGTCCACAACCCCGACCCCAAACCAACCTTGTACGTCTGTCATCCTAGATCCCGTTGGGCCATCTCCGTGCATCCAACCTTGCCCTGGCCACCGTTCTTCACATCCACCGGACTCCAGCATACAGGACATTGTTCTCCCACCTGGCCACACATACCTGGGACTCCCTCCCTGGGTACCTCCACATGGGCCATGACCTCTATGCCTTGATGATGATCTCCCAAATAGGTGTGTCCACACAGTTAAGCAAACCCCCCCTCAGTAGCCAGAGGCCATCACAGTGTTGTGCTCCATGCCTACATTGAATGATACCTTGTGACCCATGTGTGTCCTGGGTATGGATGGCTGGAGTTAGTTCAACACTCAGGCATAGTTAGACATTTCCACACACATATGTCGTTGAATAATGCAAAATGACAGCAACATCTCATGTGCAGAACAATGTGAATTTATTTTTGGCGGGGTGAGTCTTTTGGTAGATGTGCCAAGGTGCTCTACCGGGGGAATAGAATCCAAAGTTCACAGGGGGAGATGGCATCCTTGTCAGTTGAAGTCATCAGAGTCCAGACCACAGTGTTGGTCATCATTGGTCAGACTGTGACCAACAAGTCCATGTGGCAGAGAATGTCATTGGGTGAGGTGCTGCTGTTGCGCCAGAGGGCCAGGTGCCAGGCCAGTGACCTGGGAGACGGGGATGGTCCGCTAACTCTCACGGTCTTTTACGTGGAGGACCCACCTTCCTCCGGGGACCCTCAGATGCAGGCCTTGACGATGTCAGGGACGCTCCGTCAGATGAATCCTCCTCCTCCTCGTCCCTCCCTGTGTCTGGTGCTGGTCTACGCCTGGTGGTACAGGGAGGGTTTGCCAGGCTTTGGGCGATCTGACGGAGTGATTGTCCCACGTCCCTGTGCACCGCCAGGAGCTCAGCCAGTCTTGCCTCCATCCGTCCTTGGTGTTGTTGATGACTGGCATGATGCTCGACCTGCAGGTTCTTTATCTCATCGAGGGTCCCCTGGATACCGGAAAGTCTGGACACGACCTGGTCCATGCCTCTGGTGTCAAGCCGGTATGAGTCCAGGATGTTGCGTATGTGTGTCATACCGGGGTCCTGAGCTGGCTGGTCAGGTTTGCGCCTCCGCCTGCCTCCACTCCCACCACCCCTGCCCACACGAGCCTGGCCTGCCGCTGTGGGCACATCGGGTCTCCTGGACCCCTGAGGGATGGCATTTGCAGGGTTGCCTGCCTCCTCCTGGGTGCCCTGAGAACCTTGTCCCTCCTGGTCAGACTGGCTGTGTTGTTCAGTGCGAGCAGGGCTCCTGGGTGTCTCCTGGGATGTGGCAGGAATGGGGGTGGTGGTTGGCACAGATGTACCTGACGCAGGGGCTGCAGGGGCTTGTACACCAGAGGGGCCAGGTTGGTCGGGGTCATCCACAGAGTGGTGAGAGTCATCGTTGCCGGTGGGATCGTCTTCACGTGGTGCCTGGGACTGTGATTCTTCCCCCCCAGTGTTGGGGGGAGATCGTCGACGTTGCCCTGTGTGTGAGAGAGAGACAATGTTAATGCTGTTTCATGCCACATCCATGTTTCATACATATTCTAGTTGACACAGTTCACCCAGGTAGTTGGATGTCCCTAGCATTCCTCTCACTGTCCACTTGGGGATGGGCATGTTGCGGGGGACAGATTGGGATGTTCTCCTGAGTGTGTGACCTGTAGATAGTTGGCTCTGATGCATACTTGGCTCTGGATTGGTCTTGTTGTGTCACATGTCCATTGTGGGAGTGTGTGAATCCATTGTCTGCCCCGGGGGTGTGTGCTTGTGTTAGGGGGTTGTGACCAGGCGTGCTGTTGTGTGTAGTGTGAGTTGTCATTGGGTCTCCCAGGTGATGTGTGTGACCCCTCATGGTGCATGCTGGCATGACAGTGTGTGTGAGTTCCTGTGCTAGATACCTGTGCTTGTGGAGTTGGTGTTTGGGTGTACAGTGGTCCCAGGAGGGCCTTGTGCTGCATACAGCAGGGCCCAGTGTCAGCTACCTTGTCAGTACTTTGCCAGTCCCTGTGCATCGTGCATGGATATGTACCTATGCCATATGGGCTGAGGACATTGTTGTCTGCGTCTCATTTTGACAATGTGTTGTGTGGGGCCCACCCTCCCAGCCTCCCGGACATCCAGTCTTGTGTTTGTGGTTGTTGTAGCCTTGGACATGGCCTTGCCTTGATTTGTGATGGGTGAATGGTGATGTTAGTGGCATGGGCGTGGTTTTTGGGTGTGGTTGTGTGCGGTGAGTGCTTGGGGGTAGGTGCGTGCATTTGTTGTGGTTGGCAGGCGCGCAACACCCATTGGACTCACAGGGCTTCAGCCCCCCCCGTCGTGTGTGGCAGCCCGGGATGAGACAGCTTCCCGGCGCACTCACAGCCGCACCCGAGCACTTCACAGGCCTTTAACAGGCCATTTGCATGTTAATGAGGCCTCGCTGTTGTTTTACCCCTTTAAGAGCTCCTGCAGCTCCACTCTGCCTATGGCTTAAAAGATTCATCCCCCCCCCGAAATTTTTTCTTAGCCTCCCCCGAAATTTGGCTCTAGTTGCGCCTCTGGTGGTTGGGGTGTGGATGCCATTCCCCCCAAGTTACGTGAGTTGTTTGTGTACTCACCAGGCTCTGCGACTCCTTCGACTCTGTGTAGTCCCACCGGCGGTAGCATGGCCATCACCTTCTCATCCCAGAGATGGTAGTGTACGGGTCTGCGGATCGGCCCACCTCCAGTGATGTTGGTCTGGGCATGTTCTTCATTCATTTTCCTCTTGACCGCCCTGCGCAGATCGTACCACCTGGCTTGGCATTCATGCCTGGTCCTTCGGACGGGCGCAACAGCATTCACCTTGTCGACAATCCTCTGCCACATGGCTGATTTTGCAGCTATGCTGGTCTGTCTGACCAATGTTCCAAACAGCTGTGGCTCGACTCTGATGACTTCGTTGACAAGGAGCTCCAGCTCCGCCGTGGTGAACTTTGGATTCTTGTCTGTGGGCATGGTGTGGGGTGTGGGTGTGGGTGTGGATGGTTGTGGGTGTGTGTGTGTGAATGTCAAGAGGGGGATGTTTGTGGAGGTGGTTGTGTGAAGGTGTGTGAGTGAAGGTGTAGCGAAGGTATGAGTTGTGTGGGGTTGTTTGTCAGTGGGGTCTGGCAGCAGTGGGTCTGTTACAAAGGCTCATAGGTTGTGTGTGTGGGCACTTTTTATTGGTCCATTTTTGGGTGTGGCTGTGTTTGAATTTTGGTGGGTGTGTTATAAGTGGTGGTTGTGATTGTGGGCCTCTGTTTGCCTGTTTGGATGTGCCAGGTCAGTCTTTGAGATGTATTTTGTCATGTCGACGTGTTTTGTGTTGTTGTGCGAGTCGGATTGACCCTCCTTCTGCTGTTTTACAGTGTCCTGGTTCTGTAAGAGTATTTTTCGCGTAGGTACGATCCGTACATACACGATGCTGGGTGAGGGGGCTGGGGTACGGTGTTGGTGTGCGGCGCGTACATGTGGTGCAGGGGTACGGTGCGTACATGCGGTGGGGGGGCTGGGGGTACAGTGCATACATGCGGTGCAAGGGTTCGGTGCGTACATGCGGTGGGGGGCTGGGGGTACAGTGCGTACATGCGGTGCAGGGGTATGGTGCGTACATGCGGTGGGGGGGCTGGGGGTGCAGTGCGTACATGCGGTGCAGGGGTACGGTTCGTACATGCGGTGGGGGGCTGGGGGTACAGTGTGTACATGCGGTGCAGGGGCACGGAGCGTACATGCGGTGGGGGGGCTGGGGGTACAGTGCGTACAAGCGGTGCAGGGGTTCGGTGCGTACTTGCGGTGGGGGGGCTGGGGGTACAGTGCGTACATGCGGTACAGGGGTACGGTACGTACATGCGGTGGGGGGGCTGGGGGTACAGTGCGTACATGCGGTGCAGGGTTACGGTGCGTACATGTGGTGGGGGCTGGGGGTACAGTGCGTACATGCGGTGCAGGGGTACGGTGCGTACATGCGGGGGGGCTGGGGGTACGGTGCGTACATGTGGTGGGGGCTGGGGGTACAGTGCGTACATGCGGTGGTACGGCGTGTACATGAGGGGGTGCTGCGCGTACATGGGGGGGTACGGCACGTACAGTTGCGGGCCTGGGGTGCAGCGCGGACAGGGTGTTGTACGGTGCTGACATATTTGGGTGTGGGGGGGCTGTACGGCTCATACACGGGCATGAGTTTACCCGTGTACACGTGTGCTACTGCGTTGGCTCCGTACGGGCCTTTTTACGTGCGATTGTGTATTCGGACGGGCGGTCGGGATCGTACTTGCGCGCTCGGACTTGTGTTTTACGATTTGTAAGTGAAACTGTCCGGCTCACTTTCGTACACTTTTCCCGACGATATTCGGACGTGGACACTTTCCGACGCACTCTCGTAGACTTTTCCCAACACTATTCGTAGTTCTTTTTCACGTCCCAATCGTACTTTTCAGTTTGTACGGTACTTGTGCGACTCGTACGTAAAAAAATACGGATACGGGTCGTACGCAAATTATTTTTACCGGATCGGAATCGGCACCTTAATGTTTCAGTATCTTCTGCTAAATCTATTTCTTCTTCTCCTACAAACACATTTCTATAGTACTCATTATTTTTTAACAGATACAATGATGCTTTTTGCACTTTTCTAACATCCACTAACTCTAGCCAAATTTTCTTATTCTTAGTAGGAACACCATTAACTAGAATGACTAGTTTCTCATTTTCTGTATGGTCTACACCAATAGTTTCAATATTTTTCCTTAAATCTAACGGTAAATACACAACTCTTCCTTTCAATCCTCTTTGCAACTCTGATGGAGGTAATTTACCTGTTTTGGGCTCCATACGAACAATAGCCTGAAATGGGTGGACACATTGTATGAGAATAGACTCATACGTATTTAAATCTATCAAGCTCTGGAGGAATAGCAACCAACTCTAGATTATTATGAACAGCTCTAGCAGGCATTTTATTCTCATCTAATTTGTTATAACAATATTTGCAAATACGCTGCTCACATCCCAAATCAAAACAATCCTCTACCAGCAAATAAGTTGCAAATTCCATCCACTTATCATTATCTTCTATTTCACTTTTTAAATACAGATTGACACCCCTAGTCTGATTTTTATAGTGACTTCGCCGACACCAGGAACATTTGGTCTTTCACCTGAAATTACCTTAAACTTTGTGATTTCATCCTCAAATTTTTCTGTAATTACAGGTTGTACATTGTCTTCAACATTTTGTTCTACCAATGTGTCAGTTTCTTCACTCTCTTGCTGAGGACCAAAGTAACAAAACTCAATATCAACACAGACCTGCTTCCCATCTGATACTGACCCACGCAAAAGAGCACTGTTCAACTCACTTAACTTTAGTGCTGGACTTTTACATAATACAACCTTCTCACTAACTTCCGCATTTGAGTATGATGTACTGCCAGCATTCTGAAATAGTGAAAAACACTTTGACAAATTTTCCTAGAAAGACAAGCCAGAGAATGACCTTGCAAACCAATATGTTTTCTCACTCTGCAAGGGTCTAGTCCTTGCAACAGCTTAATCTTTTGTTTTACACTTTTTTTAGTATAAGCTCGTAAAAAACGACATAATTTTTCAATAGATTCCTGTCGTACACTGCAAACACTACTGCAATCCCAAGTGTACACAGGGTTTTTAGCACGTCTCCCTAAAACTTCATCAGCTATCACTTCTTCTGCATTTCTTTCAACCATTTTCTCTTTCTCAATTGGACAACCGTCGCTAACGTCATAACCTCTACTACTGGTGTCAACTGCATACAATAATTTTTCGCTCAGTGAATAACTCTCTTCATTAAAAAAGGCTCTGAACTGGAACTGTGTTTCCATTCTCCCAAAAAAACATCACAATTTTTTTTTTTATTATTAACTCTTTTCCTCCTACTTTTGGCCTTCATTACATGTATTGGTTTATCTAGTGATCGAATTCTGTTTAACACTAAAATAAAGTTTCCTTTTTACTTCAAATGCCTTTTCCACAATGTTTTCAATATGCTTCTTCTTTTTATAAAATAAAGCACTCTTTATATATTTCTTCACATCTTAAAGCGAATTATGCACTACTCTCTTGTAAAATATTTTTTTGCGTAATTCCTTATACTGATTTTGCCTTCTTTTACCATACTTTATCTCCTTTGACTGACCATTTGCTTTTTTACTTTTCCTCTTATTTTGAATTTTTTTCTTACTTGAAGAATTCTCAGTAGTTCCAGCATTTTCTACATTCTGTTTGCTCCTACAAACATTTTTAATAAATTGCTTTGTGATCTTACCAGAAGATTTTTTCCTTTTAGCCACATTATCTTGTACATTCAATACTTGTGGTTGATGTTTCTTCAAATAATCCTCCTGTCTCTGTTCTTCTCTTTTTCTTTTTTTTCTGGCATGATTTCTCTATTTTAACGTTCAAAAACAGTATCTGTAAAAAAGAATCACAAATAAATGTATATTAATAACTTTCAAATGTATCCTATTCCATTACTGTACAAACACATATTATATAAAAACTGACTAAGAAACTATAGCCCTGAACCACAAGTGTGACGATCGTTAAAACACTACATGCATAGTGCATACTACTTTGAAGCAGTTCATGCCCTAAAGCCTACCTCACTAAAAGACTACATGCTAACTGACTAAATGATTACAGTACTATAAGGAGACACACTGGGTGAGTAACAGGGTGTTTGCTAGAAGTGTATGAATACTAACAAGGGAATGGAAAGTGTGAAAGACAACTGTGTAGGTGATTAGAGGACTGCATCCATACTGGATAGGCATTTAAAGCAGACCATGTGCTAAGGCCTGGCTCACTGCATGAGTACTTGGGTACTGACTGAATGATTAGAGTACAGCAATGAGAGTGCCTGGGTGAATTTATATAAGTGGTAGGCTTTTGGCGCTGGGAATGGATTGGTACTTGGCACTGAATGGGTCACTAGAGGAGAGCAAAGGGAGTGACAGGATGTTTGCTGGACTGTATGGATACTGACTAGGGAATTGAAGGTGTGAAAGACAAGTGTCTAGGTGGTTAGAAGACTGCATGCATAGTGGATAGGGGTTTGAAGCAGTCCATGTGCTAAGGCCTGGCTCAGTGCATGAATACTTAGGCACTGACTGAATGATTAGAGTACTGCAAGGAGAGTGTCTTGGTGAATTTATAAGTGTTTGGGTTTTGGCACAGTGAATGGATTAGTACATGGTGCTGAATGGGTCACTAGAGGACTGCAAAGGGAGTGACAGGGTGTTTCCTGGAAGTGTATGGATACTGACTAGGGAATTGAAGGTGTGAAAAACAACTGTGTAGGTGGTTAGAGGTCTGCATGCAGAGTGAATAGGCGTTTGAAGCGGTCTATGTGATAAGGCCTGGCTCACTGCATGAGTACTTGGGTACTGACTGAATGATTAGAGTACAGCAAGGAGAGTGCCTGGGTGAATTTATAAGTGGTTGGCTTTTGGCACAGTGAATGGATTAGTACTTGGTACTGAATGGGTCACTAGAGGAGTGCAACAGGAGTGAAAGGGTGTTTCCTGGAAGTGTATCGATACTTACTAGGGAATTGAAGGTGTGATAGACAAGTGTATAGTATGTTAGAAAACTGCATGCATACTGCATAGACATTTGAAGCAGTCTATGTGGTAATGTATGGTTCACAACATAAGTACTTAGAAACTGACTAAATCATCAGACTACTGCTAGGACAGTGCCTGGGTAAAACTTTTAAATTTTCAGTTCTGGCACAGTGAAGAGAATAGTAAATGGTACTGCACCTTAGTGTCAGACCCTGATTCATTTTATAAATGCATAAGCAAAGACTAGCTTCTAATGCTACGAAAACTTGACAACATGACCGGTTTTAAAAGAGTTATCTGTCAGAAAATACACGATGTTACCAAATGCTTCTCTCACTGTGGTTCCCAAATGCACACACACTCACAGTGTGATTCAAGACAAGCACCACTATCCCTAGGAGTTTACCAAAACTCATTCACAACAGTGGAAGTGGTAAGGGAACTGCACACAATCTACATATTTCAGGACTGTACTTTAGTGTCAATGCCTGACTCATTTAATCAAAGTATAAGCCATAACTGTCTTCTAATGCTACTAAAACATGACAACATGACAGGTTTTAAAACAGTTATCTGTCAGCAAATACACAATGTTACCAAATGCTTCTCTCACAGTGGTTCCCAAATGCACACAGACTCACAGTGTGATTCTAGACAAACAACACTATCCCTAGCAGCTTACCAAAACTCATTCACTACTGTGCAAGGGATAAGGACACTACACAGAATCTACATATTTAAGTACTGCACTTTAGTGTCAACGCATGACTCATTTTATCAATGCATAAGCAAAGACTGGCTTCTAATGCTACTAAAACTTGACAACATGACAGGTTTTAAAACAGTTATCTGTCAGAAAATACACGATGTTACCAAATGCTTCTCTCACAGTGGTTCCCAGATGCACACAGACTCACAGTGTGATTCTAGACAAGCACGACTATCCCTAGGAGTTTACCAAAACTCATTCACTACAGTAGAAGTGGTAAGGGAACTGCATACAATCTACACATTTCAGGACTGCACTTTTGTGCCAAAGCCTGACTCATTTACTCAAAGCATAAGCAAAAACTGCCTTCTAATGCTACTAAAACTTGACAACAAGAGAGGTTTTAACCCCTTGTGTGCCCATGACGAGCTGGACTCGTCATGGGCCGCGGTTGCGCTGAGCCCATGACGAGTCCAGCTCGTCATGAGCCCCGCCCGCTAATGCAACGGCCGGCGGGGAAAGGACGTGGCACACAAGGGGTTAAAACAGTTACCTGTCAGCAAATACACAATGTTACCAAATGCTTCTCTCACAGTGGTTCCCAAATGCACACAGACTCACAGTGTGATTCTAGACAAACAACACTATCCCTAGCAGCTTACCAAAACTCATTCACTACTGTGCAAGGGATAAGGAGACTACACAGAATCTACATATTTAAGTACTGCACTTTAGTGTCAAAGCATGACTCATTTTATCAATGCATAAGCAAAGACTGGCTTCTAATGCTACTAAAACTTGGCAACATGACAGGTTTTAAAACAGTTATATGTCAGAAAATACACGATGTTACCAAATGCTTCTCTCACAGTGGTTCCCAGATGCACAAAGACTAACAGTGTGATTCTAGAGGGCAACAGCCATTACAACGCGGTTTTTACCACGCGCAGCTTTTACATCGCATGCGTTACAACGCATGCGATGTTACAACGCAATGCCATTACAACGCAAGTCTTTACATCGACTTGCGCTAGATGGCGTGCTAACATTACAAATAGTGTAGTTTACTATCCCAACACCTTCCCTACTGTTACGTGGACTGGAGTTGGAATAGTAAATTACACTTTTCTAATGTTAGCACGCCATCTAGTGCAAGTCGATGTAAAGAATTGCGTTGTAATGGCATAGCGTTGTAATGTCATACATCCGATTCTAGACAAGCACCACTATCCCTAGGAGTTTAAGAAAACTCATTCACTACAGTAGAAGTGGTAAGGAAACTGCACACAATCTACACATTTCAGGACTGCACTTTTGTGCCAAAGCCTGACTCATTTACTCAAAGCATAAGCAAAAACTGCCTTCTAATGCTACTAAAACTTGACAACAAGACAGGTTTTAAAACAGTTACCTGTCAGCAAATGCACGATGTTACCAAATGCTTCTCTCACAGTGGTTCCCGAATGCACACCCACTCACAGTGTGATTCTAGACAAGCAACACTATCCCTAGCAGCTTACAAAAACTCATTCACTACTGTGCAAGGGGTAAGGAGACTACACACAATCTACATATTTCAGGACTGCACTTTTGTGTCAAACCCTGACTTATTTAATCAAAGCATAAACAAAAACTGCCTTCTAATGCTACTAAAACTTGACAACAAGACAGGTTATAAAACAGTTATGTCAGCAAATACACAATGTTACCAAATACTTCTCTCACAGTGGTTCCCAAATGCACACAGACTCACAGTGTGATTCTAGACAAGCAACACTATCCCTAGCAGCTTACCAAAACTCATTCACTACTGTGCAAGGGGTAAGGAGACTACACACAATTTACAAATTAAAGTACAGCACATTAGTGTCAAAGCATGACTCATTTTAACCATGCATAAGCAAAGACTGGCTTCTAATGCTACTAAAACTTGACAACAAGACAGGTTTTAAAACAGTTACCTGTCAGCAAATGCACAATGTTACCAAATGCTTCTCTCACAGTGGTTCCCGAATGCACACCCACTCACAGTGTGATTCTAGACAAACAAACACTATCCCTAGCAGCTTACCAAAACTCATTCACTACTGTGCAAGTGATAAGGAGACTACACATAATCTACATATTAAAGTACAACACATTAGTGTGAAAGCATGACTCATTTTATCAATGCATAAGCAAAGATTGGCTTCTAATGCTACTAAAACTTGACAACCTGACAGGTTTTAAAAGAGTTATCTGTCAGAAAATACATGATGTTACCAAATGCGTCTCTCACAGTGGTTCCCAAAAGCACATACACTCACAGTGTAATTTTAGACAAGCACCACTATCCTTAGGAGTTTACCAAAACTCATTCACTACAGTGGAAGAGGTAAGGGGAATGCACACAAACTACATATTTCAAAACTGCACTTTAGAGTCAAAGCCTGACTCATTTAATCAAAGCATAAGCAAAACTGCCTTCTAATGCTACTAAAACTTGACAACAAGACAGGTTTTAAAACAGTTACCTGTCAGCAAATTCACGATGTTACCAAATGCTTCTCTCACAGTGGTTCCCAAATGCACACAGACTCACTGTGTGATTCTAGACAAGCAACACTATCCCTTGCACTATACCAAAACACATTTCTTCATCTAGAAGGAGTACTATATTTTAGTGTAGAAACATAACTCATTTCACAAATTCATAAACAATGACTGGTTTCTAATTCTACCAAAATATAAAAACAGCACAGTTATCTGTCTACAAACACATGAAAAACACAAATGCTTATCACAGAATGGTTTCTACATGCACACACACTGTCAATAAGATTGTAGAAAAAAAAGTACTCCCTACACTTTAGCAGGAGAAATACATTAGTCTGATTAAAATCAAAATAGTCTACATACATCCCCTCACAATTAAATAACTCACCTTTCAAGTTGTTTTGTAGATTAAGAAGTATATCAGTCACACACCAGATATCAGTCACACACCAGATTTTCTTATACAGCATCTTTGCACTGTGCACCTGTCAGCAGAACCAAAGAATGGCAAAGTTTCCCTCTCATTTTCCACACATATACATGTAAACATCAAATCACATTCCTTCCCACATAAATTCAAAAGCAAACACACATTTCTATTGGTTAAACATTTCAACCCTTTCCAAATGACATAAATTTGAACCCTTCCCCCAATCTGCCTACCCTGAAAGTTTTGTGGTGGTTCGTCAAGCGGGGGTGAGAAAAAAGGGGGGTCCCAAAACGCATTTTCCCCATGCAATTTACCATAGGATCTGTTGTCGCAGCTACAGCCCGAACCGCTGAACGGAATGACACCAAATTTGGCAAAGAGATAGTCCTTAGTTCAGACTCATGCCTTTTGCATAAATGGTGTGAATCCGTTCAGTAGTTCCTGAGAAAATGAGAGTTAAAAGTACATAAATATCTATGGCCGGGGAGGATCCGCGGATCCTACCCGCACCGTAAGCGCATCCTCCCCGAACCAAGCGCGCACCCTCCCGATCACGTGCTGACTGCTAATTGGCTGTCGGGTGTCTGTCTACATTCAAAACCAGGAACTGTTGGCAGCCATTTTCTGCCTCGGTAGAAGCGAGGCTGAAGAAGCAAGGGGAATAAGTGTGTAAAACATATAAAGGGGGCAGAATGGAAATACTCTGACCCTCTAGAGGTGCAAGAAGGACCCCCTGGGGCCCCCTTTTTTTTTTTTTTTAAACGGCAAAATCCTATCGCGTTGGGTGCACAGATTCTCTCGCGTTGGGTGCACGGATCCAAGGAATTTTTTGAGGAAAAAAGACAAGAAATCATTGGTTGTATGACTACTTTCTACACTGAAAGGTAGGGTGTATATTTCTGTTTGTTAAAGGTATGATTCATATTGGTTAACAAAATACAGATTGTAACGAACATTATATATGATAAGCTGATATGTTGAAAAGTCAAGCACACTTCCTGTCTTGTTTAGCAGCATTGTGTGCTGAACTTGTGACCCGTGTCCTGAGTGCAGTGTTTCTATGGTAAGAGGCAGAAGGCAGATTGGGGGTAGGGTTGAAATGTATTTCAGTTGGAAAGGGTTGAAATGTTTAACCAATAGAATTGTGTGTTTGCTTTTGAGTGCATGTGTGAAGGATTGTGATTTGATGTTTACATGTATATGTGTGGAAAATGAAAGGGAAAATTTTCCATTCTTTGTTTTTGCTGAGAGGTGCACAGTGCAGAGATTCTGTAAAAGAAAATCTGGTGTGTGACTGATAAACTTCTTAATCTACAAAACAACTTGAAAGGTGTGTTATTTGATTGTGAGGGGATGTATGTAGAGTATTTTGATTTTAATCAGACTAATGTATTTCTCCTGTAGGGAGTACTTTTTTCTCTGCAATCTTATTGACAGTGTGTGTGCATGTAGAAACCATTCTGTGATAAGCATTTGTGTTTTTCATGTGTTTGCAGACAGATAACTGTGCTGTTTTTATATTTTGGTAGAATTAGAAACCAGTCATTGTTTATGAATTTGTGAAATGAGTTATGTTTCTACACTAAAATGTAGTACTCCTTCTAGATGAAGGAATGTGTTTTGGTATAGTGCAAGGGATAGTGTTGCTTGTCTAGAATCACACAGTGAGTCTGTGTGAATTTGGGAACCACTCTGAGAGAAGCATTTGGTAACATCGTGTATTTGCTGACAGATAACTGTTTTAAAACCTGTCTGGTTGTCAAGTTTTAGTAGTATTAGAAGGCAGTTTTTGCTTATGCTTTGATTAAATGAGTCAGGCTTTGACTCTAAAGTGCAGTTCTGAAATATGTAGTTTGTGTGCATTCCCCTTACCTCTTCCACTGTAGTGAATGAGTTTTGGTAAACTCCTAGGGATAGTGGTGCTTGTCTAGAATTACACTGTGAGTGTGTGTGCTTTTGGGAACCACTGTGAGAGAAGCATTTGGTAACATCATGTATTTTCTGACAGATAACTCTTTTAAAACCTGTCATGTTGTCAAGTTTTAGTAGCATTAGAAGCCAGTCTCTACTTATGCGTTGATTAAATGAGTTAGGATTTGACACAAAAGTGCAGTCCTGAAATATGTACATTGTGTGTAGTTCCCTTACCACTTCCACAGTATTGAATGAGTTTTGGTAAACTCCTAGGAATAGTGGTTGTTGTCTAGAATCATTTTGGTAGAATTAGAAACCAGTCATTGTTTATGAATTTGTGAAATGAGTTATGTTATGTTTCTATACTAAAATGTAGTACTTCTTCTAGATGAAGAAATGTGTTTTGGTATAGTGCAATGATTAGTGCTGTTTGTCTAGAATCATACAGTGAGTATGTGTGCATTTGGGAACCACTGTGAGCGAAGCATTTGGCAACATCGTGTATTTGCTGACAGATAACTGTTTTAAAACCTGTCATGTTGTCAAGTTTTAGTAGCATTAGAAGCCAGCCTTTGCTTATGCATTGATGAAATAAGTCATGCTTTGACACTAACGTGCTGTACTTCAATATGTAGATTGTGTGTAGTCTCCTTACCCCTTGCACAGTAGTGAATGAATTTTGCTAAGCTGCTAGGGATAGTGTTGCTTGTCTAGAATCACACTGTGAGTCTGTGTGCATTTGGGAACCACTGTGAGAGAAGTATGTGGTAATATCGTGTATTTGCTGACAGATAACTGTTTTAAAACCTGTCTTGTTGTCAAGGTTTAGTAGCATTAGAAGGCAGTTTTTGCTTATGCTTTGATTAAATGAGTCAGGCTTTGACACAAAAGTGCAGTCCTGAAATTTGTAGATTGTGTACGGTTCTCTTACCACTTGCACTGTAGTGAATGAGTTTTGGTAAACTCCTAGGGATAGTGGTGCTTGTCTAGAATCACACTGTGAGTTAGTGTGTATTTGGGAACCACTGTGAGAGAAGCATTTGGTAACATTGTGTATTTTTTAGCAGATAACTCTTTTAAAACCTGTCATGTTGTCAAGTTTTAGTAGCATTAGAAGCCAGTCTTTGGTTATGCATTGATAAAATGATTCATGCTTTGACACTAAAGTGCAGTACTGAAATATGTAGTTTGTGTGCAGTCCCCTTACCCCTTCCACAGTAGTGAATGAGTTTTGGTAAGCTGCTAGGGATAGTGTTGCTTGTCTAGAATCACACTTTGAGTCTGTGTGCATTTGGGAACCACTGTGAGAGAAGCATTTGGTAACGTTGTGTATTTGCTGACAGATAATTGTTTTAAAACCTGTCATGTTGTCAAGTTTTAGTAGAATTAGAAGACAGTTTTTGGTTATGCTTTTATTAAATGAGTCAGGCTTTGACACAAAAGTGCAGTCCTGAAATATGTAGATTGTGTGCAGTTCCCTTATCAGTTCCACGGTAGTGAATGATTTTTGGTAAACTCCTAGGTATAGTGGTTGTTGTCTAGAATCACACTGTGAGTCTGTGTGCATTTGGGAACCACTGTGAGAGAAGCATTTGGTAACATTGTGTATTTTTTAGCAGATAACTCTTTTAAAACCTGTCATGTTGTCAAGTTTTAGTAGCATTAGAAGCCAGTCTTTGCTTATGCGTTGATTAAATGAGTCATGCTTTGACACTAATGTGCTGTACTTAAATATGTAGATTGTGTGCAGTACCATTACCTCTTCTAGACTAGTGAATGAGTTTTGGTAAACTGCTAGGGATAGTGTTGCTTGTCTAAAGTCACACTGTGAGTCTGTGTACATTTGGGTAAGGATTGTGATAGAAGCATTTGGTAACATGGTGTATTTGCTGACAGATAACTGTTTTAAAATCGGTCATGTTGTCAAGTTTTAAGCTTTAGAAGCTAATCTTTGCTTATGCATTGATAAAATGAGTCAAGGTTTGACACTAAAGTGCAGTACCATGTACTATTCTCTTCACTGTGCCAGAACTGAAAATTTAAAAGTTTTACCCAGGCACTAACCTAGCAGTAGTCTGATGATTTAGTCAGTCTCCAAGTACTCATGTTGTGAACCATACATTACCACATAGATTGCTTCAAATGTCTATGCAGTATGCATGCAGTCTTCTAACATACTATACACTTGTCTTTCACATTTTCAATTCGCTAGTCAGTATCCATACACTGCCAGGAAACACCCTGTAACTCCCTTTGTAGTCCTCTGGTGACCCATTCAGCACCATGTACTAATCCATTCACTGTGCCAAAACCCAAACACTTATAAATTCACCAAGATACTATCTTTGCAGTACTCTAATCATTCAGTCAGTGCCTGAGTATTCATGCACTGAGCCAGGCCTTAGCACATGGACTGGTTCAAACCCCTATCCACTATGTATGCAGTCTCCTAGCCACCTAGACACTCCCTGTGCGAAAAGTCTACCACTTATAAATTCACCTAGGCACTCTCCTTGCTGTACTCTAATCATTCAGTCGAAACCCAAGTACTCATGCAGTGGGGAACAGCCATTACAACGCGGTTTTTACCACGCGCAGCTTTTACATCGCATGCCTTACAACGCATGCGATGTTACAATGCAATGCCATTACAACGCATGTCTTTACATCGACTTGCGCTAGATGGCGTGCTAACATTACAAATAGTGTAGTTTACTATCCCAACACCTTCCCTACTGTTACGTGGACTGGAGTTGGAATAATAAATTACACTTTTCTAATGTTAGCACGCCATGTAACTTGCGTTGTAATGGCATAGCGTTGTAACATCGCATGCGTTGTAACGCATGCGATGTAACTGCACGCGTTGTAATGACACGCGATGTAACTGCACGCGTTGTAATGACACGCGTTGTAATGTCATACATCCCATGCAGTGAGCCAGGCCTTAGCACATGGACTGCTTTAAATGCCTATCCATTATGGATGCAGTCCTCTAATCACCTACACAGTTGTCTTTCACACCTTAAATTCCCTAGTTAGTATTCATACACTTCTAGCAATCACCCTGTCACTCACCCAGTGTGTCTCCTTATAGTATTGTAATCATTCAGTCAGTAAGCATGTAGTCTTTTAGTGAGGTAGGCTTTAGGGAATGAACTGCTTCAAAGTAGTATGCACTATGCATGTAGTGCTTTAACCATCGTCACACTTGTGGTTCAGGGCTATAGTTTCTTAGTCAGTTTTTATATAAAATGTGTTTGTACAGTAATGAAATAGCATAAATTTGAAAGTTATTAATATACATTTATTTGTGATTCTTTTTTACAGATACAGAACAGGAGTGTTTCTCATCTGTTTGCACTCTTCTCGTGCAAGATTGTTTGGATGAAGGGTCATTAGGTGTTTCATCATACTTGCCGTGCCGCACAAGTATTTCTTGTTAGGATCCCCTCGCGACAGGACTCTTTTGCAAATCTTGCACGTGACCAAGGTGGCATTGGTCTTATTCTGCCCCTCGGGAAAAGTAAAAAATTTCCACACCACTGAAGAAAAACGTTCTTTGTTGTGGTGCCTCCTCCAAAAATTCAGCCTCAGAAATATGAGGAGATGCAGGTGATGCCTGCTGCCCTGAAGCCATTTTTGGTTGAAAAATGTTAGAGCTAAGTGTAACACTTAGTCTAAAAAATCTTCTTCTATCCAATGAGATGCTCCTCTAAAGAAGGTCAAAGAAGAATGATTAAAATGGGTGGGGTCTTTCAATAGTTAGAAGAGGAAGTGTAATGAACCAATCAAATCTCTTTTTTTGCAGGTCACATGGGATCCGCGCACCCTGCGCTTACGCAGCACGCACCAAGCACGCATCCGCGAAATTGAAATAAAAAAAATTATAGGATTAGATGTAAAAATATATTACTTTTAAGACTAGTTTAGAGTTTGTCTTCAATTAATATTCACATGAAATACATAAATATGTTTTTTTAAATGTTAAATACTTCGCGGGATCCACGCATCTACCGCGTCATAGACGCAGATGACGCATCGCGGAAGCGTGTAAACGTCGCGTTACGTACATCGAACGTGTCGCGTAAAGGCTTGGAGTCGCGTACCGGTCGCATTGGAATCGCGCACTAACCACGTACCCGACCCATACCATGCGCGGATGCTAGGGATCGAGAACGGTGCGCATAGGGTGCGCGGATCCAAAAATATTGAAAAAAATATATACAATAAAGTTTTGAACATATAGTTAAAAAAAAGTTTGAAAAATATCAAAAAATATGTTTGAAAAACCCATTAAGTTCAAATAATATTTTTTTATTTTTAAAAGAATTAATTGAAAAAATAAGTTTAAAAAATGGTGATAAAAAAGTATTTAAAAAAAAAGGAAATTAATGAAATGGACACACTGAATTTGAAAAATATACAAATCCAATCAAAATCATTAAGCATGATATCTTCAGAGATAAGTTATAGATAGGAATTAGCATTTAAAAAACCTTTGAAATTCCCTGAAAAAAACATAGGTTTCATGCACGTTATAGTTAGGAATTGGCATTTAAAATACCTTTGAAATTAACTGAAAAAACCAAAGGTTTCAGGGGCGTTATCGTTAGGAATTGGCATTTAAAAAACCTTAGAAATTCAATGAAAAAACCATAGGTTTCAGGGGTGTTATAGTTAGCTGGACATTTCCCTCATACAAAACCATAGAAATTCCCCTGTTATAGTTAGTTCAGCTAACTATAACTCGTGCCCCCCGCAATGCACTGCTGATGACGTCACATATTACATCACTCATGACATGGTCAGTGACATCACTGATGACATCTCAAATGACATCACTGATGACATCACTGATGACATCATCCATGTGATATATATATATAATCTCAATAATTCTCCCTTCTCACACTCCATACAGATGAGACCAGGACGACAGGGCTGCAATTCCTATTTTACTTGCTGTAGATGTATCATCAATGCATTTCAGCTGTACTGTTCAGCCCTGGTCATGATTGAGATGACATTTTTAATATCTACATTTAAATCAGTCATAATCCATTAATACAGACAAAGGACAAGTGAGTCGATGAAAATGGGGGTCCATCCTGTAATATATAAATCTGTTGCATTTCCTTATATGAAATTTATTATAAATTCTAATACATCATAATTAAAGCAGAAAAGTGAAAATTCAATCAAATTAATAATACATCACTGATGTCACCTCCAAATCACTTATGATTGATCATAGTTTTCTTCATATTGCCAAAATATGAAAAAGTGTTCTTCTAATACTAATTCATGACCTGTGAATAATATCAACTCAATCATTATTCAATTCTGCAAAATGTACTCTAATAATGAGAAGTCTAATTTCATTGGATTTGATGCTGCATTTTCTGGGCCCAGTTGCTCACCATTGGTCCTCCGAGGGACCTTTTTATCCGACTGAGAGGTGATAGGAGTTAGCGTAAATATCATTCAAAATTTAACTACAGTGCAAGCCATCTAGTTACACAAAGAGGATTGGGAATCAGTAGCTTGGGTTAAGAAGATTTATTAGAAATTCAGTATCAAGTTCAATTACACTACTTGCAGCACCATGCTATAAATATGTAGAATAACAACTTGGATTCCTAGACACCTGAAAAAGATGAACTAGTATTAAACAAACAGACAATTCTGTGACCGCAATACAGAATAGGAGCATCAAAATCCGGTGCTCCAATTATAATCTAAAACTCTCTCTCCTATACACTAGTGATCTAGGATTTCAAAGTCGTCAGGATGGTTGAGGAATAAAAGTGTTATAAATCAGGGAATTTCAAATGTCAGAATGAAATAAATCATGTAGGGAAATGTTAGCATCTCAGAAGCTCAGTAAGGAGTCTTCTGTCGGTCAGGTATAAGTGTTAGCCTGCGCCTCACTTAAGCAAGAATCAAAAGGAAGCATTGAGGTATAAAACCTCTCAAAGTCCATTCAGATAGTAGGGAATCAGGGAAGGTTTCTGCACGGAATCTGAGAAGAATCGACAAGGGATCTGTGGACAAATTTAGGGGTAACATTATATTATAACGTGCAAAGTCCACTAGACAACACCCCTTTTGATCACACCATCAGGGGTCCATTGTCCTCGTCAAATACCCAAGTTGCAGACTGCAAAATTGATGGTTTATCCCACACTGGACATGGTGATGACATCTCTCCTTCGGACACACGTGGATTGTAACATTTGTTAAACAGTCCATTCAGTTAGCACTCTGCTTCTCTGTGTACCTTCGTTAAGGTCTTCTTCTCAAGCTCTTTCCCCATCCCTAGTACAGTAATGTATCTGTTCTAAACTAACAATGTATGTGAATACCT
Source organism: Triturus cristatus (assembly GCF_964204655.1). NCBI lineage: Eukaryota > Metazoa > Chordata > Amphibia > Caudata > Salamandridae > Triturus > Triturus cristatus. Next base: position 336,200,186 of record NC_140579.1, read on the forward strand.
ACAAGAAACATCGAGTTAGCAGGAAATGAAATCAGCTTTACGCAGCATGGTGAAATACGGGCCTATATATGAAAGCTTAAACATTAATTTCAATGGTGCACATTTAATATGAGTGTGCACATTTACACACAAATGAATATAAGTTTATGATGCATTAGGCTTCATGTTACATGTAATGATCAGTAAGCTGTTAAAATAGTAAGGTGTAAGCATGGATGAGATCTACATTTAAATAAATTATGTGGAGTATTAATATACACGTTACATAAATGTAATATTGTTTCTAGTAGGATCACATTCTACATACATGAGGATGGTATTAAGCACAGTTTTAAATCATTATGTGTTATTTACGCAGTATAGCACACACATTAGAAAAGTCACATTTCATCTCAATGATGAGTACATTATCTACTAAATGAGGATGGTCCTTTATTTATCACACTAAGTTATGGCAAAACATGTATGTGACTTAGTTCTCTAATCCTACAGTGAAGGTGCTCTTTAATAATATCAAGTGCAGCACTTACATTCATTTGTTAAACCATACATGAATCATGTGCTAACTGTACTTTCATATAGTGTGTCTCCTAAGTGTTTGTGATGTATAAGGGGGGGAACCTTGATGTTGCACTACGTTTTGTAGATCAATTGCTCACGTGTAGTCCCAGTGGGCATTTTATTTAGTGAAAATCATGCACTATTGCATTTCCCTATATCGAACTTAAAATCTCAAACTTCAATCCATTGCATGATTTATAATAGCAGAACCAAAATGTCAAACAAATGATTATTATATTAAGCCGATTCAACTCAAGCAATATAGAGTCCAATTTCATTTTATTTCTCCACTTCTCAAATCAGTGGAAGTTTCAAAAATATAGCCCCAGTAAGCATTCAAGCCGGAAATCCAAGCTATGCCTTGCATTTATTACATTTCGCAAACCCCTCTGCAGGTGAAATCCATGTGTCTTGCTTCTTATCGTATTTAATATCACTCTTCACCAAATGGTCTTGCATATACTTAGCACATCTGTAAGTAATAAGGGGTCTCCAGGAGATCTCCTGCCCAATTATGGGCTCACACCTAATGAGGTGCGAAACCCTTACTTTCAAGTTCTTATGATTATAGTGTGTAATGAATCTATATTCATTCATTACTTTCTTCTCTTAGCCATCTCTTAGCTGTTTCTCTCTTACACTGTTTTGCTCTATTCGAGGCTGCTTTCAAGATGTTTGCATTATAACCTCTTGCCTCAAACATTGTTTTGGTACATATTTCTATTTCATGGTGCTCTTCATCAGTTCTGCATATTCTCTGACTCTATAAAGCTCTCCAAAGGGTATACTTTTTATCGGCGGTGCAGGGTGAAAGTTCCAGGCATGCAGAATGTTACTCCCCACTGTTTATTTTCTATATAGTGTGGTCACTAAACTGTGACTCTCTACACACACTAGTACATCTAAAAATTCCAACTTAAGTATGTTAGCTATAACCCAGCATTCTACCATGCACTGTGTTCTCAAAAATCATGTCATTGAAGATGTTATAAATGTTGTATGAATGCTATAATTTCACCTATTACATGTAATATAGAAGGCTATACCCAGTGCATGGAGATGCCTTGAGTTATATCTAATTTAGTCTGTAGTGTAGAGTCAGCAGAATTAGTACAGAGATGCATTATTTATAGTTATTTGAATGTGGTGCATACATTATGAAGATAAGTATAACTATGAGTTATAGTAATTTGAAAGTGGTGTGTAATTTTAAATTATAACTATAACTTCAGAATTTCTAATGTGTCTGTAGATTAAGTTGGGGTTGGAATAAAATATGACCTGCTAACTTTAACTTCTCCCTAACCTTTGGATTTTTCGTGGATATAGTGAGAAGAAAGAAAGAATCCTCTGGACAAAGCTACGTCTGTCTAAGTGCTAAACAAACTACTACACTTAAAATCTACCCAACACGTCACCCTTGTCACTCATTCACTCATATTGGAGACGATTGGAGCATATATAATCAACAGGTGAGTAAACAAACACAATAAAGTTATCTAAATACTAAAATATACAAAAATAATTCCGACCAAACACACGCGAGAGCGTGCATCTACTCAAATCGATCCCAATTTACAAGGGAGCACCCTAAGGCTAAAAATACTGGAATAGCCGTTTTTTAGCAACCATGCCAAGGCCTTGTTAACAATTTGGAGATTACACTTGAGCCATGGCTGTCCTCTTTCTAAGAATTAATAGTTACAATTCTGGACGGAATCATCAATATAGATATATATATGGGCCCCATGAATCAGACAAAAGGCATTTACTTCTAAAAACTGATTAAGAAATAGAGCGTGGCCATCAACAATTGACATAGAGGCCCTATGTTGAAAATGCGTGGAATTTTTTCCTGACCTGGAATCTAAACATAGAGGTGTTTATTGGTTCTGTTTAAAAAGCCTTTTAATCAGCCCAAGAGAGTCCATCATTTTGTCTTGATAAAGATGGAAATATTTTACACCCATCGAAACGCGTCAATGCCTTTTTAACCACATAATCCGTGAACACAGGCGGTAGAACGAGTAGAAAATTTTAAAAACAATAAGTTCCACGCCAAATGTATTGTTATATCACGGATATGTAAATTTTAAAAGACATATTTTGTTTGTCTGTTTTATACTCTCTTTATTTTAGCATTTATTGTTCATGTCTTTTGTCAGTCTACTGTAATTATGTATTGTTTAAGTGATTATTGCTAGACACAATGTCAATGATTGTATTGTTTTCTTTATTTGAGATTTTGTGAATAATTTTATTTTATTTTTGTATATTTTGGCATTTAGATAACTTTATTGTGTTTGTTTACTCACCTGTTGATTATATTTGGTCCAATCGTCTCCAATATGAGTGAATGAGTGACAAGGGTGACGTTTTCGGTAGATTTTAAGTGTAGTAGTTTGTTTAGCACGTAGACAGACGTAGCTTTGTCCAAAGGATTCTTTCTTTCTTCTCACTGAATAGTGCCCTACTCCTTTGGTTCTGAAGGGGCCCCTCTTCTTTCTTGATCATTTTTCATGGATATATACTTATATATTTATATAAATAGATTTTTTGGTTTGCTAATATCTTTGGCCCAGTTTGCAAATCTGCACAAAACGTCCTCAAAAAAATCTCATCCATCTCAGCTCTTTCCTGGAAAATGTGGGGTAATCTGGCAAGTGGGGGCAGAAAAAAAGTGGGAGTCACAAAATGTGTTTTCCATGTGCAATTTTCCAAATGGAAAATTAGACATCAACTACAGTCTAACTACCTGAACGGAATTACACCAAATTATAGCAAAAGGCTGGCTCTTGGTCAAGAATGCTTGCTTTTTGGGATTTTGTGTAAATTTGGGGAGTCGATTTTTTTTAATTAAGGTTAAAAAATTAATATATATTTTATTCTGTGGAGGATCTGCATATTTAAATCATGCTATTTAAATCAAGCAAAACCGCCTCAATTTACAATTATAGTTATCTCAAGTAAATATAACTTGTGCTCTAAAGTTAATATAACTCGAACCCCCACCATGGAGAGTGTTGTCATCAATGATGTAATTTCAGATATTACACTGATATTATCATTGATATCATAGAACATGTTATGAGTAATTTAATGTGTGAGGTAATTAGCAGTGCATGGCATGGGCATGAGTTATAGTTAGTTTAGGGCACTTGAGATAACTATAACTGGTGAATTTCAATGGTTTTGTTAGTTTAAAATAGTGTACTTTTTTATAACGCAATAGAACAAAACCTGCAGAACAGAATTACACCACATTTGACAGGTAGCTAGATCTTGGTCCAGGAAGTGTACTTTTTGTGAATTGCAGTAAATCGACTCAGTAGTTTTTGTGACATGTATTCCTTAGGGGTTCATTCATGACGTTCCGAAGCCCGACTTTTAAGTCAATACAGGCATTCCTAAACACCTTCAAGGTATAAATATACCTGCACTTGCCCTGGCAAACCACGCTTCCGGTATGGTCCAGTTCGACTGCCTACTTGCGGTTCACCACGGCGAGTTCGGAAGGAGATCGAGTTCCTGCCTGATGCACTGACCAGACGCTGTCATCCTCCTCGCAGAGAATCCAGCACCAGTGTTTCTGACTCCCTTGCGGGGTGTTAGATATCGAGTCCCGGAAAGAGATTCCAACCTCAGACATTCTAAGGTTTGGAGCAGACTAGAACTTAGAGAAACTTTTGGCAACTCTTGGCAAAAATAAAACTATAGCTAGCTGTACTTTAGAAAACAGCACCTACTCCCTACCTCATACTACACTTAGGTTAGGTACACTGGGGTAGAACTATTTAGAATCATCAGATGAGTATTCACATTTTAGCCTGTGTTATTTATGTATATATTTTATGAATATATGTCATAGCTATAAACCATGCTATTGCAGTATTATTTTATCTTACTGCTAACCCTGTACGTATTGTACTTCGCATCCTGTCTTAAGATTGTAGCAGTTCATATCTCTTGCATGAGAAATAAGACTGTTCAATAAACCCATTTTTATGGAAACGCCTGTCTCTCTATTTCTGTGCAACTCTTTAGAAACAAAGCATGCACGATTGACTGAGTGAAACTGTTATCTGTTGTTTCCACGGTTCTGAGATTGTTTCAACTCTAAGGGAAACAAAGTTGTCATGTTTATGAGGTTGTCAGAAACAAATCCCTTCTTGTTTATTCAAGAAGTTTCTAGTGACCTCTGAGTTAGCTGGCACACACAAGTCATTAAGTTTAATGTACTCGATGGAGACATACTGACCTCATTCCTATGTCAAACCTATAGTGTGGGGTCCACAAGGCCCCCCATATTGTATTAATAAACCCTGGGGAGGTGGCAGTCCCCAAGGCGAGGGAGGTCCCTTAGGCCACCCCACCATAATTGGAAATAGCCCCAGGGAGATGGTGGTCCAAATGGGCCTGGTCACATTAGTAATGAAAAGTTCCCCGTGGAAGTGGTGGTCCCTCGGACATTGATAAGCCCTAGTAGGAGGACTCCGTGTGCCTCCTCCTATATTTAATACATGCCACAGGGAACTGGCCCACCCAGGAGTTATTTAAAAGCAAGCACAGAACCTGCACCTGCTTTTTTTAAAATGTTGCCTGCAATTTTCTTTTTTTAAATAAAAATTCTTTTATGCTATGGTGGGGTCCCAGGAGGACAACAAGACGATGGTTGAGGATCAGGGAATTCCTACCATGCACCCTTTTCTTTATTTTTTTTGGGACTCAGTGAAGCTGAGTCCCAGGACGGCTGCCAACACTTCCTGGTTGAAGTGTTGGCAGCCAATCAGAGCACTGAATTTCCCTGCACAAGCTCCTCTTTGTTTGCAGAGACTTCGCGGCTGGAGATATATCTATACGTTTAAACTTAAATTTCTCAACAACTGCTAAACGGATTTACACCAAATAAGCAAAAGGCACTTCCTTGAATCGACATCTACATCCCTGCCAAATGTGGTGTAAGTCCGTACAGCGGTTCGAGCTGTAGCTTTGGCAAAAAGTTCCTATGGGAATTAACCTTACAATTGCAATATTATTTTGTGCCCCAATTTCTCAGTCCCCACTGCACAGATCACTCCCAAACTTTCCATGACACACAGAACCTACCTTGACACTTTCATGAAGATTGGTCAGATGACGCCAAAGTTATAGCCAAGTCAAAAAAATGTTTTCCTATGGAAACTATGTTCTAGCTGTAACTACCTACTGGCAACATATATATATATATATTATCTACTGGCAGTCGCCAGTAGATAGTTATAGTTAGGACCGAGTTCCCATAGGAAATCTGAAAATTCTATTTTGAATAACTTTGGCGCCGGCTGACTTATCTTCGTGAAATTTTCAAAACTAATAGGGCGCTCCGCCCAGCTCCTACCCTGAAAGTCTTGGGGTGATTAGTCAAGCGGGGGCTGAGAAAAAAGGGGGTCCCAAAACGCATTTTCCCCATGCATTTTCCCATAGGACCTTTAGTCGAAGGTACAGCCTGAACGGCTGAACAGAATTACTTGAAATTTGGCAAAGAGGTAGTCCTCAGGACAGGCATGTGCCTTTTGCTTAAATGGTGTAAATCCGTTCAGTAGTTCCTGAGAAAATCAAAAGTAAAATCATATACATATCTGGGCGGAGCCTAACCACACATCTCATCGTGAGATCTGATTGGCTGTCAGCACTTCATCCAAGAAGTGTTGGCAGCCATCTTGGGACCAATATACATGATAGCACCTCATTAAAAAGCATTGCAGTTAATAGAAGGTTTTAAGACTTTAGTTACATTTTAAATCATTTGTTGATGGTACCATACTCATTTTAGGAATTGTGGTGTGTTCTAAGGTGATTTTACCATGTGAAAACGCCTTCTGCTGTGATATCATGAATCATGTTTGAGAGAAAACTATTTTCTCATGCTTTTCCCACAGAGGTTTGGAAGGTGATCTATAAGCTAACTGAGAGCATATTTTCTGTAAATTCACATTATCTTTCTCAGTCATGTGAGAATGAAGTCTGACATTCTCAGTAAAACATGTACATCCAACAAGGGCAGAGACTGTCAGTTGATTCCTTTGTGTTCTACGGCAGCTTCCCAGAGTGTTCTAAAGAACAACTAGAGCGCTAACAGTCCTACTTATGACAAACGTATGGCACACCTGAAGCCATCTTGGTTGGAATAAAGTGGTAATTCTTAAAACATTTAATTTAAAAAGGAACAAAATGAGGGGGTTCATTTTGCCATAGAAAGTATGATTAGTGCTGCAGAAAGAAAAATTAGGGCACATTTTGAGTGACTTCTCAAATCCTCTTCTATTTCATTAAAAAATTCTGACATGCAGACTGAAACATGAACTTTCAATACCAGCAGCAGACTTCCCTGGTGAGCAGTAGCTTTACTACAGTAAGCAACTAGAGTGCTAACATTCTGAATTTATGGCAAATTTGTGACACATCTGAATGCCTTCTTGATGGAATCAAAGTAAAAAACTGAAAGTATTTCCTACTGAGGAGACTGTAGTAAATGACGGAATTAGGAAACATCATAACAAATAAGTCTCCCAAAATGGCCACCAGAGACAAAAGAGCCCAAATATCACCCAGATGTAGCCCAAGTATAGCCCAATGACAGAATGTCCCAGAGTGTTCTAATGAACAACTAGAGCGCTAACAGTCTTACTTATGACAAAAGTATGGCACACCTGAAGCCATCTTGAATGGAATGAAGTGGTAACACTTAAAACATTTAATTTACAAAGGAACACAATAAGGGTATTCATTTTGCCATAGAAATTATGATTAGTGCTGCAGAAAGAAAAATTAGGGCACATTTTGACTTCTCAAATCCTCTTCTATGTCATAAACAAATTTTGACATGCAGACTGAAACATGCACTTTGAATACCAGCAGCAGACTTCCCTGGTGAGCAGTAGCTTTACTACAGTGATCTAATGAGCAACTAGAGTGCTAACATTCAGAATTTATGGCAAATGTGTGACACATCTGAATGCCTTCTTGATGGAACCAAGTAAAAAACTGAAAGTATTTCCTACTGAGGAGACTGCAGTAAATGAGGAAATTAGGAAACTTCATAACAAATAAATCTCCCAAGATGGCCACCAGAGACAAAAGAGCCCAAATGTAACCCAAATATCACCCAGATGTAGCCCAAGTATAGCCCAATGACAGAATGTCCCAGAGTGTTCTAACGAACAACTAGAGCGCTAACAGTCTTACTTATGACAAAAGTATGGCACACCTGAAGCCATCTTGATTGGAATAAAGTGGTAACACTTAAAACATTTAATTTACAAATGAACAAAATGAGGGGGTTCATTTTGCCATAGAAATTATGATTAGTTCTGCAGAAAGAAAAATTAGGGCACATTTTGACTTCTCAAATCCTCTTCTATTTCATAAACAAATTTTGACATGCAGACTGAAACATGCACTTTGAATACCAGCAGCAGACTTCCCTGGTGAGCAGTAGTTTTACTACAGTGATCTAATGAGCAACTAGAGTGCTAACATTCAGAATTTATCGCAAATGTGTGACACATCTGAATGCCTTCTTGATGGAACCAAAATAAAAAACTGAAAGTATTCCCACTGAGGAGACTGCAGTAAATGAGGAAATTAGGAAACTTCATAACAAATAAGCAGCAGACTTCCCTGGTGAGCAGTAGCTTTACTACAGTGATCTAATGAGCAACTAGAGTGCTAACATTCAGAATTTATGGCAAATGTGTGACATATCTGAATACCTTCTTGATGGAATCAAAGTAAAAAACTGAAAGCATTTCCTACTGAGGAGACTGCAGTAAATGAGGAAATTAGGAAACTTCATAACTAATAAATCTCCCAAGATGGCCACCAGACACAAAAGAGCCTAAACGCAGCACAAATATCACCCAGATGTAGCCCACATGTAGCCCAATGACAGAAGTGTGCAAAACACTTACTTTCTGTGTATTTGCAGTTTTATATAGTGCAGACTTGTCAGGTATTGGAATGCTTTACATGAGCATTGGTTACATCACACAAGATCAAATTCATTTTGGGTGTAGACATGGGGAGATTAAGTGATTTGACCACAATCACAGAATGTTGAGCTGAAGCAGAAACTCCAACCTGGTTCCCCAGTTGCAAAGTCTGCAGCTCTGGAAGTAACACCACATCCTCTCGCCAAGGTGCAACATTTAATCAAGTGATCAACTGGATAAAAAAACATAAAGATTACAAATAATTTAAAAGTTCTTTGTCGCTATTTGAAAACTCAGAAAATATGTCCTCATTTTAGTTTTTTAGAGCACTAACCATAATTTTGATGCAAATAAGACCCTCTCATATATGTAATTTCTAAAGGAAATACTCTAGGTATTACAGTTTTGATTACATTAAGATGACGTCAGGTGTTCCACACTTTTGTAATAAATATAGAATGTTAGCAATCTAGTTGTTCATTGGGATACTGTTGAGAGGCAGAGGCCAGGGGCACGGACTCTGAAAATTGAAGGCAGGTAGGAGAGTGCAGAGGTAACAATTTGACCACACTGGGCAGCCAGGAAGGGCAGTGGCAGCACAACAGACTATGGAGGGCAGTGGAATGGGGGGCAGGGGCAACAAACCAACAATACAGGACTGGCAAGAGAGGCTGTGGCAATGTAATAGACCATTGTGGGCAGAAGGAAGAGGCAGTGGTAGTACAACCATATATGCCAACAGACACGTTTCAGCCAGGAAACGTCCAATGATTTTAAGCTCAAATGGGCTTTATTTGATCTGTCTCCTGTCTACAATCTCCTCTTTTTCAATGTAACTCAAAGGGGAAAATCAATACCCCAGTTTTTTTTCAAAATCTCCCTCTTACCAAGTTCAAAATGTTCGCAAGTATGGTATATTGAATCATAGTAGGCAGGAGGAATTGGGGTAGGGACATGGACTCGGATAACAGAGGACAGGAGGGACATGGAGAGGTGCACCAAACTGACCCTACAGGGCAGGCATCAGGGTTTGTAGCAGCACAATACACCACACAGCGCATGCGGGACGGGAGTGCAGCACAACAATCCATAGAAAGCAATAGGGAGGGGACAGGACCATGCACATGGACAACAGAGAACAGATGGGAAAGAGGCAATGGTAGCTAGCTGACCATAATGGACAGACAGGAGAGAAAGCTGCAGCATAACAGACCATAAAGGACAGGAGGGACGGATCAGGGGCATTACAATGGAACAGACAAGCCAGGACGGAGGGAATAGGGGGTCTGCACGTGGAAACAGAGGGCTGGGGGCAAGGTGGCAGGGCAGGAGCAGCAAGATGACCATGGAGGTCAGGCAGGATGGGCACTAGAAACAAGACACACCATGGAGAGCAACAATGAGACTATGGTGGCATACACACAGACCATGGAGGGAAGGTGGGAGGGGGTCAGGGGCAGCTAGCTGACCACACAGGGAAGGTGGGAGGGGGCATAGCAACATAGAAGACCATGCATGGCAAGCGGGAGGTTTAGTGGTAGCACAATGGCTATGATGGGCAAGAAGGAGGGTGCAGGGGCATGCACAAAGGACCATGGAGGATAGAAGGGAGGGTCAGGACCTGGGCACAGACAAGAGAGTTCAGGGGAAGGGGCCTCAAAACAGACCACGCGGGGCAGGCAGGAGGAGCAGTTGCAGCACAACAGATCAGGGAGGGCAGAAGGGTGTGGCAGTAAAATGGACCATGGAGGACAGGAGGAATGGGATAGGGGCATGGCAGGTGGACAGGCAGGGTGGAGGTGGCAGGAACAGGTTACAGTCATCTGACAATGCTAGGCAGGTGGGAGGGGAGTGGCAGCTCAACAGAACACTCAGAGTAGATAGGAGTGGCAGGTCCATGGAACATAGTGGGCAAAAAGGATGGAGCAGGTGCATGCACAAAGACATCGGAGGGCAGGGGGAAGGAGAATAGGGGCAGCAAGCTAAGCACAGAGGCTAAGCAGGAGGTCAATGATGGGCCATAGAATTGGGCAATGGAGGGCAGGAGGAGTGGACTGGTACATCATGCTAAATGGAGGGCAGTGGCAGCACATCAGACCATGCATGGCAGGAGGGAGGAGGCTAGTCCATGGATTCAGACAACAGAGGATAGGGAGGAGGTGGATGGGGCAGCAAGCTAACTGTTCAGAGAAGGTGGGTATTAGGAACTTTATTGTTTTTAAAATGTGTGTCTGTGCGAACTACTTAAAATATGAACAAGTATGCAGCATAATCTCACTTTTATTCAGGAAGAAGAGGACGTTTGTGACTGTGACTCCGGGCTCACTTGGCAGAAACACCCCCTGACCCTCCACCCCATCGCAAAATGTAATGCCCGTGAAAAGGGTAGGTGGACGCAGTGTTATATAGAACATAGTCCTGAGAGCACGATTGAAAATGAAAACTAGATGTAGTATATGGTATAAACTATGCACCAAAAAGTGTGATATAAGATGAACCGGGGCGTGAAATATAATATGCAATACATTGTGCGCAATGACAGATTCACTGGAGAGCGCGAGATAGCACAGGCACTAGCACGTGCTATGCGATATGCGCCTTGGAGTGTAATATGCACATGGCAGTGTTGTGTAACATAACTAGTCTCTAAAGTTGTAATGTAAAATATGTGCTGGGGAGTGTAACGTTGCATATGCACTGTGACAAAGATATGGATCCCAGATTGTAATATGTATGGCATAGCGCTGTGCGTTATAACATACACATCGAGGAAGGCACGTTAGATGGGGCAATATAACCCGTGCGAAGGCAAGTGTGGCATGACATATTCACAGGGTGGTGTTACAGTGCACATGGGCTAGAGAGTGTCATAGCATACGCACTAGCTGGTGGAATACAACACAGAGGTGTGAGGCAATCGGCGGGCACTGGTGGGTGTAACACAGCATTGGGCTCAGCCAGGAGCATGCTGTGACTCTCAAGTGAGGTTCGTCTCCTTTCCAGAGAGTAAAATAAAAAGTATTACACATCCGGCGGTGAGGGGGGTTTCTTGCATAGTTTGGTCAAATTTTTGTCGAATCCCCTTTGAATGGCTTGGTGTGCGTGTATATTAAATGTGCCTGTCAATAGCTACACATGTTTGTATAAATAAACGACAAGGGTGTCTACTTGGAGAGTTTTCACCGGCGGGGGTGCCGGGAATAGGCACGGTAGGGCGTCAGACACGTCAGAGCTTCACTAGCGGTGTAAATACATTCCATGTGGATTCATTCTATGCATAGTCGCCTTTTAATGAATATCACGCAAATCGTCATGGTGATAGGTACATACGGTTTGTCCAGCATGTCCTAGGTGTTTCTATAAATATATATATTTTTAAACTAATAAAAAACAAAGGCCGGCCCCGGGGGATGGGGTCCCCGGAGCCATAAGTGGCCTGAGGAGGGGGGCAACGTAGCCCCCTCCTAAAGAATTTAAATTAAAAAAAGGCCATGACCCGGGGGTTGGGGTCCCCGGAGCCGATTAAGGCCTTGGGAGAGCCAAATTAATTTTTTTTAACAAAACAAATTAGGGTGCAGGCCCTGGGGGATGGGGTCCCCAGGGCCAGTAAATTAGAAAAAGAAGGGGGGGCCACACAGCCCTCCTTCTTAAAAAAATTAAATAAATAAAACACTGGCATCGCGCTGGAGACCACGCCCCCTCCTTGCAGCACTCTGCAAACGCGCCCCCTGGACAGTTGTAAGTTGGGGAATTAATTCCCCTTCAATACTGAGGGTCCCTGAGGGCCAACTAGCCCAACAGGTATCTCCAGTGTGCGCCAGGGAGCTGCATTGCAGACAGGTGTTCTGAGGCCACGCCCCTTTTTACACCTCTATGCAACGCAGCTCTGTGGCGCTTACTGGAGGTACCTAGTGGTCTAGCTGGACCCTAGGGACCCTCAGGATTCAAGGGGACTTAATCTCCCAACTTAAAACGGTCACAGGGCGTGTTTACACAGTGGGGAAGTGAGGGGACGGGGCCTGAGGTGACGTGTGCAAACTTGCCCTGTGGCGCGTTTTAAGAGGTAGTTTTAATCCCCTGCCCTATTATATACTAGGGGCTTACAGAGGAGGTCATGCTGATCACAGGGGGACCCCAACGCATAGTGTTCCCTAGTGTATGTAGGTGTTTTCACTGTATTCTGAGTGTCTTTTTACATAGCACTGGCTCTAGGACTGGTTAGTCAGACTCAGTTACCACCAGTATCCGTCTGAATAAGTTGAGGGTACAGGATGATTTTGCAACAAGGCTTCTTTCTGCTCTTCTGTTTGTTCTTTCTGCACGTTATCCTTCTTCCTGCACTTTTCTTCGTCTTTGAGGACTTCTTTTGCTTCTTTCTGCATTTCTTTTTTCTTTCTGTGCGTTTTTTCTTCTTTCTTCACATGTCCTATCTCTGTAGACATAGTTAGAAATTAGCATTTAAAAAACCTTTTAAATTCACTGAAAAAACCATAGGTTTCAGGCACGTTATATTTAGGAATTAGCATTTAAAAAACCTTAGAAATTCACTGAAAAAACCATAGGTTTCAGAGGCGTTATAGTTAGCTGGACTTTTCACTCGTACAAAACCATTGAAATTCCCCTGTTATAGTTAGTTCAGCTAACTATAACTCGCGCGCCCGCAATGCACTGCTGATGACGTCACATATTACATCACTCATGACATGGTCAGTGATATCACTCATGACATCACTGATGACATCTCAAATGACATCACTAATGACATCACTGATGACATCATCCTTGTGATAGAGTGGCAGACCTCCTCTTCCCCTAATATAACCTTTGATACACACATTAAAAAATAGGAACTACAATGTTCAAAACAATGGACATACCAATACCAGTTACAACAACCTATTCAGTAATTCTAAGATCCACATACACATCCACTCATTCACCAACAGTCCTATACAGTCACTCATACATGTACTCACTCATCATATGTACTCACACACCTATGCATCCTGTTACACAACACCACTCATCCATAGAGTTACTCACACACATAGTCACTCATGCTAATAAAGAATCAAACATCCATTTACTTGCATATACAGTTATACACACACCACCACACTTACTTCTACAGAAACTTACACATACTTAGTCTTTTAAACAATCACTTATAGAAACACATACTTATTCATACAGGAACTCTTTCAATCTCTCACTCTCACATATACTCACTTATATACACCAATAGTCACATATACTAGTTTAAAGCATATGTAGTTACTCATAAAGACACTATTGAGACAGTCTATCACTCACTAACACACCCATGCACACACATCCACCCATACAGTCCTGCACACATGCTGTCTTCAACACATACAAACAATGAGTCACTCATTCATACTGATACTCAAAAAACCAACTAATAACCTATATAGACACACATGTAGCTACTCACCAACCCATGCAGCCACTTATACACAAAGTGAGAGACTGATACAGATATTTACACATTTAAACATTACACACTAAGCCATGTATTCACTAAGATACACTTAATCAGTCAGTAATACAATCAATTTTTCAAAAACAAATCATCCATTTAGACACTTATATACCCATTTATTCTTCCATCGACCTTGAGATATACATATATAAAACATATGTAATTTTCAGAAAAACACACATTCACTGGATGATGTCATCAGTGATGTCATTTGAGATGTCATCAGTGATGTCATGAGTGATGTCACTGACCATGTCATGAGTGATGTAATATGTGATGTCATCAGCAGTGCATTGCAGGCTGAACTAACTATAACGGGGGAATTTCAATGGTTTTGTACGAGTGAAAAGTCCAACTAACTATAACGCCCCTGAAACCTATGGTTTTTTCAGTGAATATATATATATATATATTATCTACTGGCAGTCGCCGGTAGATACTTATAGTTAGGACCTATTTTCCATAGGAAATCCGCAACATTATATTCCCAATAAGTCTGTCGCCGGTTGACGAATCTTCCCGAAATTTTCCAAACTTTTGGCCAGCTCCACTCCGCTCCTACCCTGAAGGTTTTGCGGTGATTCATCATGCGGGGGACGAGAAAAAAGGGGGGTCCCAAAGCGCATTTTCCCCATGCAATTTCCCATAGGATCTGTTGTCGCAGCTACAGCCCGAACCGCTGAACGGAATTACACCAAATTTGGCAAAGAGGTAGTCCTCAGTTCAGACTCGTGCCTTTTGCATAAATGGTGTGAATCCGTTCAGTAGTTCCTGAGAAAATTAGAGTTAAAAGTACATATATATCTATGGCCGGGAAGGATCCGCAGACCCTGCCCGCACCTAATGCCACCCTCCCCGAACCGAGCGCGCACCCTCCCGATCGCGCACTGAATGCAAATTGGCTGTCGAGTGTCTGTCTACATTCGAAACCAGAAACTGTTGGCGGCCATTTTCTGCCTCGGTAGAAGCGAGGCAGAAGAAGCAAGGGGAATAAGTGTGTAAAACATATAAAGGGGGCAGAGTGGAAATACTCTGACCCTGTAGAGGTGCTTAGGGGGTACCAGAAGGACCCTCTGGGGCCCCCTTTTTTTTAAACGGCAAAGCACGGTGCGCGCATCCTATCGCGTTTGGTGCACGGATCCTCTCGCGTTGGGTGCGCGGATACAAGGAAAATAAAATTGAAAAAAGACAAGAAATCATTGGTTTTATGACAACTTTCTACACTGAAAGGTAGGGTGTATATTTCTGTTTTTTAAAGGCATGATTCTTATTGGTTAACAAAAACTGATTGTAAGGAACATTATATATGATAAGCTAATATGTTGAAAAGTCAAGCACACTTGCTGTCTTGTTTGGCAACATGGGGCCTCATGTAGGTAGCTAAATACCGGTCGGTAACGGATGAAATTCGGTAAATAGCCCGTTACCGACCGGTATTTAGCTATTTGAGATGTAGGAGGCATAATTTCAGGATTCGGTAAATTACCGAATCGGTAAAATACCGATTCGGTAAATACCGAATCCTGAAATCATATGTAGGGAGCACTCTAAAGAGTGAAAATTAGTATTAAGAATTCGTTATTTACCACCAAATACAGGTTGGTGATAAATAACGAATACCTTGCAAAAAGTAATATTTTGCAGATTTAAGAGTGCCATGTGGCAGACATTCATGCCCTAGGGCATGTATGTGCGCCACATGTGCACACATGCAAGATTCAGGGGTGCAACAGGGTGTCACCCTTGAATATGCTTCCCCCATTACCGAATCGGTATTTACCGAATCGGTAATGAGGCATACCTTCCCATTGATTCCTATGGGCCTACATCACATTTACCGATTCATAAATACCGAATCGGTAAAATTCGGTAAATGTGATGCTACCTACATATGGCCCTTAGTGTGCTAAACTTGTGACCTGTGTGCTCAGTGCAGTGTTCCATGACCTGTTTCTATGGTAACAGGCAGAAGGCAGATTGGGGGAAGGGTTGAAATGTATTTAATTTGGAAAGGGTTGAAATGTTTAACCAATAGAAATGTGTGTTTGCTTTTGAATTTATGTGTGAAGGATTGTGATTTGATGTTTACATGTATATGTATGGAAAATGAAAGGGAAACTTTTCCATTCTTTGATTTTGCTGAGAGGTGAGATTCTGTAAAAGAAAATCTGGTGTGTGACTGATATACTTCTTAATCTACAAAACAACTTGAAAGGTGAGTTATTTAATTGTGAGGGGATGTATGTAGACTATTTTGATTTTAATCAGACTAATGTATTTCTCCTGCTAAAGTGTAGGGAGTACTTTTTTTCTCTACAATCTTATTGACAGTGTGTGTGCATGTAGAAACCATTCTGTGATAAGCATTTGTGTTTTTCATCTGTTTGCAGACAGATAACTGTACTGTTTTTATATTTTGGTAGAATTAGAAACCAGTCATTGTTTATGAATTTGTGAAATGAGTTATGTTTCTATATTAAAATGTAGTACTCCTTCTAGATGAAGAAATGTGTTTTGGTATAGTGCAAGGGATAGTGTTGTTTGTCTAGAATCAAACAGTGAGTATGTGTGCATTTGGGAACCACTGTGAGAGAAGCATTTGGTAACATCGTGTATTTGCTGACAGATAACTGTTTTAAAAGCTGTTATGTTGTCAAGTTTTAGTAGCATTAGAAGCCAGTCTTTGCTTATGCATTGATAAAATAAGTCAGACTTTTACACTAATGTGTAGATTGTGTGTAGTCTCTGTAGTAATCCACAAAATGAATCCAGATAGGTTTGAAGTAACTTTATTGAAGTTACATATACAGCTGCAACAACCTCCAGCATACAGACTAATACTGGTCTCATTTAGAACTCTCAGTCATGATGCAGTTCTTTTACATCGTACTTGCATCATGACATTCTAGACATTGCCACATATCTCCCCCCTTACATAACACAAAAAAACACAATAAAGAACAACATATATAAGTATAAACCGTAAGCTATAGGTATTCCTACTACATCTATTAACAGTTGTATTTAATATAATCAAACATGAATTTCTACAATGGTACACAATATACATAAGATTTCCATCTATTTATAAATGGGAAACCTTACATAAATTTCCAAAACTCCAGGTTCTTCCATCATCCAATTTGGCCACCGAACCCTTGACAGATATTATTTTATGAGGCTGGGAAAACTTGCTCTCACCCTTCTTCACAAATCCAAATTTCTTTACCACAACCCAATCATCTTCCATAAACACTTGTTCTTTAACGCCTTTCCTATTGTCAAAAGCAATCTTATTACATTTTTGACACTCAGCAGCCCTAAGCCTCATATTATCTCTGTCTACCCAAACCTGGTTCTTTTCTTTTAACCACATAGGAGATTCTTTGGTTCCTGGCTCTCTTCCCTTTAAAGCAACAAAAGGAGAAATACCAGTCACTGAATGTGGTGTAATTCTATGTGCCCACATCATCCTCCGTAATTCATCTTTCCACACTAAGCCGTTTGATAATGAAAGTTGAATGCACTCCATAATAATACGATTTACTCTCTCCACAAGACCATTTGCTTGTGGTCGGAATAAAGCAACCTTCTCATGAGAAATTCCGAAACTTTCCAAAAAACTGCCCATTTCAGAAGAAGTTAGTTGAACACCATTATCCGTCACTAGTACCTTTGGTACCCCTTCTTCCACAAACACCTCTTTAAGGAATTTTATTACATTAGCAGTTGTTACCTGACCCATAGACTTACATGTAAACCATTTGCTATGATAGTCCACTAGTACTAACAAAAATCGGCTACATGAACCTAACTTTTCAATTGGACCTAGCACATCTAGTGCCAGTCTCTCCCACGGTCTCCTAGGCAATTCAACACATTTCAAAGGAGGTTCCCTCGTAACTTTCACCTTATCGCTATTGCCACATGCATAACAGTCCTTCACCAAATCCTCAACATCCCTATCCATTTCAGGCCACCAGAAGGATTCTCTCAATCTTCTCTTCGTCAAACTCCTGCCTAAATGTCCTTCATGCACAATCCTCAATAACCTTTCCCTCAACTGCACCGGAGGAATTATCCTGTTCCTTCTCAACACCTTATCTCCCTGTACACTGAGCTCATCTTTTACAGATAAATAGTTCTTATGTGATTCCACCTCACTAGAACATGCCCAGCAATTCACAATGAGCTCTTTCAGTTTCTTATATTCCTCATCTGTTCTTATAACTTTTATCCATTCCTCTTGAGTAATAGCAAATTCATGATCAATATTTACCACTAAATCCTCCAAAATTTCCACACAAGAATTGTCCTCAATTGGCATCCTAGAAAGGCAATCTGCAATCACATTCTTCTTCCCACGCACATACTCAACTACAAAATTATAATCCAACACGGACAGTAGCCACCTGGAGATACGAGGGGTCACACTCCCATCTAGTCCACGTCCCCCTTTGAATATATGGACCAAGGGTTTATGATCAGTCTTGACCACAAAAGGAATCCCCCATAGATAGTACCTAAAATGTGTTATTCCCCAACAACACGCTAGGGCTTCTTTCTCTATCGTAGAATATGATTTCTCCGCCCCCTGCAATCTTCGCGAGGCAAATCCAATTATTGTCTCTTCACCTTCATAGACTTGCAATAAAACTCCTCCTAAACCAACATTGCTAGCATCCGTGATCAGTATGGTTTTCCTTTTGCTGTCAAAATGACCCAACGACGGGGCACTAGACAGACACATTTTCACCTTATTGAATGCCTCATCACATTCAGAATTCCACTCAAATACAGCCCCTTTCTTTAATAGAATTCTCATTGGTTCAACTAAATCTGCAAATCTAGGAACAAATTTGGAACAGTACTCTGCCAAACCCAAAAAGGACTTCAATTGTTCCTTATTGCTTGGACAAGGTGCATCCTTCACTGCTTTCTCTATGCTACCTTTCGGTTTAATTCCTTTTCCTGACACTCGATGACCCAAATAATTGACTTCACTCAGCCTTAACTGACATTTCTCTTTCTTTATGGTCAACCCACAATCACCAATTCTTCTCAAAACTTCTTCCATCAATTTATCATGCTCATCCAAAGATCTTCCAACAATCATTATGTCATCTTGAAAACACAATACTCTATCCATCCCTTTAAATAAATTTTGCATGACTCGCTGAAATACAGCAGACGCCGATGCCAAACCAAAAGGCATCCTGCGATACCTAAATGCGCCTAGTGGAGTTACAAACGAAGTCAAATGGCGTGATTCCGGATGCAGGTCTATCTGATGATAAGCCGAAGACATGTCTAATACACTGAAGACACATCCCCCGCCCATCATACTCAACATTTCTCCAATGTTTGGCAAAGGTTGCCTATCCACCCAAATATTTCTATTAAGGTCCCTCAAATCAATGCATAAACGGATTTTGTTATCATCCTTTGGAGCAACGACCACCGGAGATAACCACTCCGATGATTCTATTGGCTCTATGACTTTTGCTTCTAGCAGTTTCTCCAACTCCTTTTGAAGTGGTTCCTTCATCATGTGTGGTATTGCTCTGACCTTATGTACAATAGCTTTTGCATTTTTCTTTAAGATGATGCGATGAGCAAACCCTTTTAACATCCCTAAATCATCAGTGAAAACATTACAGTACTTTTCCATCAGTGACTTCCCCCACTCTTTATCACATTCAACATTTTCAGATACATTTACTACATTTGGTTCAACAACCATAACTGGTTCTACAGCATTTGGATTTAGTATGATGTTCAGATCCTTTTGGTGTCGCCAGCCTAACAAATCTGATCCTTCTTGCGTTATATACACCCTACCATAAACTCCATTATTCTTGAATATAATGTTTACCCATTGCATTCCTAAAATATTAATTTTTGATCCACCATACCCAACCGCTCTTACATCAGCTTGGAGTAGTTCTTTCATTTTCCCTTCCATTTTCTCTTGAAAAGTCTCTTTTGAAACCAAAGTAAATAAACTTCCAGAATCAGCTAACAATTTTACAGCTTTCTTTCCCAACCTTACCTCACAATGAGGTTTCTCCAATTTTTCTGTACTTTCTCTTTTTAGATTTATATAATTACTATCCACATTCCCCACAAAATCAGAATCAACTTTGTTTCTGATTTCATTTCCTGGAGACATCTCTAATTCTACTCCATCAATGGATAGAAACAATTCGTCTCCCTCTTCGTCTTTATTCTCTACTTCCTTGACACTAGTCATCTGACTCGTACCTCTTGATCTACATGCTTTTGCCAGATGACCCTTTTTCCCACAAGCCCTGCATGTTGCATTCCTTGCACCACACGCAAAGCTCGAACTGACATGACCAGGACACCCACACCTATAACAAATAATGGGTCTTTTCTCTCCAAATTTAATGGCTGTACTCCCATAATTTTTGTTTGTTACTTTCTTGAATGCTTCTCTTTTAACCTCTTTTATTTCCGTAGGGACTTCCCTCTTATTAACTACCATTGAGTTGTCATTAGTACTTTTCCCTTTGTCAATCTCTTTGATCCACTGATCAGTGTTTTCCATACTCCTGGCAATTTGAATGGCTTGCTCTAACGTTGGATCCTTGGACAACAATTTTTGCTTAATACTCTTGTTATTCGTACATCTTACAATTTGATCCCTTATTAGGGAATCACACAACCCCTGAAATTCACAAGTGACAGCTAAACCACGTAAGGACGCTACATATGTCATAATATTTTCATCATTTTTCTGTACTCTGCAAAAAAACTTATGCCTTTCAAAGACTATATTTACTTTTGGAGTAAAATGTTTCTCTAACATTTGTAAGGACATCTCATATATGTTCACCGGTTGACCATCCCCCATTCCCAGGGATATTTCAGGCAAGTCATCGTATATCCTCCTTCCTTCCACTCCCAAATGGTGCAAAAGTATGGCCTGTCTCCTAACCGGACCATACTTGTCTCCCCCAATTGCCAGTAAATACGTGAAGAATATATTCTTCCAACGTTTCCACGGAATAGAAGGTTCCCCTGGAATAGGTAAAAATTTGGGAGGTGCAGACATAGACTCGTCAGACATACCTGCAATAAAAATATAAACAAGAAACTAAAATAAAGATTTAAAATAATTAACTAATGTAATAGACTAAAATAATTAGTTAAAATAATTAAATCTACAATTTTCTTCATATGGTCCCTTTTTTGTCTCTCAGGAATGAGCTAGGAGATGTGTTACTTGTCCTTCTTCTATTTTCCCTAAAATATCTTGATGCTTTAATAGTCCTTCCTCAATTTCTTTCCTTCAGTTAAACTCAGAATTCATCCAGTGAATCCCCTTGAAGTAAACACAGAGAACACGGTAAATAACTCTTGTGCTTCCTTTAATAACCGCTATATCGATGGTTCATGCTTGTAAACCTTTAGTGTTTCAGATTAGTGCTTCCTTATATTTCACTTCACTCCAGTTTTGTTGACAAGAAAAAAAAAACGAACTGCCGAGGTTATTTATTCACTGGGCTCGTTTCAATACCCTCGCGCTAGGCTTCACTCCCACGTTGTTTATTTCCAATTAAAGAAAAAGCTTCACGTGTATTGTGAGACAGCTGATGTACTTGCGTTAGGCTTCACGCGCGCATTGTTTATCTTCAATTAAAAGGCTTCCATTTACAGCAGCCCTCGCGTCAGAACCTAATGTGCAAGCTTTCACACGTGCCAAATATTTTGAAGCATTCAATGGTATGCGCGCATTGTTTACTTTCAACACGATGTTTACTTTGAAATCGAACGTCCCCAGCCTTCAACAATTACACGTGTCAGTTTACTTTTCTCTGTGTTTCAAGGAAAATAAATAATGCTTGCACTTAAACCACCGGTTGAGCACTCAATCACTTGGTTGACAAGATAATTGTCCTTAAGTGCAACACATAACGCTTGCACTGGTTGAGTATTTAAATCACTCTGTTGACAAGATAATTGTTCCTTAAGTGCACATTACTGCATTATGTTCCTTTTTTCTCGAGTGCACCAATCGTCTTCACTCTCCTTGCAAATAATTATAAGTTTAAGTGTGTATTCACAGCTTGAACACACAAATTCAATACTTTCCAGACGGCAACATTTCTTCGTCGTATTGTACTTTCACACTTTAAATAAAATTCATTTAATGTAGCTTTTGCGAGTTAGTTTTCACACTGCGCAAATCTTCATACACACATCAGGATGTTAGAACTTCCAATTCAAAGTAGCTTAATAATTTTTCACACTCTTCTTGTTGAATTGTCAAAATAAAGCTGAAATGGTCCTTTTTCTCTTCCTTTAAAGAGCAAAGGTAAAAACTTACAGTTGAGTAGATGAAAGGAATCCAGAAATGTTTTCTTTCCCTTCTTCAATAGCGCTAATTTTCAATTTAGCGGCGTTCCAGAGATGAAGGTTGTGCTTGTTAGATGCCCTCTGCGCACCTCTTCTAACTCGTCGCCAAAATTTGTAGTAATCCACAAAATGAATCCAGATAGGTTTGAAGTAACTTTATTGAAGTTACATATACAGCTGCAACAACCTCCAGCATACAGACTAATACTGGTCTCATTTAGAACTCTCAGTCATGATGCAGTTCTTTTACATCATACTTGCATCATGACATTCTAGACATTGCCACAGTCTCCTTTCCCCTTGCACAGTAGTGAATGACTTTTGGTAAGCTGCTAGGGATAGTGTTGATTGCCTAGAATCACACTGTGAGTCTGTGTGCATTTGGGAACCACTGTGAGAGAAGTATGTGGTAACATCATGTATTTGCTGACAGATAACTGTTTTAAAACCTGTCATGTTGTCAAGTTTTAGTAGCATTAGAAGCCAGTCTTTGCTTATGCGTTGACTAAATGAGTCAGGCTTTGACACAAAAGTGCAGTCCTGAAATATGTGGATTGTGTGCAGTGCCCTTACGACTTCCACAGTAGTGAATTATTTTTGGTAAACTCCTAGGTATAGTGGTTGTTGTCTAGAATCACACTGTGAGTCTGTGTGCATTTGGAAACCACTGTGAGAGAAGCATTTGGTAACATTGTGTATTATCTGAAAGATAACTTTTTTTAAACCTGTCATGTTGTCAAGTTTTAGTAGCATTAGAAGCCAGTCTTTGCTTAGGCGTTGATTAAATGAGTCATGCTTTGACACTAATGTGCTGTACTTAAATATGTAGATTGTGTGCAGTACCCTTACCTCTTCTAGACTAGTGAATGAGTTTTGGTAAACTGCTAGGAATAGTGTTGCTTGTCTAAAATCACACTGTGAGTCTGTGTACATTTGGGTAAGGATTGTGATAGAAGCATTTGGTAACATGGTGTATTTGCTGACAGATAACTGTTTTAAAATCAGTCATGTTGTCAAGTTTTAGTAGCTTTAGAAGATATTCTTTGCTTATGCATTGATAAAATGAGTCAGGGTTTGACACTAAAGTGCAGAACCATATACTGTTCTCTTCACTGTGCCAGAACTGAAAATGTAAAGGTTTTACCGAGGCACTGTCCTAGCAGTAGTCTGATGATTTAGTCAGTTTCCAAGTACTCATGTTGTTAACCATATATTACCACATAGACTGCTTCAAATGTCTATGCAGTATGCATGCAGCCTTCTAATATACTATACACTTGTCTTTCACGTCTTCAATTCCCTAGTTAGTATCCATACAGTCTAGCAAACATCCTGTCACTCCCTTTGCACTCCTCTAGTGACCCATTCATCACCAAGTACTAATCCATTCACTGTGTCAAAAGCCAACCACTTATAAATTCACCCAGGTACTCTCTTTGCTGTACTCAAATCATTCTGTCAGTTCCCAAGTACTCATGCAGTGAGCCAGGCCTTAGCACATAGACTGCTTCAAATGCCTATTCACTATGCATGCAGGCCTCTAACCACCTACACAGTTGTCTTTCAAACCTTCAATTCCCCAGTCAGTATTCATACACTTCTAGCAAACACCCTGTCACTCACCCAGTGTGTCTCCTTATAGTACTGTAATCATTCAGTCAGTTAGTATGTAGTCTTTTAGTGAGGTAGGCTTTAGGGCATGAACTGCTTCAAAGTAGTATGCACTATGCATGTAGTGTTTTAACCATCGTCACACTTGTGGTTCAGGGCTATAGTTTCTTAGTCAGTTTTTATATAAAATGTGTTGGTACAGTAATGGAATAGTATAAATTTGAAAGTTATTAATATACATTTATTTGTGATTCTTTTTTACAGATACAGAACAGGAGTGTTTCTCATCTGTTTGCACTCTTCTCGTGCAAGATTGTTTGGATGAAGGGTCCTTCGGTGTTTCATCATACTTGCCGTGCCGTACAAGTGTTTCTTGTTAGGATCCCCTTGCAACAGAACTCTTTTGCAAATCTTGCACGTGACCAAGGTGGCATTGATCTTTGTTTGCCCCTCGGGAAAAGTAAAAGATTTCCACACCACTGAAGGAAAACGTTGTGGGGGTGGTGCGTCCTCCTAAAATTCATCCTTAGATTCGGTGAATATTTTAAAGCGACAACATTTACAATTTTTGTAAGTTAAACTTATAAAATTTTGTTAGCTGTAAGCATTTTATATATCTGTGATTTGTATCTTGTGGTATTTTGTTGAGAATAGCATGTTGTTTTTTTTTTAACAATCTTTTTGATTGTTTTTTTTTTGCCCGCTGTTAAGTGATGAGTACGATTGAAATCACTATTTTTAGTGAAATTTAATATATTCTGAGAACAGCAAAAAAGGCAAACAAATTACTTTGTGGAAATTATGCTGTGTTGTAAAAAATGTATTATTACACGTTATAATTTTTTTTTTCCTTTTCTTTCACAGATCCAAATTTAAAAATAAGCAATTTATATGAATTTAGATTGCAATGAAAATCTGAAAAAAATGTATACAATTTTTTATTGCTATTACTGTGAAGGTAAGTTTAACTAAGTCTCAATATGCAGAATGAGGAGGTCTGCAAGAAGCTACAAAGTTGAAACACGTTTCTAAAAACACTGTTTATACCTATGTAGTTTTGAAATCTGACCATAATCAGATATCATGTGACCTGCAAAAAAAGAGATTTGAGGGGTTCATAATATTTCCCATTGTAGCTATTGAAGGACTGCAATTATTTCAATCATTCTTCTTTGAACATCTTTGCAGACAAAACTCTGTGCTTACCTTCTATCGTTTGCAAGGACATTTTAAACTGGAAATATGTCACTTTTTATTGCGCAAGATACTGTTTCATATTTACAAAGAGAGGAAAAGGCACTCTGTGCACTTTTTATACTCCATGTAAATACAACCTCATTATGCACACCAGTTGCGTTGAAAGGGTGTTCTATAAGTGTTGTTGTGCATGATTGCACTGAATACTCATAGAAGACACATGTCTAAATTTGTCAGAAATCATAAATCTTGATTTGTGTGTGAATGCTGCACCATTCTAAAATTGGTGTAGGAAAGCACAACAAGGAGAATTGTTTTCATTTCTCCACATTTTTACATCTTCATGCATGCTAAAATGCTCAGCATACATTGAAGGAGAAAAATGCCTTTACTGATTGTTTTTATGCAGGAAGGTGTGTCTTCCTGCACAAAAACAAACAGTTCATGACACAGATATCATTGCACTATGGTGCAAGGGTGCCTGTGTCACCACATGGCTGCAGAGAGAAGCATACATTTGCAACATATTTATGTACATATGTTGCATCCCTGTGCTTCGGAACTACTACAGCTCACTGTAGTTAATGAGGTTACTGTGTGATGCTGCAGCACTTCCTCATAGTTCTGCACTCATACATTCACCATACGCTACTAATGCATTTGTTCAGTCAATTACGTACTACACATACATTCATCTAAACTTTCACAGACAAACAAACAAATATAGCTATTGTTTTAAACCAGGAAAGTTAGTTCTTAGAAGAACTTTTTTTTTTCTTCTTTTTTGTTTTTTAATTTTTTTGTACTTTTTGGAACAATTTTGTTATTTTTTTGTTTTTTTCAAAAGGAAAAAAAGACAACAGGAGGAACAAAACAGTCATCTTCTGCAACAACAAAAAATAAACACAAGTTTAGCACTTGTGGTTTTGCTGCGCTCGGCAGATTAGTTCAATTGACTGCTCGCCGTAACATAGTAGTTTGTTGCATTTAATGCAACTAATTTTTAGTTTTCCAAATTCTGGACGTATGTCCGGGTGAGTGCTCAATGGTGATGCTGCAGAAGTGCTTGCCACTGCTGGCTGAGGGTGCTGTCGGAGTCTTCTGCATTCTTGCTTGGCCAGGTTCACGGGATGTAGAGTCTTCAGGTGTTTTAACATACTCGCAGTCCCACAAGAGTATTTTTTTGATGGACCTCTTCTGGAAAGCACTCTTTGACATATTTTACATGTCACTTTAGTTGAATTAGTTGTATTTTGTCCTTCTGGGAAGGTAAAACATTTCCACACCACAGAGGTGTATCTTTCTGTGCATGGAGGTTCCACAACAAATTCCTCATCGGACGAATGGTCTGATTCTGATGGTGGCTGCTGTGCAGAAGCCATTGTCTTCAGAAGAATTGCAGCTGTGGAAATCTTCCCCAAAACGTTTCTTTCAGTTCTAAGGTGTGAGATGTTCCTCCAAAGAAGCTCAAAGAATAATGAATGAAATGGGTGGGGTCTTTCAATAGTTAGAATAGGAAGTGTAATGAACCAAGCAAATGTCTTTTTTTGCAGGTCATATGGGATCCACGCACCCTGCGCTTATGCATCACGCACCCAGCGCGCATCCGCAAAATTCAATTAAAAAGAAATATAGGATTAGATGTAAAAATATATTACTTTTAAGGCTAATTTAGAGTTTGTCTTCAATTAATATTCACATGAAATACATAAATATGTTTTTTTAAATGTTAAATATTTCGCCGGATCCGTGCACCCATCGCGTCATACACGCATATGACGCATCTCAGAAGCACGCACGTGTCGCGTTATGTACATCGTACGTGTCGTGTATAGGCTTGGAGTCGCGTACCGGTCACATTGCAAACACGTACCCAAAGCATACCGTGTGCGGATGCTTCCGCGTAGGGATCGAGAACGGGGCGCATAGGGTGCGCGAATCCCAAAAAAATGGAAAAAAACATAAAACATAAAGTTTTGACAATATAGTTTAAAAATAGTTTTAAAAATATATTTAAAAAAAATCCCAATAAAAACAAATAATATTTTTTAATTTTTAAAAGAATTAATTGAAAAAATAAGTTAAAAAAATGGTGATAAAATAGTATTTCAAAAAACCATAATTAATGAAATTGACACACTGAAATTGAAAAATATAGAAATCCAATGAAAATCATTAAACATGATATCTTTAGAGATAAGTTATAGATAGGAATTAGCATTTACAAAACCTTTGAAATTGACTGAAAAAACGATAGCTTTCATGCACGTTATAGTTAGGAATTGGCATTTAAAAAACCTTTGAAATTCACTGAAAAAAACATAGGTTTCAGGAGCGTTATAGTTAGCTTGACCTTTCCCTCGTACAAAACCCTAGAAATTCCACCGTTATAGTTAGTTCAGCTAACTATAACTCGCGCCCCCGCAATGCACTGCTGATGACATCACATATTACATCACTCATGACATGGTCAGTGACATCACTGATGACATCTCAAATGACATCACTGATGACATCACTGATGACGTCACCCAGTGAGTGTGTGTTTATGTAAATTTTAAATATGTTTAATATATATATAGGGAAAAACCTATGGAAGAATGAGTGGGTGTATGCCCCAGAGTATTCCAGCTGTTATTGCCCATAGAGAGCTGGGGAGGCCATACATTGAAGATATGGTCAAGTACAGACCCATTTTATCATGGCTTAATATCTGGACAAACCCAGAAGCAGTAATAAGTAGGCAAATATTGAGTGACTGCTTAGGAAGAGAAAGATGCATGAACATACCTTGGCTTAAGTATGTTAAGACCAATCTGGAGAATCTGGGCCACATAGTTTTTTTTGTTAACCCATCAGTAATTAGAGTTCAGGATAAACCCAAGCTAAAAAGACTGTTCCTGGCCCAAAGAAATACAAGGAGAATGATAGAAGAAGGGGCCAAGGGAACAGTGAATGCGCATAGTTCCGTTAAGACTACTGAGGGAATGGAACCCTATCTCTACCTCATGCATAATGCACAGGACAGATTTTTAATATCTCGTTTTAGGCTCAATCTTTTACCACATTTATTAGCTGACCCATTAGGTTATACTGCTTCGATTGAGCAGAAGGGTGCCTGCGGCTGCGACAATATGTCTCCGCAGGACACCCTACATTTTGTATTTTTTTGTTCTTTTTATTCAATGCCGAGGCGGAGATTCTTAATTGCTATCATGAAAAGGGCCAAACTGACTCAAACGAAACCTTCGCTACTTTTTTTTACAAAGGGCGGCTGATTCACTGACTCTGTGTTGTATACTGAATTTTATCAAAGTTGCACAGAGATTAAGAGCAACTAGAGGACAGGTGTAAACTGTGATTGTTATGAATTTATGTACCACTCATGTGAATATGTATTCCTCTTTTTATCAGAGTTCTTATGATGTTGATTTCATTGTCTTTTTAAAGAATGTATTGTATATAAATATCCTTTTATGGTGTTTTTAACAACCGAATAAAGAACTACTGAAGTGAACTGAACTGAACTGAGTGGGTGTATAAGTGTGTGAATGGATGATTTAGTAGGTGCGTCTATAAGTGAGTCATTAAACATATATCTAACTGCAGACTAGTGAGTAAACTGTGTGAATGTCTGTATCTGTCTGTCTGTTGGTGTATAAGCGGCTGCATGGTTTTGAGAATAGCTATATGAGTGTCTCTATGGGTTATTGATTGGTTGTCTGAGTATCTGTATGGGTGCCTGAGTGTTTGTGTGGGTGGGGTGTGTGTGACTCTGTGCATACATGTGTGAGTGGGTGATTCTATGGGTGCATGGTTTTAAGAGTGCATCTGTGATGGACTGTATGGTTGGGTGAGTGTATGTATGGGTGTGTTAGTGATTGAATGTATATCTCAGTGGTACATGTGTGACTAAACTACATATGTGAAAGGCAGTATATATGTGTGTAAGAGTATATAAGTGGGTATATGTGAGAGTGTGTGATTGTGAGAGTGGCTGTATGGATGAGTGTGTGCTTGTATCAGTGATTCAATCAATCAATCAAGACATTTGTAAAGCGCGCTACTCACCCGGAGGGTCTCAAGGCGCTAGGGGAGGGGGGTCCGCTACTGCTCGAACAGCCAGGTCTTGAGTTGTTTCCTGGAGGAGAGGTGGTCTTGGGTCAGGCGGAGGTGGATGGGGAGGGAGTTCCAAGTCTTGGCTGCCAGGTAGGAGAAGGATCTTCCTCCCATGGTGGCTCTTCGGATGCGTGGAACGGTGGCGAGGGCGTGGCTGGTCGATCGGAGCTGGCGTGTGGGAGTGTAGAAGGTCAGGGGGTTGTTGAGGTATCTGGGGCCCAGGTCGTGGAGGGCCTTGTGTTCGTGGGTGAGGAGTCGGAACGTGATTCTCTTGCTGACGGGGAGCCAGTGCAGGTCTCTCAGGTGACCGGAGATGTGGTTGTGTCGGGGGATGATTGTATAAGAGCATAAGAATGTGGTACTATTTTTATGAGTAAGTGAACTTGTGTGTGTATTACTGCATAGGTGAGTAAATGGGAGTGTGATTAATTATTTGCATGACTGACTAGGTGTGAGAGTACCTCTATGAATGATTGGTGGTGTGTGAGTATCTATGTAGGTGTATAAATGCATATGATAGTCCTGTACTGAGTGACTGTAAGTATGAGTGACTGTACAGGTGAGTGAGTGGATGTGTGTGTAGATCTAAGAGTCATTGAGTGGGTATGTAGTTATTGGTATTGGAGTATCTATGGTTTTGAGAATGGACGTCTGAAATTTTGATTGAGTATATCAAAGGGTGTGAGAAGATGCACAAATTTATCATATGGATGACATCATCAGTGATGTCATCAGTGATGTCATTTGAGATATCAGTGATGTCATCAGTGATGTCACTGACCATGTCATGAGTGATGTAATATGTGACGTCATCAGCAGTGCATTGCGGGGGCGCGAGTTATAGTTAGCTGAACTAACTATAACGGGGGAATTTCTAGGGTTTTGTACGAGGGAAATGTCCAGCTAACTATAACGCCCCTAAAACCTATGGTTTTTTCAGTGATATATATATATATATAATATATATATATATATATATATATAATCTCAATAATTCTCCCTTCTCACACTCCATGCAGATGAGACCAGCACTACAGGGCTGCAATTCCTATTTTACTTGCTGCAGATGTATCATCAATGCATTTCAGCTGTACTGTTCAGCCTTGGTCATGATTGAGATGGCATTTTTAATATCTACATTTAAATCAGTCATAATCCATTAATACAGACAAAGGACAATTGAATCAATGAAAATGGGGGTCCATCCTGTAATATATAAATTAGTTGCATTTCCTTAGATGAAATTTATTATAAATTCTAATACATCATAATTAAAGCGGAAAAGTGAAAATTCAATCAAATTAATAATGCATCACTGATGTCACCTCCAAATCACTTATGATTGATCATAGTTTTCTTCATATTGCCAAAATATGAAAAAGTGTTCTTCTAATACTAATTCATGTCCTGTGAATAATATCAACTCAATCATTATTCTATTCTGCAAAATGTACTCTAATAATGAGAAGTCCAATTTCATTGGATTTGATGCTGCATTTTCTGGGCCCAGTTGCTCACCATTGGTCCTCCGAGGGACCTTTTTCTCCGACTGAGAGGTGATAGGAGTTACCGTTAATATGATTCAAAATGTAATTACAGTGCAACCCATCTGGTTACAGAAAGAGGATTGGGAATCAGTAGCTTGGGTTAAGAAGATTTATTAGAAGTTCAGTATCAAGTTCAAATACACTACTTGCAGCACCATGCTATAAATATATAGAATAACAACTTGGATTCCTAGACACCTGAAAAAGTTGTACTAGTATTAAACAAACAGACAATTCTGTGACCGCAATACAGAATAGGAGCATCAAAATCTGGTGCTCCAATTATAATCTAAAACTCTCTCTCCTATAAACTAGTGATTTAGGATTTCAAAGTCCTCAGGACGGTTAAGAAATAAAAGTGTTGCAAATCAGGGAATTTCAAAAGTCAGAACGAAATAAATCAAGTAGGGAAATGTTAGCATCTCAGAAGCTCAGTAAGGAGTCTTCTATCGGTCAGGTATAAGTGTTAGCCTGCGCCTCACTTAAGCAATAATCAAAAGGAAGCATTGAGGTATAAAATCTCTCAAAGTCCATTCAGACAGTAGGGAATCAGGGAAGGTGTCTGCAAGGAATCTGAGAAGAATCGACAAGGGATCTGTGTACAAATTTAGGAGTAACATTATATTATAACGTGCAAAGTCCACTAGGCAACACCCCTTTTGATCACACCATCAGGGGTCCATTGTCCTCGCAAATCCCCAAGTTGCAGACTGCAAACTGATGGTTTATCCCACACTGGACATGGTAATGACATCTCTCCTTCCGACACACGTGGATTGTAACATTTATTAAACAGTCCATTCAGTTAGCGCTCTGCTTCTCTGTGTACCTTCGATAAGGTCTTCTTATCAAGCTCTTTCCCCTATCTCTAGTACAGTAATGTATCTGTTCTAAACTAACAATGCATGTGAATACCTACAAGAAACATTGAGTTAGCTGGAAATGAAATCAGCTTTATGCAGACTGGTGAAATACAGGCCTACATGTGACAGTTTAAACATTAATTTCAATGGTGCACATTTAATTTAAGTGTGCACATTTACACACAAATGAATATAAGTTTATGATGCATTAGGCTACACGTTACATGTAATGTTCAGTAAGCTGTTAAAATAGTCAGCTGTAAGCATGGATGAGAACTACATTTAAATCAAATATGTGGAGTATTAATATACATGTTACATAAATGTAATATTGTTTCTAGTAGGATCATATTCTACATACATGAGGATGGTATTAAGCACAGTTTTAAATCATTATGTGTTATTTACGCAGTATAGCACACACATTAGAAAAGTCACATTTCATCTCAGTGATGAGTACATTATCTACTAAATGAGGATGGTCCTTTATTTATCACACTTAGTTATGGCAAAACATTTATGTGACTTAGTTCTCTAATCCTACAGTGAAGGTGCTCTTTAATATTATCAAGTGCAGCACTTACATTAATTTGTTAAACCATACATGAATCATGTACTAACTGTACTTTCACATAGTGTGTCTCCTAAGTGTCTGTGATGTATAAGGGGGGAGACCTTTATGTTGCACTACATTTCGTAGATCAATTGCTCATGTGTAGCCCCAGTGGACATTTAATTTAGTGAAAATCATGCACTATTGCATTTCCCTATATCAAACTTAAAATCTCAAATTTCAATCCATTGCATGATGTATAATAGCAGAACCAAAATGTCAAACAAATGATTATTATATTAAGCTGATTCAACTCAAGCAGTATAGAGTCAAATTTCATTTTATTTATCCACTTCTCAAATCAGCTGAAGTTTCAAAAATATAGCCCCAGTAAGCATTCAAGCCGGAAATCCAGGTTA
Source organism: Triturus cristatus (assembly GCF_964204655.1). Classification (NCBI taxonomy): domain Eukaryota; kingdom Metazoa; phylum Chordata; class Amphibia; order Caudata; family Salamandridae; genus Triturus; species Triturus cristatus. The sequence continues at coordinate 336,232,911 of NC_140579.1, forward strand.
TGCCCTTAGCTGCTTTATTGTCTGAAATGAACAAAAACATCAGTTTTAAAAGGACAATAACAAGTGTTTCATATATCTACTTCTAACCTCACTAATCCATGTGTTCCTACTAAGAGCACCTACATAAAGGCATCTCCTGCCCAGCGGAACAGCTGGCAGCAAGTATGTCACAACTATGTATGAAATTCTTCATCAGTATTTAGACCATGACGTTTGATGCTGTCCATATCTAGGATAAACCTGCCTCTAATCACCTACTTTGCGCTCCCTAGCACCTCCCCTCATATTCTTTGATACTTGTGCTTAGATTCTATATTTCAATGGTTACTCTGCACATCCATGAAATCTACTAAATTGTTTAAAGCAACTGGGTAACTAAAATCCCTATTCTTGATCGGAATAAGAATTTGCAAAATTCCCTTATGCACTGGTAGCATGGTTGTATCAAAATATGATTTTGGGCAAGGGCACATCAACTGATATACCACGTGTATTTCTGAATGTCAATCTTCATCTAACCTTAATATTCCTATTAAATGGTGTTTTTACAGGGGTTATATTTACTCCTTGCCTACATACCTTGCATTTATTACATTTTGCAAACCCCTCTGCAGGTGAAATCCATGTGTCTTGCTTCTTATCGTATTTAATTCACTCTTCACCAAATGGTCTTGCATATACTTAGCACATCTGTAAGTAATAAGGGATCTCCTGGAGATCTCCTGCCCAATTATGGGCTCATACCTAATGAGGTTCGAAACCCTTACTTTCAAGTTATTATGATTATAGTGTGTAATGAATCTACATGTACCAAAACAATGTTTGAGGCAAGAGGTTATAATGCAAATGCATTATAACCTCTTGCCTCAAACATTGTTTTGGTACATGTTTCTTTTTCATGGTGCTCTTCATCAGTTGTGCATATTCTCTGACTCTATAAAGCTCTCCAAAGGGTATACTTTTTATCGGCGGTGCAGGTTGAAAGTTCCAGGCATGCAGAATGCTACTCCCCACTGTTTATTTTCAAAACTTGAGGTCACTAAACTGTGACTCTCTACACTCACTAGTACATCTAAAAATTCCAACTTAAGTACGTTAGCTATAACCCGGCATTCTACCATGCACTGTGTTCTCAAAAATCATGTCATTGAAGATGCTATAAATGTTGTATGAATGCTATAATTTCACCTATTACATGTAATATAGAAGGCTATACCCAGTGCATGGAGATGCCTTGAGTTATAGCTAATGTAGTCTGTAGTGTAGAGTCAGCAGAATGAGTACAGAGATGCATTATTTATAGTTATTTGAAGGTGGTGCGTACATTATGAAGATAAGTATAACTATGAGTTATAGTAATTTGAAAGTGGTGTGTAATTTTAAATTATAACTATAACTTCAGAATGTCTAATGTTTCTGTAGTTTAAGTTGGGGTTGGAATAAAATATGACCTGCTAACTTTAACTTCTCCCTAACCCTTGGCTTTTTCATGGATATATCCTTATATATTTATATAAATAGATTTTTTGGTTTGCTAATAACTTTGGCCCAGTTTGCAAATCTGCACAAAACTTCCTCAAAAAAATCTCATCCATCTCAGCTCTTTCCTGGAAAATGTGGGGTAATCTGGCAAGTGGGGGCAGAAAAAAAGTGGGAGTCACAAAATGTGTTTTCCTTGTGCAATTTTCCAAATGGAAAATTAGACACAACTACAGTCTAACTATCTGAACGGAATTACACCAAATTATAGCAAAAGGCTGGGTCTTGGTCAAGAAAGCTTGCTTTTTGGGATTTTGTGTAAATTTGGGGAGTCGATTTTTTTAAATTAAGGTAAAAAAATTAATATATATTTCATTCTGTGGAGGATCTGCAGATTTAAATCATGCTATTTAAATCAAGCAAAACCGCCTCAATTTACAATTATAGTTATCTCAAGTAACTATAACTTGTGCTCTAAAGTTAATATAACTCGAACCTCCACCATGGAGAGTGTTGTCATCAATGATGTAATTTCAGATATTACACTGATGTTTTCAATGATGTCATAGAACATGTCATGAGTAATTTAATGTGTGAGGTAATTAGCAGTGCATGGCATGGGCGTGAGCTATAGTTAGTTTAGGGCACTTGAGATAACTATAACTGGTGAATTTCAATGGTTTTGTTAGTTTAAAATAGTGTACTTTTTTATAACGCAATAGCACAAATTCTGCAGAACGGAATTATACCACATTTGACAGGAAGCTAGATCTTGGTCCAGGAAGTGTACTTTTTGTGAATTGCAGTAAATCGAGTCAGTAGTTTTTGTGACATTAAGTTTAAAATGTATTTGTATATCTGGAAAGTTATGTTCACAGGACTCTTGAGAGAGTCCCACGAGCACAACTTTAATAAATAGAGTTATCTGATTGGCCTATGGGGCTCTTTCACTTGGGCCACCTCTTTCCTGCAGTAATGAGGGACCTGCAGGAGCAAGCGCTCCAACTGGGCAGCCACAACCTGAACATAAATGTTGCAGCGGCCGTTGCAGGATTCGGGGACTTAGTCCCCGTCCCAAATTCTTTTTTTAAAAAGTATAAGGGGGCAGGGTAGGGATACCTTGTCCCCCTAGACCTTGTGGGGGGACCCGGAGGAACCACCAGGGGTCAGAATAATTCTTTCAAAAATCACGATCCCACAGCCAAATTTAAAATAAAAGTTTTCTTTGCAGCAATCCTGTGGTACTCTTGCAGGATTGTGGTAAAAAAATACAAGCCACGATATTAATAAAAAATGACTCCTGGGGTTAGATTGGGCCTGTGGGGTCAATGAAAAGAAATGTTGGGGAGGGGGGTGTAGGGACCCTCTCCCCAAGCCAATAATGGTCCAGGAGATCCCATCCCCTGCAGCCTGCCAAATTTTGCAATGAGGAGGGGGCACATGGCCCCTCTACAGAGTCAATTTTGGGCCAGGGGACCCCATTCCCCTGGGATCAGAATAATAGTGAAAGGGAAGTTTGTAGTGGTCCCCCATCCCAACCTAGAAAGTACCCTGGGACTCCATCCACAGGGAAAAATGTATTTGAAAAAGGTGAGGGGGCCCGTGGGCTCCCCTTTCCAAGCTGGTATTAGCCACTTGGATCCCATCCCCCTAGGCCTTATACATTGTAGTGTCCTGGGGAGGACATTATTTTTCCCTGCAAGGGAAAGTGTGGGCATATTCTGCCCGCATTCTTCTGGCAGGGAACAGAACTTTGCTCCCAACCTGGCTGGAGCAAAGGAAAGGGGCCAGCTTCCGCCAGCACCTCACAATGCTGCTAGGGTGAGTGCTTCTGGTAGACACCGGGGCACCCTTGTACATTAGAAAAATGGACAATGTCTGCCACACACACTGTTGTCATTAATGATGTAATTTTAGATGTGGACAGTGATGCCATAGAACATGTCATGAGTGTCATGAGTACTGTGTGAGAGTATAAGCAGTGCATGGTGAGGAGGTGAGTTATAGCTACTTCAGGGCTCAAGTTAGAGTTACTGCAGTTACCTACAACTGGTGAATTTCAGTGTTTTTTGTAGTTTAAAATATAATGTTGCAACTGACATTGTTGCCTAACTGCAACGTCACTTTAACATTTGTTTTTGCAGTCAATTTATAAGGGTTTTTCAATACCGAACAATAACTGTCACTTGAAATTTCTTTTCTGGGAGGGGACGTTTTCTTTTTAAATGTAACTCACGGTCAATATATAAAATGTAAGCCTGTTGGTTTTGTAATGCAGTCATTGAAATTTCTGTCAAAAAGCATCGGAAAAGAGCATTTGTAATTTAAACAATATTAAACAAATGTGAGTCACATTACGCTGCCTGGAAGCCTGCCAAAAGGGGTCCGTGCAGGGGATCTGATTGCTCAGAAGCATGAGCCCTCACACACCTGTGTGGGTGTCCGGCACTGGAATGCCCAACAGGCTCTTTGAGGAGGCTCTTTGCTGGAGGTCTTATGAGCAAGACATGCCAATGCGAGGTGTCGGTTGGAAGTGCTCTGGGTGTACATTGGAGTAATGTGAATTAAAGGTTTGAAAAATAGCTAAGAGATGCCCAAGCAAATGCAATAGGTGTATTGTCCTGGTATGTTTAAAATGCAATGTGTGGCTCAATGTGGAAGTAATGGTCCTATCCAGCTCATAAAATAGTGTGTGTGTAGGTCAACATGTTTCTTGCCTCAAGTGTTGCTATTGATCTGGGCAATTCTGCAGGATCTAAAAATGAAACCTAATCTACTTGTTGTGGGGTAAAATGTATATAGCATTAGAAAAAGGTACAGCAATCATACAACCAAATTCTCACAGTGAAGTATACCCGGTGATATCTAAATCCCAACCTCATGATTTCTAAAATCTGACCTACGTTTGATCAGTTGACCCTTTAGGTGAAGGCAGGGACCAAACAAGCTGTAGAACAAAATGTTTCCAACGCCCTATTTCAGCGGAGACCTGCTCCTTATATGCCACCCTGGCGGTCATATTAGATATACCCCAGGAAACATAGGGTAAATTGTTTTCAGCATTTGTCGACCAACGTAACTATAAATTGTGCCCTTAAGTAATTTGGGCTCACACCCTCGCTCTGCACTGCACTGCTAATTGCACATTTTTCTGCCAGATAGGCAATCCCTGCTAACTGGTCAGAAGTTAATTCCATCTTATTTTTCCTGATCTCAGAGGGAGGCCATGGTCAGGGAGCCTAAAGAACTAGTTTTAAGGCACTCTGGTTCATGCAGCCTAATTTGCATTTTTCATAAGTTATTTCTCCACTCAAGTTACCAAAAGTCTAATCACACCGTTTAGTCATATTTTTAAAATGAAGTCAGAAATAACTTTGGAGGTCTTGTATTTCGTTTTTCTATGCATAGATATAGAATTGAATATTTTAATCACATATAGGCCTGTCTTATGGAAATTGCTGTTGAAACTATAAAGTGAAATTGCTTTTAGGTCTTCATTCATTGTGGGGGCACACTTTTAAAATATAGAGTGTGTCACATTTTCATATATCAAGCACCCTTCCTAGTTGTCTTATAAGGCAGCATTTAAGGGTGACTTGTTAATATATGAAAATAGGTTACATGCCAGTAACATTATTACTTAATGTGTTACTGTAGTGGATTTAACTGCATCACATCCAGAGTACAGTGGTGCTCCTAGCAGCCACATATTGTTGTCATATATGTGGTTGGTGTAAATATACACTACAGCCCACATACAACATTTAATTCAAGTAATTGGTGAAATTGTTGTACCATGCACTCTAGCTTACAGGAAAAGTAAATTGAGCCATTGGGTGAAATATATTTTACCATTACCATGTTAGGGCTAGACGGGGCGCGTGGCCAACCGCCGAGCATGGCGGACGTCTTCTAGGCGAGCTCCGGGGCCGGGCTGCATAATCCTGCCTAAACACCTGTTATATTATTATTATTTATTGTACTGTCATTTTAAATGCTCATTTACATGTGTAGCCATGCTGCTGCATGCGCTGAGTTATCTTTTGTATATAGTTCCAAGTTCTGTTTGAGAAGTTAGTTAGAAGTTCTAGTGTATTGGCAGTTTTGCCAGGAGCTGCCTGCCATGAAGATGTATTGCCGTGCTGTCGTGAATAAATTATTTAATTCCCAATTAATACGTGTCTGAACTTAACATTGGCGACGAGTGGAACCTCCTTCGTGGACAGCACGGGAGAAGGAGAGTTACGTGAACCCAAAAAGGAAAATCGGATCAAAATCGGATTTATAAGAAGAAAAAAGAGCTCATGACTTAAAGAAGTTAACAAACGGTGAGCCAGTTAAAATTTGTGAGAGCTTACTGCATTTTGCCCCGTGAGCGTTGATTCAAAGCAGAAGAGGTGTTCAGCCTAAATGTTTCAGCGCGAGGCAAGTGCGAAGGAAGCAGAGCATCAGAGATGCGCGCTGGAAGAATCTACGTTTGAGCAGTGAGTCATACGCACGACGCAAGGAGAATAGAGGGCGTCATAGCAACTAAAATAAACAAACTGATCTACGTATGAGCGCTGAGTCATACGCACGACGCAAAGAGAATAGAGGGCGTCATGGCAACTTAAATAAACAAACTACGGGCGAGTCTTGCCGTGTACTGCGTGTTATGGTTACTATAACGACCAAAGTATACAAGATACGAGCAAATTAACAGGACAGCTCATTCACAGTGTATTTTAACGATCTGAATGACAAAAATAAAAAAAAAGGGGTGAATTAATCTGTATAGCAAAGCAGAAATCAGGAAGCAACATTTAACAAGACCATTAAAAAGTGTTGTGACAATAAGGATTGCTGAGGAGCACAGAGATAAGTTGGTGCAAGTAGAAAATGCTTTACACTTTATGTAACATAAAGAGAGAAGTAAAAGAAGTTTAAAAAAAAAAAGGGAAGAACTTTTATTTTCAAATATTGCAGCTGGTAATTTATTATAAAAAATAAAGAAAGGGAACTGTCAGGATATAAAGGCACAGTTCAAAATTAAACATGCAATTTGATCCACCCACAAAATTTTTACAGAATAAAGGAGATCCACCTTTACCATGGATAAGATGGA